>NC_142517.1:52249642-52879285 GCF_057876585.1 Rhinolophus sinicus | reverse complement strand
TTTTTTAAGTTTGAATTGCTATTATGTTTAAAGGATCTTTTCTTATATGAATGTCGCACAAATTATCATGCAATCATAGGTATCTATTCCTACATAATGTGGCTAAAATGGTTCACTACGCAGATTTTTGCTTTGTGTCTTATTTATGTCTTCTGATTACAAAATTAGCACATTCTAAATCTGTTTTGGAAGATCCAAAAAATATAAAGGAACACACAAGAAAACTTCACCTATATACAATTACTCAAATACATCTGTTATTTTGTCACATTCTCTTTTAAACATTTTTTACCAGCAGGAATACTTACTGAAATACAAATAAACACAAGTATTTGGGGCTTATATAGATGTCTTTGGTATATATGAAATTTCTGATAAATATAAGAAAATTATTGGTTATTTTTCTCATAAATATTTGGCTCATTTTATTATCATTTCCACTTTCTTTTGATGCTTTTTAGAGCAGTATCCTCAACCCTGGCTGCACACTACAATCCATCCAGGGAGCTATAGGAACAGACTAAGGTCCAGGCTTCACCCCTGACATCACAAGAGGAGCTGGGGTAAGGTTAGGCATTTGTGTTTTTCAAATCTCTCCAGGAGATTCTAACTTACAGCTAAGAATGAGAAGCACTGCTTCAGAAGGACTGAATTCGTCCCTGGGCTCGCAAAGGCGACCCTTTTTTCTATCTGAAAACAGTGGTGACAAATTTTCTTTTAGGGCTGCTGTCCTTCCAAACCAATTTCTCCTTAGCGTCAAAACTCCTGGAAAAGCCATCAGAACTCTGATCCTCGACTCTTTTGCTGGATTCCTGTCTTACCCTTCCTTTTTTAATTACTGTTCTTTGGAAGGTCACAGATTATCACCTATCAGTATATTTAATGATTAAAACTAAAAATCAGTCTTCAAACTTTTTTTTTCCTCCACAGAATTTTCCTGTCAAATTCTCCACCCCAAAATTCTCATTTCTTGTTTAGCTCCCTTAACATTGCCCTCTCCTGATTTACTAGGCAGATTGATGTCATGCAAGGAAAGAAGAAGAAGAAGAAGAAGGAGAAGGAGAAGGAGAAGGAGAAGGAGAAGGAGAAGGAGAAGGAGAAGGAGAAGGAGAAGGAGAAGGAGAAGGAGAAGGAGAGGAAGAGGAAGAGGAAGAGGAAGAAGAAGAAGAAGAAGAAGAAGAAGAAGAAGAAGAAGAAGAAGAAGAAGAAGAAGAAGAAGAAGAAGAAGAAGAAGAAGAGAAAGTGTTCTGAAACAAGATAGTGGTGAGTTTGGGTCTCAGCCCCACCACCTACTACACTATGGAAGCAATGAATGAGTAACACGATGTAAGTCCTTGTGGTTCTGCGTAGCATAGCTTAGAAGGAAACTTTGCTTCCCATTTCCCTCCTTTACCTCTCTTTCTGCTCCTTTCTTAGAGAAGATGAATACTTTTATTCACCAGAGTCCCATGGGACTGTTTTCTGGAGAGAAATTCCTGCTGCTGAGAGGGGAGCCCACTAGACTCCCGGCTCACTCTTGTGGTGAGGATGAGCCACACCACAAACAGAAGGGGGAAAGAGAGGAAAGAGTAAGAACATTTCTGAAAATGTCAGTGTGTGGTGGGCTATGGAAATTTCTCTGTGGCCACTTCAAGAGAACATACTCTAAAAATACATTCATTTTTAAGAGTTTTAGAATTGGATTTGTGGGGTTGGTTTGTTGGTTAATTGGTTGACTGGTTTTGGGTATGGGGGAATGCGTAGGTGGGCAGAAATGGTCTCAGAAATATTCCTCTTCTCCCCAAAATAGATTTACTCCAAGTGTAGTAATCAGAAGAGTTAGTATTTACTGAGAACTTACTAGTGCTGCTCAAGATTGGTAAACCTCAAAATAGCACGCTAAGGGAGGATATGCTCTTTAGTAAAAGAAAACTACTTGTGTTTCCCATGTATGTACCATTATTTCCCACTCCCAAAGTCCTTGCTTATGCTTCTTTTGGAAGAAAAAAATAAAATAAAACAACACCACAAAACCCTCCTCTTCATGATCTCTTCAACTACAAATTCCAAAAAGACTTCAAGTCTCAGTGAAAATGTACGTTCATTTTCTGAATGCTCATAACCATCGACCTGTAACTCTTCTGATATAATCGCTTTTTTAATTTCAATTTGAGTTCCACTGTTTAATGTTTTATGTTTCTGTTAGACTATAAACTGCATGATGCACTTTTACAGTAATGGTTAGCACAGTGCCAGGCACACAGTAGGAGTAGGCACTCCATTATTTTTTTTAATTAATCAATGAATATACTCCCAGTAGCCCACAATTGTCTTTCTCTTGTTCCTTCTTTCTCTCTTTTCCTTTAATGAAGATTATAAGTATATGGATGAGATACACTTATAGACATTAGCATTTATCCTGATAATAATGCTTATCATTGTTATTCTAGTTTTTATTACTTAATATTAAACAACCGTTTCTATATACTATTTCTTGAAAGTTATCAAAACAAAACATTCCTCTTAACTTTGGCTAAATCAAGTGGGAAAAAAAAGACAATTAAGGGGTCATGAGAGGAAAGTTTCTGATATTGTCTAAAATTGTTGTCTTTCATTTTATAAATGAAAAACAAATATTCAAAAACACAGAATTTGGTGGGAAATAAAGTTCCAACTTCTGCTCTTTTGGTATTTGATATTGTTGAGACATATGACTGAAAACAAGACCTTTCAGAGTTAATAATCGTATTTAATAATACTGAGTTCTTAATACTGAGTTATTTACACTAATAAGTCACTTTGCACTTATGCATTAATAACTTGGTTTTAGCTTGAGGGAGAAAACACTTGTTTCTCTAGCAACTAGCAGGACTTGGTGATTGATGAAGAGCTGACCCAGACTGAGTCACCAATACCCTAGATCCTTTTCAGTATGTATAGGTACTCACAGAGGCTAGCCCACTGCTTTAGGCACTGTAGGCGCTCAGTAAATAGTTGTTGGTCATATATATGATAGAACGAATGAGTGGAATTTATCCTGGGTACACACATTTTGAAGGCAAAGCAAAATAAGTCTAATCACAGCAAATCTTAGCATACGCGTAACAAGAATATACACCTACAGTACTTAGGCTGTGGGGATGGGTAAAGGCTGCTGTTCTGTCACTGAGTACGACGCTCTGCACAATTAGACTGATTAAAGGAAATTGAAATGTCCAGTCAGTCTCTACACTTAGTGTGTTTTTAGTTAGGGTCTTTGAATCATCATGTGTGACCCCAAGGATAAATCTAGTACTAATGCATGAACACAAGAGGGCAAAAATTGGATAAAAAACACTTATTGAGCACTTACTGTAAATGGATTAAGTATAGCATGGATTTCCTGAGACAGAGTTATCTAAAAATAGAGTTGGTTGTTTTAAAAGATAATACGTTTCCTTTTACTGGAAGCATTTAAACCAGATTCATGTTCAAGTTCCACCTCTTCCAGTAAGTATTCTGGTTACACCCATTACCTGGATCCTAGACTTTCAATGATCCTGAATCATTCATTTCGTATTCTCCAACTTATCTTCCTGCTTCTTTTCTTGCCCCCTACAACCCATTGCAGTTACAGTAGTAATTTTAAAATGTGAAATGCATCGTAACTCTATTCAAAAATATGTCAATAACTTTCAAATACACTTGGGATAAAAACCAAACTCCTTACCATGCTCTGCATGGCCCACCTGTCTGATCTCATTCCTTCCACCCTCCTCCATGTTCACCATGTTCCTGACCTTCTACTCTTCTTTGAACAGGCCATGCTCATGCCTTCTTCAGCCCCTTTGCATGTGCCATGTCTCCTCCCCTGAGAGCAATGCTAGCTCCATTTCAACATTCAGATCTCCAGCAAAATGTTTCCTCTGCAGAGAAACCTGTTCCAACCACTCTCTCTAAACTATAAAAGTCCCCAATTGCAATCACCATTTTTTAACCCATATTCCCATTGTATTCTCTTCATGGTCCCTATTACCACTCTAAATTACTTTATTTATCAGGTTACTTGTTACTTTTTTCCCCCCACTAGAATGGGTGCTCCATGACAGCAGAAGCCTTGTTTGATTTTTCACACCTGCATCCATACAAGCTAGACTAATACCTAGATGCATAAAAAGGGGAGGGGGGGGGAGAACCAAGGAAGGAAGGAAGGAAGGAAGGAAGGGAAGGAAGGAAGGGAAGAAGGGAGGAAGGGAGAGAGGAAATGAAGGAGACAGGGAAGTTAAAAGGTGTTAAACTACCTGCTTTAAGCATTTCATGTTTTACCAAGCATGTATTGTACATTTTAGTTTTCAAAGGTTTTATGTGAATTTTAAAAATTAATAAACTGACACAAAATCCAATCCAGATTCCTTCTCATCCAACTTGTCTTATTTGATCACTCTGTTTTAGAGATGGAAACATTGAAAGCTTGTGCATTTGACTTGCCCAAGGTCATGTGGCAGAGCTAAGACATGTTCTTTCCACTGCATCACCATGGAATTTCTTAAACACTCCAACCAGACTTACACCTTTTCTCCAAAGAGAGCAGGAGAGAGTTCAGAGTCCTTATTTTTAAACTTGCATTAAATGGAAACCTTTGTAAGAGCAGGTGGTGGTAATGCTATGAATCTGGCTCAGCAAGGGAACACTGAGGTCATGATATTTTTCACATTTAGTAACTTCAAAAATATAGAGATGATGTAAACTTCCTAAGACTTGTTGCCAACCTAGTGATACTGGTAACTTTGGGCAAGAGCTTGTGTCATTGGTCAGGGCAGGGACGTTGTAGCCAATGATGTCTCTCTAGTCAAGAGAGATGCTCTGGTAATACTTTCAGATGGTTGTCTTGGATTCACATCCGACTTACAGTAACACTTAGCAAGGCTGCTTAAATTTCCTATTAGATACATGACAAAAATATCCTATGATGTGAAGAAGCTGCTAAGACCAAATAGTACCTACTTCATAGAGTTGAAAGATTTAATGAGTAAACACATTTAATATGCTTTGCAAAGACATTGGCACTTCGTAAGTGCTCACTAAATGTCATTATTTAAAAAAAAACAGATTGAAATGAGAATGATTTGAATGTTGATTTTCTGCATTAAGTTGGGCTACTCACCACTCAGTCTATCCTGAACTCTGCTTAAAGTAACCCATTCTCAATGGAAGAAACACAATCATAGGTCAGACCTGAAAGGGACATTCATAATGATTAACTGGTTACAAATGAGGTAACTGAAGCAAACGAACACCACCATCACCACCAGTACCACTGGACAGAGAGACTTAACCCGGGGCAGTGACAGACTAAAATTTGAACCTAGATCTTTTTCTCCCTAAAGCATTGCCTTCTTCTCTGCCCCAGACAATGTCTATTGCACTTTTCATTTGGCCCGGTTTTTAAATTTCCTTCTGCATTAAAATTCTTAGCTTCTAAGGATAAGACATATCGCTCTACCTTTAGACTAGAGGCCCCCAGTAGGTTTGCATTTATTCTATCTATCCTATTAGAAGACCTCATGATGATAATATATATATATATATATATATATATATATATATATACACACACACACACACACATATCTTCTAGATCTAAAATACACTGTTAAAGATGGCAGGGAAATAGGTAAAATAGTTAACATCCAAAATGATTGTTTAAATGACCCTTTAAAAGATAAGTATCAATCATTTTGAGTTGTGTTCTGTATAATATTTTGTTCACAAGACAAACCACCCCCTGCCCAAAGGAGATACTGTAAAGGATAGATGATTTTAACCTTAAAAATGTTTTAATAGTAGTTGTGTTGCAAACATACCTAAAATTTGGGGAAATTAACATTTTCTTCTTATGGTAAATGATCCTTGGGTTAATTGTGATTGGTAGCCTATAGTTCGTCATTTCATAAACAAGTTTCCATGAATTTGTAATTAAAGATAAGAAAACTGAAAATTAATTGCTTGACTTTACTCCAGCAATATGCCCCTGTAAGTTTCTATATTTTTTTCATAAATCAACGAATTTTTACTATTAATTTGCATACAAGCTAAAGGTGTTTCAGCTCTATTTAATTAAACTCCAACTGACATTTCATCTTTAAAAGGAAAACTAAACAATTAACTTCACCTCTATGTAGATGGAGGTAAACAAAAGTGATGCTCACCCCTTGGCTATTAGTGATGCCTGCTTCCATTCTCAGAAATTGATCTTATCCATGGAGTAAAAAGAAAAGAAAAGTGCATGGGCTAAGAATGAAAAACCTGAGTTGGATTCCTCTCTCTGGTGTTTTGTATACTCTCTGATTCTTAGATAAGTCACTTCCAGTTTCTGAGTTCAGTCTCTCCATCTGTAAAACGAGGATGGAATCTGCTAGACCATTCAACTCTGTCTCCCCAATAAGTCAAGGATCTGTCAATAAACACCAAAAGGTTTAGAAGAGGGCACAATTACATTCCTCTGACACTCCCACGCACCTCTGAATGCCTTAGCAGCAGAAAATAACCATGTTCCTCTCAATGTGCATTTAGCTTCTTCCAACTCTGAGCAGCTGGGCAAGTAAGCAGATGTATTTGTGCTACTGCAGAAGAAAATAACAACTTTCCTGTACTCAGTGTTTCACTGAGCGATAACAGGGATTTTTTTACTTCCACATTCTAGTATTCCCTAAACCCTGCAAATTTGCATGAGCATTTATATTCTTGTTGGGGTTCATTTCCTCCTTTTAGTACACAGCCAATGTGGAGTCCAACTCCTCGGTCTCTCTGACCTGGATCACAAAAATAGCCTTCCAGTCTAGGCTTAGCTTCCCTTTCCCTCAATCTATTCCCTGTCCCAGGTTGATCTCCCCAGAACAAAAATGTGGCCACGGCCTAGATCTGCTTAAACAGTCAATGGCTCCTATTGCCTTTAGAAAATAATCTAAATTAATTGGCTTTCTGTTCACACGACTTGGTCCCAACATATCTATCCAATCTCAGCTCCCTCTCCACTCTCATCCACACATCCAATACTCTACCTCAAGGAAACATGTGTTCCTCTGGAATACTACCACGCTATATTTACTGAGTATTCTCGAAGTGTCAGGTGCTTTTACATATATTATCTCTTTTAATAAAAGAATACACTTCAAGATAGGTATTATTATCTCAGTTTTCAAGAGTGCTTTAGTAATTTGCCCAAGGTTTCTCAGCTATCAGAGGGTGAGCAGGGCTCAAACACAGGTCTGCTTCTCCATGCTTTTTATACTTTCCTATGCTGCCTTCCCAAAGACACCATACACTTTCACTTATTCACATACACTCTTCCTCCATTCTGGAATGTTCTTTCCATTTCTACCTTTTAAACACTGCTCATTCCTTAGACCTATCTAAAATGGGTCTATGCATACTCTGTGAATATTTTTTGTATTCATCTAATAGAATAAATATTCTCTTCTCTGTTCTCCATTATTTTGCTTATATACACACAAAACATTATGGATAATAGTAGAGATATTTATGTGCATGCCTTAGACTCCTATGAAAATGTCAACTCCTGAAGAGCAAGGGCCATGTTAACTCCACAGCTGGCATTTAGTACAATGCCTGGAATTTGGCAGATATTTACTAAAAGTCTTTTGGAATGAATGAATACATAAATAAATAAAAATTTTCTGTTTTATCTTTATTATGCTCGTTTCTAAATTTAGATCTGATAGATATACAGCAAAATCAATCACTAAACAGTATACAATACTTGGGATTGGCACAGAAAGAAAACTTACAAAAGAGCACAGATTAAACTTCAAAAATAACTAATTTGTACTCAGAAACGTTATACTACTCATGATAAAACTGATTATTTGTAAAATAAACTACAACCATTTTCTTGTAAATGACTAAAAAGATCCCATTCCTACTGATACTTTCGTTAAAAATAGACCTTTTGTCTAAATTGCTCAAACATTAGTAGGCTTCCAATCTTGGAGCAAAATAAACTTCCAGTCTTTCTGCGGGGATAGGTGGTGATATTTTCTCACATGAACTCATGGCGAGGCAGAGGCTTGGGTGTGTTCCAGAGTGAGTGCCACATTTTTAATTTATTATAACAATGAAGACAATTACAAAGATATAAGCACATGGCCCAATCTAAGGCTTTTGTGCAAAGCATAACTGCAGTCATTCAACAAGACTTTCCAGATTTAGTCAGACATGCCTATTTACCGATTAATGGGGGTTGGGGGGCAGATCTCAGCAATCTAACATGCCAAAAAGATATCATTTGTACAGAACCGACTAACTATTTTAAGGAAAGTAAATACAGGCAAATAAATACCAGTAAACTTGTTTCACATTTCTGAGATAGCACTAGTGAAAGAGGAAGCTTTCTTTTGGAAACATTTGTTAAACACACAGAGACTCACGGGCCTCATTTCCTACATGTCACTCCTTTCTAGGCCCTCCTATCTCTTCCATAGTGGAGAGGCAATTGCTGCCGCCATAACCTTCCTGCCTCTTCTTTGTCACTTTGGGTTCAAAATAACACTCCTAAAGCATAGGTTGCATCATGTTACATGTTTTCACGTGTATCTAAAATAAACCATCATCTAGAATAATGGAAAAAAAAGCATTCAAGTCTGATTTTACTTTAAGCTGGAACGCCTTACCCCATCCCATACAACTCCTACAATCCTGCATTCTTCAAGGCACAGCACAATTATCACTTTCCTAAAAACAGCATCCCCGTTTTAATTCATATGAAACCTTTCTCTGAATAGCCATGACTATTTTGTTCTGTGTTTTGTGTTGAGTACCTTGCTTATAAAATGTAAAAGCCCCAAGGGCTGAAGCTATGTCTTATTCATTTTTGTGTCTTCTAAAGCATTATGAAGTGGCTAATAAGCGCATGTTTATATTTACTGAATGAATGACTGAAAAACAAGTGGAATTTTTTTTGCAGATAAACGTAAGAAAAATTTAGGCATGACCGCCCTTTCCTCATGGGAAAAAAATTCCTGATCTGAAAGTATAATCTCAATAAAGAAGATGTGAGTCAAGTTTGTGGAGAAATATAATAAAGCTGCAAATATTAAGAAGAAAGAAAGCACACCATAGCAATGGAGCACATTCAGGGTTCTAAATGTGCTTTTGTATTCTGCTGGTTCCTGGTGTCTTGTTCAAATCTAATTTTATAGATTCAACAAGTAAGGTTTATAAAGATTTAAACAACAACAACAAAGCAGGGTATAAAGAAAGATGAACTTCTTGGATAGTAAAATCATTAGCAGTGGTTGCTGGTAAATGTTTTTTAAAATGGTCTTCCTATCTCTCAGAACTTTGGGGGCATAGCATCTTCAGAGTTTCATGTTACAGTTGAAGAAGCAGGTTCAGAGAGATTAGCTCAAGTAAGTCCATGGGGCAGTAAGTGGTGGAGAAACAATGTGAAAGCAGGAGTTTGACATTGGAGTTTGACATTGGACTTGTGTTATAATACCTTGACTAAGCTACTCTTTCAGCTGACTCTTCTGTGAAACAAGAGGATCCATCTGTTTTCTTCGCTCCTCACAGAAGTAATCTAAGAAAGAAGCGTAAGACTTTTCCCCAAACTTAAAGCCTATACAGAGGCCTATAATGTTGGAATGTATTCTTGAAATTTTGAGATATATCTTTCATATGTATGAGATCTGATTACCCAAGATGTAGTTTAATTCAGGCTAAAACATTTTAAGTTGAAATAACAACATCTTAATTTTGCAATGGCTCATTATATTTATATACTCTCAGATAAATTGTATTTTTCCTTTTTTTTAAAATTTTCTTTTAATTTTTTTTTTTTAGGCACTGATATGGATAAAGGAAGGGAAGCCAGCAATCAGGTCTGACTGAAGATGTTCCCCCAAGACAGTTGTCAGTGGAGCTGAAATAAGAATCCATGACATTCAAGATTGAAGACCAAAAGTTATTAGTTTCAAAGAGCAATGTAACCAACTCCACTTACTAAGTCTATTGCTTTTCTCTTTCCCAATCCATTGGTATTTGATTTTATCTTCAGTTAATTCTTCTTGCTCCTTTTCAAGTTAATTTTATTGATGGCTTTCTAACTTCTTATCTTTTATGCTTGGTTGCTTTCTTGATTTATAATCAAGCATTAGAAATAGTCTGTCTTTGAATGTATTTTTGGCTCTGAATCATGAAGAAATTATTGTAGCTATTGTGATATATGAATAAATGATAATCTGTGTGATGTAATATTATGTAACACTTAAAACACTTCTAAATATTTTTTATCACATGAAAAAAGTTCTAAACCACTTTATACAGCATTATCCCAATTTTTAATGTATGTTTTGCTTAAAATACTTCAAAGATACTAATTGGTATCCTTAGCTTTAAATGGTGGCATTATAGCCGAATCTTATTTTCTCCCTTGTGACTTCATATTTCTTCAATTTTTAAAAACATGATTAACACGTATAATCACTTAAGAAAAACTGTCATCATTTTTTTTTTCATTTTTCTGAGATGATTAAGACAATAATTAACATGTATAGAAAATGCTTATTATATTTTATTAAGTTAAAAAATACTATTAAATGTGTACTTTGTTTTCAACCCTGGAAAATTTAATTACATAGAAAAATATTAGAAGGAAATAGACAAAAATATAAACTAGTGTTTACCTAATTGAGGAATTATGGATTAATTTTATTTTCTTAAGTACATTTCCAACTTTCTGCAATGAGATAAAATGGACTATATTAGAAGAAAATAAGAGATAGATGTCATTCATTATAAAGACTTACCCCACAAGAAATTTTTTTTTATATACATGCCCACATGACCTCTAGGCTGCTCAAAGAAAATTCCAACTGCTCTCCTTGCCTGTTTCCTTACCATCTTCCATTTTATTTTTCACACTACTGATAGGTTCTTAAGAATCACATTCCATCACTTTCTAAACACAGGTCTTCCTTGATTGGAACCCTTCAAAGATTCTTCACTCCCTATGAAATGAAGTTTGAAATTTTTTACATCAGCCAGCAAGCTCTCCACTTCTAACCCAAGTATGTGCCTATGATTACACTTTTTCTTTTTTTTTCCTCTTAACAAATTCTACATTCAGGTCAAACTGCACACCAAATTCAACTCCCGGTTTGCAAGGACTTGAGTCCTTATAAGAATAATACTATATATTTTTTAATAATATAATTCCCCACTCATCATGTAATCAATCAGAGTTTCCCAGATCCTTCCTGATTGCCTCAGCTGGAATAAACAACTTGCTTAAATATTTTAATGGCCTTTATATTATACTGCTTTCAATTATAATTATTCATGTTACTGATATATATTAAATGCCTATATAAATGAACAGAATTCAGTATGTGTATATGTCCCTATTAGTACTCTTTGAAGTCTTGTGTCTTATCCAGTTCTGTCTGCTCACTGTCACTATTATATGGTAAGAGCCTGTAAGAGGATTAAATGGAATTCTTAAATAACCCTGTTATTTTTTAAGTCATGCTGATCTGGTATGCCAGAAGTCCAAGTTGTTAATTTTGTTTTCTGTGTTTATTTCTAGATTGGAAAATAGTTACAAACTTGAACATTTAAACACCAAAAGTGTACAACACTCTTTTTCTTATTTGAGGGCTGTGAGGAGTTGAGTCCATTCCATGAAGCCAAAACTGATAGAAAAAGCCTCTAATTCAGAACTATGGATGACCACGGAGGTGAGAGTTTATTGTGTGTTTGGGGGAAGTGTGCAGGCGCCATGAGCAAGTCATCATTATAAGGACAGAGGACAGAGCCCCGTGGCAGAGACTACAGAGAAATGGGCAGTAGGAGACTCTGGTAAGTCAGAAGTCAATCCTGAGCAAGTACCCAAGAGAGTGCTTTTGCCCATGGCTGCCTTTCACATGTTCCCAAGGCATGATGTGCATGAGAGTTATAACATTTATAGGGTCAATAACAATGTGGTCCCTTCACATTTATTTTCCTTTTTTCTCTTTCTTTCTTTCTTTCTTTCTTTCTTTCTTTCTTTCTTTCTTTCTTTCTTTCTTTCTTTCTTTCTTTCTTTCTTTCTGCATATTAATAATGAGAGGCATGAAATTTTATAGATTAGCATAACAGTTTTCAATACTGAATAAGCCTGCCCCAGTTGAATTAAAGCTGGTGTTTTCTTGAAATTTAGATATGTGTTATTAATCTTGGGGGTCAGCATAAGAAAAAAATTACAAGGGTGTTTGGTACAAAATATCAGACACCAAAATGGCAAAGGATGGGTAGGTAGCACACTGCCTTGGACATGGTCATCCTGACCTATTCTACAGGCAGAGTCTGACTCTGCCAACAGATACTGAAGGAACAGATTTCTGTAAAATTCTCACACTTCAGCACCTCTTTAGAATCCATGACAAAGGACTAGTAAGAGAAGGAATTCCCCCTACTTCTGCATTGAAACCAACATTAAATTAATGCAAAGAGCATTTCAGACCCATTGGGTCCCTTGAAACCAGCGGTATATAGGTGATGGCAGAGGGAAAGGTGGATCTTAGGGAAATCCAACAGGTCTCCAGAGACTGTGAAAAAAGAATACATTCGCAGCTTCACACCTTCAACGTTGCTAGGATAGGAAAGGAAAGTAGTGACAGGTGTGCTGTGATGAAGCAAGCTGAGTTCAGAAACACAAATGAGAGATAGTTCTTAGAGGTTCCTAAAATAACGGGGGGTGGACTTTGAAAAGATTTAGGTGCTGTATATTGGAGACAGCAAGCCTTAATTACTAACAGTGGTGTCTTTAGGCATCTGTTCAAAGTAAAGGATATAGAGCCAAAGAGTTTGCCTTTGAAAACTGCTCTCTAGCCATCTGGTAAGAGACAAGGTATTTCGCCTCACTAAGCTGTGCTTTCCTCCTCTGTAAAACATACATGGGAATCTACTCTCTGTGTTCATTAATTTGCCTTGACCCATAGTCAGAGCAGTTCCATTTCCTCCCTTACATCACAGTCCTCTGTCTGACCTCATCAGATCCTTCTGAAGGAGCAGGAATTGTTCATCTGATTGGTCAGAACATGAGAAGGTCATTGGGCAGAATGACAGTGTCATAAAGTCAGATTTCATAACTTTTCTCCACTCTTGGCATCCCTTTCAGAGGCTGACCATACTCTGTGCTTTGTTCCAGCCTCTATTCAAGCTGAAGGCTGGGTGAGTCGACACTGGGTGTGCTTCTCCTAAGCCTCAGGCCCAAACTGTGTTCTTCAGTCCTATTTCAGAAGAGTTTTCCTTTGTGTGCTTTCTGAGACATTAATAAAATCAGTACTTTCTTTCTTATTTGGCTGCTAATTCCTGGGTGAGTATGCTCTTTGGCTGGGAACTCTGGAGAAGAGAAAGGATGAATGGTAGATTTGGGCACCAAACCAGCCACACCCTAAACCACACCCAAAATGCATCATTGTGCTTTTTCATAGGATTTTGGAAGGATTAAATAAAAGAATGCATGTAAAGAGCTAAACACAGTCCCTGGCATATAGTACCCACTCAATAAATGTTAATTATTAGTAGTAGTACACATGGATCCCAAATATTTGCCACTGGCTATCTGTACCTGAGCATATATCTCCCAAGTTTTGGGAAAATTGCTCTGGGGCCACACACTTAAATGTTTGATTGGAAGAAACCAGAACAAAATAGGTATTCTAAGCTTACTGTGAATTTTTTCCCCTATGGTTCAATAAGGAAGCAAGTTTTTTTTTTTTTTTAAATTCTCTCTTCTGGGAGAGTTCACTCTTTGGAATATTCTGGTTATGCACATAAGTACTTACTCTTTGATCTTTGGGTAGTCAATACTGTTGAAGGGGTATGAATGCAAATTCCTCAGACCTGCCTTGACATATTTTGTTTAATGAATCATGAAAGTGGGGTGGGTGATACATATCTTGTCAAAAACCTTTTCTTTCTACATTAAAAACCCCTTTTATATCTCCTCTTCAAGGACTGAAGACCAGAGTTGGGGGTAAGTGACTGATACTCAAGGAAAAGATCTGGCAGAAACACCTCCGAAGAGTCGATACTAGAAGTGTGGTAGAAGGCCAGAAGCTGAAGAGGGCCCCGGGCAGCCATATCCGCCTTCTGATGTGATTGGCAGGTAGGCTTCAGGAAGCGTAGTTTTTTAATACCCAATATTTAATTTCCCATCAAGGCTTTGAAACTCCCTGTTGCTATCTTCATGTGTTTGGTAAATGCTTTTGAGTCTCATGCTCAGTGCTTGGGGAATGGCAGAAGAGGCACATCAGGGGAATCAATAAGGGAACAGGACAAGTAGTACACTAAAGTGTTTGTGAGACTGCACGGGTGAACCAAAGAGCTGACTTTAGCCACCATCTTGATAACTAGAACATGAAAACATTTCCAAGGAATGCTCAGAGGTACTTCTAGGGAGGGAGACTTCTCAGCAATGTAGATTAGGGCATCTTTTATTACCTTCAGATAGAACAGGGTGATTAAAAAGGATAGATAACTTGAGCATTACAATAGAAACCCAGAATTGCACAGCATAGGCAAGCTTTTGGAGAAGTGGTCCTGTTCTTGCATCTTATTCTTTCTGACCTTTACTGTGTCTTCTTCACTCTCTACGTTTCAGTGTCCTCCCCAATAAAATGAGGGTCAAGGTACATTACCTCAATACTATTGACTACATTATTTTACATTCAATCAACCATCCTATCAAACATTTCTATTTATCATGTTCAGGTACCAGAAAACACAAGGATGAGCAAGACAGGATCCCTGAACTCAAGGATCTTATACGAGTATCGAACGCATAAGTAGATGATTTAAATCCAGTGTAACTGTGTGCACAGGGTGCTTGCTATAACAACATGCAGAGGGGAGGGTAGCAATCCCAGATTGAGGATGTTAGATATAGCTTCCTAGAGATGAGACGAAAACCTGATTCTCAAAGCTACCTCAGATTGTTTATTTGATTCACACATTCCCTTTTCTCCATTTCAAGGAATATGATGAGTACAGAAAAGAGTTATTTTTGCTGATAGCCTCTCTGGCACAAATGCAAATTACTAAAGAATAGATTGCTAAGCAGTAGGAGCTGTGGAAATATATCTGTGGTATCTGAGAGACAGCTTAGTGAAAGGCAATGGGTTTGTTTTCAGTAGACTCAAGTTCTACTTCTGACAGCCACTTACTTTGCCATGTAACCTTGGACAATTCAGGAGATCACGCTGAAACTCCTTTCCTTCATCAGTGAAAAGAAAATACTACCCTTGATTGCCTACGCCAGAAGGCTGTCATGAGGAATAAATGAAGTACTGGATATGAAGGTTTTTTATAAGATATAAGGGAGTTTCCTCATTGGTGGGAAATACACTCTGAAGAGTCTGGCTCTCCTTTAAAAGCACAAGCAGAATGGCGGGTGCAGGGCGGCCCTGTTGCAGACAGGCAGGCAGTGTTTTATTGGACTGAGAGTTCCTACCAAACACCTGAACGAGTGGGAGATCGTAGTCCTAGGACAAGGACTGTGGAGAATGATTTCCCCTCAAGCAGTTCCATAGACCTATATGTCATTTGTGTGTCTGTGGAACAGGGACAGCAGTGGGTGAAAGACAAGAAGGAAGGACAGTGTCAGTAAAGGTCAGGGTGTCACCCATCAGCCATAGTGACAGCTGTCAGGGCTCAGAGGGCTACAGAGCTTGATGAGGACGGTCACAAATTTGGTTTCAGACACATTCCCGAGGCTTTGCATCACACACCCAGGATGGTGGTCTTTGCTCATCTAAGCTCATTCTTCTCCTCAGCCTCCCGGAACGTGTGCTTTCCAGGCTGCTGGATCTGCTTTCCTCCCAGAAAGGATTACTCATCTGTATTCTCACAGCCATGCGTCAACACCAGGGAAAGCGTCTGCCTCCCTGCTGGGTCAGCGGATCTCCAGACCCACAAGTTATGAAACACAGAAACTCCACAGGCAGATTCCCTGGAAAGCGGACAAGGTTTGTGTGGCATGTGCCTTACACCCTCAGTACCTAACACTTTATGTCTTACTTGCACTTATTTAGAAAAGCAGAAAACATGCTAGAAAGGGTGCTGGACTTTGACCCACTCACCTCAAATCACCTGAAGGAAAGGGACAGTAACTGATCTTAGAACTACGAGCTGCTGGGTGGCATGCTAGGATAGTTCCAAGATCTTTAAAATTTACCCTCGAAGTCATACTTTGAGATGGATAGTCTTAACACTGCAGTTCAGATCAAGGAACTGAAGCAGAGATTAGGTAGCTTGCCCAGTGATTTAATCATCCAGTGATAAAATGTTGAAACTAGAAATCCAACCCAAATCAGGGCCACTACAAAGTATATGCTCTTGGCCTCACCCTCATCCAGATAAGGAGAGTGGCAATTGTGTCTGGGGCCCCTTCTATTTCTAAAGTTCTATGGATCCTTTTTAGCCATGTGCCCTGGGAATAAATTGTTTCATTTTCTGAACTGTAAAGACTATTTATAGCTTGCTATCTGGTGTGTCCTCTCTTCCTGAGATTCATTAGGTGCTTTAAAAATATTAGTCTAATTGAACTGAGTTTTCAAAACGTCATTTTTCTTCATGTCTAAAATGATGATAATGGTCTTTTAATCACTAGTCCTAAGAGGTTGTTATAAGGCTCAAATGAAATCCTGTGTTTGGAAGTACCGTTTTGAAATATATTATTATAGCATTGTATGGAATATATTATTGTATTATTGTATATAATGTGCATGCATACTGATAAGTATATGCATTATAGCTATACTCAATGACTATAATAAAATGAACACTCAGCATCCAGAATAAGAAAGAGAATATTGCTAGAGTTCCAGAGGAATCATTGTTCTTTCTTTCAGTCACTACCACATTGCCCCTGACAATAAAGGTAAATATTCTCTGCTTTTGTATTATACTTAAATGGAATATGACATATGTCTTATTGTGTCTGGCTTCTTTCACTCAACAATCTGTTTATGAGAGTCACCCATACTTTTGGATGTAATTTCAGATCTCTTTCCCATTGATGTATGAATATAATGTTCCATGTGGGTTATACCACAATCTATTTGCAGTCTACTGATAGGAATTTTCAGTTTTTGATTATTATAAATAGTGTCCCTATGAGCATTCTACTATATGTCTTTTATGGATATATGAATGCATGTGCAATCAAGTATATAGCTAGAAGTATGTATATGTGTATTTTTATCTTTAATAGGTACTTTGCCAAACAATTTCCCAAAGTACTTTTACTAATTTATAGTCCCATTAAAACTTTAATAATTGAAATATCTTAAAATTAAGAACATTTATTCATCCGAAGATACCACTAGCAGAATGAGAAGGCTAGTCACAAATCGGAAAAAATATTACAAATAAATATATTTGACAAATGACTTATACCCAAGATACATAAAGAATTTCTGTAATTCAATAATAAAAAAGACAGAAGCCATATAGAAAAATGGGCCAAATATTAAAACATGAAAAAATAGTCAACAACATTAGTCATCAGAGGAGTGCATCCTGAAATACCAATGGAATAATATTACACATCCACCAAAATGGTGAAAATTGAAACGCTTTTAAAGTGGTAAGTCTAAACTATCTGACTTTAGGGAGCCGTAACTTCTCCTAGAAATTAACTACTGTATTTAGGAAATGGAGCAAGATGAAGGAAAATATACAGACTTTGGTGGGCATATTAGTTCCTTAAAGGAGACCTCCAGCTAAGCAAAGGCAATGTAAGTAAAGTTCGGGCATTTTTTACAATTCAGGTACCCCATGAAGTGGAGTCTGAGAAGGAGATTTTTGTGTCTTTTTGTGAGATGGATATTTAGAGCACAAAGCTAATTGGGTGTGCTCTTGGGAATGATACAGGTAGAGGATCAAAGAAAGCAGGATTGGGCACAAGCAGAGTTGAAGGGGATCTTGTCATACTAAAGGCTTCAGTCAGACCTACGGGAAGCTTTGGACCTGGATTAACCATTCAGAGGTGCCCTAAATTAGAGTGAGGGGCCAAACAGTTATAACTCCACTTTCAACCGTCATTTGATGACGGTTTCTTATAGGAAGAAGGAATGAGGAACTTGTACCTAGCGGGCAGTCCCAGGAGAGGGTCTGAGCTGGGAGCACTTAGCTGTCAGCATTCTCAGAACCTAGAGGAATGAATGCTTTAGTCCTACAGGGTGGCAGAAGGATAACGTGAGGTATGTCACAGCATCTGTGATGACTGTTACCTTTGATATGTGAAGAAATGAGTCTCCCAATGTAAGCTTCACAAATGGTTCCATCACTTGAGGGTTGGAAACTGGGTTAGAAATGCATGTTAGACTTCTGCCAGGTCCCTTATTGACCTTGACTCCTGTTAGCTATGTATGTAAGTGATATCACCAACATGTTCGCTGGGGGTAGCTTTAACCCCTCGTCCCTGACACTAAAGGAACAATGAAAACATTTACTAAAAGGAATAACAAAAGCACAAATTCCCAGAGCATACTCATAGTGACTTCCTTTAAAAACAGCCTTCTTCCCTGATTCCTCTGTTGTGGTAGCCCAAGTTTTAAGAACAACCAGGAAGGCATATGTGCCAGCATTGATTTAAAAATTGTATGAATTCCTTCAACCAAACCAAAATTCAAAAACTTAAATAAGGCAAAAATTCTTTTTTAAAAAAGTGATCACATGTAGGTTTCCTAGATTATTTCCGCTCTTGCTCATATCCATTGCCTTTAGTCATGTCTTAAATAGGAAAAATAATTTAATTCAGCTATTTTGCTGAGGGTTATTTTTCACTCCTGTTTTCGATCAAGACACTAATGTTGTGAAATCACAGAAAGTCAGATCTAGAAAGAAGCTTATATGTCTTCAAGTTCTATCCCCCATGGTACAGTGGAGAAAATTCTGACCTATATGACAGAGTGGCTTGACAACTCTAGTCCCAGAATTGGGAGCAGAACTTGGGCTCCCCTTTCTTCCTGACAATGAATAGCCTCAGCTTTTGCTTGTCTGAGAAAAATCATTATTTCTTCCTCACATTTGTAGCATACTTTCTCCAGATACAGAATTCTAGTTTGGTGGTTTTGTTTTGTTTTCTCTTTTCCTTTCAACATTATAAGTATCATTCCACTCTCTTCTAACTTGTTCCTTGAGAGAAAAAGTTCCCCCAACCCACCCACCCTTGCTTATTTCAAGGTTTTCTCTTTTACTTTGGTTTTCTAAATTTGAATGTGATATGCTTATAGGAATGTTTGGATACATGCTTGTTTGTTTGTTTATTATTTATTTTGTTTGGGATTCTCTGAAGTTTCTTCATCTGTAGTTTGGTGTGCCTGTCATTAATTTGGTAAGTTCTCAGTCATTATTACATCACATTTTCCCCCCCCTTTTCTATCATCTTTTTTCCTCTGGTATTACAGATAGTATCTCACAGTTCTTGATTATTTTGTTATTTCCTCCCTCCCTTCCTTCCTTCCTACCACCCTTCCTTCCTTCCCTTTGAATTTCAGTTTGGAAAGTTTCTATTTGCCTGTCTTGAAGTTCACTGATTCTTGAACAGTGTCAAGTTTACTAATGAGCCCTCAAAGGCATTTTTCATTTCTGGTATGGTGGTGTTTTTTATTATTATTTCTAGATATGCCTTTTGATTTTTATCTCTCTACTTATATTACCCATCTGCCCTTGCATGTTGTCTTCTTTTTTCTTAAAGCCACTAATATATTAATCATAGTCATTTTATATTCCTTATGTGATAATTTCAATATCTGTGTCATATCTGAAGATGGAACCGAGGATGATTTGTCTCTTCAGACTGTGTTTTTTCTTGCCTTTTGGCATGTTCCAAATGCTGGATATCTTTATCGAGTAATAGAGACTGAGATAAATAGGTCTTTAGTGTGAGGATTTCTGTTAATCTGGCTAGGAGTTGGGTTGTATTTAATGTTTGCTGTGTCTATAAGTGCCAGAAGATTCAAATTCCTTTAGTGCCCTTGTTTTTGTCTCCTTTCTTGATGTTGGGCTTCCTTAAGTACTCCTCTTAAGAGAGAGTCTGTGTCTTGCAGCTTTTTAAGTTCTAATCCACTGTTATTATACTGGAAGCCCCTTGGTGTGGTGATAAGGTGTGTGGTAGGGGGGAGTGTTTGATAATCCTGTGATTAAAATCTCAGTCTTTTAGTAGACATATATCTCGGGTCTGTGACCTTCACAAATATTTCCCCAGTAGTATACTTTTTTCCTCTTTCATCCCCTAATGCCTTCCCTGGCTACACAGCATTTTTAATCCACTTTCTTAAAGCCATAACCCCTTTTGAGTATATTTTATTACTATATCTCTTAAGTGAGATAGAAAATTGGAAGGGACTAGAGTGAGAGGAATTCCCTTACTTGAGTTAGAATAAAGCTCTAGAAAAGTCCTTTCTTCTGAATGGGAGCTCTTTGTTTTGAGGGTTCTTGCTATATTTCAAAATAATTACTGTTACTTGTTGAATTGTGTTCCCCTAAAAAAGTATGTTGACTTCCTAGACTCCATTACCTATAAATATGACCTTATTTGGAAAAAAAGTTCTTTGCATATTTAACCACGTTAAAATGATGTCATTAGGCTGGGTCTTAATCCACTATGACTGATATCCTTATAAAAAGAGGAACATTTGGACTCAGACATGTACAGAGAATACCATGTGATGACAGACGAAGAAATTAGAGTGAGATAGCCACAAGTTAAGGATACTAAGAATTGATGGCCAACACCAGAAGCTAGGAAGAGGCAAGAAAAGATTATTCCTTATAGATTTCAGAGAGAGTATGATCCTGTTGACAGCTTAATTTCATACCTCTAGCCTTCAGAACTATGACAGAATAACTTTCTGTTGTTTTAAGCCATATCCATTTGTGGTACTTATTATGACTGTCCTAGAAAACTAATCCCATTACTCTTCTTCTTCTCTTGACAAACCCATGAAAGGATCTTTCTTGAATCTTCACTATGATGATCTTATTGAATTTCTGGATGCAAAGCTCACCATAGTGTTTGGATCCCCCTAAGACTGCACAGCCCAAGGGTTTCTTACTTTCATGCTAGTCCATGGTCAGCCTCCAAAAGTTCCTTAAAATTACCAACTAAGAGTTTCTACAAGTGTATGGCTACAGGAGACGCTGGTCCAGGTAAACAGAGCTTTGCTGGATCTCTCTAGATGCACCTGTCTCCAGATATCAGTCTCTAGATAGTCCTGTTACCTCAGTTCTCTAATGGGTCTAAGAAAAGTCACTGATTTTCAGTTTGCACAGCTTTTGTTGTTGTTGTTGTAATGCTTTACATGTCAGAGCTGAAACAGAAAGTTTAGAAAGCTATTTAGAATTCAAGATCTGAAATCTAGATGTACACATTACTATTAGTATGTCACTGGTTCTAAGTCATTATATATGTATATTTCCAGTGTATACATGCAGATCTAAAATTATTCATTTATTGTATTCTTATGTTTACCTTACATTTACCTTTATTTTAATGAGTGTTTCTTGTAGGCAGCATATATTTTGTTCTCTTTTTTATCTGGTCAGACAATTTCTGCCCTTCAATTGTAATGTTTACATCATTTGTTTTAATATTATTACTAAAATGATAGATTTTTAAGTCTATTACTTTGCTGTTTATGGTCTATTTTATCCCTTTGGATTAATTGAATTAGTTTTTATTTTATTATTGGTTTATCAGGTATAGTGCTTTTGCTTGTTTGTTTTAGTAGTTGCTCTGGGGATTTCTTTCTTTTTTTTTTAGTGTTTATTTTTTTATTGTTTTTATTAGTTTCAGGTGTACAAAATAACAAAGATTAGACATTTATACCCCTCACAAAATGATAACACCCCTCCAAGTCTACTACCCCTCTGACATTGTATATAGCTGTTGCTATACCATTGAATACATTCCCTATGCTATACTTTACATCCCATGAATATATATATATATATATATCATACCATGAATACACACACACACACACACACACACACACACATATATACATATATTTAACTATAGTTGACATTCAGTATTATTCTACATCAACTTCCGGTGTATAGTGCATGTTCAGGCATCTACACATTCTATGACACGATTCTCCTGATAAATGGGGGTTTCAATATGCATTTTTAATTCAGTAGTTTATCTTTAACCAACAATATACCATAATGTAATGTATGAACCTTGTAATGTTATTGTTCCATGTCATCCCCTGCTATTTATTTTCTGCTATTTTCTAAACATTTTATATCTACATATTTTATAAACTCTTCAATATATTGATATTATTTTCTCTTTAAACGATCATTTTTCATTACAATAATTAAAAATGACAAAAAAGATTTATGTTTACCAAATTAATCATTTCTAGGTTTTTTATTTCTTTGTGCATATCCAAGTGTACTTCTGTCCATAATTATTTTGCCTGAATAATTTCCAGTAATATTTCTTGGAGCGCAAGTCTGCTGACAATGAATTCTCTCAGCTTTGTTTTTCTAAAAATCAGGCTTAATTTCACTTTCACTTTTGAAAGTTTTTTAATAGATATAGAATTTTAGATTGATCTTTCTTTTAATTCTGTTGCTCAGCACTTATGCTATTTTATTATTCTCTAGTTTCCATTATTTGTGAAGATCAGTCTCTAGAAAATTTTTATCTTCAGTCTTTTGTATATAAAACCTCTTTTCCTCTGGTTTCTTTTGAATTTTTCGTCTTAACATTGGTTTTTAAGGATTTAATTTTGATGTCTTTTGTTGTGGTTTTCTTTGTGTTTATCCTGCTTGGGTGCTTATTGATTTTATTGAATTTGGGCTTATTGGTTTCATCAAGTTTGGAAAATGTTTAGCCATATTTTTTCAAATATTTTGTCTACCTCCCTACCACACTCACACATTTGGAGCCCTAATTATATGTGTTTTAGTCTTCTTTATATGTCTTATAAATCATTAATGCTTTATTTTTTTTAATCTATCTTTGTGCTTAACTTTAGATAATTTCTATCACTATGTCTTCAAGTTCCTGATCTTTTCTTCTGCTGTGTCTAAATGGTTATTTTAATTTTCAGCTCTACAAATTTAATTTGGCCTTTTGTTCTTACATTTATTTCCTCATTGTGCTCATGTTTTTGTGTCATACATTCTTAAACATTTTATATATATACAGATATTTTAAGATACTTGTGTAATAATCCCATTATCTCTGTCACTTTGGGTTTTTTTATGGACTAGTTCTCTGGTGATTGCTCATATTTTTCTGCTTCTTTGTATGTTTATTAATTTCTGCTTGAATCTCAAACATTGTAAATGTTATGTTTTTGAGTGTTTGAATGTCATTATTCTTAATGAGTGTTAAAGTTTGTTTTGAAATGTAGTTAAATTACTTGCGAATCAGCTTGATCCTTTCAATAATTATTTTTAAGCTTTGTTAGGACAATTCTCTGGTAACCTTTATTTTAGTGCCAGTTTACTAAGGTATAACCTTTCTGTAATCTGATAAATCGCCAAGGTGTTCAATTAGTCCTCTCCACTTTGATCTTTTTTTTTCCAGTAACTATTTTCCAAGCCTCAAGAGGTTTCACCCTACAAGTGTAAAGCAACGGACTGAAGGGATTCTCATGAATATTTCTAGAGTGTTTTTATTGTATAAGTCTATCCTATATAGTAATCTGATCCATAGATTTTAGACAACTCAACTTTTCTGAACCTTCTTGTGTTTTTTTTCTCTCAGTAGGATTATTTTCTGCTTAGGTCTTCTCTCCCTGCACCATGGTCAGTCATGGCTTACCATATTTTTTTTCTTTTCTCTCAGGGTCACACTGCTGTGCTTTCTGAGGTTTAATGTCTGAAAATAGTTATTTTGTATTTTGTCTAATATTATAATTGTTTATGGAAGAAGGGAAAATATATCAGTTACTTCTTTGGAGCTGGGAAAGGGAGTCAATGAAGTAGAATTTTGAGGCAAGGGAATACTCATAAATACTCATAAATTCAGACTTATTACTGTGTTTCCCCAAAAATCAGACCAGGTCTTATATTACCTTTTGCTCCAAAAGACGCATTAGGGTTTATGTTTAGGGGATGTCATCCTGAAAAACAATGCTGGGGCTTATTTTCTGGTTAGGTCTTATTTTCAGGGAAACATGGTAGGAAAACTGGTCATCAGACACCAACATGTCTCCCCAGTGAAAAACAAAACAAACAGGTTAAACTGACTCCAGTTATCCCCAGTCCAAGGTGTAGCACAAGTAAATGCTATGGAAACACAGGAAAAATATAAATGAACCCAAGCCAGAACAATTGAAAAATCTCCATGAAGTGGATAGTACCTAAAATGGGCTTTTAAAAATTGAGAATAATTTCAAGCAAAGAAAAAGAAAGTGAAGCATGTGAGGTAAGTGAAACAGCCACAAGTACAGTCAAGAAATAGGAAAACACTTGAGAAATAACAAATAGTTCAAGATGTTTAAAACTCAGGGTGTTGGAAAATGAATTCTTTAAAATACATGGGAGTTAGGTGGAACAGTCTTAAATTACATACTAAGAATTTTAAATTTTGTTATTATTAATAATCTTTTAAAATATTGTTTTTATTAGTACATTTTATGTGTTAAGCTGTGTTTGTATTTATTATGACATAACAAACTATGCAAACTTAGTGACTTAAAACAATGCATGTTTATTATCTCAGTTTCTGTAGGTCAGGAATCTGGTCATGGCTTAGCTAGGGTTTTACAAAGCTGAATTCAAAATGTAAACTAGATAGGGTCCTCAACAGAAGGCCCTACTGGAAAGGAACCTACCTCCAAGATCACTCAGATAGTTGGCAGAATTCATTTTCTTGCATTTGTAGGGCTGAGGACCCCATGTTTTTGTTGGCTGGAGAATGGAGACAGCCCATGCCTCCTAGAACTTACTCATAGTTCTAATATGGAGGCTTACATTATCAAACCAACAAAAAGAGTCTCTTGATTAAGTCTGTTAGCAATATAAAGTTGTATATAATGTAATGGAATTATGCAATGGGCATCTTTTCACCTTTGTTCTATTTCACTGGTTAGAAGCAAAAGTCACTGATCTTATTCACACTCGAGGGGATGGGATTACCTAAGGGCATGAACACCAGAATCAAGGAGCATGGGGGGATGTCTTAGAGACCAGCCATCACTCACACATACGGCTAAGAATGTTAAACATATTATTTCAATCAATACTTACAACAAACTATGATAAGCAAGAAGTGAGAATTATACTTAAAATAAACATATTTGTGATATGTTCCCTGTATAGGTATTATCAATCACGTAAGACACATTATAGCTTTGCATTTTAATTTAGTATTCTTGACAATTTGATTAATTAATATGATACTAAATTTAGTCATTTCTATGCCACTGAAGATATGCCTGTGGTGTCTAGGTTTTCTACAGTGTGATGCACTGGGATAAAAAGTTCAGGGATTTTTGCTCTGCTTATAAATATCACAATACCTCTATTAATTAGATTATCATTATTTTAGTGCTGAGGAAATTGAGATACAGAGAAATTAGGTAATTTTCTCAAGGTCATTCAATTAGCAAAGGATGGAGTTGGGAGCCAAATCCAACTCTGTCTGCTTTTTCAACCAATATGCACACTGCATCTCTAAATATATTTTTCAGGGAGATAGACTTGTGCAACTACACTCTTTAGAAAAATGAACGCTGCAAAGGTGTTAAAAGAGCATTGGATATATGGAAGACATGGACTATGAGTTTCACAAAGGCAGAAACCATGAAGGTTTTGCTCACCACTGACTCCTAGGTGCAATGTGTAGTATAAGAACAGTTTTCAATAAATACGCATTAAAGAAAATAAGGAAAGAAATTAAAACATTGAGAAGAGAGGTGGGAGTTATCTGTAGCAGTCTGACTTATTTAGTAGGATATAGTGATACAACTCTTTTGACCAATCCTGGGAAGAAGAGTTCAACAAAATTTAAAATCCTAATTTTGATTACCAAATAATATGCACAGTTTCTTACTTTACCCCATCCCAGGTCCTTACTTTTGCCATGAACCTCATCCCATCTCTGATATTACCCTAAGTGTAACCAGAGAGGTAGTAAGTCTGAAATATGGAGGTGGAAGGTAATGGAGAGAGCTGACTGCATTTGTAACTTACATCCTTTTTTTCCCTTTCTTTTTTTCTTTCTTACTAATAGAATCCCTATATCACTGGGACCAATAATATACACAGCCAAAAGACCAAACGTTCTAATTTCCATCACAGCTAGAGTGGCTATGTGAATAAGTTTTAGCCAATGAGATATAAGTAAAAATTGTTGAGAAGAATTTATTGGAAGTTTCCATAAAGAGAGTAGGACAGACATTTGGGAAAAGCCCCTATTTTTTCATTTTTTTTGTAGCCTGCAATATGGATAGAAGGTGGAATATCCAGTGAATTAGCCTAGGCTAATCCATGAATTAGCCCTGAAGGCAGACGTCATGCAGTCTGGATTCCAAAGGATGGTTCCTGAGTGACTACACAGAAGACCTTGAATTTTTGTATAAAGAGAATAAGCTTCAATTCTGTTAATCCTTTGAGATTTGGGGGTTGTTGTTGCAATAGTTAGCCTACAATGACTAATTCAGCTGAATTAAAAGAGTGGTGTCAGAGTCAAAGTACTGTGTAACATAAGCATATCAAATGTTATAGTAGGAAGGCTGAGCTCTGAAACAAATTAACACTATAACCTAAGGGAAATAACATAATCTCTTATTTTTAGTTTCATCATTGTCAAAATGTGGGGGGGAACCTCCTACACTGGAGGCTTATTGAAAAGATTAATTGATATAATTTTTATGCAAACCATAAGCAATTATAGAAAAATTAGGTACTAACAGTATAAACAAGAAGAAATGAGAACCTGAACCAGGGAATGGAAAAGAAGCAGTGCATAGAAAACCCACTGCAAAGGCAAGCTGGCCTACTTAAACTACCCTGAAGTGACTTGCTCATGGGTTCATTCTGCTTAAATTATTAATTTTAAAAATGTTTTCTGGCAGACAGCCTTTATTTCTTTGATTTTCTCTTAAAGAAACTTAGGGAATAATTAAAAACAATTTTACATGACGTCGCTGTTCTAGGAAATGTTGCAGGTTGCAAGCACCAAAGCATCTGTTGGCATATGTACGCTCAGGTTATAGACGCTACAGCCTAAAATGGATGTGCACAGGCACAGATTACCTGGTAACCATGGCAAAGGCAATTCTGTTTGCTAAATATTGCCAATGGCCAGGGAAATGAGTAACAGTCACCAAATCCAGAGTACTGTCTCATGTCTTTGTGTCTCATGTCTTTGGTGATATCTAGCTGCAAACAATGCATCATTGCCCTCAGAATGTGAATGGTGGCCAAGAGAGACAATTTAAGTAAGATTTTGCTTGAAACAAAAGGTTCTGGATAATGAAAGCAGGTAGAATAGTATATAACTTTCAACTATATAAAACAGCAAAAGGGATGTGTATCAGTCAGATTTCCCAATACAAACAGAATACACACACACACACACACACACACACACACAAGGTCTGACAATTAAGTTTGTGAACTTTCCACCGTATGTGTATGTGTGTGTGTGTGTGTGTGTGTGTGTGTGTGTGTGTATAGATAGAGAGAGAAATGTATACACATTTTAAGAAAGGAAAAAGCTGTATTAAAATTGTAATACTCAATATATACCAATAACAAAGGATGACTACAAACCATGTGTATACATTTTTTTTGTTTTGGGCACCCCTGGTATATGTATATCAGTAAGTCTGAAAGCCTGAGAACCTGGGGAGACAATGGTGTAAGTTCTAGTCTGAGGATGAAGAACACTCATGTCTCAGCTCAAGCAGAGAAGGGGCAATTTCTCTCTTTTCTACCTCTTGTTCTATTCAGACCCTCAATGGATTGGATGATGCCCAGTCACATTGGGCAGGGCAATCTGTTTTATTGAATCTATGGATTCAAATGCTACTTTCATCTGGAAATATTCTCACAGACACACCCAGAAATAATGCTTAGCCACATATCTGGGCACCCTGTGACCCAGTCAAATTGACACATAAAATTGACTATCATAGGAGACTTATGACTTCAGATGATAAAGACCTTTACTGTAGCTCTAGCTTATTATGCTTAGCCATGGCTGTAAGCCCCAGGTCATCATGGCCCTAAATTCTTGATATTCTACTCTGAATTCATATCTTCTTACTGAGCTGTGTTATGTTCCATCACAACATAAACTCAATATACCTAAAAGTGAACTCATCATGTTTCCTGGATTAGTCAGGTTGTGCACAATGACAACAAAATCCAACCCAAACTGGATGGAGACCAAAAGAAAAATAATAGACTTATGTAACTGGAAAGTCTAAGTAAAGCATTAGAAGCAGCTTGATTTATGGGCTAATATTATTAGACCTGATTCTTTCTCTATTTCTCAGTTCTATATGGGCTTCATTCTAAGGCAGACTATACACTTGTGGGGAAAATGATAGGTGGCAACTCCGGGCCTACATACCATTCCTCAGTAATGTCAACAAGAATATAACACTTTTAAAAAGTCACATAATTAATGTAACATTCAATGCAATGAAATTAGAAATCAATATCAGACATAAAACTCCCGACATATTAGTAACTAATAAACACAATTCAAAATAAATTATAGATCAAATAGTAATTTCATAAATATTAAAAGTAAATGATATACTTCTGTTTCAGGTTAGGGTATAGAAACTTAAACATTCCTAACAAGTAAAACACGCTATACATTCTACAAATCAGTGTTTTTAAACTTACCAAAAGCTTGAGGGCATAAAAGTGACAAATAAATTAAAATCCTTTCTAGGATAAAAGAGAATCTCTATTATTTCCATGTCTGGTAAAATGGCAGAAGGTGGAAGATTCTTCCACAGTTGAGACTAAATACACTTGGTGTTTTTTTGATATATATATATATATCAAAAAATATATATATATACCCACCCACAATATATTATCATTTTTGTCTTAAAAGTCCTTCAAACAAATTTAAAGATAAATGTTTATGTAACAAAAAATAATAAACGTATTTCATATTGCCCTAGACAATTAGCTTTCTGATACATTTAATTCCTTCCAAAAAACTGGGCTTCTATCTGGTGTAATTATTTCCCAATTTCATAAAGAAATTATTTGTATCACTTTGTGTAGTAGCAAAATAATAATAATATATTATATGTTTTATAGTACATATTTTATTCACCCAAAATAAAGGCATGAAAAGATTGAGAGAAAAATCAGGAACAGATGACCAAGATAGTAAACCTACACACGATCATATTAACAATTACATTAGTCATAAAAATGGCAGTGAGCATGAGGTGAGCCTCTGGAAATCTCCCCTGGAATTTACAACAAATTGAACAACTATAACTCCACAAAGGACTCCCTGCGCAGCAGACAGGCAAGACTAAGAGGCGCACTACTGAAATCATCTAAATGTGGGTAAATTGTGTGAGCAGGGGGAGGAGGGAAGGGAGAGGTGTGGAGATGGGGCTGCGCAGGTACAGGATGCAGACCTAGCTCAGTGCTCCGAGCTCGCTGCATCCCGGAACTATAGCAGCTGCAGGAGAGGGAAGAACTCAGACTGCAAGGGCTCCATTTATTGCCCACAGGGTTGAGGGGGCAGCATATAACACGGCTGAACCTAATGCTCATGGCAGAGACCTCAGAGCAAAGACTGAGAGAAGAAGGCTGAAAATGGTGGTTTAAACCCTCACAGCCAAGTAGAGGACAGAAGCCTTAGGCACTGAGACTAGCCGCCCTCTCCCTACCCTCCCAGAACTCGCCCGCCCCCACCAGCCCACTGTTAGAAGCAGAACAGTAGCATTATCAGATCAAAAGAACAGAATATTTCCAGTTCTGAGAACTGTGGTCTGCAAACATGCACTTGCAGCCCAACTAGTTCTGGCAAAGGGGAGGGAGCTGTGGAAGGAGGACTGGCTGCAGTGGTGGTCGCCGCCATTGCTCTGGGCCACCTATCACAACCCACCCTGCCCCTGTCCCCACCTATCTGGGTGGATCGCTGCAGGAGTAAACAGAGCTGCTTAAACACGTGGACTCTGAATCTGGTGCAAGAAGAGCTTTGGAACTTCAGAAGCTCTCTACATCCCCCCACGGAAGCAGCACCCTATGACCCAGATGAACTGTTCACAGAGGAAAAGCTCACCTTCCAGGGAATCCCCCCATTGTATAAGAAGCCAGAATAGTGCAGACAAAAGATAACACTACAGTGTGAGAGAGAATAAAAGGCTGTAGTCAGGGAGAAAATAAAACATTCTACCAACAAGTACTGGAAAACAAAAGAAAGACCTCTTTCTATCAACCTGTTGCAGAAGCCACTCCTGTAGATGTCTACAAAGAGAAATAATAAATCAGTAATTGCCATGAATAATCAAGGTAATGAGAGCTCAGGAAGAAAATGAAGTCTCCAGAAAATGAACTTATAGACATGGAAATATGTGACTTAAATGACAGAGAATTCAAATCGTCGTTCTGAAAAAACTCAATGAGGTGCAAGAAAACACAGACAGGCAGTTTAATGAACTCAGAAACACAATCAAAGAACAAAATGAACATTTCACCAAAGAGATTGAAATTAAAAAAACAAAACAAGAAACAAATAGAATTTCTGGACACTAAGAACTCAAAAAAAGAAATAAAGAATGAAATAGCCAGCTTAGGTAGTAGAGTTGACCAGATGGAGGGAAAAATCAGTAACACTGAAGATAGAAATCTGGAAATGACACAGATGGAAGAAGAAAGAGACTTGATACTTAAAGGAAATTAAGGAACTCTACAAGAACTTTCTGACTCTATCAGAAAGAGCAATATAAGAATAATGGGCATACCAGAAGACGAAGAAAGAGAGAAGGGAACAGAGAGTATATTGAAACACCTAGTCGACGAGAACTTCCCAAACTTGTGGAAAAAACTGGATCCTCAAATCCAAGAAGAAAATAGAACAGCTAATTACCTCAACTCCAACAGGCCTTCTCCAAGGCACATTGTATTGAAGCTGTCAAGAATTAACAACAAAGAACGAATCCTCAAGGCAGGTAGGGAAAAGAAGACGGTAACCTACAAAGGAAAGCCCATTAGATTGTTATCAGATTTTTCAGCAGAAACTCTACTAGCCAGGAGGGAATGGAATCAAATATTCAAACTACTGAAAGAGAGAAATTATGAGCCAAGAATAATATATCCAGCAAAAATATCTTTTAGATATGAAGGAGGACTAAAGACCTTTCCAAACATACAGAAGCTGAGAGAATTTTCTAACACATGACCTGCACCACAAGAAATACTGAAGGAGGCTATTCAAACAGCATAAATATGGATAATTTTTGACAACCAAAACATAAAAGGGGGTGAGTAAAGGCCTGAACTGGAATATGGGAATAGAGAAAGTGAGCATGCTGAAGAAAATGGAATACTCTAAATAAGAAACTTTCTTTTACATAAACTTACTTGTAACCACTCAAAAAAAAAAAAAAAAAAAAATCCAGACCTGAAATATATAACATAGTAAAAGAAGAAACAGGGGAAAAAAATCACATAATACCACCACACAGAATCAACAGACAACAACAAAAAGGCAAAGAAACAATGGAAACACAGTCTTACCAGAAAACCAAAGATAGAATGATAGGAAATCCTCACATAACAATAATCACCCTAAATGTAAATGGACTGAACTCACCAATAAAAAGGCACAGAGTAGCAGATTGGATCAAAAAACTAAACCCAACCATATGTTGTCTCCAAAGACTCATCTCAGCTGCAAGGACAAGCATAGACTCAAAGTGAAAAGGTGGAAGTTGACCCTCCAAGCAAATGGTATCCAGAGAAAATCAGATGTAGCCATGCTGATATCAATGAAACAGACTTCAGGATAGAAAAGGTAACAAGAGACAAAGATGGACATTTCATAATGATAAAGGGGACTATACAACAAGAAAACATAACAGTCATCAATATTTATGCCCCAATCAGGGAACACTGAAATATACCAAGCAACTATTAACAGAACTAAAAGGAGAAACTGACCAAAATACAATTATAGTAGGGGACCTAAATACATCATTGACAGCTATGGATAGATCATCCAAATAGAAAATGAATAGTGAAATAGCAGCCCTAAATGACACATTAGATGAAATGGACATAATTGACATTTATAGAGCATTTCATCCTAGAACATCAGACTATACATTTTTTTCTAGTATACATGAGCATTCTCAAGGATAGACCATATATCGGGACAAAACTATCCTCAACAAATTTAAGAAGATTGAAATCATACCAAGCATATTCTCTGATCACAAGGCTTTGAAATTGGATATCAACTGCTAAAAGAAAGCAGAAAAAACCACATATATCTGGAGATTAAACAATATACTTTTAAAGAATGACCAGTCAAACAAGAAATAAGAGGAGAGATCAAAAGACACATAGAAACAAATAAGAATGAAAATACATCCTACCAAAATTTTGGGGATGCAGCGAAAGCAGTTTTAAGAGGGAAATTTATAGCATCATCGGCCTATCTCAAGAAACAAGAAAAATCCCAGATAAACAACCTCATGTTACACCTTAAAGAACTAGAAAAAGAAGAACAAATGAAACCCAAGGTCAGCAGAAGGAAGGAAATAATAAAAATCAGATCAGAACTAAATGAAATAGAGGTAAAAAAAAAACACAATAGAAAAAATTAATGTGCGAAAGAGCTGGTTCTTTGAAAAGATTAATGAAATTGACAAACCCTTGGCTAGACTCACTAAGATAAAAAGAGAAAAGACACTAATAAAATCAGAAATGAAAGAGGGGAATTTATCATGGATGCCACAGAAATACAAAGGATCATCCAAGAATACTATGAAGGACTATATGCCTCCAAATTCAATAACCTAGAAGAAATGGACAAGTTCTTGGAAACATATAGCCTTTCTAGCCTGAATCACAAAGAACTGGAAAATTTGAATAGACTGATCACCAGTAAAGAAATTGAATCAGTCATCTCAAACCTCCCCTAAAGCAAAAGTCTGGGACAAGATGGCTTCACTAGTGAATCTACAAAACCTTCAAAGAAGATCTAATACCTGTCCTACTCAAACTCTTCCAAAAAATTGAAGAAGAGACAGTACTCCCTGACTCAATTTATGAGGCCAACATTACCCTGATATCAAAACCTAGTAAGTATAACACAAAAAAGGAAAATTACAGATCAATATCTCTGATGAATACAGATGCAAAAATCCTAAACAAAATTCTAGCAAATCGAATGCAACAATGCATTAAAAAGATTATTTATCACGACCATGTGGGGTCATCCCAGGGGCACAAGGATGGTTCAACATACGCAAATCCATCAATGTGATACATCACATAAACAAAATAAAGGACAAAAATCATATGATTATATCAATTGATGCAGAAGAAGTGTTTGACAAGATACAACATTCATTTATGATTAAACACTTAATAAAATAGGTATAGAAGGAAAATACCTTAACATAATAAAGGCCATATATGACAAACCCTCAGCTAACATAATTAACGGTGAAAAACTGAAGCCCTTTGCTCTACGTTCAGGCACACGACAGGGCTGTCCCCTATCACCTCTGCTTTTCAACATAGTGTTGAAAGTCCTGGCCATAGAAATCAAGCAAGAGAAAGAAATAAAAGGCATCCAAATTAGGAATGAAGAAGTTAAATTGTCACTCTTTGCAGATGACATGATATAGAAAACACGAAAAACACAACCAAAAAGCTATTAGAAACAATAAACGAATGCAGTAAAATTGCAGCTACAAAATCAATGTACAAAAGTCCATTGCATTCTTATATACTAACAATGAAATCTCAGAAAAAGAAATTAAACAACAACAACAACACAATTTCTTTTGCAATTGCAACAAAAAGAAGAAAATACCTAAGAATAAACTTAACCAAGGATGTGAATAAACTTAACAAGGATTTTTAAAAGAAATTGAAGAAGACACAAAGAAATGGAAAGACATTCCGTGCTCATGGATTGCAAGAATCAACATAGTTAAAATGTCCGTATTACCCAAAGCAATATATAGATTTAATGCAATCCCCACCAAAATCCCAATGGCATTTTTTAAAGAAATAGAACAAACAAATCATCAGATTTGTATGGAACCACAAAAGATCCCGAATAGTCAAAGCAATCCTGACAAAAAAGAACAACGCTGGAGGTATCACACTCTCTGACTTTAGCTTGTACTACAGGGCAACAATAATAAAAATAGCATGGTATTGGCAGAAAAACTGACACACAGACCAATGGAATAGAATTGAGAACCCAGAAATAAACCCACATAAATATGGACAGATAATTTTTGACAAAGAAGCTAAAAACATACAATGGAGAAAAGACAGCCTCTTTAATAAATGGTGTTGGGAGAACTGGAAAGCCACATGCAAAAGAATGAAACTGGACTATCTGTCACCATATACCAAAATTAACAAAGACCTAAACATAAGACTTGAAGCAATAAATGGCATTGAATAAAACATAAATACTAAACTTATGGACCTTGGGTTCAAAGAGCATTTTATGAATTTGACTCCAAAGGCAAGGGAAGTAAAAGCTAAAATAAGTGAATGGGACTATATCAAACTTAAAAGCTTCTGCACAGCAAAAAAAAAAACTATCGACAAAATAAAGAGATAACCAACTGAATTGGAGAAGATTTTTGCAAACAGCACCTCCAATAAGGGGCTAATATACAAAATATACAAGGAACTCATACAACTCAACCAAAAAAACAAACAACCCAATTGAAAAATGGGCCGAGGACCTGAAGAGACATTTCTCCAAAGAGGACATACAAATGGCAAATAGACATATGAAAAAATGCTCAACATCACTAATCATTAGAGAAATGCAAATAAAAACCACAATGAGATATCACCTCACCCCAGTCAGAATGGCTATCATCAACAAGACAAATAGCAACAAGTGTTGAAGAGGCTGTGGAGAAAAACGAACCCACATACACTGTTGGTGGGAATGCAGACTGGTGTAGCCACTATGGAAGGCAGGGTGGAGGTTCCTCAAAAAATTAAGAATAGAATTACCATATGACCCAGCAATCCCTCTCCTGGGTATCTACCCAAAAAATCTGAAAACATTTATCCATAAAGACAAGTGTGCTCCAATGTTCATTGCAGTTTTATTTACGGTGTCCAAGACACGGAAACAACCAAAATGTCCTTCGAAAGATGAATGGATAAAGAAGTTGTGGTATATATACACAATGGAATACTATTTGGTGGTAAGAAAAGATGAAATAGTACCATTTGTGACAACATGGATGAATCTTGAGAGTATAATGCTAAGCGAAATAAGTCAGACAGAAAAAGTAGAGAACCACATGATTTCACTGATATGTGGTATATAAAACTGAAAACAACAAAAGAACATGATAAACAAATGAAGGAACAAAAACTCAGACAGACAATAGTTTAGGGGTCACCAGAGGGTAACCCTTAAAGAGGGTAACTCCTAAAGGGGATGGGGGGTCTCTAGAAGAGGGTAAATGGGGTCTAATATATGGTGATGGAAAAGGAACTGACTCTGGGTGGTGAACACACAATGTGATTTATAGATGATGTATTACAGAATTGTACACCTGAAATCTATGTAGTGTCACTAACAATTGTCACACCAATAAAATTGAATTTAAAAACAAGGAAAAAGAAAACAAACAAGTCAAAAACCCAATAAATGTTATTTTTGAAAAGTGACAAAAAATACATCAAATGTAAAGAGACTAAACAATTAAAATGCAACAATTATCAGATCAAATTTAAGAAGTGAGACCCAACTGTTTGCTGTTTACAACACTGTAAAGCTATAAATTTATCCCAAATACAAAAAAGTGCAAATCTAAAAAATTCCCAAAAGAAAAACAATTTAAATGAAATATGAGAAGTTGATCCTAAAAGTCATATAAAAGAATCAAGATCTTTAAAAAGCTATGACAGTTTGGGATAAGAATAAATATGAAGGACATATCCTATCTTTTTTCTAGGTTATTTAAATCTACAAGAAGGATGTGTTAGTATTGGCTAATTAACATAATCCTGATGGGGGTTCAGAACCTACACAAGGAGAAGTCTGCTGGAGTGGGGATTAAGGGCCTGTTTTGGCAGAACAAATCAAGGTGGAGAGTGTATGAACCTGCTTTCCATCTCCTCCTTTTTCTGTTAAACATTTAAGTGATATAGTGGCAATCACCTTGCAACCACGGGATGATAAGCATGAGGAAGAAAAGACAGCATACTTAGGATAATGCAACAGAAAGATGGCTGAGCCTAATTTTCTTGATTGCATTAATGATCTGCAAAACCAGTGCTAGCAATGCTTACCTCCAGATTTCTATGAGAAAAATAAACATCAATTATGTAATCACTGTTATCAAGAATTTTTTGATTGCCATCATACTTATTTCTAACTATTCTGACTTCTAAAGAGAACTACAAATTAAACAATGGTAACTTTCAGTTCCCCTAACATCATATTGACAAAAGTAATACTTTGATAGTGCCAAAGAGTGAAGCTGAGAAAGCAAAGTGATTCTCATGCTGTGTAAGTGGGTTTGAAAATTGGCCCAACCACTTTGGAGAACAAATTAACAATATTTAATAAAGTTTAGAGTCATGTATGTCTTACAATACAGAAGTTTATCCACAATTCTCTGAAGTGACACTCTCATATTTATGCAAGGAGATATGCAAAATATGTTTATCACTGCAATTCTCGTAAGAGTGAATAATTATAAACCTTCTATATACCCACCAGTCAAAGAAACATTTAAGTAAAATTTGGCATAGTCCTACAGTATGATAGTAGTCAACAGTTAAAGTAAATAAATTAGATCTATATGCATCAGCATAGGTAAATCTTGAAAATAATTTTGCAATACAAAAAAGTAATGTACAGAAGGTGCATACAGAAAGATACCATTCATGTAAATTCTTAGAGCACACAATCATTATGTATTGTTTATGGACACACAGATTGCACTAAATTGCTTGTTTCCCTAACTTTTTTCTTTCCTTCATAGTAAAAGAAGTTTTAGGTGGATATGGCCACGAAATAGACACTATATATTTTTTTTTTTTACTTTTACTATGCAGAACATCAAAGAGCTTTTATATATGTTGGAATATTTATTGATATTAATCATGTGCAAAGTTAAAATTGAGACATGAAAATGCATTTATTTCATTAAAACAAATGTTTACTTCAATGTATTATTTTATGAAAAATAACTTTAAAATAAATTTAGTGAAAGAGTGGCACTCTTACATTTTTAAAAATCCTTTTAATGTCTGACTTCATTCAAAACAAGTAGAACCTTATGTCTGTTTCTGCAGACAATCTATAGTAATGTTGTTTTTACTGATGTACATGAAGAAAATTTGTTCTCACACAGATACACAATTGGAAAAAAGGAAGAGGTTATAGACACCTTGAAAGAATTCCAGGAATGCAGATTGCCCTTTGAAAACTGCTGCCTTAAGAGACAATGAGACAACAAAATCTTCTGGATCAAAGTAGACTGCCTACCCTGGGCCCTCCACCTCCCTATCAACTGCTATGTGAGAGAGAAATAAACTCCAATTTCCTTTGAACCACTGTGTTTTGAAGACTCTTGGTTACAGAAGCTTAGTTAATACTTTATGTAATACACAGAGAGATAAGCAAAGTATAAAATGTGATATGGAAATATATATACCCACCACAAAATGTAATTTGGAAAGGGTACAAAGGGACTCCAAATATATCTGTAATATTTTATTTATTTCAATCTGTACCTACTGTATTTGTCATGCTCTCAAAGGGCAGAGGTGAAAGTCTCAAAATATTTCTTTGTAATCATGAATTCATTAAGCCTTATTAAATAATATAATTCTAAAATTATACATGGATTTTGAGAGAAATTAATTAAGACAAGAAAAGGAAATGTGCACACATAAATGAATGCATGGGAAGTCTTTTACATTCTATTATATTTACCCTAATTTTTTTAAGTAAGAAGCATATTTTCTTAGGGTTGTCATGTTAACATACTCGTACTCTTATGGTATCACCAATTTATTTGTATACGAGTATCTGTTTTAATCTAAAGCTTTCAAAGTAATTTATAATTAATAGTAATCACTTAATATTCTAGGCATTTACAATTTGGAAATCGTGTTAACATCCATAATTCTATAATATTAACAATAATTCTGTTCATTAGACGGCAAGAATGACTAATATGATGGGGAAAATGAGACCTAGGAGGCTAGATAAAATGACATGCTCAACTGACAAAGGCCACATAGCAAGTTATTTTCTCCAAGCAGCTGTCAAATTAATTTTTCATATTAATATCAATTCTCAAGCTGCTTCATTTGAAATTCCCCAACACATTTCCCAAACACTTTCCATTAGACAGAACAAGGTTGCATGCCACTCCAACCCAATCACTGGAAAAAGAGAAAGACCAGCAAAAGCTCTTAAGCCTTAATAATCAAGGTCCATCCTCTGGGATTATTGAACGTTGGGAGCCACCTTCCTGAGTATGTTGCTACCCCAAACTCAAACAAAAACAAATTCTGTTTACCAAAAATAAATGGAAATGGCTGCTGGGTGGGCAATCTAACATTATTCCATAACAACCATAATGTACTTTTATTTCATTTTAATACTTCCTTTGTGCTAGATGATGTCAGGTAGAGAAAGTCCATGATGCAGATGTTGTCTTCTAAATATGTGAATGAGAGGACATTCACTGCTTGAATTGCGTTCAACTTTCTTTAGCTCCTTTGAACACACATACCTGTTTATATTATATACATACTAGTGTGGCTAGGATTTTGCATAAAAATAAGAGACATTACACTCATTAGTTCAGTGAAATGTGATCCTCTGATCATAAATTCTTTGTGGGAAGGAATTTAGTCTATGGTCTTCACCATTTTATCCTGGAGTCTCAGCCAGTGCCTTACACATAATATGTACTCAATATGTCTTCTAAATTGTTAAATCTTGTCATTTTATACCATTTCTCATCGTCTATTAGTCCCTTCTTGTCTCCCTTGAAACACTCCCCTTTAGACTGAAAGCTTTGTTCCTGCATAAAATGTCAAAGGGATAACTGATGCTTATCTAGAACTGATTTTGTGCGAAGCATTCTTCTATTTTATTTATAATGCATGTATATTCCCCCTAGGTAAATTAATCAGAATAATCACCCAGAAAAGCCCCAGCCATACGCAACCTGGAAATCATGAAGCTAGTAATCACAGAGAGAAGAAAACAAAACAGAACAAAACATCCTACCAAAAAAATCCTGTATATATGTTACTATCATAGTGAACAGATAATACAGAAGAGAAATAAATGTTACTGAGAAAGGTACCCTTTGCATCTCAATCCATAAGCTCTGGAATCCACCCCTCCACACAGTGATTTGCGTCCAGAAAACTTAGTGGACCAGGCAGAGTTACCTCACACCAGACACAGGACACCCATGGCTGTGGAAAGTCCCTTGAAGTCACTGGAACATACACAGGAGTGTGTGTCTATGGATATAAATATAAAATGCTTCACTCACCTCGGCCCCCAAAGCTGACCTTATTTGTCAGTGCTACCTTGGCTGGATCTGGAGGGCAAGGAAAGAAGAACATCTTGACCAGCTGATGCTTTGACAGATGCAGGAGAAGCATGTGTGCTAAAGCTGTGGTGGGAACTGGCATGCTGTGCCTGCATCTCTACCTTTGCTGCCCTCAGATTGTGGTGGGCAGATGAAGCCATACTGGCTCAGAAGGCCGCTTTCTCCAGGAAGTTCCAAACACTTTCTGTTCTTGCTTTTTCTCTAGCATAATTGTTCCTTGCAAAAATAACATGATCTCCATTTTTAAAATAGAAACTGGAGAAGAACTAGAAATCATAATCAACACCACCTAGCACAATTATTTTAGCACTTCAAAAAATATATATATGTTGACAGTCTTTTTCCTATGCTTTTAAAAAGCGAATTGTGTTTTGTTTCTATCTTTTTTTCTGGCCATTAAACAGAAATATGGAAAAATGCCTGTGCTACAGCTAAGGTGATCATATAATGAGTTCAATCCAGAACAATCTTGGGAGCTAAAAGGGGAGATAAAATTAATTATACAAAATTGTGAAGTGTTAATTTATTGGCCAATAAATTGGTGATATATCGATGTCAAAACCTATTTTCAAATATGAAATTCACTCTAAAATCTGTGTACTTTAAAATTACATTTGAAGTTTTTTTTAAACTTCTTTATATTAATTATTTGAACTCAACAACCTAACCGAATGATCATTGTTTATGTAAGTTCACACACTTTACTAATTTTCTTAGTTGTATGTTTCGGATATCATGGCACTAGTGTTTTTTTGAAGAATACATTTTTTTCAATATAATATTACACTAAAGTTTTTCAGACAATTAACTGAAATATTTCTTCAAAAATGTATTTTACAATTAATAAATTTGAAATTATTGACATTTGCAATTAAATCTCTCTAGACATATTTTTATTGAGGAAATACTCTCTTCGTGGGAGTTGAAATATTTGATAAGCTCAGTGCAAAATCTGTAAAAACTAAGATATTTTCTATCCTAATATATTTCATATAAAATATGTAAATATTTCAGCTGAAATACCTGCAAAGATACTGTCTTTTGCCTCTATTGAGAATATCTTTCTTCAATAAATATTTTTATAAGTCAAATCTCATTAAACAAGTTATCTTTTTAATTTATTTGAAAGTTTCACAATTTATACAACAAAATAAAAGGACTTCTCGATTTTATTTCTTTCTAAAACAGAATATAAATGTATCCAATGTAAACAAGAGCTTCATTAAAAATCTCTTTTTGCAAGTTTACATTTTCCAAAACACAACAAAATTTTATGATTCAATTTTTTACACAGTGAACTTTTATCATTTGATTTCTTTTTTTCCTCTCTGCTTTTACAGGAAAAAATGCAACGCTTCATGTTTTTAAGCTTTATTTTCAATAATTACATTTATCTAAAAGTTTCAAAGTTGTTTTTTTTAAATTGCTTAATTTGCTGAATACTTGGATTAAAAATTTCCAACTGATTTCAAATGAAATGCAAACAAAATGTATAGGCCTCATTTACAAAAAGTTCAATGCCTTTGTAGGATACTTAGGTTTATTTGCAAAATAATCATAAAAATTTAAATATTTCAAAATTCAATGAATGACAAGCAGTGCAAAGAGAAAAATGCACAGATTATCTTGCTATAGTATTTTTTTTTCTATTGAAGGTCAGCTTCCTCACAAAATTCTCTATCAAAAGGAGGCACTTCAATTTATAAACATCCCTTTATTATGAGACATGAAGGTTAGGTGAACTTTGTTACCATGGTAAGCAATAGTGTAATGAACAGATCTGTAACTTGGCACATTTACTCTCAAGAGCTAGTTCATCCTCACTGCTTGCATAGTCTTGGAAGTGGCACTGGGCTGAAGACAGAAGTTCTTGAGTGCTGTAGGTCTAGCATGCTAAGAATATGAAAGCAGGCCATTGCCCTATGTCATTGGGTTTCCCTACGCTTAGTAGGGTATTTCTAAAGTGATCCCTACACCTCTGCACATCAATAGAGTTGGTCGTCAAAGTGAAACCTGGTGCCTGGTTTTCTTGATTTCTCTTTTTCTCTACAGTCATTGTCAGAGAGTGGCAGGAATTGAGCTGTCCTCTTTTCCCCCTTTTATATGACCAGTATCGTCCTTAAACAAAAAGTTATGATCAAGTCTTTCAGGCTTCAAAGTTGAAGTAGGAGATGGGAAATTCAGAAAACAAACTTTCTCTTTCTTAATGAGCTTCACTGTAAATCCCATTATTGTCCTGTGGACATAGAATTCCTATGTTGGTTGCCAGAAACTGAATATTAACTTTCTGTCTCTCTTTCTCTGCATTCCTGTTATACCAATCCTAATTACTCTCTGTACTTCCCCACTCTGCATCCCCATAAATGGTAAAGGAGTTATTCAGGCAGACATGGGTGAAAGTCAGGAATATGAGAATACAAAAATGTATATGAGATATACATATTTATGTATTTCCAAAATGATTAACCCCCCCCCCTTACAATACATTATTAAAGAAACAATTAGTGGGTCAAAAATATGTATGTAAGAACATTGTCATCTGAAAATATTGACAAGTTGAATTACAAAATAATTTCCTGTTTCTACAAGCTATATATGAGAGCATTCGTTTCACTGTACCTTTATAAGGATTATCATTTTGAAAATTTTTGCTAACTTAATAATCAAAGAATAATCAAGGAGTGATCTTTAGATTGTTTTAGCTTTTTTTTTTTTTTTTAATTCTAACTTCTCTAATTCTGCTATCACGTAAACTTGAAATCATGAGAGAGGCAATTTAATGACGTGATTTAGGGATGTCAGATGGTAAGGCACTCTGCAAAATCAGTACTGAGAGACTCTTCTTACTGAGATCAACAGCTTTTAAATTACATTTTCATTTGAAAGCAGGATGTGGTTACCTGGGCCACTAGTCTGACTGTTTAGTAATGTGACAATCTTTCAGATTTGCTTAGCTCTTTCAGACTTCCAAAGTTGTTGCTGTTTTACATATGTAATGTTCATTTTTCATGAATGCTATGGAGTATTATTAATTCCATTTTACAGCCCAAGTGAGACCGAGGGCTCTTAAGTGATTTACTCCAAGTGGATGGAAAGAGCAGAGCAGTGTAGGTAGTAGAAGACCTGTCTACTGAAATTCTGATTCTACCACTGAGGGTTTTGTTATGTCAGAGAATTTCTTAACATCCCCAAGTTGCTTCCTTGTCTGTCAATCAAAAATTAGAAAAGTTCTACTCAGGGATGTAATAAGAAATTAATATCTCGATGCTTATGAAGGATTTTTCGTTCACAGCTGGGAAGGTAACAGCCAGTTAATGATTATTCTCATTGAACAAAGCAGGGCTCTTTCCACTGCTTTAAAAACAAAAAACAAAAAACAAAAAACAAATCTTGTGTAAATTTAGAGCAATGACTGAATGCTTTACCTCTTGTTATATCAAGGACAGCAGAGGTAAACACAGAGCAGGTATTTTACATTTAAATTTACTTCACGAAATAACAGAATCATAACAAGCAAGAACGATATAAACAATACGTTTTAACCTCTCTATCTACACAAACAGGTGTGGAAGGGTAAAGAACTCTGGCCCAGAGTTCTTCAGAGAGTAAATCGCAGATTTGCATTTATTTTAGAACCCTGGTCCCTGAAATCAGATCCAGGCTTTCAACACAATGTGTGTTTTATCCTTCTCAAACTGGGCAAGAAGAGCCATAGGTTTAACCAATGAAAAATAAAGAGGCCTGCCAAAATTCCAGCCAACCCTGCACATTTATTGGGCATCTACTGAGCGCCAGGGCCTATGCCAAGTGCTCTGGGGGATAGAGTTGAGTAAGGCATGGTCACTGCTCTCTCGTCAAGTGACGGAAGCAGGCACACACACAAGTAACTTGATTCCAAGGCAGACTGTGATAAGTGTTATCGTAGATCCGTGGAGGAGACAGGTCACACGACTGGAATAACATAAAGTCAGGCCCGAGGCTTAGGCCATGCTGTTATTTAAGAACCCTATCAGGTTCATCTCGTAGCTTGGCGGTGGTCCAGAAACCCTGTAGCTTTTTGTCCTGGGTGTGCTGGGTCATAGGATGCTTCCACCGCCTCTCCCTGAGTCTACTGTGAAGTCTCCTGGAGACTGAGCGTGCATAAAGGCAGCTGGAGGGCGAGCTTTGTTTCATGTTTAAAAGTAAATGATCCTAGGATGCCTGGAATTAGCCAAAAATGGCCTGCTTCAAGGTTACCTCTTTTCTCTCCCAGAGTGTCAGGAGGTGCCACACAGCAGAGCCTCCAGTTTTCTATCCACTCAGGAAGTGAACAAAACCCAAACTATGAAAATGTGTTTATTTTTCTAGGCAGTTTTTATCTCATTCAGCTTTGCCTTAGCTGTTTGCATGTCTGTCTCCCAGACAGGGGATGTTGTGTCCTGGAGGACTGAACCCCTCTGACTCACCTCCCTTCTCACTGCACCGAGGGAAAGCTTTATTGTAGTAAATATTCAGTGAAGTTCAGCTGAATTGGATTGAACCTCCTACTAGTCCTTAAGTTCTTCCTCATTTCCCAGCTTGCTGGCAACTTTTCAATTCTCAAACTCAGAATTCTCAAACTCAGAATTAAAATAGAAAGGAAAGAAATGAGACCTTTTCAACTAAATACTGCACTGTATTACATAAATTGCAAAAAAAAAAAAAAAAAGCAAAAGTAGGGAGAGAAATTAACTTGCATGGAAAAAGGAAAGAGGATTTAACTGGAAGCCCAGAGGTCTGAATTCGACCCCTGGCTCAGTCTAACGTCAGACAAGCTGTTCCCTTCTCTGAGCCTCTGTCTTCTTGACTGACAAGAAGCCTGAAGAGGCTTATTGTTAAGATTTTGTTTATTTTGAGTGATCTATCATTTTTACTTGGTTATTTTTTATACTACTGTAACAATATGGCATAATATGCAATTTATAAAATGTTTATAGGTGTATTATTCATATATATATATATATATATATATATATATATATATATCAAAACTATGCTTTCAATATTACAATTCTATAATCAGGGACAGCTATACTGAAGAGAAGGCAAGGAGTCCTCCACTCAATGCTCTCTCTGAAGCAGCATTGACCTCTAGAGCCTACTCTGGCCGAGATCAGATTCCTGTGGTCACACTCTTATCCAAACCAACTGTTGGGGCTTTGGAATGGGCTAGTCACTGGTATAACTGTACCCAAGAAACCCACAAATCTGTGCTCCTACACATGCTGGCCAGACCCACAAACCAGAGCTCCAGGAAGGCTTCAGGCAGAAGAGCCTTCTCTTTTCTGTCTCCTTTACTCGGGCTTCACTGTCTACCTCTCGTGCACACTTATGGTTTCAATCACCACCTAAGAGTGATAATTCTCAACTCCGGAATTCTCACCTGAACTGGGTTTTCAGGTCCTAACTCATTTTTGTAACTAACTAATCAATATCTGCATTGCGTCCTTGAAGCTCAATGTGACCCCCTCTGCCGGTATTGCCTTCCATCACAACAGTGCCTCTTTCTGACCTCTCTGGCTTTGCCAACATCCGCCTTGTTAACTTGGCTCATTGTTTCCAGTTCAGCTCTGATTTCTCCTCTTGGACTTCTATTACTAATCACTGGCTGAATCCCCCATGTCTTCCCCTTACAATACCTACCCCTGTAATACTTAGGTCTCATCAGTGTTTACTTAGACAAATGCTTAACTTTCTAAAGTGTCCTGAGCTATTTCACCATGCCTATGCTCGTTCCTAATCATACCATATCTCTAATCAGAAACCTTAGAGATTCTCTATTGCCTACCACATGGGCCATTTTCTTTAAACACTGGTGTCCAAGGACTTCCATGATCTGGCACAATCAACCTATCCTGCTGTATGTCCTGCCACTAAGTGAACGGTGCGCTATTCTCTGTGCCTGCCTCCCATCCCATCCACCCCACAATGCATACGCCTTTGTAACATGGTTGAGTCACTCAGTATCTCCCGCCCTACTTCTCTGTGCCACTCTTATTGAAACGTGATTCCATTCTCCAAGGTGCAGCTTGAATGGCTCCTCTCCCATTACACTTTTCTCAGGCCACAAATGTGACCTTCATCTTTTAAACTCCACAGTCAGTTTTGCCTTTTTCCCTGTAAGAGGGGGCACTGATCTTACTCTGCCTCGTTATTTGGTCATTTGTGTACTTATTTGTCCTTGATCTTCTGCTAGACTCAGTAACCAGAAGGCGAGGTCTGCATTTCACTCACTAGCATACTCCACGGTGCATGAGAGTGAATTGGGCTGGACCAGAAGCAGGTGTATGTGAGTGGCACATAGACAAGCAGGAAGAAACTGCACAGAAGATCAAGGGGCAAAATAGCTTTATCAAGTCAACATCTGAGTTCTTGATTTACCTGTGGAAGCACACTTCCAGAATTGTGTTTGGTATCAGGTTGCCTGTCAGTGCATCGCTAGGGAATGTGACACACAGCAAGAAGCTCAATGCAATTTAAATGGTATGGGGTTCCAGTGAGGAATCAAAAAGAAAAGGAACAACAAGGAGAAGAAAGAAATCAAAGGCCATTATGGTTTTTTATCTGATTTATCCTATGATTTCAGCCGGGGTAATATATTAGGTTGGTGCAAAAGTAATTGTGCTTTCTGCAATTATTTTTAACCTTTTAAACCACAATTACTTTTGCACCAACCTAATAATTATAGCATGGCTACCTTTCACAAAAATGCCATTTTTATCACAACCAGAGAAATGCTAGAACTGGTTGGAGCTTAAGAAAAAATGAAATTGGTGCAAGGGAATAATACACTAAACCATAAAACTCAGTCAGCAGCCGAACCAGGATTGGGATCATTTATCCTAATATCTAGGGTAACCTATATCCTATACTATGATGGTTTTAGCTATCTTTACACTGACTTTAACTACACAAGAATGCAGAGGGCCAGTGTATCTGTATTTAAATAGTATTGATCTTGGAGCAATGATTGGATCTCCAAAGCTTATCCCAGGGTCTCACTCCACTGTTGCCAAATCATATTAGACCTAACTGTTTGCATGTCTGTCTCCCAGTCAGGACCTGGAAGGTCCTGGAGGACAGAGCCCCACGGACTCACCTGTTTATCTCATAGCACTTTGAAGGTGCTTTGTTTATTAAATACCCAAGCAATGGTCAGTTGATTTGATATAACCTTCTGCTATTCCATAGCTCTTCCCCATGTCCCAACTTTTATTATAGGCATTAAAGGGTCTCCAACTTGAACTTGCCAGGTAAAATTCCTCTTGCAAAATACTTAAGTTGTTCTGTGCATTCCTAATAGTCATTCAACCCCACAGCACAATAATCTGGCTCCTCAATCCTAAAACTCTGGCCTTTGGACGTGAAGAAAGCACACTGTGCCTAGCCAGCCCTCTGCACAGGGACAGTATGTGCCCTGGGCCAGGGCCTGGGCCTCCACCCCAGCAGCTGCACCCTGAGCCAGGGGACCAGGAGTATGCCACCTGGTGCTGAGCCTCTCGTTCCACCTGACAGGAAGATGGTTTAACCTTTCTCTTGCACAATGCACTGGAGGCGGAGGAGAAAGGCAGACAAAAAGAACCGGTCAGGTTCATTTCATCAGCCTTAGCAGCAGCTCCTCGATATTTCTTTGAGAAAAGATGTTGGCAGCTTAAGCCCAGCATGCTCAGGCAGATCCGTTTAACAGGACCTATGAGCGGCCTTCAGTCTCCTCCTTCCTCTTCACCTTTCCTCTTTCTCCTGGCCCTAGGCAAGAACTGCTTTTTTGGGGGATGGGTAAATTGGATGGTAACAGAGAGAGTCTACCAATCTAATTTCAATTAACGCGCACTTTTCTTCAATAATGAGTTTTCAACAGTCCAACTTTAGAAATAAGTATGCAATGCATTCCCCCTTCCTTTTAAAGAAATGTTTTGTTTTGTCTTGTTTTTTTTTTCTGGACACAAAAGTAATATGCTCATTGTAGACATTTTAGAAATTGTATTATAAATGTGCATGTATATATATATATACACACACACACACCGATATTTAATCAATCATTTGATATAGGTAATCTATAACTTTTTACTTAAATATATATTAAAATAATTTTTCATGCTAGTAAATTTTCTTTCACAGTGTGATTATTTGGTCACATAATACTACATTATAGAGCTATAACAAAGTTTATTTAATTTTACACTACTGGACATTAGAGTATATTTCTTGGGTATTGTATACAACACAGTGATAGATATCTCATACGAAATCTGCTGTGTATAAATCTTTTGTTGTGTTCTGTTTCTATTTTGTGAGGTACAACACTGATCTAAATGCTCAAATTTAGCCAACAGATTCAAGATTGTCCTGTGGGATGTTAGGGAAGCACAGGAAGAGTGAAAAAGGAAGGAACTGAAACTGCAATTGCCAGTTCTCTGGGCTCATTACAGCTCACAGTTTTCTGTTGCCAAAACTCTCATTAAAAAACCTGCCCTGAGACTCTGAGACTTTAATTGATCCATAGTTTCACTTATTCCTTAATTGCAGTCCTAAAGCACACAGAGACCCGTGTAGACCAACCCAGGTGCCCTGTCAAGTTCAACCAGCATAGTTCCACAGGTGAAAGTAATAAAAGTGATTACATTCTCTATTTTTATTCATATTTAGACCTTAAAAAGCGTAAGTACGAATAACCAATCCATAGCAACACTTAACAATCGTTTAGCCACTTTTCGGCCTTTTATTATGTAGATCAACTTCATTTTCTCAGCAAGAAGAATCTTTCCTCAGAAGAATAAAATGGGAAGGGAAATAGAGGATTCTATTCTATGGATGTCGTGCCGGAGACCCTGCTCGCTGCGCCATTTGTCATGCAGGGAGGCCTGCGGGGTCTCTGCTCCCGCTCCCCATACAAGAACGCAGGATATGGTGAGGCCAAAAAGGAACACCCACGGAGCCATAGGTAGGGGAGTCATACCACTTTATTCTCTCTGGCGGCACTATACTCTCACTGGAGGCTGGATACACACTGTCCGCAAACCGCCATCCACGCTTGCCAGCCCAGCCGCCATCTCCTTGCTAGCCCCATCCTTCTTCTCTTTCTCTTCCTTTCTCCTCTCCGTAGCCACAGCAGTTATATTGTGGCCAATGGCTCACTGGTTACAGCTGACGGCCAACTAGCCACAGCTGATGGCCATGCAATCACAGTTGGCCATTTACTACCTGAGCCAGCACCTGTCTATGTGAGGCCGAGAGCCTGGAAACTACTCTCTGGGGCTCCGCCCCCACACTCCACCCCTACAGGCTCTCGCCTCACAATCTACGCGACAAGCGTCTTCCGCGAGGGGACCTGTGCGAGGAGCCTGGGGGTGAATGCAATATCCTGGACACAGCCAGGCTCTCTGGGCACAGCCAGGGTTTCTCAGGGCACCACCAGTGCTTCTGGGCACGGCCAGACTTCCTGGACTTCTTAGGGTACCACCTGTCTTCCCGGACACAGCCAGGGTTTCTCAGGGCACCACCAGTACTCCTGGACACTGCCAGACTTCCTGGACTTCTTAGGGTACCACCTGTCTTCCCGGACACAGCCAGGGTTTCTCAGGGCACCACCAGTACTCCTGGGCACAGCCAGACTTCCTGGACTTCTTAGGGTACCACCTGTCTTCCCGGACACAGCCAGGGTTTCTCAGGGCACCACCAGTACTCCTGGGCACTGCCAGACTTCCTGGACTTCTTAGGGTACCACCTGTCTTCCCGGACACAGCCAGGGTTTCTCAGGGCACCACCAGTACTCCTGGGCACAGCCAGACTTCCTGGACTTCTTAGGGTACCACCTGTCTTCCCGGACACAGCCAGGGTTTCTCAGGGCACCACCAGTACTCCTGGGCACAGCCAGACTTCCTGGACTTCTTAGGGTACCACCTGTCTTCCCGGACACAGCCAGGGTTTCTCAGGGCACCACCAGTACTCCTGGGCACAGCCAGACTTCCTGGACTTCTTAGGGTACCACTAGTTTCCCCGGGCACAGCTAGGATTTCTCAGGGCACTGCCACTTTCTCTGGGAACAGCCACACTTCCTGGACACAGCCAGGGCTTCTCAGGGCACCACCACTCTCTGTGGGCACAGCCACACTTCCTGGACACAGCCAGGGCTTCTCAGGGCACCGCCACTCTCTGTGGGCACAGCCACACTTCCTGGACACAGCCAGGGCTCTCAGGGCACCGCCACTCTCTCTGGGAACAGCCCGACTTCCTGGGCACAGCCAGGGTACCTTCAGGGCTCTACTACTCTCTCTGGGAACAGCCCGACTTCCTGGGCACAGCCAGGGTATCTTCAGGGCTCAGCCAAACTTCCTGGACTCAGCCAGGGCTCTACTCTCTCTGGGAACAGCCCGACTTCCTGGGCACAGCCAGGGTATCTTCAGGGCTCAGCCAGACTTCCTGGACTCAGCCAGGGCTCTCAGGGCACTGCCACTCTCTCTGTGCCTCTCAGGGTACCCTGCTGGAACAACAGCGACTCACAATCAAGGTGCTTACATATTCTCAATGGCGGCCAGTCAAGAAACAAAAGCAAATATCCCCCAGTTCCACTAACAACAATTCCCAAACAAACAGTCAAGCGGTCCATTAAATTAGGGATGGAAGGCAATTCCCCATAGTCCATAGTCATTCACCAGGGCTGTCCTGGGGGTGAGGGATGACCTTGACCTCACCCTCATCTCCCACGGAGGACTCAGCAAGCGTTACCTCCTGGGACTATAAGTCCTGCATCCGGGCTGCCTGAGCAGGAACTTCCCCGGCCCACAGGGCCGCAACGACCTTTGCTTTCTCCGGCCTGTGCTGGTTGGGGAACCGTCCACATCTTTCCACCTCTCCACGGGGCTCCATCTCTGCAGCAGCTGCAAGGCTTTTCCTGTGCTGGTGGGAGAAACGTCCACGTCCTCCCACCCCTCCACGGGGGTCCAGCTCTCCGGCAGCTGCTCCTCCTGGTCTTCCTCAGACTGGGTGTTCATACACACAAACTGCTCCACCGTCCTTTGGAGAGCTTTGGCCGGCACCATATCCTGCCGACTACGCCATGTGTCATGCCGGGGGACCCTGCTCGCTGCGCCATTTGTCATGCAGGGAGGCCTGCGGGGTCTCTGCTCCCGCTCCCCATACAAGAACGCAGGATATGGTGAGGCCAAAAAGGAACACCCACGGAGCCATAGGTAGGGGAGTCATACCACTTTATTCTCTCTGGCGGCACTATAGTCTCACTGGAGGCTGGATACACACTGTCCGCAAACCGCCATCCACGCTTGCCAGCCCAGCCGCCATCTCCTTGCTAGCCCCATCCTTCTTCTCTTTCTCTTCCTTTCTCCTCTCCGTAGCCACAGCAGTTATATTGTGGCCAATGGCTCACTGGTTACAGCTGACGGCCAACTAGCCACAGCTGATGGCCATGCAATCACAGTTGGCCATTTACTACCTGAGCCAGCACCTGTCTATGTGAGGCCGAGAGCCTGGAAACTACTCTCTGGGGCTCCGCCCCCACAATGGACAAGAGTGAAGAGCTAGATGTTCACAAGTTTTCTCTGCTGCATCACCATTCCTCAAATACTTACTGCAACCGCTTAAGCCAGACATTATGTTAGTTCCTATAGGAAATAAGACTTGAAGAAGAAAATTTTTACTATTAAAAAGTGGAATTAGTCGAGGAGGCTAGCAAATAGTGAACTACCTGACAAGAGGATTGGTCTTCCATCACAGAAAGTCAGGGATGATTGCTTACTGGTGCTTTGTCTCTGTTGATTCAAATTGGGAGGGGGGCAAGTCCCAGATCTTTAATGTCATAAGCATTAACTTAATAAATATGGGCAAGGAGGGAGCAAACACCTTTGACACCTAGACCTAAATTTCAAGAATTTACCATCTAGTTAGATAAATGACAGACTTATACATAAATGAGGAGTTATTAAAGGAATTATATAAGCAGCAAGAGTCAACATTTTAAAAGAGAAAGGTAACATCTCTTGGGATGATCAAGGAGGATTTCAGGAAAGGAAATGGGAGGAAACTATACTTTGAAGAATTTTTCCTTCCTTGTAGTTCAAGTAGAGTTGCTAGGGGGTATAGAATTGGAATTGCAAGGATAATCTTGCAACAAGGATTAGCCTTGCAACAAGAAAAATAATACAATGGACTTGTACTTTACTTGGTCTTCTCACTTCACAAATTTTTGATAAGTACCTATGATGAGTGAGAAAATATGTCAAATTCTAGTGATATGAAGATTCATAAGACACGGAACTCTATTCAAGTTACGCTGAGGGGAAGACAATCATTTTTGTATTCTGCTTTACACACCTTATTCATTTATATCATTTCAAGCTAAAAAAAGAAAAAGTGGTAGAATTGGTATTACTATCACTATCTTGCCCATAAAAACAAAACAAACCATAACAACAACAACAAACCTGAGTCAAGGTTTATTACTTGCTCTAGATTGCACAGGGCCCCAAACCATTCTATTTATCCTGTATGACAGCTACTGCTGCAGAATGTTTTGCACAAATAAAACTAACTTTAGGTCTTCGATCATCCATGATTAGCTATTCAGCTTAATAACTGTACTGATCATTTTCACAGTTTATTTCTTAGATATTTGTCTTTCCCATATTTTAGAAATTCATTATTCCAAGTTAGGTAACAGAGGTCCCAGCATCTGGGAATGAATTGTCTACTTTCTATGACATTTACTACCAAGGAGTTGGCTTAGCTCGTTAGTAAGCTCTGCATAGTTTTCCATGTATTTTCATTCAATTTTGTACTGAAACATTCATTTTAATTTTTTCCAACATTTCATAACTTTAAATAAGTTTCAAACTATTATTTTGATATTATTAAAATATATTAATGTATTGTATTTAATCTATAATATAAATCTATATTAGATATATTAATATATATTAATATATTGCTAGTAATAATATATAATATGTATAATATATTATTATATCCTATTGTGTTATATTAATATGAGTGATTTTAAATATATACTTTTATTAAGTTCTGATAGAAATTAAATAACTATAAATATATTTTCCATATTTATATGAAAAAACGAACAAGATCTATGATTTCCAATGGTCTGGTAATTGTTATAAAATTTAAAGACAGACAGACATACAACTTTTAGGGAACATTTTTGGAGAAACCATTGTATACTAGGTATCTTGCTGGGCACTTTGTGTACCTTTGATGCCTGTAATTCTCAAAATAAGCCTCTAAATTTGAAGTAACGGTCCCTCCTTTACAAATGAGGAAGGGCTCTCAGAAGTATTTATAAATTTAGATAAAGTCATATCTGGCAAGTGGGAGAAACAGGATGTGTCCAAATGAATGACTTTTATCCCAGGATGGGAAAGTGGGAAAAGGAGACGTCCATGACTTTATTTTCTTGTGTTGCTTAAGTTGATCACTATGACCAATCTAACACTATGAATGAAATGTTAGCAAATCCTCTGCCCTCTTTGCCTATTTGACGATAGGGCTAAGTTTTGGAACTTCATTATGGAAAAAGCATAAGTCCATTGCCACTGTAACAAACTTCATTTTTCTTCCTTACGGATTTGCTTTAACGTTGCAACTGTTTTCCGCTGTTCTTATGCAAATGTGGAGTCTTATCATCTGGACCACCAGTAATCCGCTCCTCTCAAGCTCACATTTCCACCCCCACAATGTACTCATTTTCAATAAAAATAATTGTCCTAACAGAAGGTATTTATGAGAATTCCATCTCAAATAATACTGCTGCTTGAAAAAAATGGCATCGTTCTTCGGGTGAATGTACAGGATTTTTGCAAACATTATTAATAACAATACAACGTCACACAATACTAGGACATAAAGAAGAGGACATAATGTCTATCATTTATTAAGCATACCCTCTACATTTTAGGCAATTATCTTTTTTTTTTTTAATTTATTGGGGTGACAATTGTTAGTGAAATTACATAGATATCAGGTGTACAATTCTGTATTACATCATCTCTAAATCCCATTGTGTGTTCACCACCCAGAGTCAGTTCTCCTTCCATCACCATATATTTGATCCTCCTTACTCTCATCTCCCACCCCCCACCCCCTTTACCCTCTGGCAACCACTAAACTATTGTCTGTGTCTATGAGTTTTTGTTTCTCATTTGTTTGTCTTGTTCTTTTGCTGTTTTTGGTTTATATACCACATATCAGTGAAATCATATGGTTCTCTGCTTTTTCTGTCTGACTTATTTCGCTTAGCATTATACTCTCAAGATCCATCCATGTTGTCACAAATGTTCCTATATCATCTTTTCTTACCGCCGAATAGTATTCCATTGTGTATGTATACCACAACTTCTTTATCCATTCATCTATGGAAGGACATTTTGTCTCACCCCTGTCAGAATGGCTATCATCAACAAGACAAATAGTAACAAGTGTTGGAGAGGCTGTGGAGAAAAAGGAACCCTCATACACTGTTGGTGGGAATGCGGACTGGTGCAGCCGTTATGGAAGGCAGTGTGGAGGTTCCTCAAAAAATTACGAATAGAATTACCATATGACCCAGCAATCCCTCTCCTGGGTATCTACCCAAAAAATCTGAAGACATTTATCCATAAAGACACGTGTGCTCCAATGTTCATTGCAGCTTTGTTTACGGTGGCCAAGACATGGAAACAAGCAATTATCTTTTAATCTTCACAGGTGGGTATCACCAAAAAGACAAGGAAAGGAAGCAGTATGAACTTAGAATTAACTCACGCAAAGTCATACACCTAAATTAGTGGTAGAACCAGCTGCAATGTCTGATCCTAAAGTTAGAGAACCATGTACTATTGATAAGAGCTTAAAGTATTGCTTGATTTTTCCAAATTTCAAGTTCCTCTCCGTTAAAAAGAGAGCTGTTAATAGCTGTCCTGCCTACTTTACAGGTTGCTTGAAGAGATCAAAAAAGTTAATGGATGGAACTGAGAACATTTCGCACAACGTATAAAACAGTACAGAAATACAAGATTTTGTCAGTCTGTCTAATGTATCTCTCTCCTTTTTCATTGAATAGACAGATATTTATTAAGCACTTATTTATAATAGGGATGTTCTAGACTTTGGGACTATGCTCAAAGATAACCAAATATATAATTCTCAAGAAAAGTTTGACTTTCAAAGGTGAATGTGGAGAAGTAAGATTGAAGTCTAATGAAGTTATGGAGTTTTGGCTCAGAATATCTATTCCAATTTTCTTCTAATGTGACTTCCCTTTCCCGTGCCGTGGAGAGCAGAAAGCCAACACAAACATTCTCCAATTCATTTTCAACTGGTGATACAAGTTTGACTCAGGTCTCACAGCAGATGCAATCATATGAGACTTGCAATCTGAACTGAGGTTAAGGATTTACTGGGCATGTACTTTATCAATGTGGATTATAGCAGATGTGGCATGGTTCTGGAGATAAACTCTCTGAGGCTTGCTTAGTTAGCAAAATGGCTTCTTGATAGTAGAAAAGGTGGCATGATGTGGGACCCTGGAGCTACCGGCATACTGACAGCTTCCTGATTTTGCACACAATGTTTCTGGATTGGAGGACAATGATTCTGTTCTGGAACCAGTAACTGTAGCTAAATTAGCAGCTCAGACTGAGGTAATAATAAGGGATGCCTCCTGATTTGACATCATGGCAGGAGAAGCATCTCCTTTAGCAGCCTGGCTCCATAGTATACACATGAGAAAATAGGTTCTGTAATCTCATCCTACAGATTTTTATTTAACCATCTTAATAATTCTGACATGTAATAAATATTTTCATTCAAATTGTCCAGAGTGAAATCTGTTCTTTGCATCAGAATCTTGACCAATATGAAATCCCAAAGAGAAGATTCAGAACACATAAAAGGATAGTTTTTAAAGGCCATTTTTCAGAAGTCAATCAACTAATTGAGCTGAATAACAATTGACCCTGATAGGAGGCTCCTATTGTGGTCTTTCTCTTTTTCACTCCCAGTTATTTTCTGCTTTTTTCTTCCTATTCTTCATGTATTGCTTTGTCATTCAGAGGAAAAGTAAGAGTAGACTGTACATTTAGCTACAACACCTGCAAGGAAATGTTCTTTTGAAATGCAACGTCGTATTTCTAATTTACATTGTATGATTGCTCTTCAATATGATGCAATGATCTTTATTTAAATCAAACTCATTTTCCACTTTATCCTCAAGCGTGCATTCTCTTACTTTTTTTCTTTAACTTAAAAAAGTAATCACTACTGATAATGCATCTCTCTTTTAATTGAGTAGGGGCTTTAGTACGTAAAGGCTTTATTTTTTCTTTGATACAGTCACCTACCTTTCCAAACAGCACTGGGCTATAGATTAGTTTCAAGCTCAGAGTAAGGGCCAAGAACAATCTATAGTTAGCCTTCGGTGTGTCTTACAGGCCTGTCCCATCCCATTCACGGTGGCTCATCTTGAATGAGGTGGTTGTAGTGTTCCAGACTAAGGGCACTCATTTCTCTTATCTATAAAATGAGAAGACTGGACTGGATAATTCATGTGTTTCATTATTTAAGCACCATTTGTTGAAAAGTACCAACTGCCAAGTCATATGCTTACAGTTAATGTTATAGAGATGGATGAGACTATGATTCCTGCTTCAAGGATTGCAACATCTGTTGGGGGAGACAGACATAAGCCAATAATAATAACTCAATGTGATGATCTCTAATGACTCTTCCACTTAGGAGTCAAATGAATATGTTTCTCTTTTCCTCTTAATGTGTGTGTACTTGGGTACACACACACATCCTCATATAGGAGCAAATTAACTGCAGAAAATTTCAAGCAGAGACAGACTCCACAGAGATAATTGTTAATTAAAGAAGGGCTACCATAGAAGATATAAGAATAATAATATTTGTTCACTGGATTTCATTTACAGATACTTTGTCCTTTTGGAGAAAGGTTAACTATGAGAGGCGTATAAAAGCCTTGATGAAATTGAGTAAACCATAGAAAAAAATAATTTCCACTTAATTTCATAATTATTGGGTCTTTTCTGAAGTCAACTATATTGTCATGCAGAGCTCTGCTCTGGGACATCTCCCACTATCAGAGCAACTCAAGAGGTAACTTCCTTTGATGATTTTTTTCCTGGCTTGCAGAAAGAAATTTGAAGATACTCTAAAAATAATCACAGAGGAAGATGGCAACTCTCAGGTTTCAGACTCAGAATCCCTAACTGAGTTGTACCTTTGTTACTTACTAAGTGTCTGTGTGATCTGAAAAAGGGCCCTAGGCAAGTCACGTGATCCCTTTGGGCAACAGTCTGTTTATTTGTTTGTTTCTTTTCAATTGAAAAATGGTGACCACTTTTGTCTGCTTCATAGAAGGATTGGGAAAGTCACAGTACTTACAGTCTTTAAAGAGGGTCACAGTGTTAGATGGGGTTATATATTTCGGGAGGTAAAATGGTAAAGAGTGATAAGTGTTGGGAATGGGAAGTTACAATAAATAACACAGCTGTATCAGTTCAGAGCTATAGGGGGCTTACAGGTGACTTAGTTTATTATTATTTTCACTTGTCATGTCCCAGATGACGAAGAAAGCCCATTCGAAGAAATACTAAGTAAGATTTGTGCCGTATTGTACTTGCACATATTCTAGCAAAGTACTAAGCATTAGAAGTAACAGTCATACAGATATTTTATGAGTTCAGAATGGTTTAGGTCAGTGACTATTTCAATGATATTTGTTTTGCTTTGCTTTGTGTTTTGATATTTCTATTGTGAGTACTTTCATACACAACTAATTCACTGGGCAAGTCTAGATTTCTGGATTTAGTTTTCTGCTCTAAAAGTATACTCTCTCAGAACAAACTAGCTCTCAGGGCAATGACACATAACATTAATATTTTTTAAACTTTAAATCTGTAAACATATGTTTTGGAAATATCCTGACTTCTGCATTCCGATGACTATAGATTTCCTCCACCTTCCTTGAAGCTTTTGTCCTTGGAAGATTGGTATCTTGGCTCTGTTTAGGAAAAGAGCCTTCTTCTAAACCAAATGACGCATTTCCAACCTGCCCTCACTCGCTCTCCTCATTCACAGACAATTTCAAGAAGGAAAAGTTGCCGTGGTTGTTAAGAGACAATTATCCATGGTGTCCCCCATTTCTGTACTTCCTCTGAGCAGAGACACTAATTATCCTTCGTCCCAGAATGTATTTTCAAGGATGTTCAGATGATGAAGAGGTTTGAATAAACATGATAGTGTCTCTTTCTCAGCAAAGGGAAGGTGGGTTTACAGGCCATTATAAAATATCCAGATTCCCTAAACTCAGATTCCTTTCCTGTAATGTGTCCAAGTGTGTGTAGGTGGCACCTGGCATTCTTTTTTCTGCCGTTTGAGAGTTGGGCCTTAGGGAATCAGTGCAAAATTGCTGACAGGCAGGCTGCTTCTCTTTGTCACTGACCTACTAGTCTTGTGTATTCTACCAGCATCCGTCCGTACACTGTGGCAGGCTAACGTGTTTTTGTGCACGTAAACTCTCAAACTCTTCCCAGCTCTCAACAGTAGTTATGGTGGCTAATGCAGCAGCAGGCCTTCCATCCCACTCCTATTTGATAAAGATTGGTTTACAAATATGAATGTGATGCCAAACTAGTCAAGGCAATGTGAGGAAAAATATGAAAGAAGCCCTCCTAGAGCTTTCTAAATCAAAGAGGAAGAGTGGACAAATGCAGTTCTTATAAAACATTTCAGCCACTTTGCTTCAACTATGGAGATGACAAAAACCACACATGAAAAAATGAGGGGACAAAAATACTGAGAAAAGGAACCAGCCCTAACTTGAGCTGCAGCCAATCCACCCAACTGCTACTTTGTCGGAGAATATATTTCCTTATTGTTTAAGGCAATTTGCTTCAAGTTGTTTTTGTTTACTTTTATCCAAAGCACCCTGTTGATACTGTAGCCTCTGAGCAACCTCTTATTGACTCACTATATATTCCGTCTTTGACCAACTACAATGAGACTTCTGCTCTACCATTACATGGCCATTACTTATTTTAATTAGTTTCAATTTTTCTCATGATATACACACAGAGGAGAGCATACAATTTATATGTAGCATTTAAAATTAAAAATAAAGCAAACCCAAATCACCACCCATGTTAAGTAATAAAATATTGATAGCCTCCCACACCGGGGACTCTCTACACCCATGATTCCTCCCTGTCCCTCTAGAGATGACCACTGTTCAGAATTTTGCCATAAAAATTTTCCTGCTTTTTAAAAATAGTTCCATCTTCACCCAAACATGCATCCTTACGGGAGGCATGTTTAGCTTTGCTTGCTTTTGAACGTTCCATAAATTGAATTGTAGTCTATGGATTATATTTGTCTAGCTTCTTTGTCAATTTCTATGTGACATCCATCAATTTGTTGTGTAAAGCTTCTTTTTTTTTTTTTTTTTTTTTCGTTTGTATTGTTGCATACGATTCCATTGCATGTACTTATTTATTCATGCTATTATTCATGGGCATTTGGCTGTTTTTCATTTGGGACAAAGAATAAAAATTCTGACAACCATATTCTTGTAAAGATATCTTAGCACCTATTTCCAAGATATTTTCTAGGTTGTATAATTAAGGGGGAATTTCTGGATCACAAAATGTGGATATTCTCAAATTTACTATACTATGTCAAATATTTTTTAATGGCATACCAACTTATATTCTCACTAAAAATATATGAGAGTAACTATTGTAATGAATTCTCTGCAACATTTGGTGTTGTCCAACATTTTTGCTAAACAATTGAGAAGGGAATCTCATTGTACTTTTAATTTGCATTTTTTGTGATTGCTAATTGAAGATTTTAAAAATATTTTGTAGGCCATTTGGCTATGCCCTATTGTGATTTGCCTGTCCATTTTTTTCCCCATTTCTTTATTGTCTGATTTTTAAAGTTTATTTTTAGTCATACTTTATATATTCTGGGTCCTGGTTCCAGATACTGTAGTACCAATATCTTCTTTCAACATCAGTGACTTCCTTTTATTTCTTTATGATATTTGGATGATTTAAGTTTAAAATTTTACTACAGTCAAATTCATCACTTTTTTTATAGCTACTACATTTTGGGGACTAATTTAAGAGATTCTTAAACTAAGGTCATGAAGATGCTCCATGTTATTTTAGAACAGCTTTAAAACTTTGACTTCTACATGTAGGATTTTAATGTACTTGAAATTAATTTTTTTGCATGTCGTGTGATAAAGGGCAGCCTTTTTTCTCAGCACCATTCATTCCTCACTTACCTATGATGCCATCTCAGTTATAAATCAAGTGTCCATTTATGTGACAATCTGTTTCTAAATTCCTCACACTGTTTATTCAAAGGATGATGAGATCATCAGTCAACATAAAATAAAAAATACAAAGCTGTATTTATTGTTTACTAGAGCAAGGGAGAGGTCTATTCATCAAGAACATTGTATGAGAAGAACAGACAGCTGATCTTACTTAAGGTTTTTGGGAAGCATGGGTTTTCAGAAATTTAAGTGAATTCACATAATTTGGACATGTGTGATTAACTCAGAAAAGACTGTTATTGACTGGTACTCAGATGTGGGTTCATTGAAGTCGGTCCATCATAGATTGTCTGATTTTCAGAAGAGAGGGGTGATACTGACTGCTCAGCTGGCAAAAGTGCATTCGCTAAGGCAAGTTATTGTTCATTACGTTTTAGAACAAACTTAAAACTGATTCAGATAACTGCTTGTAACCATGACTAAAGAGTAATCAATCTTTCCCTAAGTTTGTGGAAACTTTTTAAAACATCATTTTTATTGTTCTATTTGTCTAACCAGTTACCAATACCACACTGCGTTAATTACTGTAACTTTATGATGAGTCTTAATATCTGGTACAACAAGTTCTTCCATTTTATTCTTTTTTGTTTAAGAGTGCTTAGGTATTCTCATCTATTGTACTTCTGTATAAATTTTAGAAACTATTTTTTAAGCTATACACACACAAACTAGTGATTTTTTTTGTATTCTATTAAAACTCCAGATCAATTTTAGAGAATTGACATCTCTGTAATATCGACTCTTCTAATATAAGGATGTGATTTATTTTTTATTTTTTATTTGTTGATGTATTTTTTCATGTCACTCAAAAATTTTATTATTTTCTACATCTAGTACATTTTTTTGCTAGCTTTATTCTCAGGTACATCATATATTTTTACAATATCGTGAATGGAATATTTATATTCCAACTTCTTATTTCTGGTGAAGTTTTGCAATTGATTTTTGTATATTGAGTTTGTAGCTAGCAATATCACTAACTTTTCTTAATTTCATCATTTATCAATAGAATAGTTTTGGAATTTGCCATGCAGACAATAACATTTTTTTTTCTCCATTCTTATTCTCTTAACTTTTATTTCTTTACCTTGTCTTTTAATTCACTGGCTAGGACCTCTAGTACAATATTGAATAGAAGTTGTGATATTCAGAATTCTGCTAGTCACATTTTAGACTACATTTCCAAGCTTCTCCTTGTAATTACAGGTGGACATATGACTTAATCTTTATCAATGGAATTTGGAAGAAATGTAGCTACTTCCAGCATTTATCTATCAAGTCATTACATGTGATCCTTCATTTCCTCCCTCCCCTTTTCTACCTGCTGGATGGAGAAAACTCTGAGAATCTGCCACTATAAGATGAAAGCCATAAGCTATAGGATGAAAGTAGCATAGGTACCTAAATGCCATGTAGATTGCTACTTCATTAGGACAACTCACATTGTCACATAAGTGAGGATTGAATGTTATTGTTACTCACACTTTGGATTAATCTGGTATATCAACTAGAAAGCATGTATTTAGTTAATTAATTTCAGTCTTTTCCCCTTTCTAATATGTGCATTTTAAGGCTAAAAATCTCTTTGTAAGAACTGTTTCAGCTGTATCCCATAAGTTTTACTATGTAATGGTATATTTTCATTTGCTTAGTTCAAAAAACTTTCCATTTTCCGTATAATTTATTATTTAATTTATAATATATCAATGTCTTTTTCTTTTCAAACATGAATTTTTCTATTTATCTTTAAGGTATTTAATTCTAGCTTAATTATATTGTCTTCAGATAACATGTTCTGTATGTATTGAATCCTTGAACAATTGTTAAGTTCTGTTAGCCAAATTAAGGTCAATTTGTATAAACACCTGTATGTATATGTACTCAGAAAGGATGAGTGTTGTATAGGTATTAGATGCAATGTTCTATATGTCCTTTAGGTCTTTTTTGTAATAATATTGTTTACCTATATCTTTACGGAGTTTTGATCTGCTTGATCTATCCACTACTCAAAGAAATACATTAAAATCTCCCATTGTGATTTTGAAAAATTTTTTGTTTCTCTTACAACTCAGTTGAGCTTCTGCTTTCCATATTCTAAAGCTCATTTGTTAGCTGCCTATAAATAAAAACAATTACAACTTCCTAGTGAATTAAATTCTTATTATTATGAAACAACCCTCTTTTACTCTAGTAATGCTTTTTGCCTTATATATATTTTATTGTCTGATATTAATATTATTGTTTTTCAGTTGGTAATTTCCTAGTGTATCCTTTTCCATTCCACACTTTCTGCATCTTCATGATATGTGTGTACTCATAAGACAATATTAGCTAGATCATTTTCTAACTTAATATGATGATCTTTGTTTTTAATGGTATAATTAAATACATTTACATTTTAATGTTTTTATTAATACACTTTACTCTCTTCCTTCATCCTTTGTATTTGCCCCACTCTTTCACATACTTTCTCCTTTTTGACTTTCCTTTGGATTTTTGAAAATTATCTTTTGCTAATTACTTGTTTGAAAATAAATTCATTCTTTTTCTTTTCTTTTAGTGGCTATTGAAAAAGTGTATCATAATTAGCATATCAAAATTTATTTTTAAATAATACTATTACCTCTTCCTGAATAGTCTAGGACCTTAAAATTGTTCCTTTCCCATTCCCCTGACTTATATGTTACCGTTTTAGCATATTTTAATTGTCTTAAAAAAACTAAAAATCTCATGATAATTTATTTTCCTAGTCCTCCCTCTTGTAATACTTCTGGACCCTGGCAAAGATGAAATTCCTGACTACAGGACATTGTGTGACCATGCAGCCAGAGCTGCCCTTCATGAGCTGGGTTTCATCAGACTCACCAAATCATGTGGTCAGATAGATTTAATAGTGCCCATTGTAACATGTAGATTTTATACCTGTTATTCGACACTAGCAGGTTTAGAGGACATGAGTAAACTGTATGAGCAAATAGCTCAGAAACCCATGCCTGTCACCACTTTTGCACTAATACTTCTCCCTCCAGTCACACCTCTGGTTGCATGAGCATTTTTATGACCCCCTGATAGAAAAGAGAAAAAGCTGAACAAGGTTTATTGATAAGTTGGTTCCATATGTAGATGTAAGCTGAAAATGGAAAGTAGCTGCATTAAAGCTTCACTCCAGAGTAGACCTGAAAGATATTTTCAAGAAAATCCTTTTTAATGGACAGCATTTGGGGCTCGTTTACCTAGTCACCAACACTGTATAAAAAGAAAGTAGTCTGAGGTAAGAATATATACAGATTCATGGTCAGTGATAAATGATTTGGCTGGTTGGTAAGAAACAGATATAGAGAAAGATTGAAAGAGCAAGATGAGGGAATCTGGGGAAGAAGCTTGCGGATGTACATACAGGAAAGAAGAACAAGTGTGAAGAACTTTGCATTGCCCACCAGATAGTCCCTATCACACAAGAGTCAGTAAACAATCTACTAGATAAAATCACCCGACCCATTGACGTCAGCCAGTTATTCATTGTCCCCTCCCACCCCTGCACAGTTGTACAATGGGTTCATAGAAAGAAAAAGAAAAGAAGCTATGAAAGTAGGCTTGGAAGCAATGGATGGACCCAATAGTATGGACTCTTCCTCACCAAGGCTGAGCTAATGACCCTCACTATTTAATACCCAACATTCCAGAAAAGGAGACCAAAGCTGAACTCCAAATATAATTGCTTCCTTTCAGGTGACGAGGTCATTACTTAGTGGTGATTCCATTTTGGAAAATGCAGAATTTCATATTGATTGGAATTGACACATGTGTAAGTATGTTTTCTTTTCCTCACCGAGATCTCTAAGCAAGGGATTACAGAGCATCTGATCCATGGATACAGGATCCCACATGGCAACAAATCATTAAGGACCCAAGGATATATATTTGCAGCAAATACGTACAGTAATGGGCACATGATCAGTGGGTCTACGACATAATGCATGACCCAAACACTGATGGCATGGTACAGTCATAAAATGGACTTTTTGAAGACATGATATACCAGCTTAAAGATGATATCTGTAAAGTTAGGATGGCCTCCTTCAGGAAGGAGTGTATACCTAAATGAATGACCATTACATGGCACTGCCTCCAGCAGGTAGAATACAGGGTATGGGAACCAAAGAGTGGAAGTAATAGTAGCCTCATTTACCATCACTGCCAGTGACACATTCAAGGATTTGTGCTTTATGTGTCTGCAACATTAACCTTTTAAGTCAAGAGAACTTCAGTGTCAGACAAGTCGCTATTTAAAAGAAATGGTAGACAAAGAAGATATCATCTCTCACAGTTTACAGTGATTGAAAGAAAATTAAAATACTGATAATAATAACAGTACAGGATATTATAAATGCACAGAGAAGAGGCTTCTAAGCCAAATAGATATGTTTTTTCAGTGGTCAAGGATGAAATAGGAATTGAAAGAGAATTAGAAAAAGCAGGAAAGATTGCCAGGGAAAGGTAATGATTGAATTAGATTTCGTAGGAAAGAAAGCAGTTAATTATCCATATGTGTAGGTAAAAGTCATTCAAGCAAAAGGCAGAGAAACTTACTCAAAGACAAGACATACAGATTTCTAATTCCTGTAAGTGAAATGGAGTTGCAGAGGGAAAGGAATGTGCCAGAAGGTCAGGCGACAGAGGCAGACAGATGACAAAGCAGAAGCCTTTAATGCCACAGATGCCTGGAGGCAATAGGAAGTCATCAAACGGTTTTAATCAGGAGAATGAGGTGACTCCATGTGTACTGAGCAAATTGAACTAAGAACTCCCATTCTTGTATACCTTGTCCTCGGCCCACTCAGAAAAACAAAACAAAACAAAACAAAACAAAATCCTTCTTTTGGCAGTAAACTCATATTTTCAAAAGATTTATAGACTTCTGGAGAAATTCCAGTGTAATGCTTCAAGTTCAGAACGCACTGTTCTTTGGAGAGAGAGAGAGAGAGAGAAACAATACCACCACCACCACCAACAACAAAAAGCACTTCATTTTTGAGAGTGAATTTTTTTTTTTTTTTTACTTTTTTGGTGGGGAAAGAGATAACCTTAGATTTTTGGAAAATGAGACCTTGAGTACAGAGGCAGAAGGTATAATTGCTTCAATAATGATCTGTTTTAGGAACCAGATTTTTCCATTAAGAAAAGCGGACAAGAAACACTACGAGAGAATCCGCCTGAGCTGGAGCACTGGGTTTCAGTTCTGCAAAGATTCACACATGAGTTAATTCAGGGGCAACACTTCGCTGAGAGATTGCTCTAAGGAAATAAAGAAACGAACAGACAAATAAATAAGATCTCTAAATGCACTTGCTAATCAGCTCTCAGTTAAAGTGACTCCGTTTAGGGGGCCGTTAAGGAACGTTAGCCCAAGGAGAGCACTTTCTCAACTCCTTTGGAATTTCAGATCTAAAGCCAAGGATGCATTAAAAACCTGTCCCATTGAATATATCCTCCTGTATGTGTGCCAGCCTTCCTTTGGACTTTTATATTGATCATGAATTACTCCTTTCTTGGTGCTCATATAGCACTTTTTTCATGACCAATCTTTGTGTGTCTTAACTCAGGGTATTATGAACACACTAATCATGGAGACTTTTCCATGGATTGTAAGAAACTTGACATTTTAGTCAAGAGGGATTTTGAATGCCAATCCTGCCACTTGCTAGCAGCCAGAAGCAATGGAACCTCAGTGGGTCTCAGTTTGCTCATCTGTGAATTGGAAACAAAAGGCCTCTGACGGAATGTCTTTATTGCGTTCATCTCAAGCCAGACATTAGAATCACTTGGAGAAGTTTTTAAAAAAAGACTTTTGACAGGGTCTCATCTACTGAGATTCTGATTTAATTGACCAGGACATTAGCATTTTTAAAAAACTCCTTTAGCGATTCAAATATATAGCCATATTGGACAAATGCTGCCTTAAACCAAGCCATTTGGTCTATATATCATAGAACAAGCACAAAATAAAACGGATATTGGGCCTCGTGCACTGCTCTTCACACTGACTAATGAACAGATCATAGAGGGAGACCAGAAGCTCTCTCTCATCTGTCTGTGGGTAGCAGTAGAGTACCCCAGCAGCAAGGAGGAGAGGAGGACCTGCACTTCAGACTAGCCAAGCTTCATGAACCGGAGAAGAGAATATGAGAAATAGAGTAAGGAAGGAGCTGATGCCTTTACTACACATGTGCTGGTAAAACACTGGGGCGAGCAGACAAAAGACCCAGAAATGCTATTCCACCTGCCTTTCTGCAAACAATGATCCCTGGCAAGAAGCTTTTTCTCTTGCCTGGAGGCCTGGAAAAGCATCTCATATTAAAAATGGGAAGTAATATGTTGTGACTGTTTGCTAGGAGTTGAGAATTTTGCGAAACACATGCACTGAGTTTGGTCTCCTGCATTTGTCTCTTAAGGGGACTCTGCCAGCTTTCCACGCAATTGAAAGGACTGAAAAGTAAAGCAGGAGACTGTAGAACAGAATTCTTCCTGTCTGCCACACACTGAGATCTCTCAGCCAGTGATTCTCAAACTGTAGTGGGCATCTGCATTACTTGGGAGACGTACAATTTGCCATATACAAAGTCACGCGATAAGCTTAAGTTTTAAAAGGCAGGAATCAAAATATAATGGTAAACCAAAAAATATAAAATATAGCATGCAGAAATGTAAAAATGCCAATTAAATGTAGCCTCCCGAGTCTCACCTCAGAATTCCTGATTCAGAAGGTCTGTCGAGGGGCGCTATAGCCTGCGTTTCAGAGAAGTTCGCAGGTGAAGTCTGAAGCTGCTGGTGTGGAGAACACACTGGGAGACCCAGTCTCTAGGGCCCTGGGACAGCGAGCACCCTCCAATGGGTTGTCAAGGGCCAGATATGTTTGCTCCCAAATATGTTCATGATTGTCTTTCTAAAATTAATTCAATTAAATATTAGGAAACTCATGAAATACAAAAGTAAAAGAGTCTGTTGTTGTTTTCTGAAAGTTAAGTAGAGTATTTTGGAAATACCCCATAAAGAATGTTGCTTACAAAAAAAAAAAAAATGTTTTCAAGTTAGTTGCCTGTCAGGTGAGAATGCTGGAGAATTGGGAGTGGAGGGTAAGGAAAATTACAGAAATCTTTAACTTCTGTACTCAGGGTGTTTCCAGGTATTCTGTAATTTTTGTTTCTCCACTTTAAAGATATTGAAATTGGAAAAGGCCTTGGAAATACATCAAAATACAATTGAGTCAATTTGTATGTATATGCTTTAAATTTAAAAAAAAAAGTTTCTATAAACTTTCTGAAAATATGTGTATATTTTTATTGTCCTCTTTAATTTATATATTTTCTTCATACACATATTTAATTTATAAATCAGTGGACTAACTACTGACACATGTAATACTAAATTTAGATCATACTAATATTTTGCCCCTGGGAACTGCAGAGATGTCCTTCATTTTAAGGACTAGAAAATAGAAAAATAAATTAATTTGGGAGGTATGAAAATGTTCTGTAGCAAAAAAAGAAAAAGGAGCCTTTTTCTGAGGACTTGGAAGAAAAAATATTCACACACACACACACACACACACACACACACACACACAAGCATGTGGTATATCTCTGTATCTCTGGCTACATCACAAATACTTTTACATAGCATTTTTTAATGTAAATTACTTCTTTTTCTATTCCCCAATATTTAATAAGGTATTTTTTAACATTTCAACATGCTATGATTTTATATTTGTTTAATATGATACAGTTTATCCTTTAAATTATTATTATTACTATTACTATTATTATTATTATTATTATTATTATTATTAATGACCCTTGGATACTTCAGAAAGCATTGTTTTTTCTTGTATTCAAAATTGGATACAAAGTTGTATAACCACACTTCAAGACCCACTCTTCCAGGGCATATAATAATGCTGCCTAATAATTAGCATTATCTGAATTGTTGATACCTTGTTGTACGGTTAACTTACAATGTTATGTTAAAGTCTCTTGTTACAATAGTGTCCTGTTCTCCCTGAAAAACTCCTGGTAATTCTTAAGGCACCAAGTAACACATTTTTTCTTCCCTGAGCCCCTCTACTAGAACTTACTTCTAGTTTAGTACTAATTTACGCTATATTGCAAATATTTATATTGCACATATTTGTTTATAGCTTATGATAAACCAAATCCTATTATCTCATTTGGGTGAACTTTTTCCTAATGTTTATTTAGAAGAAAAAAAAATCAAAGATAGTTTTTAAAAATTATGAATAATTAGATTAATGAGAGACGGGGTAAAACTGTACTGGTTATTAAAATATATTAAAAGCCATGATGTAATATTATCACAAGAATAAATATTTCAGTATAACCGAATAAGTTATCCAAATATAGACCCCATTATAGGTAGAAATATTTTCATGAAAAAAAGAGAGGCTTTGAAATTCAAAAGTAAGGAAAGTATTAATCAATGCATGGAATGGTTGCCATTTGGATAAAAATAATTCAGATTGTTTTCTCATAATGTAAATGCTTTACCTCTAGACTCAAACAAACCATTAAAATTTTTTAAAAACTAGAATGGAATCATGGTCAAATATATGGAGTATATTTCATGAATTTATATAGAGAAATGGACAATACATGTTAAACCATTTAAATTTTTTGATGGAACATTTTTTTATATGTTTAAAGTAAAAAAAAAAAAAGAAAAGAAAAAAGCAAATAAGAATAAAATAACCTGGGAAAAACAGTTTCTGAAAATTTGACAGAAACAAGTGATTGTTGATAAAGACTTATGAAAATGAATATTAAAAAATAGGTGCCTTAAAATCAATTGGGGAGAAATAAACTTATAACAAAAGAGAAAACAAAGTTAGCTCACAAACATCGAAATATATTAATCTTACCAGTAATCCAAAAGGCAAATTAAGATGAGATATAATTTGCAACTAATAAACTAAAAACACTTTAATAGTGCATAAAATCATTCAGTGTCTAGTGAAACAGGCACTTCCTTCAATTCCTGTTTGAACTCTGGGAAATAAATTTCAATTATGCATAAAAATATTCATTCATAGTTCTTTACATTTTGGGAAAATAAACCTAAATAATTTAGTAATAAATGTGGACTTATAAAGAGAAAATCCTAGCTGTACACCCAATATTCCTGTTCTCTCTCCATAGGGTAGAGTGTTACTGAGAAGTGACTTCCCAGCCCATTTCTCATTGAGATGGTGCCATACGGCTAAATCCCAGCTAACGGAATGGAGGCAGAATTAATCTAAACTACTCCCAGTGATGGACAGACTTTGGACATTCAAAGCTTAGATTTCCATCTCTGGTCATAAACTTAAACAAGTTATCCAACACTTTGTACCTCAGATTTCTCATCTGTAAAATGAGCTTTATACTAGTGCCAACCTCACAGTGTTAAGAATTAAAAACAAATTAATCAAAAAAATGAGATAGAACATAAATGCATATTAAATCCTAGGTCGGTGTCAAGAAATCAGTAGTTGAGAGAAGTATAAGCATTGTCAGATCCACCAAGAATGCCAACATAGGGTTTTATCCCAGAGCACATGTTGTCTTTCCTTGGTCCACACAGTGGGCCATGGGTTCCAAACCCCGGGGAGACTCAGCCTTCCCAGGTTATGCTCTCTCTGCTCCTGAGAAGTCAGGACAGCCGTGCTGAGATCATTAGACAGTGTTTACAATGGTGTGGCACCTGTGCTATGATCCTGTAAACACTTTCAAGGCCATCTGGTCACCATGGACCCGGGAAGACCATCACCCTGACCCCTCCAGAGAATGATTTAAAAAACAAAAAGTCATCTGGTCTCAGCTTTCCAGGGAGTTTCTGTGTGTAAGGTCCCTGAATGTGAGATGTTATTTACATAAACAAAGGCCTGTGGCATGAAACAGAGACAGGAATATAGCTAAAATGAAACCTCAAGAAAACACCTCTATTTTCCAGAACATATATTTGCCATAAAGTAACCAGTATCTTTTAAAAAATTATTTAACAACCACTTATCCAGCACTTAGTATACCAGGTCTAACAATTAAGTTCGCAAATTTGTTGTGACGATGTTGATAAACTTTTTTGATATTAGACGGATTATTCATTATGAATTTCTACCAACTGGACAAAAAGTTAACCAAGTTTACTATTTAGAAGTGCTGAAAAGCCTGCGTGAAGAAGTTAGATGACCCGAACTTTTCGCCAACAATTCCTGGCTCTTGCATCACAACAATGCACCAGCTCACATGGCACTGTCTGACAGAGAGTTTTTAACCAGTAAACAAGTAACTGTATTGGAACACCCTCTCTATTCACCTGATCTGGCCCCCAATGGCTTGTTTCTTTACCTGAAAATAAAGGAAATATTGAAAGGAAGACATTTTGATAACATTCAGGACATTCAGGGTAATACGACAACAGCTCTGATGGCCATTCCAGAAAAAGAGTTCCAAAATTGCTTTGAAGGGTGGACTAGGCACTGGTGTCAGTGCATAGCTTCCCAAGGGGAGTACTTCAAAGGTGACCATAGTGATATTCAGCAATGGGGTATGTAGCACTTTTTCTAGGATGAGTTCACAAACTTAATTAACAGACTTCTTATACAGAAGGCATTGCTCTAAGAATGCTACACATACTAACCCCTTAGTCTTCATAACAAACCAGTGAGGGATATCCTGTTATTACCCACATTTCACTGATGAGCTTAGGTACCCTGTCAAAGGTCACTCAGGTGATAGTGCAAAAACCATAATTCAAGCCCAGACAATATGACTCCCCAGTCAGTTCTCTGAGCTCCTTCCTGCCTCTCTTACCATGCCAACAGAGAGATGCTCATTAATGCTGTTTTAATACTGCTTTATATTAGTGTAGCAGAATTTTAAATTTACATAAAGCAGTCACAGTGATTAGCACAGATTTTCACCATAGTCCCAGGAAGCAGATACCACTGTTATTAATTCTCATTGTACATAAGAAGAAATTGAGGCTCAGGGAATCAAAGTAACATTCAGAGGAACACATATCTGAAATTCAGAATCTGGGTATTTGACTACTGATCCATTATTCTTTTCTTCACTATACACTAGTTTTCTCAATTCTCTATTTTCCCTTAGGGAGAATTTAAAAATCAGTTGTTATTGTTTTTTTTTTTTTTTTTCTTCTTTCCATTCCCTACAATGTTGGCAGAGTGATTAAATCAAAGAGATGGACTTTATTATTTTTAAACCCAGAACGTTAAGCAATTCTCAAAATTACTAGGAATGTTTGATTTCAATCTTTTCAGGCAATCCAGTTACTTATTAAGAGGCAGGAGGGCTTCTGAAGCTTGACTCATTGTACAGGATGACTGGGTAGAACATGGCGGTCCCTGCTCCCCCTTCATCTTCAGCCAGCACGTTGGATTGCTCCTTTGCCAGCTAGTGAGGCAGGAATGCTGGGAAGTATAGAGACAGGAACTCAAAGTTTGGTGGAGGAAACTCTGGGGGTGCACAAGAGGGACCCCAGGTTGAAGTCCCATACGAAACAGGATGTACTGGGGCAGCCTCAGCACATCACTTCCCACGTTAGGCCTCAGTTCTCCCATCTGTTGAGAATGGGTTGTATACTAAGTAATTGTCGAAACCCCTCCTAACTTCCCAAATTCTTTAGTGGTCTGAGTTCTTGCTCTGTCTTTTCATGTGATTTGGGGCACGCTGGGATTCAGTTGTCTCATCTGTAATCTAAGAGTAATGATGCTTATCCTGATTATCTTTCTAGATTGAGGAATGCATCAAAGGGGATTCTAAATACCTATAAATGTCTTTAAATGCAAAACATGTTTTAGAACAGACAAATACTACCATTAACTAAGTAGGAAAAATCAACAACAAACTAATATTTCAGCATGTAAAAGCATTGCTACTGATCTTCATAAATGCTTGGACATCTGGTGAAATACTATCCTCAGCTGTTTAAGCGCCATCTTCTTGGGTCAAATTTCTCTCCTCTCTCCAGTCCATCTGCTCACAGCTTGTCATGATAAACACTTCTGAGTTACAAAGCAAAGAGTACACAGCAACAAGAGAGGGACAGTGTCTTGGATGTTAACTAGACAATATTATTAGAGCGAAAACAGCAGCCAGTCATCTACTTTTATTCCCTCAACCCCACCCCACATTGCCTACCTACCTCTGCCCCATCTGTCTTTGCCTCATGTGTTGCAGCCGCATGTCAGGCTGGAGAATAGCTAAACGTTATGAAATCAAAGCCATCTGTGAGTGAAGGAAAAGAAGAGACAGATTGAATGGGTAAGAATAATGCCAGGTAGAAACTCTAGGTGTCACTTGCCCTTGGTTCAACGAAATAGAATGTGATATGTGATTGATACTCCCTAGAATAGACTTATCTCAATGTGGTATCCTGGGGATCAGGGCACTTGCCTTATCTAGGCACCATAGTGATTTGTTCTGAAACTTGGGTAAAAATTGCTGAATAGCCAGCTTGTTTCCTCATTTGTAAAATCAGGTGGTATTTGTTGGTAGCAATAAACAACTACTTCACTGTTGTCATACGCTTACATAAAAAAGTTTCTGACAGAGCTCTGCAGTGAGTAGTAAACACTTTTTTATGGACTCTGAATCTAGTGTACTGGAACAAGCACCGTACTAAGAAGTTCCCGCATGTCCAACTGAGGACTCTGACCTTTCAATTCGTTAGGAACGAGCGGAAGTTTCAGAGCAAGGGAATGCAATCATCGGAATGCATTCGTATTCCTGGCTCTGTTTTTTCTTGTAGAAAATGAGGGAATTATTTATTAAACATTCTGTAAATTTTCTCCTTGCTCTGATGTTCTGAAAGTCCATGCTGCTGCCTTGAATGATTCCTTTTAAAACCAAAGAAATTGTGTCGTTCCATATGCATTCTGTGTGAATACACACGTCCCCAAAAGCACACTTCTCCAATGTTGAAGTCAATCACATCAAAATGACCTCAGTAACAGCTTTTGGTGCACTGTACAATGCTAATAGTGGTTATTTCATAGTGGAGCCATTTGGGATGATATATATATATTTTTAAATTATCCTTCACTATAGTCCCTTACTCGTCTCTCATGAACATGCAATCCTTATGTACTAACCATAGGAGAGAGAGAGTGTGTTGTCCAAGCCAGGAGGAAAAGGAGGAGTGATGCTAGCAAAAGTCAGAGCATGAGCTGGAAATTGACAGAGCACTTATTGTGTTAAGAACAAAAATGTAATTTTTCCTGTGAACGCATTCTTTATCAATAAGGTCATCTGTCTCTTCCCATTGGAAGAAAAGAAACAGTATACTGTTTCTCTTGATTTGCTTAAGCGTCAGATCTCCTCATTCATTCATCTGACTGAATTAATATTATAGTGTACCCACCATGTGCTAAGTGTTGTGCTTTGAGATTTGGATATGGAAATGAATAAGAGGGCTTCTGCTTTCAAGGTTACGATGTAATTAATAGACATTGTCACACACTCTTGGTGGGAGAATGAATTAGCACAATCATTTTGGAAAAGCAGTTTGCTTAGTTATTACATTTAAAGATGTAATAACTGCATTTTTTTTTTTTAGGAACCAGCATTTCCACGCCTAGACGAAGCCCTTAAACATATGTAAGTTTTGCCATGTGTACAACTAGCACTTACATACAAGCATGTTCATAGTAGCATTGTTTGTAATGGAAACGAATAAAACTGAAACAATCAAAATACACACATGAATAAACTATAGCTGCATGAATCAATATTAATGAAATTCAAAAACATAATATGGAATAGGAAGTAAGTCACAGAAGACCACATATAACATGGTTTCATTTATAAAAAGATCAAAAGAGTCAAAACTAAACAATATGTGATTAGGGAGACATATATCTGAGGTAATCTATAAGATAAACCAGAGAATAAAGAATTTAATTAAAATTCAGGATAGTAGGAAAACAGATTATTTAATAGATGAAGAACCCTGGGGGAATTTCAAAGGTATTGAGAATAAAATGGATTAATGAGTAACTGTTATATTATTATTATTCTTTAAGCTATATAATGTATATAGTCTTTGTATGTACATTAGCATTTTGATTAAAAAAATAAAATGCACAAAAATGGGACAAAATACACTCTGCCCTACAAAAAAAAAAAAAATCTATTTTGTCTTCAAAGCCCAAATTAAGTATTTCTTGCTACATGGAGTCTCTCCTGACTTCACTGGCATTTTCCCTCCTTCTATTGATTGCTCTTCATATTTTTTTTTATTATACTTGTCTTCTTATAGCTTTAAAATTCTACTTTATGTGAACATAGTTTAGGTAAAGATCTTATCTCCTAGAGATTACAAACATCTTCTAGGATCTATGTCTCATTATCTTTGCTTCACCCACAGCAATTGTCTTGGGAATTAATGGTGGTATAGTTTACAGATATAGGGATTTGCCCTCAAGAGTTTTGACTTTAAATGCTGGCTTTATGACGTAAAACTTTTGAAATATTGCACATCAGTTCCCACTTGTATGAAATGCTGATAACCTCCACCTATCAGCATCATAAATTCAGGATTTTTCTGAGACTCTATTGAGATAATATTTGCTCTACTGCATTCTGAAGCATTAGATAAATGTTTATTTGGGACCTTTGGACATAGAAAGTTTTCAACAAATATTTGTTAAATGATTTTGTTATTGTCATATTTTATTTTCAGACTCCTAATCACTATACAAGGAATAAACATGCCTTACAAAGGGTGAAATTACTTGCTCAAGGAAAGGAAGGCACTTAGTCATCTGAAAGACCCACTCAGGAATCCTGACTTCACTAAGAGAAGTGAGTGGGAATTTTTCCACATTGAACCTTCTGAGCTAGAAGAGGCTGCTGACAAAATTGCTTCCAAGTCCTTTATGAGAGGGAGCTGTCAAAGGCCACCACACTTTGGTTTTAGGTATCAGTGTAGAGTACACTTTACAACATAAAGAAGAATAGCTATGAAGCTAAAGGATGACAAATATTGATAGTAATTAAAATAACAGAAAGCGCTTTTATCTTGAAATAAAATCATTAGTTGTCAACACTTTCCTTAAAATATAAACTTGGACTTTTTTAGACTCATTGTTCTAGACAGCACTAGAAAAATTTCAAAATTGCCTAGCAGGTTGTTGAAATATTTTAAAATATGTTCTAAAAGTGTTTATTATTGTTTTCTGTTGTTGTTATTAAAAACAAAGTTGTTAAAGAGAATAAATGAGGACAATTTGAACTTTATATTGGATCTACGTATATTAAAATGTCTACTTTGATCAGCATTTTCTTATTTCTAAAAAGCTTTAGGACATAATTGTTTTATTTAAACATCTGTGAAGGGAATATTATAAATCTCATTTCACACAGCACAGATCTGAGGGGTAGAGAGTAAGTGACAGAGCCAGTTTCAAAACCCAAGTTTACCTACTCTAGATCACAGGCATTTTTCACACCACTCCATGTGCCAGCCATTTACCCTCCACATTTACCCTGGGTCTATCCCCTGTTGTCTTTGACATGCAGCCATCCCTAAAATGTAAAAGCTATGCCTAGTACATAGCAGGCATAGAATACGTAATTATTTAATAAACAAACTGATTGTTCACTCAACATCTTCCAGGACCCTCTATACCTACAGCGTTGTGCTGGGTGCTAAGGCAGAATCACAGACTCTCCCTCCCTTTCAGATATAGCCCCATTGTCATCTTTTGTGTGCATCTACTACAAGCAACAAACTTCTCAGAGAGTTAAAATGTCAAACGTAAGATGTATGTTTTAGTATTCACCTAGAAGGTGGGCTCTCTGATGTATTTCATTCTGCAGAGGCAAGCCTACCAATTTAGCAGATATAAACTGGAAAATATAAACGACATTAATGTCTTTTTTGAAATGTGACTATCTCTAAATGTAAATGGAAACATCTGACACTTTATGTCCTCAAAGTATATACCACCATAGCTGGCACATAATAAGTGCTTCATAAATATTTGTTAAAGTAGTTGAAGTCTTGACAATTCTGATAAAATGGTTAAGGCCAAGAAATAAAACCAAGGCAATAGAATTATGTGTGTGGGTGCGTGTGCATGTGTATCTGTGTGTGAAGTAAACTTTACTTTGAAGTCATTTTAGATTTAAAGAGAAATTGAAAAAATAGTGTAGAGTTGCCGTTTAACTCTCACCCAGTTTCTCCTAAAGTTGATATCTTACATATCGGTCAAAACTAAGAAACTAACACTAATACACATCAACTACATTTCAGACTTTATTTGGATTTCATTAGTTTCTACACTAATATCCTTGTTCTATTCCAGACCCAATCCAGGATACCAAATTGCATTAGGAATTTCTTATTTAAAAGGATGATTTTTATAATGTGGAAGTGTTTTCCATTTTATGAAACCTGTTGATGCACTGAGGAATGTTTATCAACCCCAAATAGCAGACCCACACACAGAAAATTCTGTCAGGATAGAGAAAGAAAACACTGGACTGTTCTCAACTGTAACTGACAAAGCTTGAAGGAAAAACACTTATCAGTTATTTCTCAATAAGGCTGGAGGAAAAAAGAAAAGCACTTGAATTATATATTTGGAACCACATTTTTATGCTCATTCTCAGTAAACGTGTATATAATACTAAACATACGTCAATGTGTATTTATTTATTAAATAAAAATTCCCTTAAATAGTCATTTTTAAATATAAAGTTACACAAATATAGAAGAGCAACTTCTCCGCTCCTCACCCTGCAAAGGATCCTGAAAGCCTTTTGCAGTTTAAGTCAACTTCCTGTTCAAAAGTCACCAGAACACATGTATTTCTTTCTCTAGAGAGTCGTTGAAACTACAGTATAGAAATTAAAAAACAAAAACAAACAAACAAAAGAAACTCATAACAGCAAGAAGAATGCAGAGGTATGGGAGATTTTGACAAATTTCTGGAATATTGAGTCATATAGATGGATGGATCAAAGCAGACTAAGCCTCCGACCTCATGAGAGACAGTTTTTTTGGAAGAAGCTAGAAGGTTTAAGGTCAGAAGATTCAGAGATTAGATATCTCTTATCAACTACTTTGAGTATGAATTTCATTTTCTTTATGGAGCAATTCCTGGAAAGAAAATGAATACCTAGACTGGCTAAGGCCTCCAATATGGGTGCTAGTTAACCCAAAGTAAGGTCCTATTTTTCTTGCATTTGGAAATTTTTAGCTAAAAGGCTCACTTCTTGTCCTTAACCTGAATGTGAAGATTAACAACTTATAAACTTTGCCAAGTGCATTGAATATCCTGTCAGAGAGAAGCCTGGCAGGAAAAGAGCCCAAATTCACAAAAGCAGGAGAACTCCACACAACTGAATAACCAATTGAATCCTAATTGAATCCTTCATAGTCATCTATGAATTAAACAAAATGGCACAAAATCTGTGGGAAATAAAAGACTAAGACGAATAAAGAACAAGTGACCAAAAAGACACAAAAATGACACAGGAAATAGGCATAATTTTTATCTTGTTGGAGAGATTTGAGAAGATATTTCAGGTATGAAATAAGAATGAAGGCCAAAAATAAATTAGCAATCAAAGAATTAAAAAGACCTATTAGAAATTAAAAATAAACTCATGGGAATTGAAGTTTAATAAAAGTACTTGAAGAATAGTTTGAGGAAAAAAATCTCAAGATGCAGAGGTAAAGAAATAGAGATAGAAAATGTGAAAGAAAATATAAATGACAGCAAAACAATCAGGAAACATGATATACACCAAAGAAATTACAAAAAGTAATACTGGGAACAAAATATCAAATAAATCATATAATTATAACTTCAAAGTTGTGAGGGAAATTTATTTTAACATTAACATAGAATTCTATATCCTTAGAAATTGTTAGTCTAGTATTACTACAAAATAGAGATAGATTTCTTCCAATATTTAATTTGTCATGAAGTATTTTAAATACACCAAAATATGAAAAATAATTAACAGAAATGCATATAAATACCAACCAGATTTATATGTTATTCAGATTTTCTCATATTGACTTCAGAATAAAAAAATAAGAAACATATTTTTGGAAACAAGCTGACAAATGCTTGGAGACAAATGCTGACATAGATGTGGAGTAAAGGAAACCCTTTGCCCTGTTAATGGGAACGCAAATTGATACAGCCATTATGAAAAACAGTAGGGAGGATTCTCAAAAATTAAAAAAATGGAACTACCATATAATTCAGCAATTATATTTCTGGGATCTGCAACCGCATATTCATAACACCTTTATTCACTATAGCTAAGCATGGAAACAACCTAATTGCCCATCAGTGGATGGCCGGTTAAAGAAGATGTGAAAATATATATATATTTGGGGGTGCGAAAAAATGTGCACACGTGACTTGTATTCATCTTTTGTTATCAGTATATATTGAGTATTACAATTTTAATACAGTTTTTCCTTTCTTAAAATGTGTATACATTTCTTTTTTGGTACCCTCTCTCTCTCTCTCTCTCTCTCTCTCTATATATATATATATATATATATATATATATATATGCACTATGGAATATTATTCAGCCATAAAAATGAGGAAATCCTATCATTTGAGACAACATGAATGGACATTGCAGGCATTATGCTAAGTAAAGTAAGTTAGAGAAAGGCAAATACTGTATGATCTCACTTATATGTGAAATCCTAAAAAAACAAAACAACAACAAAAATCTCATACAAAAAGATCAGAGGTGGGGGAAGGGGAGAGTGAATTGGAAGAAAGTAGTCAAAATTTACAAACTTCCAGTTATAAGATATTAATAAATAAGTACTAAGGATGTAATGTACAACATGGTGACTATAGCTAACATTGCTATATGACATATTGGAAATCTGGTAAGAGAGTAGAGCCTAAGAGTTCTCTTCACAAAAAGAAAATATATTGTTCTTAATTTTTTTTCTTTTCTTTTTATTGTATCTATATGAAAAGATGTATATTAGCTAAACCTATTGTGGTAATTATTTTACAATATATATAAATGAAATCATCATACTGTATGCCTTAAACTTATATAGTGATGTATGTCAATTATTTTTCAATAAAACTGGAAAAACAACATATTTTTGAGATAGACAGTACAACCAGTCTTTATAATACATGTTTTTGAAAACATAAAAATATTGAGAAATAAAAAGTTCAAGATACAAATTTATTCTATATCTTCCTAAAATTCTATTCCCGTTTTCTTTCTCCAAAGATCATATCTGTCCTGTTGTTAACTTAATAGATAGATAGATAGATAGATAGATAGATAGATAGATAGATAGATATCCCATCACATGCTTACATACATAAGCATTCACAAATAGTACCTTGTAGTAATTATTTTTAAAAATTTTAAATAGTACTACATTGTATGTATCCAATTATATATTTTTACCTTCAACATTATTTCCCTGATAGTTGTCTATTTTGATACATAAAACTTATGTTCATTTATTTTCATTGCTACCTAGAATTTTACTGTGTTTGTATAGCCATTCCCCTATTAATGGGTGTTAAAATTATCCCAACTTTAATCTTACAAATTCTATAATGATCATTCTTGAACATATTTCTTCATGTAGACATGTGAGAATTTCTACAGGGAATATTTCTAGAAATGGATTTCTCAGTCATAGAATATGGCATTTTCAGCATTGTCAAAGTGTGCTTTGAAGTGATTTCCCCAATTTACTCTCCCACTAGCAGTATAAGAACTTCCTTTTACCACATCCTCATCAATTTTTTATAGTTTCCAAGTCTTTTAAATTGTTAGTCTGATGCTAATGATTTTAATTAATTTTATTTTTCTGATTGCTAGGGGGTTTCATATATTTATCAGCCTCTCTAATTTCCCTTTCTTCAAGATTCCTATATTTATTATAACATCTATTTATATTTCTATTGGGTTATTTGACATTTCCTCATTAATTTTAGGAGTTCTTTATAAACTCTGTATACATGTATTACCATTTGTTTTCATTTATTTGAATTGCAAGAATCTTCCTTCAGTCTTTTACTTATTCTTAAATTTACTATCTTTTCATGAAGAGGGTATTACACTAAGTGAAATAAGTCAGACAGAGAAAGACAAATATCATATGTGTGAAATAAGTGAAAATAAGTCAGACAGAGAAAGACAAATCCAAAAAACTAAGAACAACGAAAAACAAACTCATGGCTTTGGAGAACAGGGTGGTTTTTGCCAGTGGGGAGAGGCGTTGGGGGGATGGGCAAAATGGGTAAAGGGTATCCGGAGGTACAGGCTTCCAGTTATGAAGTGAATAGGTCATGGAAATGTGGTATGCAGCATGGTGACTATAGTCAATAGTATTGTAGTCCATATTTGAAGATTGCTGGGAGAGTAGATCTTGAAAGTTCTCATCACAAGAAAAAAATTTTTCTCTAATTTTTTTATAATGACGGATGGTGACTAGACTTATGTGGTGATCATTTCATAGTATATACATGGTTCAAATCATTATGTTGTACACCTGAAACTAAAATACTGTATGTCAATTATATCTCAATATTTGAAAAAGGAAGTTTTAAAGTTTTATGTAGTCAAAATTATCAATATTATTCTTTGATGGTTTGTGTTTTTGGGGGGTTCATGAAATCCTTCTAATTCCAATATTACTAATTTGTTCTATGGGTGTTTTTTTCTAATTTTTTAAAGTTCTGAGATTCATTTTGGATTTTTATAACAAACATACTTATTTATTACTTCTATAATTAATACCACTTTTAAAGGGACAAAAAAGTAAAAATCATCCATAATTTTGCCCTCAGAAACCAAGTTCTGTTAACCTTTATTCTATTTACTGTCAGTTTCATTTCTGTTTATAAGTCCTTTTATTGTATAAGTGAGATGACATATTACCTATATTTTATACACTTTTTTATTTAATGGCACTTAATATTTTTTTAAATCTATAGTAATTCACAAAAATAGGGGTTGAGGCTGGACAATCCAGAGATGCAAAGTTTGGAGAGGGTGCATGAAAATGTTCCTTTATAGTATGAATTTGGGATACATGCAATCCAAAACAAGTACACCAATTAGCAATTTTATTTTTACATGGTCTCTATGTGTTCTTCTATTGTAGAAACTCACATAATCTTCCTAGAAATTGTTATTCATACCTCTGCCTCCACTAAACCACATGCCTCTTTAAATCAGGGACAGAGCTCATTAATCTTTGTATCACTAATTGGACCCAACAACAAGTAGGTGCTCAAGAAGTGTAGAAAAAAGGTGGTGAAGTGAACTCTGAGTTAGGAGTGAGGAGACCTATGTTCTAGTTCACTAAGAACCTACCAAAGTGGTGTCTTTGGACAAAATTTTTCTAAGACTCAGTCTCTTACTCTGAAAATTGAGGGAAGGAAACTAGATGACCTATAAGTTTCCTACCTCCTCCGACATTCCAGACTCTCTGATTCTTTACAAAAATGTATTTATGGGGTCCATAAATGTCTGTTAAAATATTTCTATTTCATGATCCTATTAAGTAGCACAGTCTTTCAACAACCTATGACATCTAATACTAACAGGTATTTACTTAAATACAGACGGGAATTGCGTTCCCTTAAGACTGCCAAGTTTTCAGTCGAGATGTCCATGCTGGTTTGGAAGGATGAGCTGTTTTCTGGTAAGTAGCCATCAGAATACCAAAGAGTGAGCTTAACATAAGATACCCATTGGTGCTCCATTACCAGATTCTGGCAGGATATGGAACCATGTCATTTCCTGGCTACTTTGCCTTTCCATCTGCCTCATGAACTCCAGCCTACAAAAGGGACTTTGTGATTACATCTCCCTCTAGTGACTGAAACCTTTGCATAATGCAAAGTCTCCTGTGGCACATGAGAAAGAATATTTGGCTAAAAAGATATAAATAAAAACGATAATATGTTAGTTCTTTGGTAATTCAAGAAACAGTCACTCACTGTTGCTCTATGAAAAGTTCACCATGTATTCCACGTTGCAACGAGGAATTTTTCTGAGTGTCTAAGAACCAAATACTCAGGAATCTGCCCCATTAATGTAATGTCCCAGACCAACCATCAACCAAAGTCTCATATAAATGTACGACAGGATAATGTCCAGTGTAAATATACAAGAAAAAAATTCTCCTTCTATTTATTCTGACACAGGTTCTGGTTGAAACCGCTTTGAGTATTTTTTGTTTAATACTAAGGAAATAAAAATATCAGTAATACAAATTTCCAACCAAATAACATACATTTGTAAGAGAAATTAAGAATAATAGTTTGCCAAGTTTAACTCCAAATAAATAATTTGAGCAGCAAGATAACCCAGAGAGAAGGCAATTCATCTTTTAGGATTATGAGTTCTCTCAACAACCCTTATAGAAATGGCATCATTTGTATTTGTACCATCCATTCTGCAATACTCCAATGTTATTCAAGGAAAAATATTAGGCAAACAAATAGCTATTTAGTTTTCTCCTTATTTTGTTTGTGATAAGTACAGCTGTGATTGTCCAGTACTTATCACAAATAAATAAATAGGAAATTTCCTCTACATTGGCACAGAACTTGCCTCAGGTCTTGTAAGTAAGCGGCCAAGCCAATGATACATCACCTCCAGATTCTAACCTCAGGACGTCTCACCTTTCACATCAAATTCCCTAATCCCTCCATTCATTACAACTTCAGGTCAAGGGATTAGAATGTCCTGGACCTTAAAGAAAGTATTTGCCATCACAAACAGGTTCATTTCAGGAGCTTACTTTTCATTAAAACTGTTATATCTGAAATGGAAGCTAGAAACTGGGCTCTGGGGCAGAAGGGATTTTCACCAGCTCTCTGGAAGTTCCTCTGGTTTCTAAGTTCCCTTTCTCAGTTCATTTTACGAAGCTCATAACACAGCTGACCCTGTCATTTTTAATCACCATAGTCAGTTTTCTTTTTCGTTTGTTTGTTTTTTTTATTTCATCACTGACCTTGCAGATAGACAACTGAAGAAGTCAAGTCTGTGATTTCTATATAGTTCCAGCCATTGACTCGGCCCAGATGTAGATCCTAATCTGTTAAACTTCCTAATTTTACAGCACAGAAAACAAAGGCCTAGACTGGGTAAAAGAGTTCCAAAAATCACACAGAAAGGGCAGGACTAGAAACCAGATCTCAAGATTCCAAGGACAGTGTCTTTTGCATGGGATATCCATGCTATACTGTTTATATTTTTTTCTAAAGAGACCAGAGATCACATAAGTAAATAAATGCTACTATTCAAAACATACTTAGGAATCCTCTTTGGGCATTATACCTAGTCTATAGCACATCATTCCTTATTTCCTTACCTACCAGACTGTTAGATCATTTAAGGGCCTAGTCTGTTTAATTTTGCCCATATCTCCAGCACTTAACATAATACTTGGCATATGGTAGGTCATCAGAACTATTTTGTGAATAAAATTAGCTAATGCCTACCTTTTGATGGAAGATTTAACTACTAGAAATATGGAATATTATAAGGAAAATATCAAGTTTATAAAGTCACTAGTTGAGGTGGATAGTCTACATCATATGATTCAGAGTCCCTGACTGCCCCTCACAGGCCCAGAGTAATTTGGGCACAAAGACAATGACTTATTCACCTCAAAATTTCCTAGCACCATTCCCAGTTCTTACAAAGAAAGATAACTCCCATGGATATTCAATAAATGTTTGATGATTAATGGAGCAGAAGGTAGAAATTTGGATGAAGGCAGAGAGCATTTGCTTACAAGTTAATGAAGTAGAAAGTAATGGTAATATTTCTTCATTGGAAAATAAAAGTTAACATGGGTTATTGTCAATGTTCTAACCCTCAGCTATCCCCTTTTAGCAGTGACCTTGAATGAAAAGGCATTATATGGACACTAAACTGTACCAGGTACTGGCATCCAAATCTCTTTAGCTGCTACCATTGTGATCCCAGAATGTTACTAAAGACACAGAGATTTCTCTTTTGCAAAGATATCATTTTACTCTTTCCAGAATGCAGTATGTACTCATCACCAGCAGGACTTATACATTAAATAAGGGGTCCTTGTGACTGTAGTTAAGTTCTCTGATACTTGTTGGTGCTGGTTGTGCTTGGTGTTTGGAATTATATATATTTATGTTTACTTTGGATGTCAAGCTATTAACAAATGCCATCTTGGAATAATGAACCATGGGGTATTTTCTGAAAACAACAACACACACACACACTTAAGTAATCATAGGCTGTTTAATTAATGTGCTTAGACAAAATCATGACACGTAGCTACCCAGAGATGTCCCTTTTAAAATCCATGGTTGAATGATGAAACTCAGGCCCATATTTCCATCTGATCCCATATTCTTTTAGAGACAAGAGTTAATAAACTTTAATTTTTACCATACAATGTCCTGGTTAAAGGTAGAGTGAATTAGTCCTGGGGGTAAATAAACTTCAGGGCTTTCATATGCCATCAAGCTTAATTAAAAGACTGAAAAAGAATTTCAACTTTCGTATAACTACCAGGCTAGTCAACAGTGTGTTGGGTGTTTTCTCACCACCCAAAATATTTTTTATTTGTGGAGGAATATACTTGTAATATTATGTTTTATTCCTTAAGGGGGATCTCCCTTATTTGAGATTCTTAAGATCCTCTAGTTTAACATGCAGCATTTATTTTTTATAAAGTATGTTTTATCACTGAACTGTTTTGTGGCGGAGACAAAGAGATGATTGCATTCAGTCCTACCCACATGCAAATATGAGTGGTTTGGGGAGAGAAGGTACTTTGTCTTCCACACCGTTTTTCTCCCTCTAGTTGTCCTGACCTAGCTCTCCATCTAGAGTGCTTATAAATATTCTAGCATGTTTATATGAGTGTCTGTACCTGGGGCAAGTCAGATGGGGACTGAGCAAAGTGTCAGGAGAAGATAACACTTCTGTTGGAGAGCCAGAGAAGCAATTTGCTAGCTGCTGTCTTGTCAGCTAGAGGCCAAGCAGAAAGATAGGTAACAAAACTCCTCAACCCAGGCAATGTATATTCCTCCTGCTAAAGAAGATTTAGTGAGTGGCTGTGGCTCTGATTCTACTCCCATGTGGTTCCTAAGCCCCATCAAAGGCCCTATCTTGACTGAGTGTGTGCACTGGTGAGAGTTGGACATCTGCTGCTGTTGATGCTACTACTCTCTACGCCACTCAAGATCAAATTCTGTATTTCTGAGACCTATTGAGCTCCCCGCTTACCACATCGACACAGTTTCTCTTTTACTCCACCACCTAAGGGATCGTACAAGTCTCCAGAACAGGAAGCATTTCTCTTTGTTCTCCTATCCTATGTTCTCTCTAATCCAATTTTAAGCATGTGAATCTTACCCAGCCCCCTTGAAATTAAGATTTTTAAAACTCAAAAGCCAAGGGCTAACTCTGTTTTTTTTTTTTTTTTTTTTTTTCCTGCTATGTCATCTCTTCTTTAAGGCAATAAAAAGAATGCCTACCTGGATGAATGCATGGGTCAAAGAGAAAATATTAGAAGTAAAAGTCACATTGTAATGCTTCAAAAATATTATCTCACAATAACTTGTATATGCATGGAGAGAGAAAAAATGATATGAACTCAGAGATTTGAAGTCGTAGTTCGTTATATTAAGATTATAGAGACAATTAGAGATCACTTGGTTTAATTCTTCCATTTATAGTGGGGGCAAAGGAAGTGACTTGTTCAATGTGACAGTGTAAGTAATTGGGAAAAAATGGGGTTTTTAACCCACATTGTTACTACTTTAGTTTATAAAAAAAATACATACTTTAATGTTAGTCAAATTCATATTTTAATTCATATCTGAAAGGGCTTTTTATTAGAATATGAAATTAATTAATTCTGTAATTTACTAACATGAGATCTTGACAAATATTAAACATCTCTAAGGGTTGTCTGTGAGGATAATATTACACTATGTAAACTTGTGATAATCAAACTATGTGAAGTATCTAAATTCTTGGCACATGCTCGATAATAATTCATAACTATGGTATGTAGTATAATGCTATATGGTAACATATTTATAGTTGTAGGTTATCATATGAATTTGTAGATCAAATATGCTAGTACGATGTTTAAATAACATGTAATAATATGCTATTTTGAAGGCTGAGATATCCCTTAACAGGCAAAGATAAACCAAAGTACTTTTGAACTTTTATTATTCATTTCCAAAAAGTATGCCTTAAATTAGAAGCATTGAAACATTTATAAATAGGATTCTTCGATATTTCGTTAAGAACAGTACACCCAATCATAATACTTGTCAGTTGAAAAGAGGATAATAGGAAAAATAGATTAAATGTCTAGTATCTTTTCTTTTTTTTTTTTTTTGCTTCCACACAAGAAAACTGAGCCCTACAGAGGGAAATTACTTTCCCAAGGAGATAGAGCCAGGTTTACAATCCCAAAACACAGGTATCTAATCAGGGTCACATACTCCCTGTCCAATTTGTAATTAAGAGTAGGAAATATAAACCTCAAACCTAGAGGTAGTTCAGACTCTTTTTCTGCCTTCAACTACACCTCATATCAACTATCAGATGCACTGCAGGTTGCTTCATATAACTTCAGACTCATTCCACACCAACAAAACATAGATGACAAGAGCCAGATCTGACTGCCCCAAACTTCTTGTAAATGGATTCCTTACTTCCAAAGTTATTTTTTCCCAATGCTTTCTAAAACATACTTTATTGAATTCCCACAATTCTACTTTTTTGGCATTTGCTCATTTTTATTTGTCCAGATCTTTAATTAACAGAAAAAAAAAACTGGCTGCTCTGCCAGTTTCAACCTATTTCTAAAATAACGAAGAAAGACTCATTTTCTGATCACTTCCTTTAGTTAAGCAAATTGAAAAATAAACAAATGCAGGAGTGATTCAGAGATAACAAAGGGATTTTACCTAAACAATCCCAATCACAAAGACACAAAAATACTAGTTAAAGACGCAGAATAAATGAAGGACAGTGAGAACTGCTTCTATCATAGACACACCTGAAATAGGTTCTCAAACTAGTTATGCTCAGTTTAATAATAGCTAATAATATAACCTGATGCCAGAGTATTTTTATAAAGACATTTTAAAAATTAAACCTCACCCACTTATAATCTATATAAACAGATGTAAAGACAAAGACAGAACTCTCTACATCAGTATTCTGGTGAAAGTACAGTAACAGAACAAGTGAAAATGCGAACAGTGACTCTCAAGAACAGGTTCAAACACCGTAAACTCACTTCCTGAGACCATGAGTTGTATCCCATAGCAGAGAATGATTTTAAAAAGGGGATTTTTTTTTTTTATATATATATAAATAAGAAAACACCTTCATCAGCATGAAGCACAGTCAAACATTAGTATAACAAATGTTTTTGACATGACAACATAGCAGAGAATTTGCAGGACAGGGAGAAATTTGTGTGGCCAATTATTTCCCTGTTTACATCTTCTGATTTTTCAAAATACATTTTTCTGTGTAAATTTGGTCTTATTACTTAACCTCTTTGAGGCTCTCCAGTCTCAAAATAAAATTAATACAATAATATCTACCTCACCTGTCATTAAGTGGAAATTTTGAAGAAAAGGCCAACAGATTTTCTTCAAGAATAGGATGTAAAGGTAAGAGAAAGAGAAGTGTCAGGAAAAACATCAAGGTATCTAGCCTGCAGGTCTGGAAAATGGCATTGCCGTCATTTGAGTTAGGAAAGCTCATGGAGAGAGCAGGTCTGAGATACACACTCCTTCAGTACACAGTGCCCCAGGTCCCTGAGAACATTTAACAGCAAAAGTCTAGAAACATAAAGGAGTCAAAGTTCTGTTCAAACCATTATTTAGCCCAGTCCTAGCACACACGGACTCTGTTTTGTTGGATTCTATAGCAATAGATGACTATATGTGGCTGCTCGAGATATTTCAATATGAAAAGCGCTTATTTCTAAGGAAGTTCTTTATCTCCCAATAAGATTACCTGCAGAAAAGTGGGTCACAGTTACCAAAATGATATTTGCATTTCCTAATTACTTTATTATTTAAAACATTTTATGTTTGTGGGGAAAAAAAACCTTTGATATGTATTAGAAGTCATATCCAAAATACTATTTTTAAAATGCCATAGACTTTTAGACATAATCAAAAGATAAAATTCCAGCTGGAATGGAGGATATAATGGTTGAAGGATGAACATCAGAAACATTTTGAACATGATACTTTTCTATTAATAATTGTTAGAATGCACAACTCCTTTCTGGTTGATAAATCCCTTCCCTTAGCAACTGTAGGGGTGCTAAATTATTCACCTTTCCTGTTGGGAAGTAAGTGGATATCTAAAATGTATACATAAGTAATAAATATTACAGTCTATTATTTAGAATTATAAAATTATCTAGCAAGGCAATAAAATATTAAAATCTATAAATCAGTGAGACAATGTTGAGAACAAGTATAATTTTCATGGGACGAAGTCAGTAGATGCTATACCCTTGGAGTCTGAGCAGAAAACAGATGGCAGACTGTTATTGAACAGAAGTTAATGAAAAGCAATTTATACAGTTGTGGACTATGTTTAGGTAAAACAATAAGCAGTGATAAATTACTCAGATTCTATCAAGGGGCAGGGGGAAAGAAGCAATTTCCAGTACCTGACGTGATGTGGCTGTAGGGGAAGGTTATTCAGAGGAGTTGTGGCTGAACGGAGCTATAGACATAGATGGGAGCCATTGTCTACCTACCACCCAACAGCAAGCCAGCAGGACAAATCTTCTCCCTTTGATCTCCTGATAATGCCATTGGCCAAACCCATTTGGGAGACACAGAGAATGGGAGCCTAGACAGTGACATCCAGAGGTCAGCCTCCTAGGTCACAGTGCTGGGTGGAGAATAGTCGAGAATGGACTCAGAGAAGTACAGAGGATTCCAGCACAGATATTCTCTAAGATGGGAGGCTTGAACATGTTAAAGTTGCCTCAAAAAGCACATAGATGATTACAAAGAAACATAATTATTTCAACACAGAAAAGTTGAAAAAGGAAAATTACAAAATATTATTACCACTCAGAAATAACCATTGTTAATAAATTATTTACATATTTCAGACATCTCTAGATAAATGATGATACATAGATAATTAAGATAAATAAATATGTAAGTGGACAGATTGATAGAAGACATTTAAAATGATACTAATCACTATTTCTTATAAAGAGGACTAAACATAATGGACGTTAAATCTAAGATATTTACAGTATAACTGAAGTGGAATTCAATGATTTAGAAATACATATTTGTTTATCACAAGTTTTATTAGTGTATACATTTACAATATGTGCCTTAGCATACATTACCTTGTTTTAAAATGTACACTTTGTGTGACTTATTAAACTTCCCATTTATCATTTATTTATATCTGTATGGACGCACAGATTTTTATTTTATTCTATGGCTATAATCTAATTTTATCTATATTAAAAATCATGAGTCCACGCTGATATCTTCAATTCTGCTCTAACAAAACAACGTTATTTTATTTTCTCTTTTTCCATATTTGCAACTCTCTTCTCTAACAGTGAGACACTTGGCTCCCATTATACTCAATAGTTTTGCTTATTTCATTAAATCCTGTATGTTAAAAATCTTCCTTACTGCACACACACACACACACACACACACCCCTTCGCCTGCCAGGATGCCAATGTTCAATGTTCCATGTCGAGTTGTTTAATCTCACCACACACAGAAACTCTTCTCAGTCCAATTTGGCTCCAAAACCATGTTCAGGCCTCTAAAACCTGCCCTTGAACACCTCTCTCACATTAGTTGGGTTCGGAAATTTCACTGTGGGACACATAGTTTTCTCTTCTCCCAATAGGGACAAAAAACTTGCTTTGGACTGAACTATTTAGGAAGAGAGGGGAAGAGAAAGAGGAATAAGAGAACAATTTGTTATTCTAAATGTCAATATTAGAAACAGAAAAAGAAGTATGAAATCAGTGAACTAACTTTCCACCATAAAGAAAAATCTAGAAAAAGAGCAAACTAAAAGAATGGAAATAATAGAAGAAAAACATAAGTGTAGAAATCAATAAAATAGAAATTAGACAAATATAACGAACAAATAAAAACAAAAGTTAGTTCTTTCATTAAGTCTTTTAGCAAAACTGCTCAAAAACTAAACAGAAAACTAATTAACAATATCAGTGATAAAAGAGTGGACATTACTACAGATAGTAAAGGATAATTAAGTAATATTATGAATAAAAATATTATGTCAACAAATTTGACAACTTAGATGCAATGGGCAAATTCCTTGATAAACAGTTTATTGGCATGAACATAGAAGAAATTGTAAATCTGAATACTCATAAGAAAATTTAATTATTAATCAAAAACCTCACAAAGAGAAGTCTGGTCACAGATGACTTCATGGTAAACTCTAATAAACAGCTAATAAAGAAATAAGATCAATTCTGCAAAATATAAAGATGGAGGAAATACTTCCCAAATTATTTTATGAGACAGCATAATCCTGATACCAAAATCTGACAAACACATTATAAAAAATAAAATTATAGACCAATATAACTTATGACAAAAAAAAACCACAACAAACAAACAAACAAAAAAACCTCTCTAACAAAATATTAGCAAATCAAATCCAACAATAGTTTAAAAAGAGAATATATCATGACTAAGTGGTTTTTAACCCAGGTATAAAGGCCTCGTATAATAAAAAATCAATCATGTATTTTCTCATATAAATAGTACAAAGGAGATAAATTATACAATTATCTCAATAGTTATAAAAAAGCATTTATGATAAAACTTAAGGACACTTATTCAATTTATGAGTATATATGAAATAACCTAGAGTTAGCATTATTCTTAATTATGAAGGACCGAATGCTTTCTCCCTAAGAGTGGGAAAAAGGCAAAGCTGTTGCTCCTCAACACTTGCCTGGAACTGTTTAGTGAGAGTCTTAACTAGTGCAATAAAGCAAGAAACAGAAGAGAAGGGATTAAGATTAAAAAATAAGAAGTAAACTATTATTATCGATAGGTGACATAATTATTAATATAGAACTTAATAAGGAAGTCCTAGATATGGTAATCAGACAAGAAAAAGAAATAAAAGTCATCGAAATTGGAAAAGAATAAGTAAAACTGTCATTATTTGCAGACGACATGATGCTATATAGAGAGAGAACCCTAAAAATTCCACCAAAAACTATTAGAACTGATAAATAAATTCAGTAAAGTATCAGGATACAAAATTAATATTCAGAAATCAGTTACACTTAAAAATTTCTATTAAATTTATTGGGGTGACATTGGTTAGTAAAATTATATAGATTTCAAGTGTAAAATTCTATAATACATCATCTATATATTGCATTGATTGTTCACCACGCAGACTCAGTTTTCCTTCCATCACCATATATTTTTACCACCTTTACCGCCTTCCAATAATGAACTATCAGAAAAAGAAAACCCTAGGAATAAATTAGGAGGTAACGACCTGTACTTGGAAAATTATAAGACATTGAAGAAAGAAATTGAAGACACAGATAAATGGAAGCATATACTGTGCTCATGGATAGGAAGAATTAACATCATTAAAATGTCCATACTACCCAAAGCAAACTATAGATTCAATGTAATTCCTATCAAAATACCAATGGCATTTTCTACAGAACTAGAACGAATAATCCTAAAATTTATATGGAACTAAAAAAGACCCCAATAGCCACAGCAGTCTTGAGGAAGAAGAACAAAGTTGGAGGTATTATGCTACCTGATATGAAACTATACTACAAGTCTATAGTAATCAAAACAGCATGGTACTGGCATAAAAACAGACACAGAGACCAACGGAACAGAATGGAGAGTCCAGAAATAAACCTACACTTATACAGTCAATTAATTTATGACAAAGGAGGTAAAAGTATACAATGGGGTAAATACAAACTCGTCAATAAATGGTATTAGGAAAACTGGAGAGATACGCACAAAAAAATGAAACTGGACCACCTTCTTATTCCACTTACAAGAATAAACTCAAAATAGATTAAAGACTTAAATGTAAGACCTGAAACCATAAATCTCCTAGAAAAAAACATAGGCAGTATACTCACTGACATTGTTTTTAGTTATGCTTTTTTTTTCTGATATATCTCTTTGGGCAAGGGAAAAAAAGAAAAAAATAAACAAATGGGACTGCATCAAATTAAAAAGTTGCTGCACAGCAAAGGAACCCATCAACAAAATGAAAAGACAACCTACTGGATGGGAGATGATATTTGCCAATGGTATATCCAATAAAGGGTTAATATCCAATATTTATAAAGAACTCATAGAACTTAAGCATAAAACAAAAACAAAACAAAAAGAAACCCCAAACAACCCAATTGAAAAATGGGCAGAGGACTTGAATAGACATTTCTCCAAAGAGGATGTACAGATGGCCAATAGACATGTGAAAAGATGCTCAATGTCATTAATCATCAGAGAAATTCAAATTAAAACCATACCTAACACCTATCAGAATGTTTACTGTCAATAAATCAACAAATAAGTGTTGGCGAGGTTGTGGAGAAAAGGAAACATTCGTGCACTGTGGGTGGGATTGCAAATTAGTGCAGCCACTATGGAAAACAGTACGGAGTTTCCTCAAAAAATTTATTTTAGGACCTACCAATTCCACTTCTGGGTATTTGTCCAAAGAAATCCAAAACACTAATTCAAAAACATATGTGCACCCCTACGTTCACTGTATTACTATTTACAATAGCCAAGATATGGAAGCAACCTAAGTGTCCATCAATAGAAGTTTGGATATAGATGATGATGTAGATACAGAAGGTGCCAAAACAATGTATACCCATTTTAAATGTGTATACATTTTATTAAAATTGTAATGTTCAATATATACTGATAACAAAAGATGAACACAAGTCACATTTGACTTCTGCAATTATAAGACGTACTCAAAGTGGTTACCATCAGTGTCCAGACACTTCTTATTACTGCAAACTACTTCTTGGGCAACACTGATTGAAGTGTCCACTTGTATCGCTGTGCATGTCATTTCAATTTCTTCACATAGTACCATGTGTCTCACACTTATCACGAATGAGTGCAATTGTTAGGCGTGTTGGAGGTTCTGCTGCATACTCACACCGCCATTGCTATACTTCTACAATGTTCTCGAATTCCAAATACTACTTCAAAATGGTCTTGCGCTCCTTGAACGACAGCTGTGTTCCCGCCATTTTCTTTGACTGTCTTTCCTATTGCATGGTGACTCTAGCATTCATTTGATTAATGCCATCTTTTGAGTGAACGCCACACTACATATTGCTACCATAATTCAATTCAACCTTGAAAAGTATTATAATACATAGATAACATCTCTTAAAATGTGTATATATATTTTTTGGCACCTCCAATATATACAATGGAACATTACTCAGCCATTAACAAAGAATAAAATCTTAACATTTGCAACAATATGGATGGACCTAGAGGATATTACGTTAAGTGAAAGTCAGACAGAGAAAGGAAAATACTGTATGATCTCACTTATATGTGAAATTTAAACAACAAAATAAACAAACAAACAGAAACAGACTCATAGAAGCAGAGAACAAACCAATGACTGCTAGATGGGATGGGTGTTGGGGGACTGGGTGAAAAAGGTGAAGGGATAAAGAAGTACAAATTGGTAGTTACAAAATAGTCACAGGTGTGTAAAGTATGGTATAGGGAATATAGTCAATAATATTATAACAACTGTGTATGGTGCCAGATGGTACTAGATTAATCAAGGGGCTCCCTTTATAAATTATATAAATGTCTAATCACTATGCTACACACTTGAAACTAATATAAAATAATATCAACTGTAATAAAAAATAAAGACAAAGTCTATTTTTTAGAAACAAAACACATAGTGAGCAATAAAAGTCTATACAATTTTTTTTTTTTTAAGTGTGTCAACCAAATGATAGGTAATGAAGAGAACTCTAAAACCTGTCTGGAACAAAACAAAAACCTTTCCCTGATTGCCATCCTGCCTGAAATTCTAAAATTGCAATCTTGGATGTAATTTCCTGATGAACAGTTTTAAATATTTAACTATTTGTGCTTTAAAATGAAAATCAGAATGCTATAGTTAAAATTATGTAAAGCCAGGAAATAGATGTTCCCATTATAGTCTTCTCACTTAGTACTATAAACTATTTATTTGTCAATTTTTAAATAAGCTTTTTATGAATAGTTTTAATTTTACATAATATTGAATTATGTAGATATATTACAATTTAAACATTCTTTACTGTTGGATGTTTGTTTCTGCTTTTCTCTTTTATAAGTAACCATGCAATTTAAAAAAAGAGAGAGCCCAGTAAAATTCACAAAAAAATTATACTGGAGTACATATATTTACCAAGTTCACAGGACACAAAGTTACTAATCAAAAATCAATTATCTTTCTGTACATAGGCAAAAAAATTGGAAAATAAAAATTTTTAAATGTCAGTTAATGTATTATTAAATCTATCAAATAACTAGGAATAAATCAAAGATATCTTTGCTGAAAACTACAAAATATTGCTGAAGTAATTAAAAAAAAACTAAAATAAATAGAGAGATATACAATATTCATGGATTGTTAATATTGTTAATATCCTCCCTCCCAAACTGATCTCTAAATTCACTGTAATCTCAATGGAAATAGCAGCAGAGTTTTTGAATAAATTGACAAGATGATTCTAAAATTTATATAGGAATGTAAAGGATTTAGGATGAACAAAACAATTTCATATTTGCACCCTGTGGCATTTATAAGATTCCATCATTAAGAGAGTGACAGTTATCACAATGACAGTGACTTAAGGTAAGGAAAGTTATCACAATGACAGAGTGACTTAAGGTAAGGAAGAGGAATTCAAAATAAAGCAAAGTAGCTATGTACTTACTATGTTCTAGGCATCATGTAGGTACTGGGTATGTATTATGTCATTTAGTCCTTACAGTAAACCTATGAGGTAGGTATAATTAGGACCTCTACTTTACAGATGAAGAAATTGTTAAGTTACTTGTCTGAAGTCATAAATATATTAGGTGGCAGACCCAGAAAACGAAGCGGGTCTTTCAGATTGCAGGTAATATCCATAAGTGAAAAGGTATAGATAAAAATGGCATTTATGTTCCATACACAATATAAACAAGCTGAAACACGTTTACCTTTCTAATGTATTATCAGTACCTCTAAATAACAACCTCTAAATATTGTTTCATTATAAAGTGAAACCTTGGTCTTCATGGTACAGACTAAAAATAGTTATTTCCAAAATCTTTCAAAATGGTCAAATGAACAACTTGCCGATGTGAGTATTTAAGATTGAATGACAGTTTGAAAGTAGTAGTGATATTGAGAGATGCTAGAGCCAGGCTGAATCCCAAGTCATTATTCCCAGAAATTATACAGTAAAGAGAATATACATGGATATTCTCAGACTTCCATTTATTCCAGCAGTGTGGAGCCCTGAATTAAAGCATTTAGAAAAAAACCAACCTTTTTTATTATACAAGGATCATTCTCAGAAAATAAAACAAAATCAATAGGTAGGTTTTCCCTATATCATTCAGTAAGAAAAAAAATTATTAAATAGGAGTAACTACCCTACTTTGAATGGGAAAAAGCTAAATGTTATTAAATATTGATTCTAATATTTGTTGAGCCTTCCTACAAGGAGAGAAAGATACAAAAGCACAGCTATTGCATTTGAGGAATTTACAGTTTAGTGAGTAAACAAATACATATGTCAATAACTAAAAGTGCAGCGAAATTAGAATTGAAAAATTCATATAAATTGCCAAAGCATAAGTGGATTGTGGAGTCCTGGAGAAGGGATCGGCCAGGGATGAATGCAAGGAGAAGAAAATTATGAAGGAAGTATGATAAATCAATAGTGGGGCAAGGAGGAGAAATGCATTCTGGATAAAGAATCACCATAATCAGAGACAAAGTGGATTAAAAGAGCACAGCATGTTTAGGAAACTGCATAAATTGTGTGGTACACATGACTACATAATGACTACATAAATGTGTGGTACGTGGACAGGCAACGAGGCTCAGGGGGGCAGGATGTGCAGGATTTGGAATTTTATCCTGAGGTTACAGAACCGTGGAAGATTTTACTCACGGGGCAATCTCTCTGTGGTGTATTGGTAATCTGGCTCAAGCGGGAGTCTGGATGATGACTAAAAGGCTCCCTGCAATCGTTCACAGGGAATAAGACGTGGGCCAAATCTAAAGACATAGAAGTGAAATAGAAAAGTGAATTTGAAGATATCTAGCAGGTAGAATCAATAGACACGAGAAAACTTGAATATGCAGAGACTGCAGAAGACTCGGAATTGTGGCACAGGTTGCTAGGTGAACACAAGCACTACTAAAGGATGACTTTGATCACCTTTCCAATTATAGACTTCTAGAACTAAATTAAGAGAGGGCACCACATAAGATAAGTAGAACCCCTAATTTCTTAATGGGAATTTTACCCACATGTCTTTTGTGAATTAGACTTTGACAAAATAAGAACAACCTTGAATTTTCTAAGCTTTAACTTTCATCAACTGACAGAATGACCAACGATTTTGTTTGGCAATCTAACTTTTACCCAGAACCTGAGATGTCAATTTTTCATGCCATAAGGATTCAGACACATAATTCCTTTCTAAACATTGTGCATGATTCACTCTGTCTGACTAATAACCTGAGAGTAGGTAAAAGAGAAGAAGAGAAAAAATTGCCACAGAATAGATAAAGGTGAGGCCAAGGAAATACGTTGAATGTGAACACCTGCTATTCTACACATAATGAGTTATTTTAGAAGTTTCAAGTTGAATAAGCACCAAAAGCCCCTGTGGAAACAAACATCTCCACCCAGAATGATCTCTCCTCTTACCACACTCTGGATCTTATTCTGTTCTGCTGAAAGCGAGTTAAGTACAGATATCACTGTACACTGTTGGCATTATTTGCATATGGCCCAAGCTACTATGAACAGAACAGAGACATCGTTCCTCCTAACATCTCCACATTTGTTCATACCTTGATCTCATCCACAATCTGAGCTAAGCTCTGGAAATTCAGCTTCATACCCTATGTCTGACCTCAGGCAGTTTTCCAGGAAACTCCCTGTCCCTGGGCCCCTCTTTACCTCTGAGGAATCCCAGCACAGATTGGTCGTTTAATGGGAAGGCCCAGGAGTGAGGATCAAGAGATGTCACCTCACCTCACTCAAGTTTCCATTCCTTAAGTGGAAACGGTCATGATTCAGCCACTACATCATAGATAAAACCAAACAGAATGATGTTGCAAAATGTTCTTTGTAAGCTTAAAATGCTGCACAGATGTGAAGGCTTATAATTGTGGTCTAACCTTTCTCAGCCAGTTTATACATTTTGTCTGAATTACATTAACAGTGAACTTCAGTTTCTTCTTCTGTATTATGAGGATAAAAATAGTGCCTTAACAGAGTGGTTATAAGAACAAAATGAGTAAACATGTGGACTATATGGCACAAGTCTTGGAAACACTAAACACTGAATAAAACGTGTTACTCTTGGTAGACGTATTGCTGTTATTAGTATTATTTTTATTGATCCATTCCAAAGTAATCAGTATTTTGTTTTAGCTTACCTACAGAGTACAAACGCAGTGCTTGGTGGATATTCTGCAGGCAGATTGTGCAGAGGGGATGGTGCAATCATACATGGTTTGCAGGATGTAGTGGTGCATTGCTTGTTTAAGTAGTAGGCACAGCCCAGGCCACGGCCCTTGACTGGTACAAGCACAGTATTACCCACTGCTAATAAATAGGCCTTGATGACACAGCGAGCCTAAGCTTTCTGAGAATTGAGACTCATGGAATGAGGGCCAAGACAGTATCTTGTGTGCATTTTGACCCATCAATGGCAGTGAGTTTGAACTGTTTTCTTCTATACATTCCCCTGGGGATAGGGTTGCTACAGGCAAGTAATGTTATCCTTTCAGGTGTGGGAAATGCTTAGCCTGCCCTTTAATTCAGATCCTAGAACTTGAGAATTGGACAAGACCCTAGTGATCGTTTAGCTTAAACCACTTACTTCCCAGACGATGAGACTAGGCCCAGAGAGAAGTGCCTTGCCAAAGGTTGTGCAGCTTGTCAGTGGAGAAACCCAGCCAGGTCTCCTGACTCTAAACTAGGGTTTGCTTCCTTTTCTATTTTACACTTAGTTAATTTGGTCTCTGTTGGCCCAGCTCACCTTGTTTTTGGCTTTTTGAGGCTAAGCACCTGGGTGGTTTCTTATCTGAGTCTTGGACAGTAGCCAGGCATGCGGATGGGCAGGGGTGGCTGACTCAGACTTCAGAACACTTTGTGCCTAAGGGGCCAAGCCATAGTCTGAAAGAAGGGTGTGGGATCTGGGCGCTTCCCCATAGCTCCAAGTTCTGTCAGCATGACTGCAGGGAGTGGGGGACAGGGGGAGGGTGGTTGTGGCGAGGAGTATGGTCTCGCCCTGCAGCGCTCCTGCTAATGAGTTCTGGGACTTGGAGCAGCTTTGATTAATCACCCAACTCAGGGTATGCTTGGCCCAGGTAAGCTGAGCAGTGCATTAGAAAGGCATCACTCTGCGTGCAGCGAGTGAAAAGAGAGATGTGCTTTCACAGGAAAAATCTGTATTATTTTGATCATGTGTTTATTTATGCAAGAGATATTTATTGATTACCTACTACAAGCAAGGAGGTGCACAAATATTCAGATATACAAAAGCAAATAACAAGACTCTTGTCCTCAGAAAATGAGAGATGGAAAGTAAAGAGCCACATTTTATGCGGTGAGATATGTGCTGGAACAGTGGTAAGAACAAGGGACATGGAAGGCCCATGAGAGACTGTTGTGTGTGTTTATATTGTGCACGTGCACAGTGCTCAGGAAGGTTTTTCCTGAACGTGATGTTTGAACTGAATCTTTAACGATACAGAGGTAACATAATGATGGAGGTGTCAGACAGCGTGGCTGTTGTGGGGAATTAGTGACTCAGTATGTCCGGAGTACAGAATCAAAAATAAGGATTATTAGAAGATGCTCGCCATGCCATTATCAAGTCATTGTAGAAATGTTTTATCTCACTGAACTATTGAGCAAACAGAAGCTTGGGAAGATTAAGCCATTCTTCCAAGACTCAGGAGATATCAAGCACCAAGCCAAGATTAAGGTGGACCTTTTTCTTTTTCTTTTTTTTTTTTTTTTGGTGCCTCTTATTCTAGACTCAGCAGGGCATATTTGAAGATAATTATTTTCAAGTCTTCCTCAATGTAGAGACAGGACAGTAATATGAAACTGTGATATTTCCTTATAGAAACCATGGCGTAGATATTGGTTTAGACCTAGGTTTATCCCACAAAAAGCTACTTCATCGATAATGCACCTATCACACTGTAGTAAAGTACTAACAGTAACCAACTGTCAAATACAACCAAGTTTGTGTGGGGACATGTCCTTAAACTTGGAATGCTTGGAAAATCTCACCTTTACTCTCCTGAAGTGGGAGATAGAGACTTCAAGATCACTATTGACAGGGTCCAGGAGGATAGGGAGTGAGAATGCAAAGAAAGAATGTGACTAAGGGACACTGGGGACCCAGAAAGTGTGGGACACAGCATCTTTCCTAGAGTAAAGTCTTCAGGGACACTTCTCAGCCCTACAATCCCCATAGTCACCCATCCCTTCTTTTCTTCAGAAAAGCCTTCCGTATCTCCTCAGGCGTATGACCATACTTTTCTCCTCTCTGATGTCCCATAGATCTTTTCCTTCCCCCCTGAAACAAACACCTCAAAATTTGCAAGTTTCATAAAGGGTATTTGTTGCTAGAAACTATGAAACATTAAGAAATGAAAAGATCTCCAATGCCTTTACATTTTCCCTTTTCAAGTAGATCCTTTGGAGAAAGTAAAAAATGTGTAATCAGATCCACCCTTATTGTAAAGAGGCCAGGAATTCTACTTGGGTTACCCATCTTGCACCCGTCTAAGTTAAATGCCTAGTACGGTAGGTCTTGTCTCATCTTTACTTTGAGCTTACTAAAAACAAAAAGCAGAGTGAGAAAACTCAGCATGCTGGTGATTCTCTGATCCCCAAGGCATCCTGCCATCACAGTCCTGGATGCCCAGGAACAGAAAAAGAGGGCAGGGTGGAGAAAACATATAAAAAACATGGCAGACTCTAATGTTATTGTCCTGTCTCAAATTTTATCTTCCCGCCCTAACAATAACAAAAACTACCATAAAATAAAAAAACCTATTATAAAAAAAAAATTATATAATGTTTGAGCAGTTCCCCAAAGTGTTTAAACAGTTTTTAAAAGAATTTAAGAAACAGTTTTTTAAGTGTGAATTATGGATTGATTCAATATAGTTACTGGAAGGAATCTCAAAGGTGAGTGGTCCAACTTCTTTACTCTACAGGTGACAAAACTGAGGCACACAGAGAGTACCCCACTTTTTCATGTTCACGAAGGTGACCATAGGCATGTTCACAGTCAACACAGCACTTTCATATTCATTACTGGATTCGTTATTCATGGAACTCTGTGTTTGTGCCCAATCAGATTAGTTCAAGTGATTTGCCTAAAGCCACGCAGTTAAATGTGACAGCTGTAAACAGACCCCAGATTTCTTAGATTCCAATCCCAGTGCTTATACAACTCTGTAAAGATGGCCTTGTGGGATTCCCCCCAAAACATTCAACCCTCAAAAAAAAGGTTGAGAACTTAAAAAGAAACGATAACTGCTTTCTTTGGGTAGTTGCAATTAAAAAAGAAAAAGCCCCAAGGTCAAAACTGTGAAAACAACTCTTCTCAGAATGAGTTTTAAATGAGCCATCTGCTTTTATTTCTTTAAATAGGTAATATTTTACATGGCTCATCAAATAACAATACAGAACACTTTAAAATTTAGGATTTCTATAACTTTTTCATTAAAAAAAAATTCTCACATACATTAAGTCATCTGGTTTCTAAGTCATCCTTAGAAATGAATTGCTGTTATTGTTATTATTATATTATTATCATTAGTATTATCACCTCCTCTTTGGATATGAGAAACTGAGGCCCACAATCTCAAAGGTAATAAATAACAGCATAAACATAGGTTTTCTGATTCTAAATCCAATAGGTTAAATATTACTCTGGCACATTTTGAAACATTTCTTGTTGCATTGGCTTTAGTCTCATGGAGAAACACATTTTGGAAAGCAGTCTTGCATAGTGCTTCTATATTTAAATGTCTATTTGCTTCTAGGAAAATAGTGACCCTATAGATTGGAGACCATTGGATTATCATGTGCTGCATAATGAAGGTTTTTGCTATAAGTACTGACACGAAAAATTGGTTTGCAAAACATATTTATGAGTACTCACCCACGTTTTTAGTTAAAATTTCAATTTCAATCTGTTCCTCAGGTAAACACGTGAATTAATGAAAAATTAAAATATATAAATTTTATATATTTCTCTGAACAATATATTTCTCTGAAGGTAAAAAAGGAGAGATGATAGAAAAAACTTTTCTTTAAAACTCTTAAGAGTTTTTTATTGTCCTTTTGTGTCATTTTACTATTATTATTCCCTTTCATTTGGTCAATGTAAAATTTGTTAAACTTGATTTGATTTGAGTAATACATACTTAACCTAATTTAGTGCAGAAAATTATATATATATATGTAATTTTATATAGATTCATTAGCATTTGTATATATATATGTATATGTACACATCTTAAGAAAGGAAAACTGTATTAAAATTGTAATACTCAATATATACTTATAACAAAAGATGAATACAAGTAACATTTAACTTCTGCAATTACAAGAGATGCTCAAAGTGGTCACCATTTTGTCCAGACACTTCTGATTACGGCAAACATCGACCAAAGAGTCCACTTGCATACATTTTTTTTTGGCACCTCCCGGTATATTCACACATATGATTTTTTTTTTTTTTTCTGGTTCTAAGCAAGTAGGTTTATTCTAAGTTGCCTGAGTAGATATATCCTTGGGCAAGTGTATGCAACAGATAAAAGCTCATAGCCTGAGCAGTTTTATCTTCCTGGGTCCACATGAGAAGTCTGAAAGCAACTCATTGTTATGTAGCCCCTGAAAATACCTTGCCTATGCTGAATGTTGTAGTTCATTTCACATATTGTGACTGAGAGCTAGGATAGGTTGCTCTGTGAAGGTTAACATTTAACTCCATTCTGGAACTGCTCTCAGAATCATACAAGCCAGAAGCACTCAGAACTCATTTTTAACTACCAACAGGAAGCAGTAAAAGACAAAACAAACAATATTTATGAATGCAATTTAATTTGCTTATAAAACAAAAACCATGTTGTAAGTCTAAAAACGTATCTCCTATATATAAAAAAGTACTTCTATAAGTAACTTTTTAAAATTTAGTTCTTTTTTTCTTGTCAGGGTGTTTTTCTTGGCAAATAAGAGAAAGCCTATCAAAAGTAATTCAAACAATAAGAAGTTTTCTGTCTCTTATAAGAAGTCCTGAGGTCGGTAGTTCTGTGAGAAATCTAGCAGTTCTATAGGGTAAAGATATTATAATCTCATGCCACTGACAACACTGCCATTAAAAACAGCCAGAAATTAACTTAATGGGAAGTGGTCAATAATGTTTATTACAGGTAATTTAATATTCTTAGTGATGGAATATAACTATGGTAATGAGATATTAGATAGTTTATATCTTTACTAATGTGCCTGTCATAAAATATTCATAAAACGTGAATAATTTATTAGATTTCTAAAATTAAAAATTGGAGTTCTATCAAATTAAATAAGTATAATTTCAATTATTCTGATATTGATAAGAAGATTACGAGGAGTATACTTTAGAACATTATTTTTTAATAAAAGCAATACTGATTAGTAATATTTATTCTACAACTTTATTTTATTTTTTTGTTTAAATATTTTTTTGGAATGTGTACAAGGTTTGTTTTAAACTCTTAACCCACATATACACACAAGCTTGACATGTACTATTTTGAATTCCTGGAATGGAAGATACATACAATTTTCTTTTTTTCCTATTAAGTGTAACTTTAGCTTTAATCAACAAAAGCCATTATGGGGCTGGCCCGGTGGCTCAGGCGGTTAGAGCTCCATGCTCCTAACTCCGAAGGCTGCCGGTTCAATTCCCACATGGGCCAGTGGGCTCTCAACCACAAGGTTGTCAGTTCAATTCCTCGAGTCCCACAAGGGATGGTGGGAAGCGTCCCCTGCAACTAAGATTGAACATGGCACCTTGAGCTGAGCTGCCACTGAGCTGCTGCTGAGCTCCTGGATGGCTCAGTTGGTTGGAGCGAGTCCTCTCAACCACAAGGTTGCCGGTTCAACTCCTGCAAGGGATGGTGGGCTGTGCCCCCTGCAACTAGTAACAGCAACTGGACCTGGAGATGAGCTGCGCCCTCCACAACTAAGACTGAAAGGACAACAACTTGGAAAAAATCCTGGAAAAATACACACTGTTCCCCAATAAAGTCCTGTTCCCCTTAAAAAAAAAAAAAAAAAAAGAAAGAAAAAGAAAAAAGAAAAAGGAAAGCCATTATGTCCTCAACTTAAAGATATATCGAGTAAGAGTGGATCAAATGGTGAACTGAGTACATATGCCTAGCTCCCTCTTGCCTTTGACACTTTTAGAATCACTATATGTATGTATGCATATATATGTATGTGTGCAGATATGTGCAAAATTATAAACATGTGAAGTACTTATATTACTACTGTATGAATTTTGAACCAATATAAATGAGTTACAATGCTGCAAAACACAGAGGATTCACCTCTGTTGAAAGAAATTATAATAGATCATTGTCATATACGTACATGTATATGAAATTTTGTATATACTGGGGGTGCCAAAAATATGTATACACATTTTAAGAGATATTATCTATGTGTTATTTTTTGAAGTTGAATTGAATTACGGTAGCAATGTGTAGTATAACGTTTGCTCAAAAGATGGCATTAATCAAATGAATGCTAACGTCACCATGCAACAGACAGGACAGTCAAAGGAAATGGCAGAAGCACAGGTGTCGTTCGAGCAGGGCAAGACAATTTTGAGGTGGTATTTGACAATTGAGAATGTTGTGGAAGTGCAATGACAATGAAGGTGTGAGTACGCAACAGAACCTCCAACACGCCTAACAATTGTACACATTCATGATAAGTTTGAGACGCATAGGACTGTGTGAAGAAATTGAAACGGCACAAGTGGGCACTTTGGTCAGCCTTGCTCAAGCGGTAGTTCACCATAATTAGAAGTGTCGATGCTGATGGCAACCGCTTTGAGCTCCTCTTGTAATTGTGACTTGTTTTCATCTTTTATTATTGGTATATATTGAGTATTACAATTTTAATACAGTTTTTTTTCCTTTCTTAAAATGTGTATACATTTTTTTGGCACCCTCTGTGTAAATAATATGAAGTGTACAATATATACATACACAGAGGATTTGATTAGTAAGAAAATCACAACTCGATACACATAGTTGATTCAAATCCTACCCTCAGCCTCCAGAACCTCTATTTAGACTTTGGGTTTATTAATTCTCTGCAGGCTGCTGCACTTTTAATTCCAAAATTCCACTTTATATTTCTGATATTTTATCCATGTTAATATATGTGTTTTTTGTTTGTATGTATTAACTTTACATTCTTTTGGTACATATTAGGTTGTTTCCAACTTTTCACTGATGTAGTGCTGCAATGAACATTCTACGTAGTACGTGTCTCTTAGGGCACAAATACAAAAGCATCTCTTAGGGAGAAACTGATAGGTCAAAGAATATGTTTATCCTCAGCTTTATTAAATATATCTAAATGGTTGTATAACCTTATTTTTAACCAGCAGGGTAGAAGAATTCCCATTTTTCTACTTTTAGAATAGTAAATGACACATTGCAAAGTACCATATAAGTTTTACTTTTATTGAGATTGAGGTAATATCTACTTCACAACATGGATTCAATAGCTTTTCCAAATAGTCTGTTTAATACCTGTATAATATATTCCTTGAAGATTTTGTAAAAAGCAACATGAAAACATTTGGGTCCTGGAGGAGGTATTTGATTATCAATTCAGATTTTATAATTGCTATTCATTTCATTCATGTTTATTATTTCTCCTTGAGTCAAATTTATAATTAACTTTTTTTCCTAGGAAGTAATCATCTTTTTTATTCTTAATATTTATTGACAATTTAATATTATTTAGTAAATATGTATTTTGATTGTTGAATAATTAATACATTTATTCATTGCCTTTTCTTTTTCTTAATCACTTTGAATAGAGTTCCTTTGAATTAAAATTTGTCAATGTTTTAAAAGAATTCACTTTTTATTTTGTTGTTTACTTTCTTGTTTTAAATTATTTTTGGCTCTTGGCATTTGCATTTTCTTCCTGCAAATTTCTTTAGTCTTTACCTAGTTCTTCTTTTGTACTTTCTTGAGCTGAATATGATTTGCTCATTAACTCATAACTAATTTCAGAATGTATTTCTTCATTGCAAGCATATACTATTATTGGGTGTGGACATGGATTTTTTTATATGGATAATTTTTAATTTAAATCCACTTTTGTTCAAAAACATGCTATTGATTCTTTGAAACTTGGTGCAACTTGTTTGTGACCAACTGCTTGCATAGTAGCAAAGAACTAGGTTAAATCAACTAGTTAATTTTGTCTTCAACTCTTCTCTAGTCAGTGCTAAATTTTGTCTGATTAATAGATCAATTGTTGATATGTGTATGTTAAAAATAAGTCACAGTGATTACGAATTTGTCCAATTCAATTGTGAATTATGTATTATGGAGCAATACTCTTTAGTAACTCTAAGTTTGTGATTGTACTATATTCTTTGTAGGTTGTTTCATTTATCGTTATCAATATCATTATTATGTTGTCATCATGCCTTTCTTAATCCAATTAAATTAAAATAATGATTCCATTTCATCTTTTAAGAAATATCTACTGAATTATCTGACAAATTTGTTTTCAGACTTATCTGTATTGAGTCCTCCTATTTCATGCATTCCCAAAGGTGCTAAGAAGAATTTTACATGGCTCAGCAACCCAAAATCATGAAAATAATTAATTAACTGAGGGAATCCATAAGAGATTGCATTAGATTAGTGTGATGGTGGCAGTGGTCCTAATGGTATACGACTAAATATAATATAATTTAAAAGTTAGGGACTAGAGAAATAAAACCTGGTAGACCTAAAAGCTTTTTAAGTATGATGAGGTTGTCATGCTATAAATTTTCACAATTTTAGAAAAATTTTGCTGTAATAGTTGCAGGGGGGTATCCTGGAATAATAATAGTTTTCATACTCAATGAAAATTAATTCAAATTAATTATTTTAAAAGTAATATTCTTGAAAAATCCCCTTTTTACCCAAATTCAACCTTTTCATTATAATCCTGCATGTGGTATTAATTTACTTAAATTATTATTTCTAGATAGTTTGACAAACTTCAGTGATATCTTTGTTGGGATTTTTATGATTTCTGATGATTTTACTTATCTGATATCAATATACACAATGATATCTAATAAAATAATTTAATGACTATACATAGAGTGTCATTTTGAAACAGGACCCTCCCTAAGGCTCTGGAAAGAAGAGACTAAAGGGCAACATTTTGTGGACTCAAGAAGCTCACACTTTAGTAACAAAGACAAATAACAATGATACAATGTGGAAAATGTTATGAGAGCACAGAATAAGTTGTAGTTAATTCTGATAGGGCTTCCTAGAAGAGGGCTTGGCATGAGAGGACTTCACAAATGAAAAGTGACAGGAACCCAAGGTCAAAGAAAGAAAATTTTAACAAGAGGGAACTTTGTTTCATCAGAATAATCTATATTAGAAGAAGTGAAGAGATGGGAACACACCTGTCTTGATTCGGAAGAGCAGGTAGTAGGCTGGTGTGGTTGGAGTATGCGGGACAGGGTGAGAACAGTGGTTGACACAAATGAATAAATTAATAACCATTATTATTATATCTATTAATAACACATATATAAGATACTAGGTGCTTGTCTGTTAGTACCATTCTAAATTCTTTACATATGATAATTCACTTAAGCCTCAAAACAACTTTATGAAATAGCAATTATTATCTCCATATTACAGATGAAGGAACTAAGGTACAGAGAAGCTAAAAGTTTGCCAAGGGAGGTGGGCATCTCCTCTATGACTAGGTCACCTAAGCCTCAGGGCACCACCCTTATGGGAGGATGTGGTGGGCCATGGTCTTCCGGGCCCCTGCAATCCCAGTGCTGCCTCTGCAGCCAGATGCAGAGTGTACACCTCAGCAGCCCTGGGTGCCCTCTCTGGGATCAGCCGCAAAATGCGGGGGCGAGGTGGGCTTTGAAAGGGTTACCTTTGCAATTGCAACTAAAGGAATAAAATATCTAGGTATAAACTTAACAAAGAATGTGAGGGACCTATACACTGAAAACTATAAGACATTATAAAAGGAAATTGAAAAGACCCGAAGAAATGGAAAGATATTCTGTGGTCATGGATTGGAAGAATCAACATAGTTAAAGTGGCCATATTATCCAAAATAATATATAAATTTAATGTAATCCCCATCAAAATCCCAGCGGCGTTTTTTAAAGAAATAGAACAAAAAAATCATCAGATTTGTTTGGAACCACAAAAGACCCCAAATAGCCAAAACAATCTTAAGAAAAAAGAACAATGCTGGAGGTATCACACTCCCTGACTTTAGCTTGTACTACAGGGCAACAATAATCAAAACAGCATGGTATTGGCAGAGAAAAACAGACACACAGACCAATAGAATAGAATTGAGAATCCAGAAATAAACCCACATAAATATGGACAGATAATTTTTGACAAGAGAACCAAAAACACGCAATAGAGAAAAGAAAACCTCTTCAATAAATGGCGCTGAGAAAATTGGAAAGCCACATGTAAAAGAATGAAACTAGACTGCTATCTGTCACCATGTACCAAAATTAAGTCAAAAGTGATCAAAGACCTAAAAATAAGACTTGAAACAATAAATTGCATAGAAGAAACCATAGGTACTAAACTTATGGACTTTGGGTTCAGGGAGAATTTTACGAATTTGACCTCAAAGGCATGAGAGAGAAACAAAAGCAAAAATAAATGAGTGGGACTACATCAAACTAAAAAGCTTCTGTATAGCAAAAGAAACCATTGACAAAACAAAGAGGTAACCAACCAAATGAGAGAAGATATTTGCAAACAACACCTCTGATAAAGGGTGAATGCCCAAAATATATAAAGAATTAGTACAACTCAACAACAAAGAAACCCAAACAATCTAATTAAAACGTGGGCAGTGGCCCTGAACAGATAGTTCTCTGAAGAAGACATACAAACGGTCAACAAATCTATGAAAAATGCTCAACTTCACTAGCTATTAGGGAAACGGAAATCAAAACCACAATGAGATACCACCTCACCCCTTTTAGAATGGCTATTATTAATTAACAAGACAAGTAATTACAAGTGTTGGAGAGGTTATGGAGAGAAAGGAACTTTCATACATTGCTGGTTGGTAAATTGGTATAGCCACTATGGAAAACAGTATGGAGCTTCCTCAAAAAACTAAGAATAGAATTACCATATGACCCAGTACTCCCTTTTCTGAGCATCTACCCCCAAAATTTAAAAACATTTATTTGTAAAGATACATGTACCCCTATGTTCACTGCAACATTATTCACGGTGGCCAAGACATGGAAACAACAGAAGTGTCCTTCAATAGATGACTGGATAAAGAAAATGTGGTACATATAAACAATGGAGTATTACTTGGTCATAAGAAAAGATGAAATACTGCCATTTAGGACAACATAGATGGATCTTGAGTTTATCATGCTAAGCGAAACACGTCAGACAGAAGAAGTCTAGAACCATATGACTTCACTCATATGTGGGATATAAAACTGAAAGAAACAGACGAACAAGACAAACAAACAAAAATTCACAGACCCAGACACCAGTTTAGTGGTTAGAGAGGGGAAAGGGGAAGAGGGATGGTAAAAGAGAATAAAAGGGGTCAAATATGTGGTGATGGAAGGAGAACTGACTGGGTGGTAAGCACACAAGGCAACATATAGATGATGTATTATAGAAATGTATATGATGTTACTAACTTGAAACCTATGTAATTTTACTAAAAAATGTCACCCCAATAAATTTTATAAAGATAAAAAACAAAGTTTGCTAAGGTCTCAGAGCTAGAAAGTAGTAGAAGCGGAATTAAAATCAGGTATTGGGCTTCAGAACTAGAGCTCTTAAAGACGTATACAGTATTTCAAGTAACAGCATAGGGAGGGAATTTTTACAAGATTAGCTGCTATCATCGGAAAGCATACAGATTTCATTTATTTTTCTATTTCCTTGGCATAAGTAATTCCTCTGGGACAATAGTTATTTGTAAGTACCATCCAGATACAAAGGCAGAGGCAAACCAGATGGCAACTGACAAAAACCCTAAAGCCTAGCAAACCTATTGTCATTTTTTAGAATTGATTATTGGTTTTCATTACAAAAAGCTAAACCTTATAGGCTGTGAAAGTAAGGATGCTAAAATAAACCCTCCGGAGAAAACTCGGAGGAGACAATATCAGCTGTTCCTGTCACTGTGGAAATGCGAACGTGTGAATTATTTCAGGCTATTACATAGCCCCAAAGCTCTTATGGGCAAAGGGTTTTATTTAAAATTATTTAAACCACTTTAATTTACCATCGCGTTTCTTAGTTCTGGCCTGAAGCCAGCATCTTCCCATTCTTAATTTGTCCCCAGTTGAATTCAAAATTCAAATTTCATGTTCCCAAGGAAGCTAAGCCCAATATAATTTACTTCCTTAGGGACTCAGAGAAAACTCCTACCTGTAATTCTCCCACGCTTAAGTGTGCTGTACTGAAACATACAAAAACATATGTGTCTTTCCAAACAGGGATCTGGTGAACTTTGTCCACCGCAATCCTCTTTAAAACTCCAGAATTGATTTTAAGAAACTCTGTGTCCACAGAGCTCACATCATTGCTTGTTTCCTTTAGCCACTATACTGACAACTCAGCAACTGCCTCTTCCATGGGAAAGTCCAAACCCCAGGTCTAATTTCTAGCCTTTCCATGATTCCAGATATATTAGTATAACAGAGATTTTCCCCAAATATCCTACCTTCGCTTTCTTTCACTTTATTGATATTTTACCCCCTCTGAACCCCTTTTCCCCACTCTTCCCACTCCAAGTTTCACGAAATTCAACCCAATTTCAAGGCCCAGCTCAAATACCATTCCCCTAGAATTGCATTCTTTCTCGACTTCACATCCAAAATGCTTTTTTAAGGCCTTTAAGAAACCTCTCAAAGCCCACTTGGAATTGCACTATCTGGTCAGATTAACTAACATTGGTGTTCCTTTTGCCCCCAAATATGAGTTCTCCCACTCTACAGTGATTCCTGTAGTCTATTCAGTAACTTTCACAGTGCTTTGTATCTAGCAGATGCTCTATAATAGTATTTGGAATTGAATAACAAAATAGATGTGCTGAAATCTACAGCTTTATATTTGAGGCTGGAAGGGAGAATGAAAATATAATCAGACCATAAACCACAAAAACTTGGGTTCAAAGCCTCGATCTACCACTATCTTTTGTAATATCAGACAAATAACTTTATACCTCTGGGTCAAAAGAGAATGAATGTTTAGATAATCTCTAAGCTTCTTTCTAATATTTACAACTTGTCATTCTATGATTTCTTTAGTAAATATGGATATAAAATACTGATAACTTCTTTCAAAATCCCTAATCCATTTTGAGAAATTCTGTTTTAGACTATGATCAACAAAACCTCATTATACGGGGTTGACTAGTGAACCTACACAGTATAGTTGGACATTTCCTGACATTCTTGGCAACCTGGAGAACAAAAACAAACAAATAGCAACAACAACAACAAAATCCTCTTAAAGAGAATTTGAATGAAGATTTAGAGTCGAAGCTCATTTCACTGAAGAAGAAATTTAGGTTGAAAGAGGTAAATTATTGTCTCCTGTCACACAGAGTCACTAGCAGAACACAAGCTCCAACCCAGAGTTCTCATCTTCCAGGAAGATCCTTTTCCGTAGAAATTAAGAATTTAAATATTTAACTGACTTAAACGGCTGAGATGAAGGCAATGAAGAGGAAACATAAAGAAACGAGGATGAGTTTAGAGCTTCATCGGGGGTACTTATATGTGTTGGAAGTAATCACTGGGTTTTTAAAATCACTGTAATTGTTGTGTATATGAATTGTATGTAGTTCAAACATGCAGATGGGTACATTTTTAACTTAATTTTTATACAATTCAACCTATTGTATAGGTGGATTCCTATTCCCCTAGGTCGTAAAAACTTAATCTTGGTCAATTTAATGTTCCTCTCCTCATCCCAGGTTTCCATTTAAGTTTCAAAGCATGTGTTTTATTCTATGGTACCAGGAGGCATCTGGTTCTCTACTACCATCTAACCATCCACCACAAATTTGATTTATGTCCCTAGGTCCACACAGGCCACTGCTCAGTCATCCCTCATTCTCATAGCCAAGAAGTCTGGTTCTTCCTCTGTGTCTCTTTTGTCCCCTTCTGCTATTCCTGCAGACTCTGTGATGCCAAGACCCTATTTGCATACATCATGCAGTTATTTCCACACTGGATTTGCTTCTTGCCCAGGCTTTCCTGGAAAGTAAGGCACAGTCTTCTCAGCACTCTAATTCGACCAATCCACATGAGAATTCAATTATCCTCCCCAAGGTTTTGGTCTTTGGTAGAAAACAGGGGCAGAATAACTTTTTTTCAGTGTCTGTAGTGCATTGTGACTCAGTTCTCTCCCCAACGTGGAAATATTTTCTTCTCTTTTCAAGTTTTTAACTATAGAAAACTTCAAACATACACAAAATAAGAAAGTATAATGAACCCCATGTATCTATTACCCAGCTTCAGCAATCATTTACCCCAAACCCATCTTACCTTATCTGTACTCCCACCCATTTCCCACCAATGTTATTTTAAAGAATTTCCCAGACACAGCACTATTTCATTTGGAAGCATTTAGGTAATCTCTAAATGATACGGATTGTTTTTAAAAAGCAAAGTGTAATACTACTAGCATAAAAATCAATAATAATTTCTTAATATTATCAAATATCTATTTAGTATTTACATATTTCACACTTAAAGTGTCTAATAAATATTTCACTTTTTAAAAAAATTGGTTTGAATTGTGATCCAAACAGAATGATTCATTGTGATTGACTGATGTGTCTTATAAATCCATTTTTATTTATAGGTAATGGCGCCATCAATCTTCATACATCCCCACTCCAAAAAGCAAAAGCAAAACAAAACAAAACAAAATACAGTACATCTTATCTTAAAGAAACCAGGTCATTTGTCCTGTAGATTTTTCAGGAAACCTTTATCTGGACTCCAGGTGGAAAAATTATCCTTCCCTCTGCTCTTTCCCCCACGTGTACACATTGATCATATATCCTCCTAAATCAATTTTCAAATTCCTTTTCTTTTTTTTCTTTTTTTAAAGATTTTATTGGGGAAGGGGAACAGGACTTTATTGGGGAACAGTGTGTACTTCCAGGACTTTTTCCAAGTCAAGTTGTTGTCCTTTCAATCTTAGTTGTGGACTGCGCAGCTCAGTTCCAGGTCCAGTTGCCATTGTTAGTTGCAGGGGGTGCAGCCCACCATCCCTTGCGGGAGTTGAGGAGTTAAATCGAACTGGCAGCCTTGTGGTTGAGAGCCCACTGGCCCATGTGGGAATTGAACTTGCAGCCTTCGGCCTTAGGAGCACGGAGCTCCAACCACCTGAGCCACCGAGCCGACCCCTCAAATTTCTTTTCATTGTCACCCATATTAGTTCATGATGCATGAAACCCAAATTGGAGTGGTTTAATGCTACCGAAGCATGTTTCTTCAAGTAAAGTTTAAAGTAGGTATTATTCGTACTCTACACAGTGGCTTTTCTCCATACAGTGATATAGGGAACTGCTCAGCTTCATACAGTGATAGGGGACTAGGATCTCTACCTGGTGGCTCTACCGTGACTACAATATACCTTTGAGTTCGTCATGCAATTCCACCCATTCAGTCAACCAGCCAGCAGGGAGGGAAAAGGAGCATGGCTTATCCTATGTGGAGGGGTTTATTTTTCGAATGCCCCGGCCTGGATGCGGTGCACATCACTTCCACTCACATTCCATGGTAACACCTAACTGCAAAGGAGTTAGGCTGGGAAGTAACACTGAGCTATGGACTAGGAGGGAGAGGAAATGGGGTTAGTGTAAAACCAGCTAGTCTCTGCCCCTCTCCAAAGGCTATACTATTGGATTTTGAAAGCCAAATTAATAGTCTTTTTCACTCATGCTGATCTGTGAGCTCTTTCCTTAGTTAATAAATTCAGATTTAGATACTTTGGCTGAGTAGCAGTCTGGGATTAAAAGAATAGTACTAGGGTTGAGGGAGAAAAATATCAGTTACAATTTCATTTTATTTTTCCTGCTGTGCAATGCAGTATTTTTTAAGACAGGCCTATAGCGCAATTGCATTGCGTTTGGATTCTTGATGCGCCGGTATTTAGTTGTGTAGACTACTTGGTTGATTTAACTTCCGTGAGCTTCATTTCCTGCATTTATAAAGTGACACTAAGCATGCCCTATTTCATAAGCTGTGGTAAAAATGAAGAAAAACATAAGCAAAGACTTTAGTACAATGCCTGATATAAAGTAGAATCTCAATAAATGGTAGGTAATAATCATAATGAAAATGATTTGTTTTTTCTGACTGTAAGTCATTCCCCATTACTTTAAGCCTGATACTATAGACCAAGTTTCTACAGAGATATATCTTGTTTTCTGAATGAAGTCATCAAAATCTGAAAAGTTTTCAATATCTGTCTCCTCATTCTGAATATAAACAACTACAGAAATCAGAAGCAACTGAGTTAAACGAGCTATAAAATGGTATAAAAATTGCCATTCTAAATAGCAAAGATAGTACTATGTGTATTACTCACACATTTGAATGGATTATTTCCTTTAAAAAAGAAACCACATTGGAATAATTTTTGTTATTATTGTTCTGATTCTTGTTTCTGTTTTATTTTGTTATGTTTTGTTTTGCTTTGCACTTGTCAGCTCTTTGCCTTCAGCAATCTACATAGCTGAATCTCCAAATGCCTGGAAATGAGAATTTCTCAAGGTAACTCTTGCCTTGCCCTTCTTCACTGCCAGACTGAGAAATCCAACTGGAAATAAGAGCACAGCTGCCTTTGGTTCCCTAGTTTAGGACACTTCAAACACAGCTTTAGCTTTATCCCGTTTTAAGTACAGACATTTCAAGATCCCATGGAATGGGACACGACCCATCTACTTTATATTTGGATGCTACTTTTACTGAAGATAGACTGCAGGGGGAGGGGGAGGGGCAAGAAGGGATGGAGTAAGAGCCTCTTGATGCCAGGTCAATGATATCTATATTTTTAGAGTAACTTTTACTTCCAAGAATGTGTCCACTATATCTTAGTACTCTCAGTTCATCAGTCCCACAAAAATTAAGTGTTTTTTTAAAAAAGTTAGATGGTGGTATTTCACTTGAATTAATAAAAGTTGGGAATTGGACATAACTTTGTGGGTAATTCACCTCACAGAGAACCTTTCTTCCTAGGGAAAGGGAATTACCATTCCACCATTCTGCTAACAGCCTATTTTTATGTTCAGGAAGTAGAGTTATTGCAGAATCATGAGAATTGGAGATGGAAAGAATTTGTGAAGCAATCCATTGCAATTTCAGGCCACGTAAGAGGAATTTTTCATCTGCTGTCCAATGATGGTGTAGGCCACCACATTCCTCTCACTGTGTGCTGAACTGATTTCATCCAAGGCAAAAATTCTGTCAATTTCATGAACAAAAGCATAGAGGTGCTAACAGTCTACTCACAGTTATATTTAAATGAATTGGATTCGCATGAAAGAGATGAGGTTTCTATCACCATTTTTTTCCACAGGACAGTTATCATCTTTCAGTAAACAGAATCTCAAGTCACCATATATTGATGAAAATATATAAAAATGTCAAAAATAACCAAAACAAAAATTTAATAAAAGTACTTAAATTAATGAACAAGACAAAATATGTGTGACAGGAAATATCACCGTTTCAGATAGCAGGACTCATCTTGTCACCATCCTGAATATCTATACAATAGCCAAATTTGAATTACATAGTCAAAAAATCAGAAAAAAAATATATTTCAATTGGTCTCATAACTTTACTAGCCATAATATGAGGACCTAGAGAAATTAAGGGACTTGCTTAAGGGCTCCCAGAAAAAAAAGAGTAGAAAGGACTCTTCACTGATAGACAAACCAGGGCTGTTTGACAGAATACTATAGTCAATGGGCTAGGAACTCGGAAAATATTTGATTGAAGTTTACAAGTATCACTGTTACAAATATCTACTGCAGGATTTGGTGCAACATCTGGTGAATTGGAAGGCTGTAAAGAACCTATGATTAAATTAAGTTTGTAGCGAAATGGTTGGGGTTGGGAAAATTACCTACTTAAAAATACCATTGACCTTAAATAAGTTACAAGAAAAATAGCCAAAGTATGGAAATCAACAGTGCAGTATTAGTGCTATCTCTGCCTTTAAATTGTTGGGTGAGTTATGGTAATAACTGAATTTCTCTAAACTGAAAAAAATTAATTGAATCATTTCTAAGGCCCCTCCCAGAGCTCCACTAGTTTACCCAGCATAGTCATTTTTGCTCAATAAGTATTTAGTAATGGAATTTTGCACATATATTCCATGGAAGATTCTTTCATCAATAAAGTTTAGATCATGTCTTTCATTGGAAAAAATTAATGAGGAAATGTTAACCAGGCATATTGGTTTACTTTATAAACAAGTACACTCTATATAATCTTTGTGAGGTTAGTAAAAAATGCTCTAGAATAACAAATATACACATTTAATTCTGAAAGGAGTAAAAAACTTGAAAAATAATATAAAAATTAAGTAAACCTGCCCTCCTTTGAAATGGCTTCTATTCACAGTGAAATTTTTAGGCTGGGGATTTACCAACATGGAAAACATGAAATGAGGGGTAAGAAATGAAGAGGACAGAATGATTAGAATGTTGGGGAAATCCTTAAATCGAAAAGTTTCTGCCATGTAGTGAAGGTCCTGTGAAGGAAGGCGACTTGTTTGCCATAGACCAATATCTCAGTACTGCAGAGAATGCCTGGAACTGGCCACACACATCCTTACTTTTTCCTCAGCCAAATATTTTCAAAATCGTACTTTGAGATATTTATCACCATGGAAATATGTTTGATTTATAATTTATGTGAAGTGACAAATAGTATTTGTTTCACAGAAATGAGTATCACAGCCAATGTTTCCAGAAGGCATTTATTCTACATAAATTCTTATGAGTATGCACCCTAAGTATAAACTGTTTGATATTGTGAAATAGAATTATAATAAAATGCAGCCTAAACATCTGTCAGACAGGAACCTTTCATAACTTAGATGTTAACAGAATAAAGTTTGATTCCTTCTCCTGAAGCTTCCAACTTTGTGCACCTACTTTAAATACCTTTATCACAGCACCTGTAACTTATTATTGCAACCACTTGTTTACACACTTGACTTTCTTCACTGAACTTGTCCTTTAGGACAGAAACCATATCTTATCTAGCTTTCATTCCCCAGCTAAGCCCTGTTTCCAAGATATATTAAAGTTTTCAAAGTAATTAATGAAAATTAAGGTATGTATGTTGGTGACATTACATCTCCCACAACATTATATTTGGGTAATACACATCTGTGTTAATTTAGCAAAGTCCATTATCTATCTAATCTGATCCCATATTCCTAATGTGCAGAATGAGAAAAACAATGATTATTTGGCTGTCTCATAGGATTAATGTATTAATCAAATGAAAAAGAGAGTGTGGTTAAGAATTATAATTTTAATTTGGTCTAAAAAAAGAACTATTACTCAATGAAATTTTTCATCTTTTTTGGTGGTCATCACTTAGTAACAAAAAATATTAAAGCACAAAGAAGGAAAAAATAAATTATGCTTACATAGGGTTGCACTTTGGGTATTAGGAAGGATTTTTTTTTTTTCTTTAACCAATATGACACTAACTACTTCCTAGAAAAATTACCTAGTACTGTGTGAAATCAATGCAATTAAAGTAAAAATTTTTACCAGGCAGCCCATTTATTTCATACATTAGGTCATTTCCTCACTGCTATTGGCACAGACTCTGTGCTACTTATCCTTCAGGTTGGTTTAGCTCAGAGCATAGATCTGAAGGAAAGACAACAGCACAGACTCAGAGTCTGGTCACTTTCATTCTGTATCACATGGATTCTTCTTCCATGTCATTCCCTTTCCTATATCTGTTCCAGTTAATGACTTTTTCACCATTAGTGACATTAATGGCTGTCAGGCTACCTCTCTCAAATCTCCTTTAAACATATTTCTTGCTGAATAAGTCCTCATTAGTTGATTTATTGACTTATATTGCTTTCACTGTCCTAGGCTCTGACTTAAAATCCTACACTTTCTAGTTTTGCAGTTACCCCAGTGAAAGATTGGAAACTCCCTAGAACGCAACCTGGGATCACGTAGAATATGGAACCACCGTTTAGGAATCAAACACTCAATGAAGTCTTCATATTTCTATAACTTAGACGCACGGGGGACAAGACTTTGGAAATTATTGAGTCCATTATTTTCAATTTAAGGATGGGGGAGGGAGTTGTTCAAAGTTACTCAGCTTATTAGTGGAAGAACTGGAATTAGAACTTTAGTCTCTGGACTCTTAATGTAGAGCTCTTGCCGCAGAACAATTCTATCTCCTTTTCTAGTGCTAATGTTTTAAATACTCAGAATTGTTCAATACCTTTAAATGGCCTGGTGTAAATTCCAAGCACCATTAAGCTTCATTCCTCCTGGGGTCACCCTGACACACAACCCTAAGCCAGCCATTTTCACAGCAACCCAGGGACCGAGGAAGGTGTCTGTGTTATTGATTGTGTGTACTTTGGTTACTACAAGTATCTGCAGTTTTCAGAACTCTCCATGGATCACATTTCCCTGCAAGTTGCACTGCAGTGACCCAGACACAACACTGACAGCTGTGGTGTAAATAAATAAAAACAGAGTATTTTGATCCTAATGGGGTGGGGGGAGGGGTAGTGAGAGGTTGGGGACAAGAAGAGAAAGAGGCAGACAGAATGAAACAGACACAGCTGTGGAAAGAACAGATGCTGGCCAGGAGAGAGGGAGAGAGTGAGAAGGGGAGGAGAGGGAAGATTAGGGTTCCACCAATGTCAGAAATGTTGAGGCTCTTGGAAAAGGATACACATACTTGGGACAGGTGGGAAGTGTTTACATTAAAACCAGAATATCAAATGCCTTCCTAAATGCTACTAGATCATTAAAGACCCAAGTTGACCCAAAGGAAAAAGCCGAAGTCTTTGCCCAAAGAGCCCATTACAGAGAGAGCCTTCAGAATTCCTTATATTCCATTCAAATTACTGGATATCAGCTGTGTGCATCAACACACCATGCTGCCTGCCAGTGGCTCTCAGCTTGTGGTCCCAGACCAGTAGCATCAGCATCTCTAAGGAAATTTACAGAAATGAACAATTTCCAGACCTACTAAGTCAGAAATTCTGGGGGTATGGCCTGAAGCCTGTATTTTAATAAATCTTCCAGATGATTTTCATGCATGCTCAAGATTGGAGACCTCTGCTCTATGTGCATGATGCTGCTCAGCTTCCTCCAGATTCTCCATAATTCCGTCACCCCAAGTCCACAGACCTCCACTGGCCCTCATACCTTGGTCCCTCTGGTTTCTGCAGGACTCATGCCTTGACATTACCAAGCACTAGTCTCCTCATAGGACAACAGAGGAAAGAGATTGTACAGCTGGGGCAAGAGACCAACTAAACTCTCAGGTCAAAAACTTAAAATCTACGCATTGAAATTCCATTTAGTAAATGGTGTCCAACACACACCTCTGACCAGAGACCGGCCCAATGCAAGGACAGAAGCCTTACTCTCAAGGCCACTTTCAATAGCTTTCTGCAGTGCTTCTCCTTTCAGGAATACAAAACATTTTCCATTAAGTTACTGAACTTGAGCAAATCAGTGTCTAGAGTAGATTTGGAAAATTTGACAGAAGGTAATTCAGTTTAACATGAAGAAAAATGTATTCTCTATCCCTTGACATTACTTTTAGGTGTTGGTGATATAGTGGCTAGGAGTCAAGAGATTGAGCTTCCAGTGCTTCCTCTTCTACTGTTCTCTGGCCCCGGGCAGTAACTCTTATTCTTTCATCCCAAGTGTCCCCTTCTACAAAATGAGGAGCTTGATTCGAGAGGATACTGAAGTTCCTTTTTTCAGCTCTGACAGTGGAGCTGTCTGGTTAGGAGAGCCAATTAGAGAAATTAATTAGGTGACCATTTCTCTGTGTGGTTTGCAGGGCTGGCTCAGTACACTCCATCCTCCTTTAATAAACATTGGTTCTCAAAGGACCCTGGTGGCTCCCTTTGTATGACATGGCACCAAGATACCCATTACTACTTTGGGGTACATGGCTGAAAGTACATATTGCTTTGTACCCAATTGTGGTATGGCCTCCACTGGAAAGATGTTACAAAATTATTATCAAAAAAAGCTATTTAGAAGTAGACTAGAAAAGAGTTTCTAAGGTCAAGAAAACATCTCCTAATTTCCTGGGCCCTTTCCACTAGCTTCTGTTCCTATGTTAAATGCTTAAGCATGCTTAAGTCTAGTCTCACTTTACCAAAATCCTAAAATTACATAATTCTAAAATTACAGAATGTCAGAACTAGAAATTCCTTAAAAAGGAGAGTGGGAGACAATAACTATTTATTTAGTACTAACTCTGTGTCAGAAACTATGTTGATGTTTTACCATGACTACCATTCAATTTTACTACATTTAGGAAATCTAATCTTACCCTCTCATTTTGCCAAATGGGAAACTAAAATTCTCAGGAAAGAAAGGTAAGGTGACAGGTCACGTGATGACGTAGGAGCAGACCCAGGACTAGCCCCCAGTCCAGTGATTTTTCCAATTAATTTTGTTTTTTCCAAAGAGTCATTATCCTGTCAGAAAAATGTAGAGGCAATACAGAAGAAAACATTGGGGGGGGGGGGGGTAACCTTTTGATTTTTTTACTTCTACTGCCCACTATAAAAATAACTGCGTTTTAAATTTGAGAATAATGAAATTCCCAAATACAATTAAAGATTTGCTCAAAAGAGTACCCAGGCAATCACTTCAGTGTAAGGAATTCTAGGGTGGACTTCTAGAAAGACTGCAATTTCAGACTTTGGGAATAACAGCAGCCATAGTTTGTAGAATAATAACAATAGAAAAATGTGTTGATTGCTTACTATGTGTCAACCATGAACTAGACACTGCCTAGTTTAACCCTCAAAATAATCCACTGGGGGAGATAGGAAATATTATTAATGCCACTTCGGAATGGCGAAATTGAGGCTTAGCGAGGTTACAGAACATGCCTGAATTCAAATGGCTTGTAAGTGGCGAAAGCAGCATTTAAGCAAGACAGGTTTAACTATAGATCCTGAGCCTCTAACCACTATTCCATACTTCCCTTGGGAACAGATGGTGATAACTAATACCTATATTGTCTTTCAGGGTTTATAAATCTCAATACCTTCCATCTCACTTAACCCTAATAAATGTGGGAAGGTGTCATGGTAGGAACCATTAAGCCCCCTTCAGGCTACGGGATGAAAAAATGAGGCCACGTCAGGTTAAGGAACTGGACTTGGGTTTTATAGGTGCAAAGTGCAGAAACAGATTTCTGAGCCCTAGTGCATTGCATTTTCCCTTAAGTCACAATGATGGCCCATAGCTAACCAAGGCGAGGATTATGGAGATGTCACGATCAAGCCTCAGGACAAGTCACTGACTAGAGGGTTACAGGAGAATCTGCCACTTGCCCCTGGGAAAGGTGGGAAAGGGGTGGGGGTGGTTCCCCAGGGTCCTGGTGGTAGTGTAATTGATAGCGTAATACCCAATGCTCTCTCCTCTCACCACGAAGTCACTTGTGGATTGGAACAGGCGGTAAGGCCCTAGTCATTCCTCTAAACATAAAGTGGGAAAACAAGAGTGGAAGTCACAGAAGGTGGCTGTTGTTCCTGATAATCTGCAAGTGTCTCTCTTTCTTTGGCTTCTTGTTTTTCTGTCTATAAATGGCCCAGAGGATCTTTAAGCTCTGACATCTGCTAATTCCACTGGCCCTGGGCCACCAGTTTAAAGGGGGGAGTCAGGGCTCCTCTGTTTCTCCGTTATCGCAGCCTCCTCATTTACAGGGTCATGACGGCCATCGCTGTCGGTTCCCCATCACCAAGTGCCACACCCTCCCTCTGTCTGTCTCTGCTGAATGAGTTCTCATCACACTTTTTGGCAAAGCATGCTTTGTTGTCTGATGCGTCCACATCACACATTAAATTTCAAGAACAGATTATAAGAAATTATGTTAAATTTAATCCTTAACTGACATTGATTTTTAAATCAATAAAAAGAAAAGTTCCCCTTTTGTAAGAAAATTTTACAGATGCTGGACTTCTATTCCCTAAAAATAAAACAAACATAAAAAAAATTAAAAGAGGGAAAAAAGGGTTTATATAAACACAGTTTTTGAATTATTCAACTACTATTTAAATTGGAACGTTTTCATTGATTTTTAATGGCAAGTAAAATTATTTTGCGATTACTCCACTTCTGCTTTAAAACATCTGGAATCTATCTTTTACTTTTTTCCCCTATGTCCATGTCTATTGGCTATCCACACTCTAATGATGCATTTTTAAATTACACACATGCAGTTTGACATGCATACTGTCATGAAATGCTAAGCTACAAATGCAAGAGCTGATTATCAATCTCTTCTGTTTTCTATTTATACAGACTTGAGCAAGACTTTTAATATCTCTGGTCCTCAGTTTTTATGCCTATAAAATGAAAATAATAGTCTCCACCTGCCTCCTTCACAATATCACAGAATTTTTGTAAAAGGTATTGTTTATGCTAAACAACTTTGTAAACTATTTGGCACAGTATGTGCGACTACATTTATTTCTGTTTTTAACCTCCTCCTCAACCTATGCACCATAGACTGTGAATCTGCCATCAATTATAGATATTGCTCTCTTTAACTATTTTTATGTCCTAGGAATATATGACTACTTAGTTTGATGATTACATAAATTTGTTTATCATTATTATTTATTTTCTCAGATACCTGTAATTTGTTACCATTATGTCTTTGGTTTAACAGTTGAGCATGCCAGGTAACAAGCTTTATTAAGAAGATGTAGGTTATAATATTGTATTTATTGATTAATGATTCAGAGTTACTTTTATTTTCATTCGTCTTTCTACTATGTATGATTTTTTTGTTTTTTATTGAAAATATCACATTCAATATTTTAATCTAAATATTTGTTCAAGCTATCCTGTACTGCAATACCCAGTAAAGTTGTTGACACAGAAAAAAAATTGAAAACAATTAAATATACGTGTGTGTGTGTGTGTGTGTGTGTGTGTGTGTGTGTGAAGAGTATAGGAGGCAGGAATCACTGCAGGCCACTTCAGATGTCTGCCTACTACAGCCAACCTAAATGTAATAAATTAGTAACACACACACACACACACACACACACACAAAAGGTAAAATAATACTTAATGCCAACAAAAATTTAAATTGCTTTACTTATACAATGGTGGCAGCTGTAAGATTTTGGGAAAGTCATTTCATCTCTCTGAGCCTCAGTTTCTTATCTTTAAAATGAGGTTAATAACACCCCCTTTATATGCCTTCAAGGTGGTATGGAAAACAATGATAACAAGAGGTATGAATGCAATTGATGAACTGTAGAAAGTGATCCAGAATGGCGAGGATTTGTTGGCCCTATTGGTGTTTGCAGGTAGACCTCTGCCAGGGACCAGGGCCGACATTCACAGTCCATGAATCATCACTCAAATCCTCAGTCATGGAGTGAAAGGCAAGTCTGAGCTATTCTTTGATTTGTTGTGGTTTTATGCCCTTTCAAGCCACACCTACCTATATAAGAACCAAGAACCTTTGAGAAATTCATTTGAAATGTTTGTTCTATTGGGTATAGCAAACTTAGGTCCAACCCTTTCATGATAAGCCCAGGTTGATTTTGTTAACGGCTGGCATCTGGTTTCCAAACTTGCCCTTACATAACCTGACTGAGTCCTAATTCAGCCTCAAACTTTAATGAAGACAGAAGCTTTGCACATCAGGGCAAAGCGCCCTTGTTCTTACCAAGCTTCAATCAGCACAGCTTGGGCGTCCAAAGCTACACAAAAGATGCTAGTGTTTCATCACTTTAACGACCACGCAGAGGCATACAGATGTCACCCAGGGCTCATTACCGTAACCCAGTTTGAGAGCACAGAGACCACAAAACTACTGTTGTGTGTGCTACAGCAGGTACTTCAATAGCCCTCTGCTTCTGGATCATCGTAGAGCCAGGGAAATGTTAAAAAGCACAAGGCCTCGGCCAGCCTCTAGGGGAACTACTGGAATGTTGTTTATCTTCAGACCACAACAACTGGTCCAGTGTTTCACAACAGGAAGGTCTGTCCTGGAGCTCAGACATTGAAAGCTTAGAGAAGCAAGGCCTGAAATAACCCCCATCCTCTTCTCTACCTTCTGTCTCCCAACAGTTCAAATTGGAAAAAAAAAAATAAATAAATAAAGGCACGGCCAGGGCTGCGACCTTGAAATTGATATAGCTTTCCGAGAAGCTTGCAGTTAATACTCTAGCAGGGATGGAACACAGCCTGATCCAGTAAGACTCTAGGTGACAGGGAAACCAGAAACTATGCCTTCTTTTATTGTCTTAACCCCTTGACTCATAAAAATTACCCTTTCTTCTACAGCATCTGTGTTTTCAGAAGTTCAGATATATTCTTTCAGCTCTCTTGTACAAGAAGAAAGGAGAAACTGATTAAGATTCAAATTCTAAAATTACAGTCAATACCTGGTAACTTCACTTAAGCTCCATGTGATTTGGGGGGGTTGGTTTTAAAAAGTCCTTATAAGAAGCTCTGTGATCTTGGATAAATGAGTTAACCTCGGGAGAGATGAGAAAAGCTTATATTCAGGCCCATGAAGTGGGGAAGTTGCCTGAGGTTGAAGGTTGCACATTTAAGCTTCAGGGACCTCTGACTCTTCCTGACAGAGAGCACAGAACTCAGAAGATTCTGGGTGGTTTTATTATTTAATACAATAGAAGCAGATTGTTGTTCAGAAAGGAATCTTTGTACACCAGACCATGAGGACGTTCCTGATTTTGAAACTTACAATAGGGAGAGATTGGTCTGCAATATTTATGACCAGATCTTGTCATCTGCCATTTTTGCACAAGCTGCTTCAACTCGGCTTTTCTTTCTGGTGATGGAGAGAAGAAAGAAAGCTGGATCCAAGAAAAATGTTCTGGACGTGCCAGAATGGAGAAGCATCTGACCTGCAAACCGATGAGTAAATAAAAATTGTTTCAGAAAAATGTAACTACTTCGTGTACAGCTCCTTCTTGGAAACATTTAGCCCTTAGCTCTCTGGCTGGCCATAGTATAGCTAGTTCTGGACGAACTGACAAATGAATTCATTCATTTATCTAGCAAGCAATGAAGAAACCCTGTCTTAAGCACAAGAGATGAACAATATTCACATTTTGCACTCAGGAAGCCCAGAGAGAATGAATAGGTAAAAATAAAACAATGAACTCTGGTATCAGGCAAAATAAAATATAGATAAATACAAGGAGCAGCTGATGGTGATGCAATGCATAGAAGACGATTCATTTTGTCTGTTTGTTTCAAAAAGGCTTCATGAAATCAGTGTCATTTCACTTGAACTGTAAGGGATAAACAGGTTTCCATGAGGAGAATATGGGGGTGAGCTCATTTCTAGCTGAAGTCAAAGCAAAGGCAAAAGAAAAAAGTGTGAAAATACGGGTGATACATGTGGAAAACAAAGAGAGGCAATTAATGAGGCCATAATGGATAGCTGACCACACCTTCACACCACACAATGCCTCCAAAAGGACTCCCACTTTCTTCATAGCACCTGTGACACTGAAACATTTCCACATGTATGATCTCATTTAATCTTCAAAAACCCTGTGAAATAAGAATGTCTCCCATCACTTTTAGGATAAAATTCCAGCTCTTTTGGTTAGCACGCAAAGTCCTTCAGGTTCTGGCCCCATTTGACCTGTGTGGCCCCATCCTAACCCCCAACCACCTACATCCACCCAGTTTTTCCTCCAGCCAGCCTGAGACACTAACCCTCCCTACCCTTCCATGGCTCCTAGACCTTACTACATATTACTCTTTCTGCCGGACACGATCTTCCTCATTACCTCGAAAAGCTGGCCTGCATCAGCTCTCTGAAGTCCCCAGCTCTATCATTTCCTTTCACATCTCTATTGTAGCACATAGCACAGCGCTCTTCTCATAGGTTTCCTGGATTCTCTCTCCCACTAAGAGCTCTTTGAGGCCAGGACCATACCCACATTCACTGCTAAACCCAGAGTGACCAGCTCAGCAACTGGTACACAGTATGAACTAAAACAGCATTTGCCGAGTGAGTGGAGATGAAAGGTTAAATTTCCAAAAAATGATTGCCTAACTTCTAAACTCTGAGTTGCAAACTCAAAGGAGGATGGCATACAACTGAGATTAGATCCTGATTCTAAGTTCTACACATGGCTTAATGGCATCACTGTAGTCTTTTTGTTTGTCAAAAACTATCAGAGGCCAATTTAAGGACACAGAGACTATAATTTTGCTGTGTCGATCTCAGCTGAAACCAAGGTGCATTTGCATGAGACAGTAATCACTTAACTGCCTTGCTAAGAACACTAATAATTTGGCCCTTCCAGACAGGCTTGGGAATGTGATTAGGAACCATTTGAAAAATGACACCCCACAGTAAAATGGAGCTTTGTGGCCTGGTCTTCAATCCCAGCTTCTGATCCTTTAAAACCTCCTTTAGAAACTATTCCCCCCCTTTTTCTTGTGCATGTTTATAAAAAGTGAGAATAAGAACTCTCTTCTGAAACTACTCTTACCTGCCAAATTATCCAGTATTTATTTAGGCAATATTCAAGTCTCTGTGTTTAAAATAAACCTAAAATCTTTTATCAAATCAGCCAATGAAAGTCTATGCTAGATTATGTGGCCAGTCTTTATTCTTTGCCAAATGCGTATAAACAGAAAATGACTTCATGAGTTTTGTTCTTATTTTTGGTCCTCCCATATCTTGTTGAGCCTTTATAGATAGCATTTGTCTCAGTCGATATTTTCACAGTGCCGTTATTGGCTAACAGAATCTCACGTCTGGGTGGGAACTTGATCTTAAATCCTTCCTATATAGTTCTCTGCCAAATGGCTGTGGGATTTCTGTTTGAAAACTCCTTTAACAGAGAGCTCACTAAGTCCTAGGAGCAGCTCATCTCGTCTGAACCACACTGGCTACTTCAATGAGATTCTTTATTCCTGGAGCTTCCATAACGTCAGTCCTCATCTATCCTTCAGAGCCAAAGAACACATCCCCAAGGCCAGCTCCTCAGATATGTGAAGATGATGAGGCAAATCTATCAAGTCTTCCGCAAGTGACTTGCAGTGTCACTCAAAAGTCTGGTCCCTAGATCAGAACCATTGAATACTTCCTTTGTCAGTTGACTTGAGCCCCACATTTCTTTCCTTGATCTTATTATTTTCCATTCTGTTTTTAAATTTACCTTTCAGTTTATTCTCTCATTAAGCTCACACACTCATTTTATTTTCCTTCCTTCACCCATGCTATTAAAATGTGTAGAACACATGATATTCCCAATCTAGAAAACACAGATATACAAAGAAAATTGTAATAGCTTTGTATATCGTATTTATTGAAGCCCCTCTCCTCTCCCCATTCTGCCTGGTAGCAAAAGGAATACTTAATTTTTGCACATCTGGGTAACCTTAGCCACTTTACATTTTAATTCTGCCAATTCATGATTTCCCTTCTGTCTTCTCTACAAGAGTATATGTAAGGTGTGAAAAGGCTTATGTTACTTGTACAGAAAACATCGGGCTGAAGTTTCATCAGTGCAAACCGTTTGCATTTCTATCTACTAACATCAGTGCTCACGTGCTCCGTGGCCTGCTCTCCTCACCAACCCCTCCACTTGTACGCCAGATCCCACCTCCTCCTGAAAGTAAAAAGACATCTTACCCTTAATATATTCCAGGTCAATAACTGATATTCCATAATCCCAAACCTTCTCCTCTCTCAGTCTTCCTAAACTCAGGAAATGGCAACTCTATCCTTCCAATTGCTCAGGCCAAAAACCTTGGACTTCTCTTGGACGTTTTCTATTTTTTCTCGTAGCCAACATTTATTCTATCATAAAACACTGTGCTTCCGTCTTCCTCATACGTCCAGAGGCCAACCACTTATATTAACCTACACTGTAGTGCCGATCTGGATTATTGCAATAGCCTCCTTAGTGCCATCTCTGCTTCCCCCCGACACCTACAAGCTGTTTTACTCAGAGCAGCCAACGTGATCTAGGTTAGACTATGTCATTCCTCTGCACAAAACAGTGAAAGGCTTCCCATCTGACTGAAAGTAACAGCCAAAGTTTACAGTGAAGGGCATGGCTCTCTGGGATCTGAATACATGGGGTCTGCCTGACCCTGACTTCCTCTACGCACTCCTAACTCATGACACTGCACTACACTGCCCTCCTTGGCCTCAAACACTGTAAACATACTCCTGCCTCGCAGCTTTTGCACTGGCTGTTCCCAGGTATCCCCATGGTTCTCTTTCTGACCCTCTTCTGGTCTTTGTTAACTGGGACCTTCCCTGCTTTCCATATTCAGATTAGACCACCTGTCTCTACTACTCTCCACCCAACTTTATTTGCTCCCGTGGTTCTTCTTAAGTATTATTTTATTGTGTTTATTTCCTTTCCTGTCCTTCTGCTCCCCATCGCCAAAATGCTTCATGAAGGCAAGAATTTTTATCTGCTTTTTTTTTTTTTCCATTAGTGTATTCCAAATTGCTAGGACAGTATCTGGCACACAGTCAATGCTCAGTAAGTAATCACTATTTGAAATCCCACAAGTCTCGTACCATATGTCCCACATCACGTTCTGCTTTGACCTTGCCTTTTGCTGACCATGAGGCTTTTTCAGGTCCACAAGCTGCTATGTCTGAGCCCTTAGCATTGATATATGGACAATTTCTGCATCCCTTCCATGACACTCTGAGGCTGCAGACACTTCTGAGGCATGGTTTTTATCTTTATTGCCCGTACATGATGCAGTACCATTCTTTAATCAGTGCTGCTCATTTGTGCAGGATGAAGCACCCTAGAATCTGCCCGAATCAGTTCAGGAAGCAGGCTCCTGGTCAGCTGTGATCTCAGATCACCTCATTGTGGGACAGTGTAATGCTTAAGCACTCACCTCTCAACTCTGTCAAGTTAACCACTGAGTGGAGGGACTCAGAAACCTTCTGCAGCTTCTCACTGGTTTGGTCACCTCTCTTTCCCATCTCCAGATTTTAATCTCACCATGGTCAATATGAAAAACACTCTATACTTATTGTTCCTATGCCAATACCAATTCATGCCAGAACCTTCAGGATTGATTTCTAAAGGAAGGACCCATTGCTTTTACAAGCCCCACAGATTTTCTCTCAAGATTTTCATCTCAGCCGTGGGCTTCAAAAAGCCTATTTTGAAACTAAACAGCTGAGCCTTCCCTCCTTTCTTGTATCTCAGCTTCTGCAGTAGCAATTCATCCCGAAGTTATGAGCCTAAAGAGAATAGCCCCAGGATCTAAGAAATTGGAAGGAAGTAAACGCATCAATTAATATTTTAAAATCTTATTCAGCTTCCCATAAAATAAAATGGTTTGAATTCCTTGCAGGAAGGAGGGGTCAAAAAGCATTTATAATCCGAATTCCCATATTCTCAGCATTTAAATGTTCAAGTACTCCTACTGCAGGGTCCCAAGCAACATACTAAGAAAACCCTGAAGGATACCTTATTCCAATGTTATTAATCTCCCATGAAGGTGAAATCACAGGAATTATTCCTGTCTGACTGATCTTCTGTCCAGGTGATTTAAGATCCTCATACACAAGTTGCAAGAACTCCATTTGGCTCCTAGGATCTCAGGTAGTTGAGCACAGTGCCCTGTGAAGAATCATGTCCCCATCTGGACAGCAGGCCTTCCTAGGGATGCACATGTGGAAGGGATGCAAACAGGCCTAGGATGGTGAGGAAGGGGACAGCTAGACAAGTTCAGAATGCATTCCCATGTCACAGTGCTCTGCCAAACTGGAAAGTGTGGATGTCCTTCTGGGTGAAAAATGGGGATGCTATGAAAAAGCACATGCCAGAATAGAAGGCATTTCCATCTCTACTCATGTATAAGCCAAGGCAGATCTCCACTGTAAAAGTGACTTAAAAATGAAAATATTGAAATTGATACATCATTATCAACAATGTCCTTATAGATTGATAAACTATTCAAATTAGATAGTGTTTTCTAGGACTCAGTCTCAAACCCAGGTGGGCTAGAGAGTATGTTGGCACTGGGCAATGTCAGGGGAATCTCAGGACTTTGATGAAGCAAAGGGTTCATGGTCAGAGTGGGAAAGACCACATTACGCCTCCAAAGAAAGGGTGTAAGGAACAAACCAGTAAAAAAGAAACATCACAGTGACTGGGAGAGTTAAGAGACATCCAGGAGGAAGATTTAACCCGGGGTGTTTCTTTTATTACATTTCTAGCCCATCTTTCCTTTGCATCCCAATTCTACCATAATCCACTGTGAGCTTAGGTAATGCAAACTCATTTTCATATCAGCAAAAGGGATTAGGAAGGTAAATCTTCAGAAGAAAAAATTATCCATGATGTATTTTCAAGTCAACTGCAGTATAAATGATTTTTTATCCACTCTTGTATTATTCATGCCTCAGCTCCCTCTCATGGCCATGAATAAATGAAATTTAACAAATGTTGCTTGGTCCATAGTAGCCCAGAATCATCCTAAAAACGGAAGATAAGCTGCAATCCCTTCCAGGGCCTCATAGAGTGTGAATGTGAAGGCCTTGGAAGCTAGTCAAAATCAAAAGACTTCCTCAGTCTTTTCACATTGCCTTTGATAAACAACAACAACAACAAATTACACACGCACATGTAATTGCATTTGAATTTCGAAGTAAATTAAACATTGTGACAAAAGGCAAATTAAATCAACGAACCAAAGTGTGCTGCTGTGTATTTATACCACACCTCTGCCTTGAACTTTCCCAGACCCACCTTTGAGAACTAAGGTATAGATCGGGGATCAGCAAAATACGACCTGCCGCCTGCCTTTGTATGGCTTGTGAGCTAATGGTTTTTAAATTGTTTAAAGGCTGGAAGAAAGAAAAAGACTAATACTTCATGACATGTAAAAATTATATGAAATTCAAATTTCAGTGTCCACAAATGAAGTTTCATTGGAGCTCATGCTCACCCTTATTGTCTGTGGCTTGGTTTTGTGCTAAGTGGTAGAGTGGGTGCAGCATAGATCAGATGGCCCACAAGCCCTGAAATACGTACTATTTGACAAAAAGAAAAAAGAAAAAAAGTACACATATATATGTATGATTTTCCCATCTTTAAAAGAGGGAATTGGTTTACATGAGGAGGATATATATATATATATATATATACACACACATACACATATAAAACCCAGGAAGTAGTAAAATTTAAAAAGAAACAAACATTAAGAAAAACCCCACAGAACCCAAGGAGAAGTAACATGGCAAGGTCACCAAGGTCACACAGGTGGTATGCGGCAGAGGCAACACTGGAATCCAGTCATCTGAACCCCACCCAGCATCATCTTTTCTCATTATACTACAGGGCCCAGCAGTCCCAGGCACTGTAGGATGTAAGCCAGTGATTGATCAGGACATAAGAACCAGAGTCACTCTTTCAGGGTTTCAGGAGCATACATGAATAATATTCCCTATGGCAAAGAGAAGAAAAACGAAACAAATACAGAAACTAATTACGAATGTGCGTGTGGCAAATTCACTTTGACCCAGCACATGCCCTACTGTGTGATGGGGCCATGCCACCTTCTGGTCTGAACTGAATGCCGCGTGTCTTTACTCTCATTCTGATATTGCTGCTGCAGTTTAAAAGCCCACAGAAACATGGATGTGGAACACTTCATATGAGCCAGGGCACTGGGGGAAAAAAGGAATCTTGGAGTGGGGGAGAGAGTCGAGCTTGGTTTTGTGCTGGAGGCTACATTTTTATTTTTATTTTTTTCTGACTGGCACGCGTCTTCTTTATTTTGAATAATGGAGATAATTACACATTCAAGGGATCACACTCTAAACCCCTCAAATGATTAAGAAATCTTATTGCAGGCAATCATGAGAAAATGTAAGGGAGGATTACCTAGAGAGACAATGGAAATCATACTTTTTTGAGTCCCTCGCTTAGCACAGAGACCTAATCACCATTCTCCTCTCTTTCCCATGGCCTAATTGTTGATATTCCAGGCCTCTCTCAGGGCAAAGCAACGTTTTCCCCTAAACCCTGTTCATGTGAAGTCAGAGGTTTTGATGGGTCCCTCTTGGGAAACTGCTACCTCAGTGATTTTGATACCAACCAGTAAGCTCCCATTTACCAGCAACTAAGAGTACAACAAAAGCTTTCATTATGTTCAAGCTGCAAGATGCTTTGTGTAGGGAGAAAGGAACCCTGTAGATTATTTGCTCAATTCAACAAATATGTATTAAGCAGCTACCACATGGCAGACATTATGCTGGAAGCTGGGGATTAAACAGTGATAAAAATATAGTCCCTGACCTTAAGGGCCTAAGTCTAGTCAAGCCAGATAGATAGACAAGAAAACAGAAAACTCAAATATGTATCCAAAGGGATATGAAAAAAATAAGTACAGATCATTTGCAACAGTCTAGGTACTAAGCAATTTGAAGCATAAATGGAATTAACCTCTAAAAGAGGAAAGGGGTGATCATTTGGCAGGACAAGGGGACAAGTGTGAAGCCCTGTAGACAAGGGAGATTATGTATGGCTCAGAAAACTAGGGCGGAGCTGTTCAAACCTCAGGAAGGGGAGCAGTAGGCAGATGGATTGGAGGGAGAAAGGCAAAGAATGGAACTGGGAACATCTGCCGATGCCAACCAAGAAGGGTCTTTTGAGCTTTATGCTGAGGATAAGAAACGCAACCTTAATCTGAGGGCAATGCAGAGCCTCAAAAGTTTCTTAATGACAGTGAGTGATAGGATTACATTTGCCTCTTTCTTGTTAGCATACAGTAACACCTCCCTCTCCAGAGACTATATATTTTGACCCAGGAGGCCCTCAGTTTCCTGGTATAACAATAATAATAACGGTAACAATAGCCAGTGCATATTGTGTTAACATGTGCCTGGTATTGGGGTAAGCACTTTACCTGAATTATACCATTTAATCCTTTCAACAATCTTATGAAATAGATATTATTATTATTTCTGACAGATGAGGAAACTGAGACACAGATTAAGTAGCATGTCCAAGAATGTACAATTCTTAAGGAAAGGAGCTAGAATTTAAATCCACTGCTGTCTGCCTGCAGAGCTCAGAGTTGAGCACAGGCCCGGGAGTGAAAAAGTCAAATACAACTTTCAACTCTGATTCTCAGTGACTTTGTGCTGGCTGAATGTTTTCTTGTATTTAAATGAGAAGGATGTGCTAATAATTTCCTTCCTCAAGTCTAATATCAAGCTACTTTATTTCTCATAGATGTCAACAGAAGAATTGAAGTTCAGCATAGCCATTTGACTCTTACTTGTTCTTAAGCCAAGAACAGAGTTACAAGAAATCAACACTATCGAAGACGTGTGTTCTCACTCATGTATAATTTCAAATCTCTCCTCCTTTCCCTCACCATCACAGTCTTCTTTTCCAAAGCTTGAGATAAAAATCCAAGGATGGAATGATTTCTATAAACATGTGGTGACTGTCAGTGGATCAGAAAGTACAACATCACTGGAACTTCCCCCCAACATATCACTGTCATCAGGTTTTGTCTTCTTTCCGGTCCATCTACAGTGACAATAATCCGGACTCTGTTTTCTCTATCAATTACACTTTAAGTTGATCAGGGTGAGACTTTCATTAAAGAAAAATCAACAGCTCTGTAAAGGGAGGTGTTAAAAGCTAACAAAAGGATTCAGTGTTAAAAATGGCTAAATCGTGCTTGCTGGATTTGTAACGGCCAACAGGTACCTTTCCCTGAGTTCACACCACGATCCGTAATATAGAATGGAAGTCGTGGTTGGCAAAAACATCTAGAAAAGGATAGAGAACTATCCCATTTTAGTGCCCTCAGGTTGCCAGGGGAGTATCAAGGTCCGGTTGGCTTTTGATACTGGGAACATAACTCAGTGGTCTCAGCTTCAGAACTCTTAGACTTCCTGGAACCAAAGGTTTAAAGTCTTGGCAAGCTTGAGTCATGGCTTCAATCTCTGTCTCCTTAGGGTGAAAAAAAAATCTGAAGAGCAAGTGATTTATAGTATGTTCTTCTAGAACACCTCTTCAACGTCTGGCCACTGAATGGACTTTAAAATATGCCCACAGGGATCCTTTTTCCAAGAACAATCTCTGAGTGCTTATTATTCACTTTACTAGTGTAGAAGCTCTTTAATCATTGTCTCTATATTTGCTTTAATCTAGAAACTCAATTTATTAGCTCAGAATGTGCCTGAAGCTTCTCACCATCTTATTGGAGAAAGACTAATATAAATTCAAAAGACAACTCTAAAACAGTCATATTGATGTGACAAGACATTAGGATATGAAGAGACAAAATAATATAACAATTATAGTACAGATTTAAAGTTTATTTCTGGAAAAAAAAACATTCCATATTTTGTTTTAAGTGGAGTAACACCATTTTTAACTCCAGTCAATAATAACAATTGATGAGAGAGTAAGAGCATTATTTATGATAAACCTGATGTTATCCATCCCAAAGAATGTTTAGCACTAAACTTTTGAGAAGTTAGCTAAAGACCACAGTTGAGAGATGCTTCCAAAAACAAAGTTGTTAAGAAACCAGGCAAATACCATGAGCTACAAAATCAATCAGTCAATCGAACAATCAAATAAATAAACAAACAAACAAACAAATACAATTTATAGAAACAAATCAGAGCATCAAGAAAAAATAATGTTCAGGATACAGGTGCTCAAGACAGCACAAGATCAAAGCAGTGTGTGAGGCACATGCTAAACAGAAGATGATGTAAGAGTCCAGAGAGAAAAGACTGATAGAACGACTCCACTTTGAAATGAAACTGCATTATCTTTGGCTTCTAGGTGATATAAAGACTGGCCACAGCTAGTCTAATCACTATGAGCTCTACTGATGACATTCTTGATCTGTTGCTATTTGTCTCTGATCTTTCTCCCCAGAGTTGTTTTATTATCAAGTAAAACATTTACTTTTTTTTCTTTTCTTATAGCAGAGAATTTACTGATTACCTAGTCTAACTCATTAACTTTACAAATGAAGAAACCAAGGTCCCTAAGAAGTTAAAATGAATTTCCCAAAGTCATCCAGGTAGAGAGTACCACAGACAGGACTGAAATCCTGGATCTTCTGATTCCCAAACCGTACTTCATTCCCCGAGCCCATTCTTCCTTTCAAGTAATCCCACTTTCCTCCTAATCATAGTGATAATTTCTGCAAAGGTAGAGAAAGACTGGAGGTGATTCTCAAATGTTAGATTTTAAAATTAGCATTTGGGAACTATATGGCTATAAAGCAGTACTGGAAATTGGGAGGAAGACAACATCACCACATTTCTTTCCAAGAGCGTCCCAAAGCAATCTTCCAGAATACTGGTTTAAAATCATAGGCTCTGTCTGCTCTGTCACTGAACCAGCTTATTATTATTTTCTTACCAGGAATTGAATTTAGGAATTCAAAGGATCTTAGAAATCACCTAGACCTACTCTCTTATCTTGTGAAGAGAAAGCTGAGGCTCAAAGAGGCTGTTTTACAAAATCACAAAATATTAGAATTTGAAGGTGCAACAAATACTTAGGCAACTTTATTTTTAATTTAGAGAAATAGGAGAAGTACAAAAAGTGCTTCACTATTATAACACCCATGTTTCCCACCACCTATAATTGACAGCTGTTCATTTTGTCATATTTACTTCAAACAATTTTATATAAGGAATAAAACTATTTAGATACAGTTGAAATAAGCTTTTTTTCCCATCCCTTAGTCTCATTTCCCTCCTTCTATTAGAAAGGAGGGACAGCCCATATTAGAAATTTATTTGTGAATCCTTGCACTGTACTTTGTACAATCTCATATATACATGTAGATATCAATGGATAATACATATCTTTTGTTAATGCCAGGAGGTTAGGACCCGTCAATCAAAACAATTCTGGTTTTATCTGATTGTATATTATCCTTCCTAGAAATATTTAGTAGAAAATTGCTTTAAGACAAAAAATTGTAAACAATTTCAGTCTAACACATCCATTTAACAGACAGGTCAGGGAGGTTAAGTGACTTGCCTCAATAGATAGTGTCACCATTCAACGTGAACTCAAATGTCCTCCCTCCTCCACCCATCTCCACATTCTCTTTTCACTAGAGAACCCCACCTGATTGCCTTTTTCCTTCTATTTTAAGTGTTGTGGATGTTTTTCTTTATCATTTTTAGAAAGCTTTATTTCTCCCCTATACGTCCATTCCGAAAAGAAACAATTCCGGGGTTGAGAAATCTCATACCAGAAATAATATACTCTTTAACTTCACACTTTGTTCTGAACAGCAGGGCAGCCAGGCAGACACCAGTCTCACACACCATTATGAATCTGTCAGCAATTAGAATTCTAAACCCTATTCGGTTTTTACTTGCTTCAATCAACTTGTCACTGCAGTGAGGATTATCTACTTTCTCAATATAAACATCAACCAAAGTGAGTGCAATGGCTTGCGTCCTTGGCGGAGGCACCGCCAGGAGAATGTTAAATAGCGCATGCTGCAGACAGGAGGGATCTGGGGCCTTAATGGGCCATAATTAGAGGGGGCAGAGCTACACTAGCCTTTGTGTGAGGCTTTAGAATTCTGCTCCTTAGGATTGGGAGACATCTTGGGAGATGCAAGGAGGCTGCTGTCTGCGTCTTCCATCTCCGCTTTCTGAACTGGAAAGAAAGGAACAGAAAAGAAGAAAGTGTGTCTGTGCAATGTTTCCACTCAGACTCAAAAGACCCTGGGGATCATGCCACACAATCCCTTCATTTAAAGGATTAGGAAACTAAGATCCGGAGAGGGGAAAGCCGTGGCCAAGGTCCAACCTGTGACAGAGGCCAGTGTCCTGACTCTCCCCCCTGTGCTCTTCCCATCTCACCACACTGCCCCCGGCAGGGGCTGTGGAAAGGACCTGTGTAATAAACCACATCCTTCACCCAAATTCTCTTAGTTTTCCATGGTACCCTGTGGTGCAAAAGATCAAGCAATACCGTGCAATAAGTGTGAGGACAAGGCAAGGCCAGGGTACCACGGACACCTAGAGAAGAGTCTCATTCCACATCAAATCTCTTCTGAAGATAGAAAGTATGTAAGTACACAAGCAGAAATTAATGTGATTCCTTTCAACAAGCTATTTTAAAATAATAGTCTAAGGAAGTTAGAGTTGGGTGGGAAAAGAGAAAGAGAGTTTGGTATCTTCTATTGCTAATAATAGCTAACATTATATCATTTAACCTTCATAACAACTTTATGAGGTTCGCATTCTCATTTTAGTGTTTATTTTACAGAAGTGGAAACTGAAACACAGAGTGTTGTATAACTTGCTTAACTAATGGCAACCTAAGATTTGAACCTTGATGATGCGGTTCTAGTATTTCACTCTTAACCAATAAAAGTAGGGTGAACAACCATCCTGATTTGTCTGGGGCTGTCCCAGTTTTAGGAATGAAAGTCTCATGGCCTGTGTAACCCCTCAGTCCTAGACGAACCGGGACAGTTGATCACCCTACACATAACTATAGTGACCCTTTTGTTTGTCAACAATTAAACCCAAGCCTGAAGAGGTGATTCACTTATGTGGGTTGCCATACCCACCTGTGTGCCCTTGGGAGGCTGAGGTCACAGGGAAGATCTTATATATTAATATGTGCCAAATACTATATTTAGCAATTGTCAGGCTTTTTGTCATTTTTATTCTCACACACATCCTGGATGAGGTATGCAGAGAAGAAAGCAGAGAGGCTCAGAGAGCACTGGGTCAGTCGACTAAGATCTCAGAGTTAGCAAGTACAAAGCCAGGATTAGAATCTAGGCAAGCTGGAAGAGCTTGAGACTTCTTTATAGGGAAATACCTAAAATGAGGAAGACTCAAAATATGAAAATCCTATCTGTTTGGTAGACTGTTTGTTTTTTTCAGATATGAGAACTCACCCCTAGAAACTTAAGTATAACTCTTTGAGAAGTCCCTTTCTGAATAGGCCTTTGTGCTTCCTCCCCCTTCCCACTCACCCATGGGATATAATATGAGCTAGCCACAAATTAGGGTCAATACCTCAATGCCCTCCCCATATCCATGCTATGCGCACACTGTTCCTTCCACTTAGATGATCACTCCCCTTCAGTCGTGTGCATGTAAGATTCCTACCCATTCTTTAAGATCAGTTCAAATACTACTGCCCTGAAGGCCTTCCATGGATATTCTAGCTTGCATTAATCATTATCTCATCTTCTTCCCCTAAAAATCTTTTAATTTTTTAAAATAGATATCCTCATCGCTTCATTCTAGGGTCTCAGGAGTGGGAGGGGGGTGGTGCCTGGATCTCTTGCTATGATGGAACCTACCTAGGCTTTATTCTGTTTCCTCTCACAGTACTCTGCGGTACCAGAGGTGCCACCTGCACAGTCAGTAGTTTGGGTGGCTTGTTGAATGAATCTGTGTATGCATCCATATATTTCACTATGAACTACGATGTTTGTACATGGAGATTTAGATCATGAAAACAAATATCCAGAATTTTTGTGTATGTCGGGGGATCATCGTTGGCCCCTCTAGGCCAGGCTCTACCCTAAAGCTAAAGCAAAAGAGTAAGGCAATTGGCTAGATGTTTTTAAGTACCTACTTCTATAAAACTCATCTTAACTATCTTCACAAAATTATTTGGTATTAAGAATAATGATTTTAAAATGGCTTAATAGAAATAAATACAGGGCAGGGAGTCAGTTTCCACTTTTTTGGTTATGACCCAAACTCACTGTGTGACCTTTGGTCCTCTTTTTGCCCAAACTGTAGCATGATAGTGGCAGAATTACATGATTTCTAGGATCCCCTGCAGCTCTACATGCCTACAATCCAATAATTCGAATAATTAGAGCAATTTTCCCTCTACAGGGACATTCTGTTCCCTACTGTTGTAGCCTTGGCATTCAGAAAATTTTGGATGAATAGTAATAACAAATTGGTAAAGGACCAGATGAAGCCACCTGAGGAAGAGGAGGGTATTATGTTTGAAGGAAGGAAGCCAGAGATTCTGGAGGGACATGATGTGTGAAATGCAGGCTGGGGGTTTAATGAGTTTGAGGCGTGAAATATCCAAGCTTCAGGGCAGCATTTCCTGGCAGTGTGGAGCACAGCATGTTTCCATGCCCTCTGTGGCCGAGTTCTATTTTAGAATGTACTTGCGCTGGGATACTCGAACACAGCTGTGACTGTCTGTTAACTTTTAGGTATGGATCTCCATTCAAGCAAATGGCTCTTGGTCTTATATTGACAGACCTAGGGAAAAGGCAGCTCGAGGAAGACAGACTTAGAAACTGAGTTGATTCGTGACAAAAGAAGTGGACTTTGTTGAGACGGAGATGTAGCAAACTTAGCTCAATGGACCAGAGAAGATAGAAGATCACTCTATGAAGGTCAGAAGCAAACGATAAGGGAAATTTTACTGGACAGCCCCGCCCAGCAAGAAATGTTTCCTTCAGCATTTGAGAATCCCTCAAAACTCCTTTGCCATTAATGTTTGTTTCTAGTTAGAACGTACCTATTGAGAACTTAACCCATGGAAAAAATTAGAGCACAGATGAGTGGTTTCACCATGCTCCCACCCTTCTCCCTTCTGGAATCCCTTCCAGGGCCCAAAGTGCAGAGCTGTCAAGTCCTGCCCTGAATGCTTTGGTTAAGTGGATGCCCAGCCCAACTGAGGAAGCTGTGTCAGGGTTGGGTTAAGTTCTCCAGCTGCTAGGAAGGGCAGAAGTGGTCACCATGGAAACAAGCCCCTCATTAATCATTTAGTGACTCACAAGGAAATGACTGGGATGCAAAGGGGACTGGAGTCCCTGGAAAGATTACACCATTTTCCTTGAAAAAAGCTGTCTAATTACATTCTTGAAAAACAAAGCAGCACTTCCAAAGTGGAGTGAAAATGGCTAGGATCGCTTTTGTTTTCTGAATTTATGCCGAGATGCTATGGTGCCCTGAGCCTGTGAAGGCAGGAAGGCCCCCATCTGTATGGATTTTGTTACTGTAGCCAATTTTAGTTGATACAACCCAATGTCCGAGCGAGCAGAGTACTTTGGGTGTTATCCACTCAAAATTCACATTTTTTAAAGGAATAACTGAGGCGTCAGGAGTGAGTGACATGTCCAAGGCCCATGTAGTGAATCAGTGGGAGAGCTAGGAGTAGAATCAAGGCCTTGCACTCCAAATTTCTTACTCCTCCCACAATCCTTGGGTCAGAGTGGATTTTATCGCGAAGCTAGTGAAGATTAAATTTCAAGATACCGTTTTTAATGGGTCCCTAACGCTGTGAGAGGGGCCTTAGCAATGTATTCCCACTGTTATCGCTCTCTCTTTCTCTTTCCCAACAGTGAAATATTTGAACTGCAATTGGTGAAGAATGCTATTTCTTCCCATTCTGTCTCCCTCTCCATCACTCTTCCCTTCAGGTTGGGAGTCAGAATGGCCATGAGCATTTGTGAGATCTGGCTAAGGGGAAGTTGAAGTAGGCTAACATTTACTTGGGATTTAGTAGGATATAATTATGTGGTTCCCAGTCACTTTCAGAAAGAGTTAAGTTATTGTTTTATCTTTATGTAGGACAGAGTTCCAAGAATGCTTCCACAACCAACTAGCACCAACATTCAGAGGAAGGGCAGGGCCAAAGTTTAGTTCCTATGCAGATACAAATGGGCCCTGAGTCATCTGGCCCAGGGCACTTAAGGATAGTGGAGAAGAACAAGGTTTAACATGTACAGAGCCGGGAGGTAGTCTGCACAAAATTCTTCCACATCTCATGTGTGGAAGAAACTTGATAGAGATTTTCCATTATCAATAATGAATGAAACTTTTCCTTCTTTTTTTTTAAATTGAAGTTTATTGGGGTGACAATTGTTAGTAAAGTTACATCTATTTCAGGTGTACAATTCTGTATTACATCATCTATAAATCCCATTGTGTGTTCACCACCCAGAATCAGTTCTCCTTCCATCACCATATATTTGATCCCTTTTACCCTCATCTACTACAACCCTCCCCCCTTACCCTCTGGTAACCACTAAACTATTGTCTATGGCTATGAGTTTTTGTTTCTCATTTGTTTGTCTCGTTCTTTTGTTGTGTGTGATTTATATACCACATATCAGTGAAATCATATGGTTTTCTGCTTTTTCTGTCTGACTTATTTTGCTTAGCATTATAATCTCAAGATCCATCCATATTGTCACAAATGGTCCTATTTCATCTTTTCTTACGGACGAATAGTATTCCATTGTGTATATATACCACAACTTCTTTATCCTGAATGAAACTTTTCTAAACTATGAATACTAATTTTATAAAAATACATTGCAATCAACTAGAAAAATTGAATTATCTCTTTACAGAAAATAATTTTTAAAATGTATTGTCATAAGAAGTGGTGATCAACCAATATACTGGGGGTGACAAAAAAAATGTATACAAGTGGACACTTTGGTCAACATTACTCAGGCAGTGGAGTAGTTCACCTTAATCAGAAGTGTCTGGACGCTGATGGTAACCACTCACTTGTAATTACAGAAGTCAAACGTGACTTGTATTCATCTTTTGTTATCGGTATATATTATTACAATTTTAATAGTTTTTTCTTTTCTTAAAATGTGTATACATTTTTGGGGCACCCTCTGTATAGTGAACAATGGGTATGAATAAAATATAATATAGGTGTGTTAATAAAGGTGTTATGTTATTTTCTGGATTTTTATTTTTTGCAGTATTTGTCAGGTTTATAATACCTATTTTTGTTTTTGTTTTGTAATTGATGGAGATGTAGTTTGTGATTCAAAAAATATTCATTGTTTTGCGTAATTTTATTTTTATAATATTATATTATTTTTTTCTTCAAGAAAGCCCCCATATCATATTAGTTGCATAAAATTTGGATCTGTCACCTGCCTGAGATACCTCTATAAAGAGTTTTCATTAATTATAGGATTATGGAGAATGACAGAATGTGTCCTGTGTGGGTTTTGTGGATCAGGAACCCATCTTATGGTAAAGTCACTCTAGCACTATCTTTATTGGAATTTATCAATTTAGAAGACTGTTCAGAGTCTTTTGCTCTGTGCACAGGAACTGTTCTCTAATGCTAATCCATTTGGGTCAATTCTGTTGCTGGTAACAGGAACAAAGCCTTATAGTACTGCACTATTACTCTTCAGTGTTATGTTTGTATACTGTTTATCCCCAAGCAACCAAGCCATTTACTGTCATTTGATTTTACCAAATTCAGTTTACCTTCTGAATATGTACATTTCTGAAATATATCTGGGGATTAGTTGTTTCAGCCCATTTACAGAAGGAAAGGACTCAATTATATTGATGAATTATTAAAATTTTAACTACTCAATTTCATCTCTAATATATTCTCTACTTAGAGAATTGCTATGAAGATGAAATAAGACAATGTATATGAAATATCCTAACCCAGACACTAGCACGTAAGTACTTGGTAAATATTAGTTTAATGTTAGATGATTCTTTACCCATAGGCAAACATTTGCCAACTTGGGTTCATGAAACACCCAGATGCCTGGAGGCATTTTTACAGTTCCTTGAAAGAAAATGTGGTCACAGTACACAAGCATCGAATTTCTCTGTTTCAACATGAACCATGGATTGTAGAACTGAAGCAAGAAACCCAACACATAAAGTTTTTGCAAACTTGAGTGTTTAGGAAAGCTTATTGAAGACAGATTTCTGAAATCATATGTTATCAGAAAAACTCTCTCGACTTACCTACTTCCCAGTTACAGGACTGTTGTCAAGTGATTCTATTTATTTCCATTTTTATTTCTTTATCTTCAAAACAAAATATTAATAACTTATTGGCCCATAAGATAATAAAAAATATGATAAATTTGAAGATGTATAGACAAAAAGTTATTATTTTTGCACCAGAGAAGTAAAATGGAGAACTAAAGCAAACTAGCAGATAATTTGTCTTACATTCCTTCTTCCAAAGCCCCATCACTACTTTCCTCATAATTACTAAGTGCAAACAAGTGGGACACACTTAATATGATTCCAGAACAGAATTCAAACATTTACAACCTAGAAAATATAGACGTAAATACCTACTTGACAAAAGACAAAAAATAAAAGCTCGGGTTGTCTCACTAACATCTTTATTTTCAGAGGGGAGATGAGATAGAAACTACAGATGATAGAGAAAGAGAAGGGAAAGCCTATTATTTAACTAACAAATATAATCAATAGAAAAGTGAAAATAAACATTTAAGGAGGAAAGGGAAGGGTGAAGTATAGGGTGTGTGAACTAAGTCTGGTTCTTTCATAGACAGAAGTGATAACTGATGTCGATAACAATACATAGAAATAAAAACATATTTTTCAGAGTTATGAAGGTAACCACCAGCAGAATCAGAAAGAAAGGCTCTTAAAATAAGTTACCACTAAGTTAGAAATAGGAAGAAATGAGTTGGGAAGCTGTTGCTGTCTAACACAAGCCCTTCTATATCATTTAATTTTCTTTATGATTTGATAAAATATGAAAGAAAAAAATTAACAATTAAAAAAGACATGTTTTGATTACCTTTAGTGGCATAAAAATAACATCAAATATTCACTATTGTTGTTAGTAAGGATTTTATTTTCAGCCAACTCTTTTCTTTATTCTATACCTGCATTGTACAGTAAGATAGCCACTAGATAGATGTGGCTATATGGAATTAAATTAAAATAAAACAATATTAAAATTTCAGTTTCAAAGTCTTATCTGTCATCTTCCATAGCCAGTGGCTACTGTGTTGAATAGTACAGAATTATGGAATTTTCCATTATTGCAAAAAGGTCTCTACCCTCACTCTAAGCAATCTCATCCACACTTGAGGTTTTACCTACCACTCCCTGACCTTTGTCTCTAGCCAAACATCCTATCTCCTGAGCAGCATGTCTTCACATGCACCTGCTGCTTAGGCGTATTTTCATTTGATGGTCCATAGCCCTTCATATGCAAGTTATCCAAATGTGAACACATTGTATTTCCTGTGAAAATCGTTTTTACTTCCTATATTCCCTACCTCTACCATTGGAGCTATCATCTGAAAAGTCACCTGAGCCAGATGGCAGGTGTCTGCTACTTGTACCTCACTCTCTTTGAAGCTGACAGGGTCTGAAAGAGCCCCACCTCTTCACTTCTTTCTTTCATATTTTTTCTGGCCAGAAGATCTACTAGGTTATCATGTTCTACTTATTCTCAGTGCAGCCTACACTTAAGCTAACTGAACTCTATTCTAAAACTGACAAGCTGCTGACTCTGGCACTCTGGATATCACTTAGCTAGTCTTCTTTATGATTTTTTCCTCCCCAGTAAAATGCCATTCCTCATTCTCTGTAGCTATGATATATTTTGAGTATTGCTATGCATTTTGATGTAACCACAACAAAGTCTGGGAATCAAAAGACTTTTGGTAAAATCAAAATACTATTTCTGGGGGGTGGGGGGTGGGGGGTGGGAGATGAGGGTAATGGGGATCAAATATATGGTGATGGAAGAACTGACTCTGGGTGGTGAACACACAACGGGATTTATAGATGATGTAATACAGAATTGTACACCTGAAATCTATGTAATTTTACTAATTGTCACCCCAATAAATTTAAAAAAAAAAAAAGAAAGAAAAAAAAACACCTATTTCTTTTTAAATTCAGAGAGAAGGCCTAAGTTGGTCTGCTACTTTGTAAACTCAGACCACAAAAAGGCAGTGGTTTCACAGAAGCTTAAAACGTGCTACTGAAATGAGTTGAAGTCAAAACGCCTATGACATCAGGATCACAAAATGCATGTACTGATTGCCTACTATATGGAAAGGTCTGTGTTAGAGGAGAAATCGGGATACCTTCAAGGAGTCCACAGTCAATCAGGGTAGAATATAGTTTAACAGCTATGTTTCATATAAGTCAAGTTGTGGGTCCAGTAGAAGGACCAGCTCAACATCTGTTCTAATCTTGTGCTCGAGGGTCTTTGGCACTGCAGAAATTAGGAAGCTATTATAATTTTCAGGTTCCTTTGTAACTAGATTTCAGAGGGGATTAAGTTCTAACTTAATTTGGGTCTCCTACCTATGAGTACACAATTTAGCCAAGTTTCTTAGCCTCTTTGTATTTTGCTTTCTTCATTTCAATATACTCGTAGAGTTTGTGATATTAATTTATTCTTGAGAGGCATCTGAGGACTTATAGATGTAGTGAATGAAAAGACCTTAGAACAATGCCTGGTACCTATAAACATGCAATAAATTCTGGCAGTTACTATTAAGAGGAAAAAATGGAATGCCCTTCCCATGTCCTGCTTCAGGATAAATGAGAAAGGGAGCAGAATGTGTCACATTCATTTTGCTAGTGCAGACCTGGTAGATGTAATGTGGCCGTGGAGCCAGTAGGTCTAATGGAATCTCCTGATCAGTAGATTGCAGCTAAGGTGCAGTGCGACCCTGGTGTCCGCTGTTGGGAAAGCAACCTCCTAATTTGCTAGATCCCTGCGAATGGCAGAGATAACTAATCGTTCGGTGGGCCAATTTTGTAGGGTTGTTCAGGGAATCACTTCTAGAGTCCAGCCTAAAGCTTCTACCTCTAGCCTTTCTAATAACATTATAAGTACTTAATTTCATAGTGAAATGGTTTATAGTATATGAAACTGAACCCAACCTGATATTGGCAGAATGGAAAAGCGGCATCATGTGGAGGCTTTGTGAGGTATGTTTGACAGTAACTAGGCCAGATCACTACTCCAGATCTCAGTTTCTTCATTTGTAAAGTGGAAAGTCTTGAAGCAGGATATAGAATGGCATTCCATGTACACTGCTCACTACAAGGGATTTCTTTCACCACTGTCTTTCAGGAAAACCATGGAGTGGGTGCCACAGCTGTCCACTTTCAGGTGATGGAGCATATCATACAGAACCATTTGTCAATCAAGTTCAACATTTTTTCCTCAGTCCATTGATTGTAGGGAACTCTCCATGAAACCACAGATATGGGCAGTTTAGGCTGTGTTACCACTTGGTGGCCTATGATCAAGTGCTTGTCTCCACTAGGACCCAGTAGCAAAGCAAAAGAAAAAAAAATGTTATCTGGGAGAATGGCATATCTTTGCTTAAAATCCTAAGGTCTAGCCTAAGGACTTCAAGGGTATTATGCTAAGTGAAATAAGTCAGAGAAAGACAAATACTGTATAATTTCAGTTACATGTAGAATCTTAAAGACTAAACAAACAAAATAAAACAGACTTACAGATAACTAACTGATAGTTGCCAGAGGGTGGGGCAGTGGGGATTGGGCAAAAAAAGGTGAAAGGAATTTAGAGGTACAAACTTATAGTTATAACATAAATATTTCACAAGGATGTAATGTACAGCATACGAAATACAATCAACATGACAATAACTCTCTGTACGGTGACAGATGTTACTAGATTTCTCATGGTGATCACTTCATAATGTATATAAATATCAAATCACTATGTTATACACCTGAAACTAATATAATATTGTAAGTCAACTATACTTAATTAAAAACAGCTTTATATTCCAAAATTAAAAAAAAAAAAATCCTAAGACCTATCCAATGATTCACCTAAAGAGGCTGGCCAAAGTTTCCATGCAGGAACTCTACCTTCCACAGATACTTCAAGTACCATTGGATCTGCTAGGTATGTAGCCCAAGTGATAAAGTAGATTGCACAGCAGACTAAACCTGCTCCAGATCCTCCCCTGTTCTGTGCCTCACTCAAAATTAGCAACCTTTTGGATTACTTGGTCAATGGGTTCAGACCCAAGTGAGGTATATGTTGCTTCCAAAATCTAAAGAACCCTATTAGGCATTGTGGTTCTTTCTTAGCAATAGAAGAACAGAAAATTTCCAAATGCCTTAGGAGATGTATCCTGACATGTCTCAGACCACTGATAACCTAGAAAAGTCAACAGTGTGATGTTTGGTGACAAAAGCCCCAGAATTTTGAAGGGAGGGGTATATTTTCAGGCATGTGTCACACAAATGTTAGAATACTTGCTACTTCTTGTTCACCTGATTAAATCAACATAATATCATCAGTGAAATAGATCAGTGGAACAGAGAGATAGATGATCAAGTTCTATTTTAACCAGAATGTAACATAGGTTTGGAAAGTTGATAGAACCCTGAGTGCATTGCTGATCCTGACAGCTGAAAGCAAACTGCCTCTGGTGATCTTTAATAATTGGGAAAAGAAAAAAATAAAACAAAAACTCATCATATCAATAACTGCCTACCAGGTGCTAGGGAATGTAGTTTTTTTCCAAACAAACAAAACACACACACACACACACACACACACACACACACACACACACACACACATCTGGATCAATAACTGTAGGTGGAGTCAACAGTTGATGAAATGTGCAATAATTCATGCTCATTCGGCATTTTCTAGACTTACAAGTATAACCAAATTCAGCTTCTTTGTGACAAGGTGTAATATACCCCAAAATAAATGTGAGGTTTTGCCAGTTGATACCAACAGCAAACTGGAGAGCATATATGGGAACTGACCCCAAAGTAAGTTCAGGGTGGAAGAAATATAATGTTGGAGAAGACAAAATTTATTGATTAGAGTACACTAGGCTAAGATTTCGGATTCAATGTGTTTGAGCTGCTAAAAATGGCCCTAAAGGTTTGCTTGATTAATTGACTCAAACATGGGCCCAAAGGAAGTATATACTGAACAAATTTGAAATGCCAGAGAAAGTCATTCAAAGACTTCGGGAGATGGGGAGGCTAATGTGGATTTAGTATGTAAGACCTTCTCACCTACCTTCTATGTCCCCTAAGAAGGTCCAGAGATACTTCCTTCATCAAGGCCATGAGAAATACATTTGTGAGAGGAATCCCAACATTCTTAAAAAGCACTGAGCTATTCTCTGTAGGCGAAGAGTGGTAGTGGGAACTGTTGCCATTAATTTGGGCAATCTGGATTCAGTGGGGATCATACTATCCTAGGGAGGCAGGTTCAGATTCAAGTCCGACTTCAGTTCTCTTCTGCTTACACAGATCAAATAAGACTTGGGTGGGCTGTGCATCAGTTTTTTGTTCTAAGGATAAAACGATCAATTAACCTATACCAAAGTTCTCTGTGGGTCACACCATTCTGAGCATTGCTTTGCCTCAGCTTTCCATCATGGAAACCATGCTCACCTTGTTCTCTAGACTGAAGATAGAAATAACCAACTTAAAAATAATGTTTATTGCCAGATACTATAGAAGAGTAAGTTTGACACTGACTCAGGATAAAATATTAGACACTTTAGCAAAAAAGAAAGAAAGAAAAAGAAAAAAGAAAAAAAAATTAACAAATAAATTCAAAGATCCAAAAGGAAAAACAATGCTTATTAGGCATTACATAGGTTCACGATGAGTAATCCATACTTAAGTGGTCTCATTTGTCCCTTAGATTACTAAATTAGCAAAAAATTATATATTATATATATTATAAACCTGACCTAAGTTTCATGTGATAATAAAGAAAACTTAGATTTCATGAATAATGGTATATTGGCAAATGAAGAATAACTGCACTCTAATCTGCACACTCAGCCTATGTTTGAACTGCCATGCCAATGTTGAAAATAATATTGAAAAAGAAACATTAACCAAATAGAATAGTTCTCAAACAAGTTCAATAAGGGTTCCAGATAATCCATCACATGAAGAATGGCCGTGGTAACTGAGGGTTCTGTATCAAAAAAACAAAAATAAAACTACTTGGTTGGGAAAGCACCAGTTAGATGCTTTTAATTAAAGTATAACCACATGAAACAGGAGATTGATTTATTTTGGATAACGTCAAAGGAAGAAGAAGGATCAAATAGATACTTTTCCAGGGAGGAAGATTTGGATGCAATATTCAGAAAAACTTCTTGTTGCAGCTGCTCAGGAGTAGAACTGGCTGCTGTGGAAAAGCTCAGGATTCTCTGTCTTGGGAATGTTTTTGCAGAAGCTGAGTCTGCATCTGCTGTGTGTTTTGGTTAAGCACATTCCTGTAATAGGTAGGAGGCTAAACTAGATGACTTTTTAAGGTCCCTTCCAATCTCCAATTCAGTTATTCCAGAAAGAGGGAGCAGAAAATGTGAAAGAACAAGGAATTTCTGAGATGCATGTGGTAGGCATTGTGGACAGGATGTGAGAGAGAAGGTGGTGGTTTAGAGAACTTGATCCCAACATATTCTCCATCCAATACTGCAGCATTATGATCTCTCATATATATCTAAAAGCACAAGAGTTAAACTGGACCTATTATTTTCTCACCTCAAATTAACCAGCAATGACGATACATGGATTTTGATAGCATGCCTTTCCCTGGGAATGGAGATCTATGGAAAGGGCGGTGGGCCAGAAATAAGAAATTGGAAGTTTTAGACTCTAATCCGAGTATTACCAGAAAATTCACCATCTGCTTTTTGAGCAACTTCTTGCAAATTCCAGCTGTCTTCACTCCAAAGGAGACTTGTGAGATGTTTACAAGATTATAAGAACCTTTATAATTGAGCATAAAATAGTTCATCAGATGCAAGATCTAGGCTCAGGAGGAGCCTCATGACTCTCTCCTATTTCACAATGGTTGCAGTCCTGAAATGAAATATAGCTCACATTTTTTGTCTTTGTTTTGAGGCTAAAGTGAAGGTTTAGCAGAGCATATCGTAATTCCTCCTTGTGGCAACAGAATTATCCTAAGGGGTTGCTACAATCGAGTGGAATAAGTATATCAAGTCTCTGTCACTCCCAAGACCTCAAAGGGAGTTTTTCCTTAGGCTCTGAGGAACTGGTATCTCCAAGAAAATCAGGAGACCTGGCCCCCTAAGTGCCTTCGGAGCACGTTGTGGGAGGTGCAGACCAAAGGTGAGTTTACACATCAGTGACTCAAGTTTCCTGCCACTAAGCATAAGAAGTCACTCATGAGCAGCGTCCCTAAACCACAGCTACAGGATGTGGGCACAAGCCCTTGTATAATTGTTGGCCAAGAGCCAATGAGCATTCATCCCTGTGCAAATACTTGGGCTTTTTTTGTTGTTGTTAACCTTTGAAAACCACAGGTATTAGCCTCTCTCTTTCTTCCCCTTGGCACGAGTCATCTTCTTTTCTCCAACTTGGTCTCTTGTGTGCAAAGAATTTCTAAGGAGCTTTCAAGCCTAAATTTAATACGTTTGCCCTCCCCTCTCCTGCCCTACAAAATGCCAGGCAGAGGTAAAGCCACCTTACAAAATATCTGCTGGCTGTGCTGGCTTCCGCAGCTTTGTTTGGGCTTTTTGATCAGGTAGGAAATCAGAGAGCTCTATGAGTGACCTTAGCCTTTAAGAAAATACAGGTAATTTCTGGAAATTCCCTCTAAACAACAGTGACCTATTTTTTCCTCACCTCAGAATTAACCTAGCAACTATGATTAAGATGGCATGTCTTTCCCTGGGAATGGAGATATATGGAAAAAGCAGTGGACCAGGAATAGGAAATTGGAAAGTTTAGAATCTAATCCCAATATTGCCAAAAATTCATCATCTGCTTTTTGAGCAATTCTCTTCCAGTTTCTAGGTCTTTGCTCTATGAAATAAAAGCACTGGTGATTTCTATGCTCCCTTAGCTCCATGGTTCTGTGAATTGGCTTTCTTAGTAATGCTTCAGCAAATGGATGAGAATGGGCCTCAAGGCAAAGGACCCAAAACTCATGTTATTTTTTTTCCTTATTTTTGTTTGTTTGTTTGTTTTTCTGCTTTAGGGACTGGCCAAAGGTCAGTCTGTCTAAATATATCCTATTGCCCACTGGGAAGTCAGGCATGGTGATTCTTTATCACTCCCCTTCTTGTTGAGGGTAGAGAATTAATCATCCTTGCCTCTGTACCCAAATGTCCCACATCCTGATATGGAAACCCAAGTTGAACCTACTCTCGCATAAGAACATTTTTTAAGTGAAAGAGATGGCAGATGGACTTTATAGGATCTAAATCAACAAAAGGAGAATTTTGTAACCATCAAAACTGCCCAAGATATATCAGAAGACTGAGCAAGCTGTCACAATAGAAATGTTCAAGCAGTTTCTGAAAGGAGACTTACTGGGGATTTCCTAGTGGGTATTCCTGAAAATTCCCACTAGAGGGTAAAGAGGGTCAAATATAAGGTGATAGAAGGAGAATTGACTTTGGGTGATGAGCGCACAATGTACTATACAAATGTCGTATTAGAATTATGCACTTGAAACCTATATAATCTTACTAACCAAAGTCACCCCAATAAATGTAATAATTTTTTTTTAAATGATCAGATAAAAAAGCTGGCTGATTATGACATTTGAATGATAACATGCTTGGTACTTAACAGCTCTAGTATCTAATCCTATTCCCAATCAAATTTACCATGCCCCTTTTGGAAACTTTATTGGTATAGTTCAAATGATAGTGCAAAGGAAAAGCCCAGGCACACATATAGGTCCCCTGGTTTGTGGATGTGTGTTGAGCTTAAGGGAAAATGAGAATCCCAAGTATCAAATGAGAAAATGATGGTCAGTGTGTCCACAGTGACCAAGAAACCATTCCCAGAAAGAGCTGAATTTAGTCCCCATGGATGTTGCCCCACTTTCTGCTGCAAAAGTCATATCACTCTATATATCATTGAGTCAGATACTCAATGCTTTTTATTTAATAAAATAATTTAACCTCATTTCATTGAGTTCTCACAAGAATTTTATTAAGAAGGCAGAAGAGGTATCATTGTCTCTATTTTGCAGGTGGGGAAATTAAAAAGTTAAGGTAATTTTCCAGGATCTCACAGGACAGATTCAATTCTTTCCAAAAAAAATTTTTAAAAATTAGTCTACTAACCTAATCAATAGAAACAATTATTTGAAGAAACATAAAAATCATAGGTTAAAGGATTACATCAATCATCTCTTCAGCAATCCTTTCACAATATCTACGTTATCTGTCCCTACTTGAACACATCAAGCAATAGGGGGCTTACTATTTCAAGGAGCAAGCCATTCAGTTTTTGGACATTTCTAATGGTTAGAAGTTGATTCTTATCTTAAATTGTCATCCAAATTCCTGTATTCTCTCATGATCATAATCCTGCTTTCTAGATCCCGTTTATTACTTTATGGGATGTCCCAGAGGACAGTCTTTGCAAAATAATCAAGATAGGTGTCCTGTCATCTCTGAGTTCACTTTTCTCTACAGTAAACAACTTTGGTCTTATTAAATGCTTACCCTGTTGTTACAGACTGGACCTCAGGGCTAAGAGACATCTGCCTCCTCTCATCTTTTCTGATTTGATTCCATTGATGATGCACTGTGTCGTTTAGAGGGTCATTTGGGAACAGTCCTACTTAGGTTACAAAGGGGACAACTGTGCAGAAAGAAGACAATTGTCAGGCTGATCCTTAAATGGTAACTCAAAAGAATAGGCTGGACATTTCAGAGGCTTCTGCCAACAAATGCCACTATCTTGAGGCAAATGGGGATTTTCGGGCAGCAGTGTTATAATAATTTGCCAATTATGTCTACTTCAGAATGACTGCCAAAACAATCCAACGACTTTTCATTCCACTACTGTTGACAGGACAGCTAAGAATTTCAACATTTCCTTTTACAGTCTGAATAGAAGTTCCCTGCCTTGGGGACTGTAACAATATTTGCCATCATGGGGGGAAAAAGTGGGTGCTGGGAAGGGGAAAGAGAGGGAGGGAGAGAAACACTAATGGAAGTAAACAAAGACAAAATAAAATGAGGTTTATTCAAGGCTTGGGCTTTCAATGCTTGCATCAAATTGATGTTTGCAAATGTATCAGAGGGCAGACAGATCTTTGGAATTGAGGAAGTAAGTTTTTCCAAAGAAAAGACTTCAAAATAGACTCCACATAAGAAAAAAGAAAAATTACTTGGAATTTTTCATTTGAATACCAACCAAGGTGTCTCAACTTTGGATCTTGGGACAGGCAAAGAGTTGATTATAATATTTACAGTGTTCAACATTCTTTTCAAAATAAATTAAAAATAAAATTGAAAAATAGAAAAATAAAAGAAACTTGAAGAGATGATAAAAGATGAGATAATCTCCCAAGTTGTTCAAAATTAGACATAAGTCAAGGAGAGATGAAGAAGAACTAAGAGAGAAAAGAGCAATTGAAATATAGAATGAGTTAGGACAAAATTATATAATCTTGTAAATCAAGATCACCCTAACACATTTAACAAAATTAAAAAAAAAAAGAGCAGGTTAAAAAGATGGCTGACTGTGACATTTTTATGATGATCTGCTTCTACTTAACACCTCTTGTATGTACTCCTATTCCTAATCAAACTTATGATACCTCTTTTGGAAACTGCAAAACCCTCTGGATCCATGGACATTCCATAGGAGGCCCCTCTGAGACCCAAATAAAAAGACCAGTGGCATTCCCACCTCCCCTTTAATCATGTTGGCCCTTCTTTTATCCGTTTTACATATTGGGCATCTATTAGAACGAAAAAGGGTCTGCTATAGAAAAAAAAAATGTTTGAACAGAAAACTGCAAAGGGAAATGAGCTATTGAAACTTCTTAGGGAATTATATAATCAAATTGTGCTTTAGGACTCTGGCAACCAAGAGCAGGAGAGATTAGAAGAGGGTCAGCCTTGGAGTGAGGATACCAATTAAAAGACGATGACCTTTAAAACAAAAAAAAACAAAAAAAGCAGGCTATAGCTATTATCCAGGTGAACAGAATTAAAAAGTTGATCTAATAATATACCTGTGAGAATGGAAAGGAGAAGGAGTATATGAACATTTTGAAAGAAGAATGAACAGTTGAATATCTGGGCTTTCGGGTACAATGCTAAGCCACATACAGACGTGGTTCTGCTATGGTGGGAATGTTTGTGTCCCCCCAAATTTTATATGTTGAAATCCTAAAGTTTAATATGATGGTATTAAGAAATGGGGCCTTTGGACAGTGATTAGGCTATAAGGGCAGAGCCCTCATGAATGAGATTAATACCCTTATAAAAGAAGCACAAGAGAACACCTTTGCCCCTTTACCATGTGAGGGTATAACAAGAAGCCTGCAACCTCAGAAGAGTGCCCTCACCTGACCATCCTGGCACCCTGATCTCAAACAGAATTCCAGCCTCTAGAGCAGTGAGAAATAAATTTCAATTGTTTATAACCCATCCAATCTGTGGTGTTGTTATATCAGCCCATACAGACTAAGACAGCTACTACATGGGAGGTATTTGGCAGGGAATTCAAAACTGATGGATTTCTAGGATGATGACTGGGCCATAAAAATGCCACAGAGAAATCCATGAATTTGAAGATGCTGAATGTGAGAGGCCATCACTGACATATATATATATATATATATATATATATATATATATATATATATATATACACACACGTGCAAAATTGACTCTTGAAGAAATATCAAGGGTGCAAATATGTATTTGGAACTCATTCTAATAAAAAGAGTAGCTAAAATAATATAGACAGTGAGACTCCAATGAAAGACAAGATCATCATCAGAAGGCAGAAGATCAAGACTTGGAAAATGCCTACATTTAGAAGACAGATGAGCAAGAACCCAGAGTCTGGCCTGAGTTATGATCAGGTATTTATTTGATAACATTATCTGATGGGCTTAGGAGAATTTCTTTTCTGGTTTTAGGAAATTTGATTATCATTATGTGAGGTCTGAAGTGTGCATCTATCAGTCTAATCAAGCTGTTTAGATTTCCTAAGGTACTAAATATTCAAAAGCATGCAATACTATTTAAAAGTAGTTGTTTCAGTCCAAAAATATGGGAGCTGAACCAAAATCTTCAATAATGATACATCTAGAGATGATGTACTTATAGATCAAAGAGAGTCTCAAAAACCAATACTCCCACGGGCAAGGGAATAACCAAGTTTGTTGCGGTTTCCAATGAATGACATCAGCCCCATGTAGGTCTCAATCAAAATGGGTTCAGTTAACACCATCAGTCCCTTTCCTCTTTCAGATCCACTGGAACTCTTGAGTGCATTCTGGATAGCTGGAACAAGCTTAGATGTGAACCCAGACAACTGAAGAGGAAAAGAAGGCAGAGTTAGTGACTGCAGATGGTCCAGATGAACCCAATCCCCAGGCAGTCCTTACAAAAGTTGACCACATTCGGGGGCCGCAGTTATTCTTACTTCTTAAACTGGAATTGTTTCTCAGAATTGTTAACGTTGCTTCTGTTACTCTTTTAATGAATTAATCAGTTAATAAATGATGGAGATAAAATCACCTGCTTTATCTTGTTTATTTTTATTATTCATAATTTGTACAACCCTAAGAAACGAGTTTAATAAATGTTTGCCAATAATCTATTACGAATCAGACACCTGTTGTGTGCTACTGAAGATTTAAAGACAAGGAGGATACAGTCTCTGCCTTCACAGAATTGACGCTCTAATAATCTAAGAAATGAATTTGTAATGATTATACAAAACTCCCAAAAATAAATAGCACAAAGAGGCGTAAGATGCTAAAGGAACACAAAAGAGGGAGAAATCATACATGGTAAGAGAATCAGGAATGACTTGAAAAGGCAACTCTTGAGACAATCCTTTAAGGGTTCATAGGGTTTCAACCAGTGAAATGGGTAAGGGAGGGCCTCCTTGACATCTGCTGTTTTCCAACCCAGTATCCTTTCCACCATTTGAGATTCTTCTACTAATAAGAGTATTTCAATTTTCCTATGGAGAGTCATCCTCTTCCATCGAGGTCAAGTAGTTTAAATGCAACTGACTTTAGCACATAACTGAAGTCTAACCAATTAGAGGAATCCATTCCTCTGGTTACAGACATTGGTTCAGGGATGGGTACATGACCAATGTGATTGCAAAGACTACAAGCCTGGGAGGTATGCATGGTCATTTTTGCTACACATGGGGAGAATTTGACTGAGAATGAAGCCAACAAAGGTGAAAGAACTAAGACATGGAGAGATATGAATTCTTCATAAAGGTATTTGAATTACTAGATCAGCCTACAGTGAACTTTTAAGTTAAATGAGTGAAAAAAAAAATTCCTTCTTTTGGTCAAGCCAAGTCAAATTGAGTGAAGAGGAGAATAATGCAGGGAGCATTCCAGAGATATAAACAAGGAAAAGAACTGAAAAAGTTCATACCTTTGTATTTCCATTAAGCTATTTTATATCCATTATCTCATTCAAATATAAACCTATCAGGTAGGTAACAGAAGTTATCATCATTTCCATGTTAGAAACCAAGGCTCATAAAGGTAAATGATTTATCCAAAGTCACTTCACTTTCTGTATCATAGTTTAAAAAAAACAACAGAAAACAGTTGGAATAAGGGCCTACTCACAATGAGATCCAAATCTGTTTCCTAGGCAACTGGATCATTAATCGAAATGAAAACTCTTAGAATATATTCCAATATCAATTCAAATTATTAAGCGTACTATATAAATTGTTCTTCTCATTTCTCTATCAGGAGGCCAATCTTTTCTTTAAGAGACTAAAACAAGAGTGATGCTTCAACAAAGAAATCTTTTACCATAATTCAATTTTCTATGTAGGTTTTATCCTGGATTCTTAATTTTATACCGAATTGATCTCAGACAAACCACTTCTCCACATTTGGTTTAGAATTTAGAATCTAGAATGTATCTAGTGTTGGTAATTGACCAAACCCATAAGCAAGAAAATAAGAAAGGGGGGAAAAAGTCATGCAAATGAAGCTTCTGTAATTTGCTAGCAGTGTGACACTGTAAATTTCCTTTCCCTTTTTGAGCTGCAGTTTGCTCTTTTTATAAGAGACATTAAAATCTGTTGCCTAGATAATATCAGAAGAAAAACAGTGATTGATTATAAGACAACATAGAATTTGCTTGAATACCTGAATATCTGTGGATTTTTTACAATAAACTAAGGTATTTTCCCTCTACTTTTCTTTAAAGTAATATTTACCTAATTGGATAATATAAAAAACATTAATTTTAAAAAACTATGCTCACTTCCTTGATGTTAAAGAATCTAACAGACAAGTAGGGTTTTGTTTGTTCTCCATGCGTTTCTTGAATAGCAACAAAAATAGACAGAAGGTACCTCTTATTACCAGTACCTGCACGCTCTTTGACACCTTAAAAGGGATCTAAATATGGGTTACTGAATAAACAAACTATAGGTACATAATATGGGGGATTCTCGAAGGAAAGACATACTTTCAACCAACTCTATCAGTGCTTTAGTTAATTGGATAAGAAAAGCAGAAAAAAGTTTTCTTTCTTCAACTTCCAAAAGAGGAACAGCAAAAAAGGAAGAATAATTTAATAACATGGGCTTTTAATCTCTGTGTTTTAAAATCATGGAATTTCAAAGTCAGAAGTGATCTTAATTTTACCAATTCTAGCCACTCATCTAATGTTTCATTTGTCTTGCCACATCCTCACCAAGAAGCCACATTCCTCTACATAATTATATCCAATGCTGTGGAACTCATTGCTATCTGAGCACATCCATGTCATCACCGTGTATAATGGGGAAATGCTTTGGATTACATATAGAGGGACCGGGTATGTTTCCTTGCACTATCAGTAACTGATGGTTAGACCTTGGAAAAATAATTTAATCTCACTGAGCCTTAGTTTACACATCCGAAAATGGGAAAATAATAATAATAACAATATAAAACTAAATTAATCAGACTGTTGTATGTATTTAAGTGAATTATTTGAATGTATTTTGTAAAGCATATTATTCATAGATATAAATATTAACATTATTTATAGGCAGAAAAGATTTCAGCTTCTTTAATTCGATTCCCTTGAATTCCATACTTTGAGTGCCAATTTCTTTAATATGTATCACAGACTTCAGAAAGCACTTATTTTAAAACTGTGATATATGCTTTTCTAAAGTAACAAAGATGCTAAAGGATACATTAAATTCTACTTAGAAACCATAGATTCTACTCAAAAAACATGGCTTGAGCATCAAAGTATCTCCTCCAAGACATTTATCAATTATAAAGGGAAAAATACTAACTTTCCAGAAGAGAAACCCAGCATACAACATCATTACCAAAATTAAACACAGATAAAACAAAATGGCATTGGGTAAACATATAGCTGGTAAACAAACTGAAAAATCACATATAATTTTTAACATTAAGAAGCAAAATTTGGCACGAGAAGAGTTAGTCTTAACAGAGTTAAACACAAAGTGGAATTAACAACTAAAATCACACTCAGGAAAATAATATTAAAAATAACATCTTCAGAAGAAAATGTATAATAGCTATATTTAAAATGCACAAGAATCAAATTTTTGTTGTAAATGTTGCAAAAGGAAGAATCCATTCAGTGGAATTTTTCAGAAAAAAACATTTAAAAATTGAAAAGTGTTTAACTGTTTTGAATGGAAAATTATTCAATGAACTCAATTGCCTCAATGTAATGCATGTCAGAAAATGCAATATTAATGAAAATTTACTAATGTTTGTATCATTTTGATACCGGTTTATATTAAGATATAGAGGTAAGAGAAGTAAAATAACAATGTTTTCGTGAATCTGTTTTACTTTTAAACATTTCTCCATGATTAATTGAAAACTTCGACAATCTTAAGGAACTACTAATTACAACTTTTTTCTTAATTTAGGTTTTAAAATCTTTTTATTTTGAAATAATTTTAGACTTACAGAAAATAAGTAGAGTTCCCATGTACCGGTCATTCAAACTGTTCTAACAACTTACATAACTATAATATAGTCATCAAAACCTGGAAATTCAACATCGGTGCAATAATATTAACTAAACTACAGACCTTGTTCAAATTTCACTGTTTTTTGTTGTGTTTTTCTTAATGTCCTCCATCTGTTCCAGCATTCAGTCCACGATCTCTTTATACATTTCATTGTTCTTCTATTTTCCTCTACACTGTCAAAGTTTCTCAGTCTTTCCACTGTTTTCATGATCTTGGAACTTTTGATGAATACTGGTCAGTTATTTTGTAGACTATCTCTTAACTTGGATTTATCTGATGTTTTCTCATGATTAGATTGAGGTCTGTTTTTTGTTTTGTTTTGTTTTGTTTTGTTTTGTTTTTGGCAAAGATACTGCAGAAACTACGTTGAATCCTGTCACTGCCTCATTTTGCAGGCTCACAATGCCTGTATGTCTCATTACTAGTGGTGATGGTCTTAACCTTGATCACTTATCAGATGAAAAGGTATCTAAAATCATTCAAAAAATATTGATGAAGCACTTGCATTCTACTCCAGGTATGCTCTAAGTGCTGTAAGTAGACAGGAAAGAATCCTGTTCTCGTGGAACTTACATTCTTGTGGTATGAGACAAAAAGCAAAAATAGATACAAGTGATTTTGATATCGATAAATTCTAGGAGGAAAATAAAATGTTGTAAAGGGATAGAGAGTAATGGGATTGAGAGTTACTTTATATATCATATTCAGGGCAACGCTTTCTAAGGAAGCCTTGAACTGAGGCCCAAATGATAAAAAAGAGGCAGCCATTTAGAGAAGGTATTCTAGGAAGAAAATAACAGCATTGCTAAGGCTGTGAGGTAGGGATGCTTAGTTTATTTAAGGAACACGGAAAATGCCTGTAAGACTGGATTATCATGATCAAAAGAAGGAGGTCCGAGTATTAGGCATGAAGAATCTTGTGGGTCATCTTAGGAACTTTGAATCAAAGTGGTTTCAAGGACAAGTTTAATGTTGTATGTTTGGTTTTTGTTTTGTTTTTAAAATAATTCTGGCTGCTGTTTGGAGAATTTACTGTTAGGTTTAAGAATGGAAGGAGGAAGGTAAGACAAGTTTGTAGGTCCGTTCAGTACTCCAGGCAAGAGATGATTGTGGCTTGGACAAGACAGCAGTGGTGAACATGGGAACTGATTGAATTGGGAATTTTTTTTTTTTCTCTTCGAAATAGAGCAGCAGAACGTGCTGGTCTGATTGAATATAGGAGGTGATGAGAACTGAGGAATCAAAGATGACATCTAGATTTTGGTCTGAGTAGTTGGGTAGGTAGTGATATCAGTACTGAGCTGGAAAAGCTGTGGCAATAAGGTTTGGAAGTGGTGAGGTGCAGGGATCAAGGATTCTGTATGAGATGTGTGTTGTTTGAGATGTCTAACCAGTAAGCCTCTTACAGATTTACAATAGTCAGCTGGAGACATGAGCCTGGACCATGAAGAATATATAGATGTAAATATCCATGTCTATAGTTAAAAAATCCATAATCATAATTATAGATCCAGAATTCAAGGACAATATTCATAAGGTGAAGTTAATAGCCTAAACAAGATAAGACATAAGGCGGGCGTTAGAAATCAACAAATTTAGAAAATTTTTGTTGGACAAGATGCTACATACTAGGAGCAATGTACAAGGGGTCTAATAGCTTAACTGAGGGTCAAGTGTTCCAAGATGTGTCCAATGCTAAATGACTATTAAGCAACAGAGCAAGGTCTTGGACCCAGGTCTCCCGACTTAAGTCCTAAAGTCCATTCTGTTATAAAATACTACTACTATAAGCAGTAAAATTCTAATATTTAGGAAAGTATCTGTGTTCCTTATTTTCAAAAGGGAGAGAAGAAATAATCAGACTCAGGAATTTTCAAACCATGTTCCTTGGAACACTAGATTTCCTTATAAGGTGGGTGACCATAAAATTTATCATTCAAACCAGGATTCTTTTGAAAAGAAAGGAAGTTCCTTTATTAATAATGTTGGGACAACAGAGTCTTAAGGGTTTGGTGAGAGGGTGTGGAAGAAAAGGAAGAAGCCGAGCAGGTTACCTGCTTCAGTTCCGGCAATCACATCAGTTAGAGCTGTTCTATTTTTATCAGTTTTGTATATTTGGGGTCTGAATAAGATTCTATTTTAAAAAGGCTTTTTTTAAAAAAACATTTAAAAAAAAACCCAATGCTGTACTAAGCTTGCGTAGGAAACTCTAGCTCTGACTATTCAATCCACAAAGATCTATAATGCCCATGTTTCTATTCATCTTTCAAAACCAAGTTCAAATCCTATCTATCCCATAATGTCATCCCACACATTTAAAGAAAAAGTTAATTTTTTGTTCTATTACATTTCATTTATACCTCCACTCAAATATTTCATTCAGTTTTCTAAGAATTAAGAGGCTGTCTGTCTATACAACTAAACCAAGATTTCTCTACCTTGGGATTATTGCTATTTTGGGCCGGATAACTCTTTGCTGAAGGGGATGATGTCCTCTGAATTTTAAGATGTTAAGAAGAATCCCTAGCTTCTATCCACTAGAAACCAGTAGCATCCCACCCCAGGTGTGACAACCAAAATTATCTCCAGACATTACCAAATGTCCTCCAAGGGCAAAATGATCCCCTGTTGAGAACCACAGAACTAAAGAAAGTATAGCACGATGTAACAGGAGTATTGAGACCAAATAGACCTGGCCTTAATTTGCAAATATGGCACTCACTAGCTGTGTGACTTTGGGCAAGTTATCTAACCTCTCTGAATTTTATAGTTCCTTTTCTGTAAAATATGGCTATTAATAGCACCAAAAATATATGCGGGTGCCAAAAAACGCATACACATTTTAAGAGATGTTATCTATATATTACTTTTCAAAGTTGAATTGAATTATAGTAGCAAGTGTAGTATGGCATTCGCTCAATGGACAGCGTTAATCAAATGAATGCTATCGTCACCATGTGACAGGCAGGACAATCAAAGAAAATGGCGGAAGCACGGTTGTCGTTCCAGGAGCGCAAGACCATTTTGAAGTGGTATTTGAAATTCGAGAATGTTGTGGAAGTACAACAACAATGGAGGTGTGAGTACGCAACAGAACCTCCAATATGCCTAACAATTGCACATATTTGTGGTAAGTTTGACATGCATAGCACTGTGTGTGACGTGCACAAGGAAAGATCCAGGAGGCCTCTCAGAGCAACAAGTTCTGCTTCTCTTCTGCTATGGGGTTGGAACAATTTACACACTCGCCACAGAAGTCTACCAAATAATGTTCACCATAATCAGAAGTGTCTGGAAATTGATGGTAACCGCTTTGAGCACCTCTTGTAATTACAGAAGTCAAACGTGGCTTGTATTCATCTTTTGCTATCGGTATATATTTTAATACAGTTTTTTCCTTTCTTAAAATATACATACATTTTTAGTACCCTTTGTATTTTGTAAAGATTAAACCAACATTAATAAATAAGAGGTTTGTATATAAGCTCTCTGTGTGTGTACGCACATGATCAGATATTTCAGAAGAGTTGGGGAAGTCAAATGTGATGAGACTAGAATTTGGAGTCATGTTGCAAAGGCCAGAAAGGAAGCCTATTACTAATAATTAATAAATATTGTCAATAAATCATTGTCATCATATTAAAATATGGCTTCCTAAAGGCCAAAGTCCCATTCACCTTAACACTTCCATTGCCAATGACCTCTGGATTGTCAAGATGCTTTTTCATCGATCAATAAATGTTTTTCAAATTAGATTACTGAATGCTTCCTCAGTCATCATCATAAGTTTCATTTCATGAGAATCCTTTGTTGTCTCAGAATCTAAGTAATGAAAAGAACTTCTGACACAGTTTCATACCCAATGAACTTGGCATTTCGTTAGAGTCAGATGCACTTTATTTCTAGTCATTTCTGTGAGCCCTCTAAAAGTGGGAGGGGCCAGAAAGACAGAACAAGCAGTACACTGAAGGAGAGGCAGACAAAAGGCCAAGTCCCCAAGCTGGCTCTTGGGCGGTTCAAGCACCTGAATTCAATCTGTGTGACAGGAAAGTGGTGTCATCTGATATGAATGCCACCAGCCACATACTTTTCTCTAAAAGCTTTTATACACCCACCCCTGCTCCTTCTTTTATTCCCGTCTCAAAAAATGGAGGGTCAAGTTTTAACAACTCTGATTACATAGGGGCTGTGTGTTGGTTAGGGTAAGCATAGCAGTGCGTGCGTGTGTGCGTGTGTGTGTGTGTGTGTGTGTGTGTGTGTGTGAGCACTGAGGGGTGGGGTGGGGAGTGTTGAATGTTCTTCACTTTATAACAATTATTTATCAGTTGAGTGACTGGGCCCCTGGTTTGCTTCAGGTTCTGTCTGCCAGCAGTTCACTGCCCAGAGTCTCAGTTTTCCTTATTACAACCATCACTTGCTTCCTGTTTACACTGGGTAAAGAAACCTGGTTTCATGCCCGCAGGTCCACATTCCTCAGCTGAGCAGGTTTTCTAAGCCTTCAGGCTATATGTTTCAATCTCCCTATGTAGAAAGTGAAGCATGCTGGGATAAAGAGTAAGTCCATCCAATACTGGAAACCACTTGGGAAATCACACAGCTGGACAGAATGTCAATATCATCCTTGCACATTTTACCTTGAATTATCTTTATGGAGATACCGTAACTGTGGGTATGTTCCAGTGTGTAAAGAGAAAAAAGAGGATAAGGTAGAAGCTTCTTTCCTACAAAAGAGAGGTTTCTACACATCTTAATTTGCATACTCATCGTATTCCATTCCTCCAACTGTCCCATCAGCACATGTGTGAACACACACACACACATACTTTATACTCAAGCTGAAATTAACTACTCTTTATCCAAGAACATTTCATATACCTTTGTAATTTTCAGCTTCTAACCATGTTTCGTTTACTTAAAATATCTTCCCCCACTTTCTTTAATGCTTAAAGCATTCATGCCTTGAATTTCACATCAAATGTCATCACACCTGTTAACTTTAGAAGATACCTGTTTCCTCTTCGGGGCTCCCACAAAACCTTGTGAATCCCTCTATGAACAGTCTTAGCACATTGAATTATAATTTGTTAATTACCATTTTTTGCCTTCTCCTTCTCCACTATAAATGTCCGGGGAGCCAAATCTGTTTTATTCTTCTTGGTATCCCATGATACTAGCACATTACTTCGCATGTAGTATTAAAATGTCAGGTAGGTACTCAGTGACTATTTGTTGAATTGATGTGGAGGGAAACCAAAGGGCTAAGATACACTTGTAAAGCTACATTTTGATCGCTAAAATATTCACTTTCATAATTCCCTTGAAAGGAAACATAAAGATGCCAGAAATAAATAAAATGTTGGTCTGCAGATCACTTAGATTTGGCTGTAGAACTTCCATGACCCATTCACTATGATTCACCAGCTCTGGGCTCAGTCACTAGTCTCTCCCAGCAAGACTATAAACACACTCCAACAACACACCAAGGCAATTGAAAGAGGAGAGATAAGGCTACAGGCTGAAAATGTAAAGTGGATGAAACAATTGAGGATAACTTACCCTGGTCATAATGTATACTATTATATCACATCAATGAACACATACACATGCACACAAAGCCCCTTCAGTTTTATGTCTGTTCTTCTCCACATTAGCTAATTGTTTGGGTGTGAAAATAGAGCTGCTTTATTGTAATATCTTAGTCAATTCACTTAATCACTCTTAGTACCCTCATTTTTAAAATTGGATATAGCTGTCCTGACCTCAAAGGGTTTTTGTTGTTTGAATTACGTGAAAACATGCAAACTGCAATAAATAAATATAAAGAATAATGATATAATATTACATGAAATTATTTTCATGTCTGGTAATGATATAATATATAATCAATGCCAAAAGACGATTATTTTCTATTTTCACAACTGTTTTATGTAAATAACGCAAAATATGCTCATGCAGAGATTGGAAAATGTTGGTAAGGCTCAAAGATAAGCAAGAATGTCTGGACAGAGGTCATTTGACCATCATATTTCCCAGGTGTAGAAGTGACATAATGAAATAGATTTTTTTTAAAGTGTATTTTGACATAGTATTGCATAAATCTGATAGTGATTTTTTTTTTTTTTATCAGATCTCAATTTCTAACTGCCTGAAACCAACTCAACCCCATTTTCCATGGACATCTCAAACTCATCATGCCCTAAACTGAACCTCCAAACTTGCTCTGCTTAGCATTGTACCCCATTCAAATTAGTGGAATCACCACCTACTCAAGCCAGAAACCATGTCATCTCTGACCTCTTCTTCTCCTTCACTTACTATATATATCCTGTGAGTTTCCAGTATCCTGACTATCTCAAAATGTCTTCATCTTCTCTCCACTCTTATTGCCCTAACTTGGGTTAAACCTGTATACCTATTTTTTTCTTTGAGATATTAAAAGTATGGTGGGGAATATACAAAACTCCAGGTACACTGAATTACTCTGTGTCTAAGAGCATCCCTGGTACCTTCATGTGCTTCCACTCCTCTTCATTTGATCTTCTGTGTTAGTTCATTAATACTCATTTAAAAATCTTTGAATTTTTATCTGCCTCCTCTGTTAAGCAGTGCCTTCCACAAAAGGAAGAATCTTGTCTCATTTTTCTTTGTATCTTTAACAATAGTCATAATACCTATACTTTGTAGATGTCAGAAAATATTTGTTAGATTCCAAGTGTTGTAGAAGAAAAGATTCTGAGTGAAAAATAAATTTGGATTTTTAAAATATATTTTTTAAAGTAATAAGTTATTTCATTAAATTGTAAGCAATTTGAAAATTTTGACTGTGTGTAACTCAGCTCTACCTGATTCCCTTTCCTGCACCATAATAGTTTTGTTAAATTAAATTGTTTCAGGTATTTGATTTAGTTACGCATTTCCCCATATTCTTCTACTTTTTTTCTGTTTTATTCACAAGGGAAATGGAAAAACTAGTTTATATCACCCTTTTAACATCTTACGTTATGCCAAAATATTCATATAAAAGGTATTCTATATCCCCAGAATTACCTTTCTTCTTATTTATTTTTTATGTTAATATAACTGGGACTTACTCTAAGCCAATCTTGGAAAATGTCCTAAACATAAATAATATTGTGACATAAAACCAACAACAAAAGAAAAGCTAAGACTCAACTGGATCAGACTACTCATCATCTCACATTCCAGATGAAGATCACTTGTTTTCCTAGAGAGCTGGGACTTGGGGTGGTCTTTGACTAAGAAATGGCTTGGCAAATGGAAGTGCCAGACTGTTGCCAGGAAGAGAAAAAACAAGACTTTGGAAGAATGACTTAAGGAGAAAACCCTTAAAAGCAACATACTTAGATCCACAAAGTAGTTTGATTGACTGAAAACCAACCAACCAACTAACCAACCATTCATCATGCTCAAATTCACACATATGGACACATACAAGCCACACACCCCATCCAAAGAGAGCTGTATGAACATCAAGTTTCCCTTAGTCTTGGCTAATCGGAAGGCTTGGGGAAAATTTAATGTTCCAGTCTACTAATTATATTCATGGGTATGTAGGAAATAACAATTCCATGCCTCTTTCCATATTTAGCTTTCATCTTCCTTTTTAAATTATTTGATCGTATTTATGTATAGTAGAAAAACAACAACGCACTAACAGGTATTAGAGTAATGCAGTGGCATTTCTCTGAAGTTAACAGAACCAGATTCCTTTTAAAAGTAGGGAATGGCTTTGGAAAGTTACATTGTTAAGCTTTTTGAGTTGGAATAATAGGTGTTAAAAAAAAAGAAACAGATAAACTACTCTGTACTGTTAATAAGAAAAAATTGAAACAGGGTTTTATAGAGGGGGAAAGAACAGGGTAGAGAAGAGAGGAAAGAAGACTATGCAACAATGCATCAGAGTATCATTATTAATAAGGTCTCTTAAAAACAGGGCACTCTGATACTCCATTTGAAGTTTGGGGCAGTATTATGATATAAACTCCCACTGTCTCCCCCTGAAGCCCTCGGTGAGTGTACCATCACATAAATGCCTTTGAGCTGGTGTTACACTGTTCTTACTGGTTTTCATTTTTTGTTTGGTTAACATTGGGTGGTAAAGAGGCTGGGATGGTAATGCATGGGTTGAGTCACACTGGGGTGGTGATGCTTGGATTGAGGCACTGTGAAATAGGAGACTCGCAGGAAGAGTATCAACACTATCCTTAAAATGAACTAATTTAGTGCCTGCAATAGCTTGGAGACAGAGGTAAAGCTTGAGCCCCTGAGGACATTTGCATGAATCTGGAGAGGACCACTGACTTTTCCTAAGAGCAGAATGGGATGCAAGCCACCTATACTATATTAGGGGGAACGAAGACCCCATCCAACCTTTAACCACATATATTTTGTTTCAAGTCCTTTTTGGAATGGGGGGGGGATTTATGTGAGTCAATAAAATATTTGTTTATGTGCATAAATAGGTGTATTTAAAATAATGCAAAAAATGTAATGTATACCATTTAACCACAGAAGACTTTGGAGGCAGATTGCCGTGTTCTGTATTGATAGCAAATGAAGAGTTGTGATGTTCTGAAATGAATGCCAGCAGGTAACAGTAAACATAGAAATGGCAGAGAAGGCAAGGATTTCTAGGCCGAGAAGTGCACTTGTATATGTTGAAAATATAGCGTTTGATCTTTTACTGCATGTACAGCTCCAACTGTTTTACTTAGACTTCTTAGAGTACTCTAGTGCTGCTTTTAAGTTTCCTTGGGGAAGAAGAAATAACAGTAAAAGGGACTTTCCCTGCCACTAATAAATTTAAAAATCTACTTGGGGAGATAAGACTTAAAGACATAAAAATACTATTAATGGCTTTACAGTTTATGGAGCATTTTTATACACATTCTCTTCTTTAAGTTTACAATGATCCAATGAAGTTGGAAGGAAGGGCAGTGTTCATTATTTCCATGTAGAGATTAGACTACCAAGATCCAGAGAGAAAAGTGACTTAAGCATGACCACAGAGCATTACATGACTTCATACCTCACACTATTCCACATTCCACTGAATACAATTAAAATTTAATTATATAGAGAAAATTATATGTACCCTGTGGACAATAAACACAGTCAGACAAATACAAGTATTGCAAATTTTAAACAATATTACATTATAATGTCTCACTAAGAAATTATCAAGGAGGGAACAGCATGGTATGGTTAATATAAATATTACATATTTTTTTTCATATATGAAACAGCTCCATTGCGTACTAAAAAAAGTTATATAAACCTATTAAAGTTTTGAGCTCTATAAACCCCGGGTTGTATCTTATCATTTTTTTTTAACTGTACCTGCTTTAGAAGTACAAAACTTTATCAACAAAGTTAATCCAAGAGTGAATCCCAAACTGCCTCCTACCTTGCAAATTTCGAGGAACTGCTCACTGGTATATTTCACAGGATGCTCAGTGAAGGTAGCATAAGGCATCTCAGTGGACCACGGGTTCCAACGGGACAAAAGAGACTGCTGTTCTGGGCTCCCCCAGTAGATCCTAAGGCCATCTCCTTGTCTCCTACAAGAAAGGAGTTTTCCTTTAGGTTGGCCATTTCCATTAGATTAAAACAAAAAGGAAAGTGTGGGAAAGGAATGCAATACCTCAGTCAGCCTTTATATTGCTGCTAAGTGGCTTAACTATCAACTAGTTGAATTGTTCCAGGGAATTTAGGAGAAGAAAAAGATTAATTTGCTTTCAAACATGATGAATTCAGAGTGTTGAAAATTCCATGTGTAAATGCCTAGATGGAAATGTGACTCTGTTGGTCAGAACAGAGGTTAGGGCTGGATATTTGAATACTCACTTTGTGACAACATTCTAATAGTAAGAGTTAAAATAGAAAAGGAGAAGGAAGAGTTGACGTGGTGGGACAGAAACTGAAATAGTCAAGATAGGAGAGGGTCTGAAGAAGGAGGGAGATGACAACAGCAATGGTTTCCACAGAACCATAAATACCAGCAAGAAATGACTAAGAAAAGATCTGGGACTTCCCAAATAGGAAGATATACACGATAATTAAGAAGGAAGATGACCAATTCAAAATGCTCTGTGACCTCAGCTTCTACGTTGCATGATTCTCTATTCTCTGCACACATTCAATCTAGCAAAATTGCAGCAACAAACATGTCAAAGCTTGTGGGGAGACTGTCCCTGCACTTTTCCACTAACTTCACAGCCCTGATCCACAGTATGTGGAAAGCAGCCACTCCCTGGTGTAGCCCAGGCCTGGTCATCTAGTAAACCCACGTGCAGAGCAAGAGAAAGTCATCTTGGAAGTGGTGGGAGGGAATTTGTGGCAGGACACAGTATGGTCACATTGAATAACAAATTGTAATTTCTGTGGTCTCTTCTTTTGCATGTGCCCATCAGAATTCATGGTTTGTGGTTTTAAACATCTCCGAATGTAAAGAGATCCTCGGAGGTTAAGCCAAGCTCAGGAGCTTTGCATTCGACAAGCTTTAAAACTAAGTTGCCTGTAATTCTAAACAGCCCCATGGTATATCACAGAGGTCTTGTTTCTTCTAGAAATTAAATCCTGGGACCTAAAATGAAAAACTGGAGCTTAATTGTGGTCCCTTCACAAAGCGGTCACTTCCTGTATTAAGGAATTCTCCTTTGGGAATGCTATTGTGGTTTCTGAATGTTTATCCACAAAGAGATGTGTATAAACACCATCTCACACATAAGCACATACCACCTCTCTCCCAGTTGGCTGGTCCTGGAGCTGCTTCTTACAAAAGGAAAGTAAGAAAAGAGTCTGGCACATTCTGCTGCCCAGTTTTCAGATTTTTCAGATATCTGAAAGCTGACACCTCGCCTTTTTTGTATTTAATCCTTTGCCCAGAAAGAAAAGGGAAAGAAGAGAGAGAGAGAGAGAGAGAGAGAGAGAGAGAGAGAGAGAAGAAAAGTATTGTACATAACTCTAAAGTTTTTTTCCTAACCCCTCACCTTCACAGCTGTTGTACTGACATTTACCATCCCCCTTGTCCTTTCCTTCATTTTTTTTTTTTTTTTTTTTTTTTTTTTGCCTGGTAATAAACCCAAACCTCAATGAATATATTATACATGCTGGTTAATGGAGCATTCTGGCTTGAGTTCATTAAAACAACTTGCACAATGGAAATATTTACTGCTTCATATGTTAATTTATGTACTGGATGCAATTTTGCTCTTATTCAAAGGAATGAAAATCTGCCAGGATAGCTTATCTAATAAGTACACCTTTTATTACTTCACCTTAGGGAAACCTGAAATGAGATCTAAGCATAAAATTCAAGAGGGACACTCTTTCTAAATAGACAATCAATTTGAGCATGGCAATGACCTTTCTCAAAGATGTAGTATACTTCTAAATATGCAGGTCCAGCCAAACTTCTCTCCTGAGCAACAAAAGTGATAGATGGGAAAATAAATCTAGTACTAAGTAGTCTTTCCAAAGGTAAAACTAATGTGGAACTTCTCAACAAAGCCTTTAGTACCAGTTTGTTATGAAAATCTATCATCTTCCCTTCTGTCAAATGTCACTAGGGCAATTGTGGGGAATATGGATACCTTTATGACTAGGAATGCTTTACTAAACAGTTACTTGTACTTACACTGAGAGAAATCAGGTGAGATTATTAGAGTGAAAAAATACAATAAACAGGATGTCAGGTGGTCATGTGTTAGAGTCTTGGTTTTGAAACTTAATGCTGTGTGCCCATGGGCAAGCTCATCTCTTTTTCCCAATCTCACTTTCCCTATGTTCTTTAGAGTGTCTCCATGTGGTGGCATTTCAGGACTTCAGTAACTCTATGTGAGTGGTGTAGACAGCTGTGGTCATGTTTCTACGAGCATTTATCCAGTCAAGGACATACAGGATCCATAAGAAGCCACTGGGTTATGTAGTCTTTAATTTAGAGACATCATATTAGCAGCACCCTACCCCTGAGCAGAACACATTCTCTGCTACAAAGGCTACATCAACTATTGCCCCAGTAGTCCTAGGGAAGTTTAGCACCTACCACCATATTTCATAATGTGAAAGCACCGATCAGCTACCATATAGCAGAAGAGTAGTTTAGGGCTTATAAACTATAGAATGTCAGAGATAGAAGCGCTCGTGGAAGCCATACCCCAGTGTCTTCTTTCTGGAGATGAGAAAACCGAGACCCAGAAAGGACCAGGGCTTTCCTAAAGCATCACTCTAGACAGGGCTGAGTTGATGAGAGCCTTGGTCTCCCAAAACTTCATTTATGGGTATTTTCACCATTCTGGCTTATAGTTACAAAACACATTTCAAGTTAAGATCCTGCCATTACACAACATAGCATTATTTCCAATTAGACACAGAGTTAAAAGAATTGCCTGAAGGAGCCTGCCATCATTTGTGGGCAAAGAGCCTGCCCAGGAATTCTAGCTATAGGTCAGAAAGAAAATCTCTGTCTCAACGGGAACTGTATATTTTTATATGTACTCAATATTAGCAACTATACTACCGTAGGAAAATAAGGCAGTACTAAAAGTAAGGGGGGATTACAAAAAAGTTATGTCACCAGGGTAAGAAGACTGGGCCTTTCTCACTGAGCAGCAATGGTCAAGTTATCAAAGTGGGGGTACAGTTCCAGGTAAAGAATGCCAACATCAAATTTTTAAGCAAAGAAAGATTTGGTAGCTTTCTTCCTGAAATAATACTCTGAGTGTAAACTCTGGCTTTCACTAGTTCCTTATCTTTGGTCATTTCATACCACCTTTCTGATCTTTAGGTAACAACAATTTCATGAGGAACAAGAGAATAATGGATGAGAAAACGTTTTGCATGCTGTAAAGCGCTGTCCAACTAGCCAATATTGAGTGCCTGACATATATTATAACGCTTATTGTGTACTGTTAGAGACTTTATATATTGCTTTATTTTATTTAACCCTTATAGCAATTTTTTAAAACTTCCTTGATAGAAATAGATGAAGTTAACAGGAAATAAGATAAAAAAATTTGACCAGGCTTCATCAGATCATCAAGTCAAGAACTACTAGGATAAACTAATAGAATAAAAAGCGGGAACAGAAACACCACTGTCCCTGTGTGTCTGGTCCAAAGTCCATGTACCCGACACATTGAAAAGTCAAAACCCAAAATGTCAGAGTTTGGAGTGAGGAAAGGTTTATTGATTGAGACAGTGCCAACAGGGAGAATGGGAGACCTAGTGGCACCGCAAATCCATCTTAAGAAAGTACAGAGTTCAGGCTTCTTTTACATCAAGGGAAGGGAAAATGGGAGGGGCTAGAGGTGATTGACGACTGTAGGCATCTGGATGCCATCAGGGCTCGGGGAAGATTGTGCTTAGTCTGTTAACCCTAGTTGCTGTGAGTCCAGCCACAAGGTTCCTGCCAATCTTTGATAAACAATACATACTTCCCTTATCTCCTCTGGTGAGGCACCTCCTGGTAAGGAGCTGTTTTTGTCAACCTCAAGCCTCAAGCAGAATTCCTCTAATAATTAACATGTCAATAAGCAAGAAGCTATTTACCTGAAGGACAGGGGAACAAAGCAGGCTTAAACAAGATGGAGTCAGAGAGGCCGAGAAACTCGGTTACAATTACGTCTCATTTTGTTCCCACTTTCTATCCTCAAGGAAACCAGCAATGTCTGGCCTCCATTTGCACTTCTCACCCTTCACTTTTGGTAAATATCAAAATATCACAGAAAGGTTAGAAGTAGAGGAAGCACTCCATTAGGACACATAAGAACTTGATGGAAGAGGAGGGTTGATAATAGTTGGAGATTTTTAGGATCCTAGACTGTCTTTGAGTTGGAAGGCCCCTTAGAGATATGTTTCCAATTCTTTCATTTTATAGATATATAAACTAAATATCAGACTTTCTTCCTGTAGTCATATTAATTACATGTTCTACTCAGTGACTCAGACTCAGAATTCTGCTCAAATACAATTGTTGGCAGGGTAGAAGGCCTAAGCAATTACTGCTTTAAAGCATCATAGCAGCCCAATAGAAGATTTGCCTTCTACAACAACAACGAAAAAGCAAAGGCATGTTGAAGAGACGAGGTTTATACAGAAGAAACTATCATACAAGTGCCAAATGACCAATCATGAAAAACAAACACGGTTTAACAACACAGAAAGGAGCTCCAAGGTGAACAGAGGAATACTTTCTTCAATAACAAGCTTTGTAAGACAAAAAATGATTTCTGTCAGGAAAGACTCCCTTCCTTGAAGTCATTTTTAGTTGAACTAGAAAAATATGCCAGTCAGTCACCAGTCTGGGTTAATTTGCTCATTCCACACATTCTTCTTCTCTTCAGAGAGAAGCCACATATCCTTTTGTGTAGCACAATATAGCCAACTTCCTTTCCCTTAACTCCCCACTCTCTTTCCATCCTGGCTTTCACAGATGTTGGGCTGAGGCATTTAACTACCTGTTGGAAGCACTGAGTGAGGAGGTCCTGCTCCCCAGAAGGAGAAATGGCAGCTTCCATGATTACCTCCGTCAGTTCCCCCCTCCTTTCTACTCATCTCAAATCTCAAAGCTCTACCACAGAATTAAAAACATAGCTCCAGGCACCAGAGCGAGATTTATGAGGAAGCACAGACATTAACTCTTGCTCTAAATGCAGGGCGTGTGCTTGTAAGTATGGGTGAACAAACAGAAGGAGGCCACAGGGGAGGAGGGCAGGAGGGCGGGCAGTGAGGGGGAGACAGCAGTTCAGAACAACACAATATATTTTCTTAATGTCTCCTTTCAGCCTGTATTGTTGAAAAGCTGGCCTTCTAGGCCTATGAAATGTTAGTCCCTTGCTTATTTAATCTACACAAAAGGGGGGACGGAGTTGGCACCCTGGAGGGTATTCAATGCTCCTTTGCTCATTGAATGACCTCAGACGAAATATTTTCCATGACAAGAACCCAAAAGACGACGCTGGCACAGTGTCAGACAATAAGATTTGCAGAACGTGTTTACATTCTCTCAGTGTCCCCAGGCTGTTCCAAACCCATCGGCAGGTGCTGCCTTTATCTGCTCTCTTTGCTCACCTGGCTCCCTCCCAGAAGTTTCCAGGGCCTTGGGCTCAGTGAGATTAACTATGTACTGACATGGGTAACCAAGAAATTCTATGGGTTATGTTACTTGAGGGAGAGGTAAGTGATAAAGTTAAACAGATCTGCAGTGTCCGTGAAGAGAGAATTCAGAGGCAGTGTGGTGCCATGGTAAGAACCTTGAATGATAGATAGTTAGGAGGCCTGAGTTCAAAGGTCAGATGTGCCACTAACTTGTCAGTAATTTAAACCATTTACTTCCCTTTTGGGTCCAGGGGTATATAGCTGTAAAATCAGGTAGTTAAACCAGATCATCTCTAAGATCTTTTCTATTCCGATGTGTTAATATCTGTACTCAAAGACCAAAATAATTTTTATCATACTGGTTAGACAAAGAGCCATAAGATAACTTAACGAATATGAGGAATTCTCAGAGGGCTAGTGACTTGATCATTCTTCTCCTAGAAAAAGAAACAATCTTAAACTGCAGAATGAAAGACAGAGGTTTAAGCCAAAAGTAGAACTCAGAGAAAGTGAGGATGAATGTTACAAAAAGGGTTACAAAAAAAGGTTATGGAATCACCCAAGCTAAATTAGATTTTTATCTGCTTGGGAAATTTTAGATGTGCTTGTGCTAGAAGTGTTTATGTTCAGGGCTGAAGTAAAGAAGACTAAGACGTAAACCAAATCTAGCACCTAAGATGTTGTGACTCACAAAGTCAGGGTGTGTGTGTGTGTGTGTGTGTGTGTGTGTGTGTGTGTGTGTGTCTGGTGTGCGCGTGCACTCACATAGCAAATACTTTAGACCATCATTCTATTCTGAGAATGGTACATGTTATAATTGTAAGATCCTTGAACTGGCAGTCAATAAAACCTGGGTTTAACACTAGCATTGATACACTCTGTGTGGCTTAGAGCTGGGCACATATCTACGACATCATTTTCTTTTGCCATGGTCTAAATGTTTGCGTACCCCCAAAATGTATACATTGAAATTTTAATGCCCAATGTGATCAAATTAGGAAGTAAAGCCTTTGTGAGGTGATTATGTCATGAGGGCAGAGTCCTCATAATGGAATCAGTGCTTTTATACTAAAAGAAATCCCAGAGAGCTCCCTCACCCTTCCACTATGTGAAGACACAGCAAGAAGCTGCCATACATGAACCAGAAAGCGGGCCCTCACTACACGTTGAATTTGCCAGCACCTTGATCACGGACTTCCCAGCCTCTAGAACGGTGAGAAATACATTTCTGTTGTTTATATAAGTTACTCAGTCTCTGGTATTTTGTTACAGCAGCCCAAATGAACTAAGACACACTTCTTACAAAATAATGAAGGCACTGGAGTAGAAATTCTCAAGCGAACACTTCAACTATGACAAATCTAACACTTATAACCCGTCAAAGCCAAGGATTACTTACCTTTGGGTTTTACTTAAATAACAGACTACAATATTTTTATTTTCCAGAACTGGTGTGAATGGACTATTTGAATATAAGTCATTCTAAAACTTACATACTTATTTTTTAAAACAGCTTATATTTAAACATAACTAATTATTTTATAGCCTAATAAAAATCATAACAAATTACAGATTTTAAGAACTGGAAGGGATTTACTGTTAATCATTTATATTCTATACCCTTGACCCTTTAATTGCATTGATACAGAGACTAAAATCTAGAAAGTTATTTAGATTAATACTCAAAGCCCCCGTAATACTTTCCTGTATTCCAATGCTTTCCTTTATGAAAATCAGCTCTTGTATAATGAAGAGAAAGGCTATTTACCCAAGCTCTAAAAGATTCTTGACGGCTAAGCTCATTAATTCTATGTCAGCTATCTCTTTCCTCACCATCATTCTGTCCTTTCTTGCTGTTATCAACATTCCATTACAACACTCGAGCAGCTTTTCTTCTAATTTGTTTTTTCTAAATTTCTATTGAATCCATTACTCTTGGATTCATGGGAAAATAAACAAAACAAAACAAACAAATAAAAAAAAACAAACACCTTTTTCTCATGCCCTTTTCTACAAGGGAAATGTATCTATTTTATAGCAAATGCTTTTGTTTCACAGATGCTACCTACATAGAGAGCTAATCCAATGAGGTTGATGGTAAACGCTTTTAGATAAAATAGAAGAGGCTATATGGTTCTTTTAGTCTGTGCATCTAAATGCTTTTAGCTTAGAAGGTCCATCTGGAACTCCATACCTGTTAAAATGAAACAGACATGATTCCATATTAAAAATGATGACTTTCTTTCCACTGACAGGGATGGCATAAAATTTTGTCATCTTTAGAGTCGTACTCTGGTTGACTGCCATTGACACATTCTGTAGAAGGAGCCTCATAGTCTCATCCTCCCCTCAAACCTTTGGACATGTAACTCCCACAATATGTAACAATTGTTCTGAGTAGCAACATTATTAGCAAATCCCTGGTAGCATCCCTCCATGAAGTCCAGAGAAATTTCTCTGGATAAAATTGTAATGAAGACTCAGAGGGGGGAACAATCCCTTACTGTTGAAGGTACCAAAGAAGGCTTCATTCATTCAATGCATGTCTACTGATCTTCAACCTTGTACCAAGTACCTTGCATTGAAAACTGAGGAAATCATGAGAGCAAATACACAATTGGTTGATGTGGAGGGGTGGCAGTTATGGGGGAAGACAGAGAGAATTCAGCGTATGTGCCATGATTTACATTTTTATACTGATCTTATTTATTACCAGTTGGGCTACATGTGAGTTGGCAGGATGGAAAGAGAGGTAGGTCAGAAGAAAGTTACAGGACTTTGTGGGCGTTGAGGTAGGTAGTTGTGCAGGACAGTGAAAGGTCTGGAGCAGCCTATTCCCAACATGGAAGCTAGTGAGAAGCCAGTGGGAAATCAGTGGGGAGCAGCTTAATCAGCTGAGGAAATTTGTCTCTGGCTGCTACACTCAAAACTACAGAAAGAAGTAGAACTCTGTGTAGAGGTGAGTGGGGCACATGGCTAAGCCAGATGCACTCCTTGGTCTCCAGGCCATAAATGGGGCTGAGACCTGACCATGTGTGGGCTTCCTGCTGAGAGTCGTTAAAAAGCCTAGAGGCAAACAAAAAAGAGGATAAAATCAAAAGTTGGGTGATAATGATGATGGCAGGAGAAGAAAGGGGAAGGAGGAACTTTAAATGAAATATAAACTTTACCTTCAACAACTTCAAATTATGGCTGCTACATAACTGAATTTGTAAGAATTAGCTTCCCTAATCTTACAGCACCTCAATTTTCTCTTCTGTTAAATAAAACTAGTGATACTGTCTTGAGAATGTCCTATAAGGATTAAGTAAAATTAAAAATATCCGCACTCTGTATTTGCTAGTTGGACAGTGCCTTACAGCACACAAAACAATTTCTCAATCATCATCCCATTGTTCCACATGAAATTGCTGTTTCCATAAAAATTAGAAAGGCAGTATGAAATGCCCAAATACACAGAGCTGGTTAAAACCAGGGTTTACACCCAGATATTCCTGATCCAAAGGGGGACTCTAGCCTAGTTCTCCTAGTCCAGAGCCCTGAGTGCTATTCAAAAGATATGAATGTTGAGGAGATCCGAAGTTTGGTTAACAAGGAGGGCAACCTGGAAGAGGTTTTCTATACCCAGCAGCGCTCAGAGTGGAAGTCTGGAGCAGGTTTCTATCTGCAGTGACGGAAGAGGAAGGAAGAAATGAGAGCCTATCTAGTCCAGCCCTGGTTATTATTTCTGCAAACAGCAAAGCAAAGCCGGCAACAAGAGAAAGTAAGTTCTCAGGAAAAATAACTATAAACCTGCTGCTTCCTTTCCAGTTCATTACCCGGCACCAAACCTGTGTGGGAATCACAAAAGGATTGAAAAAAATACATTAGAATATTAACACTGTTGATACAATAGGATTATTTTGTCTGTTTTAAAGTTTCTTACTTTCTGTAGTGAGTATGTATTATTTTTACATGGAAATGATAAACTGCACATTTAAGATGTTATCATCCATCATAATCAGAGCAAAGACTAATGTGTACCAGACAGTGTGCTACGACCTCTACATTTGTTATCTCTTGTCCTTACCATAAACTCACAAGATAGACTTATAATCTCTATTTTACAGATGAGGAACCAAGGTTCAAAGCCATCAGTTAGTACATGATGGAGCTGCGATTAGAATTTACGTCTCTCTGGTTCTGTAGCCCCTCCTAAACCTATGGATGTACCAGACAAAAAAGAAAGGAACCATTTATACCAACCAGTCATTCGTTCCCCAGTGAGCCTATGTAAAGACAGTAATTCGAGAGCTCACATTGTATCTGTAGTCTCTGTTCACCTGAACTAATCTACCCTTTGCTTGACTGAACCAGCTCAGAAACATAAGGGACTTCCAGTTGCTTAGCAAATTCAGAAACTTTTCCAGCCTGGCATTCCAGACCTCTCACAGTACAGGCAGAGTATTCATTTCCAATATTCAAAACCATGACTCCTCAGGGCTCCAAACAAGCAAGTCAGCTTGCTGAGCCTGTCTGACAGCGTTTGTGATCATTTCACCAACATGAAATCATTCTGTATACTTATATCATCAAATGAACTGTGAGCTGTTCAAGAACAGTGTCCATGTCTAAATCTTATTTGTTGCCTCCACAAAACTATCTTGTAATACTTGGTCACTTTTCCCAGAGTCTTTACTGTAAAAAATTAAAAACAAACAAACAAAACACGAAAATACTCATTTCTCAGACCAGATTGATCTGGCTGCTGCTTTTGTCTTCTGTTAGTCTACATTTCTGAATCTCATTGTTTAAAACTGAGCTTTTAAAGTGTTTTCTGTTTGTTTAAGAGGGGTAGGGGAATCCTTCATCAATTTTGAGGTGTACATAAAATGAGCTTTGTAGAGAAACACCCAGGACAGAGTGGCAGTACTTTTGCAGGCAGGTAGTCTATCATTCCCTCTGAAAGCACGATTCTGCCGATGCTGGCCTGTCAGGTCTGTACCGGGCCCTTCTGTGCTAAGAGGCCACCATGTGTACAGAAGAGGGGACAACTCCTGCAAAGCTACCAAAGAAAATGCTACACTGTAAAGGAAACAACTTTGAGGCAACTCCCTCTATTATAAATTGGGATATTTGGCAAATTACATTGGCCTCAGGTTTGTGTAAGTTTTCATCTCTTCTCTTAAAAGGAAGTTACTTTTGAGCATCTTAAATTAACCAAGTTTCAACAGGCACAGAATAGCAAAGTTAACAACAACAGAAAAAAATAGCTTCTAAGAAAAACATTTCTGTGAATCTCCTCTCTTTCCATTTTCTCTCAAGGGAGACTGAGAGTAGAAGGGCTGGAATACATACATGAGCAATTAGAGAGACCAGTTACCACAAACTTTTGCTCTCACTCAACATGGTTCTTTAGTAAACAGCCTGGGCTGCCCAGGGAGGCAAAGGGCGCAGCAGGAACCCAGATCTTTTCTCCTAACACTTCCCCTTGGATCACACTGCTAAGGCTGTAACCGTTTTGCTTCTTCCACTTTGAAAAAATTTGAAATGGAACAAATTTCAAGAGATTCAATGTGATACACATTTATTTTCCCCTTTATGTTTATGAAAGCATTTCCTGGGGAAGTTTATTCACAGTATTTCATACAATACATCACGTGGACAGAACAAAAATGTCTGTCTCTAACCTCCACACACAGACCGTAGTCCACAATTAACATCATTTCCCTCTCAGTCCTGGTCAACATGAGCCACTTAAACTATTCAGCAAGAATTGCATGTTTAGCTGTCTCCTCCAGCCCTGCCCCAAGTGATTACATTCTACCTATCACAAATGAAAAGAAAATCAGACAACAAAACCCAAGTTGCTTATGAGGTATTTCGATATAATAAAAGTAGTCATGGTTTAGAGGATGCAGACCTGGGTTCAAATCTCAACGCCTTCATTTACTAAGTGACCTTGGGGAAGTTACTTTGGCCCTCAGAGTCCGTTTCCTCATTTGCAAAATGGAGATACAGATACCTACTTTGCGGGACTTTTGTAGGGCTGTGTGTAGAGTGCATGGTACCTCTCATCATATGTTTAAAGCACTCCTTTAACTCTGAAACGCAAATCAGAAGAGAAGACATTTCTAAATTCTCTTGCATTCTTTCTGGTTTCTTTTGCATCTACCCAAAACTACCAAATCATAAATTTGGTGGAGGGGCAGAGAGTGGGGACACAAGGAAGGAACAAAGAACGCAATACTAAGCTAAGTAAAAAGTTAAGAAATTCCTGAAATACAACTGATTTATCTACATTCCACAGTGTATGTTTGCTTTGGGGTAAGTGAGCTAGAGTTTACTTGGGGTTTTTTATCTTCATGTTGCAATAGTATTGTTTTGCATACTTATGAGCTTGGGGCTTTATAATTTTGTTTTAACTTAAGATTTACTTCTACCACAGAGCTTTATATTTCCACCCAGAGCAACAACACAGATAGAGATATCGATCCTCCCGCTTATTTTTCAGACCTGATGTTCAGTCCCTCAGTGTGACAGCCTTGCATACATGAGTGAGAACAAGCAGACCACACCTCCAAATTCGATCCACAGGTCCACTCTCCTCTCTAAATGGTAACCTCTTGGTTACCCCTCAGGCCTCAGTATATGTCCATTGGCAGCATGGTATGCTCTGGTAAGGACATGCCCTGAAAATGGAAGCAAGGCCTTTTGGAGAGAGAATTTTAGGGTCTCAGGTACCCAGAGTGTGGTCTAGCACAGTGATTGACAAACTCTAATGTTTGTCAATTTGAATTACCTGGGGACCTTTGTGAAACACATATTCTGATTCATTTGGTGGAGTGGGTCCTGAGGTTCTGGACTCCGTATTTCTAACAAGCTCTCAGGTGGCCTGCCACTGGTCCTAGTAACAAGGAGCCTGGGAATGGGGCATGGGCTATGGATAGGCACAGGCCTTGGCTCTGAGGGCTCCTCACCATGTGGGGATGGGCACAAATTGATAAGGATCAAAGAAGGGTGTCTACAGTGTGGGCCTAGAGCAGAGTCTGTGTTGCTCAGTGGAAGACACAATGGTTTGGACATGCTCCTCCATAGGAATCTCAGAGAAGAGGGTTCTATCAGGATTAAGGAAAAATCCAAAGGATGCAGTTCAAACAATTTTCCTATTATTTGGTGGAATTATCAAACAGTAGTTCTCAAGAAAATTAATTTTCCATTAAGAAAACAGACTAGAATTAGGTTTGTGTAAAGATTCTTCAAATGTTTAGATGGATTAATTTTTTACAATAGTGTCTCTCTCTCCCCCACACCCCCATAAAAGCAACAACAACAAACACCTAATTTCTTCAAGCATTTCTCATGTGACTAGGTTAAAAATTCCCTGACCAGGCCAGGTTACCCTATTCTGAATATGTTCCAGTTTTCCAATGTCTTTATTAAAGTGTATGTCCAAGAAAGGAAAACACTACTCCAACAATGATCCAGTCACTGTGGAATATACTGTGATAACACCCTCCTTCCTTCTAGAAGCTGTATGTCTGCTAATTTGGCCAACAGCATCTTTACTTGTATGTGTGACTTACCACACTGCTGACTCACCTTGAATTCACCAGCAAATACTAAGTTTCTAATTTCTAAGTCTTGTTTACACCTACTGCTGCTTAAATACATTGTGAGGAGGTGATGTTTCAAGCTAATTTTTGGAGAAGGTGGACATGGAAAATAGAACTTATAGTTAAATTCCACCTTTGGAGCCTGATCTTTCATAAAGCAATGTTTGATCAGAAACTATAAGGCAGAACAAACAAACCCTCCTGATGATTTATTTAGGCTAAATGCCCAAGGCAAAGGCAAAAGGAACTGAACGTGTTATATCCCAGTAAGACAGGCATTGAATTACCAGCTCACCATAAAGGTACCTCCACTTTAGAAATAGTTCACGAATCAAAGGAGGTAGAACCCAAGTATATAATAAATAAATAAATGGGGGAGGGGAGAGGGAGGAAGGGAGGGAGGGAGGAAGGGAGAGAGAGAGAAAGAGATAGATCTATTCTAACAAAAGCTTAATGATGGCTCAAGTGCTAAAAAAAAAAGACATCATTTAAAAATGAAACCAAATAAATCATCTTTTCACAACATAATTAAGAGGTGGTAGAACATTTCAGTGTCTGGCAAAATTAATTATATTTGTATTATAAGTATTATCCCAAAGGCTATAAGAGCCACAAAGACAGAGTTTGAGCACAGTCTTTAATGAATCCTGCATCATGCCTAGTACAGCAGTGTGCACCCTGGGGAATTTTTGATCATTAAAATTAGCACATACATACAATCCCCTGAAGAATGCTTCATGTACAGCTGCGGACTTTTTCTACCACATCACCATATACTTCTACAAAGAGCAGAGAAGAAATGAATCTCAGAATATCAAAGTGGCTTCTTCATAATAACTTAAAGGTCAAAGAAACCAAGGCCTGTTCTTGCAATCTGAGTGATGCCCAATAGAGTTTATGTTAACTACATACTAAACAAAATGAATTCTTATTTAAAGCCACAGAGACACTGTCATTTGAAAGATGTTAAGTACTGAGCTCTTTAGCAACAATATTATTTATTCAATAAATTTATACTCAGTGGAACTATACTCAAAACACTGTCCCACGCAGCATTCACTGGTGATAAGAACATTCCTCTGTATTTCATGTTGCTCATATTCTACTGGAAAGAGAAAGTGTTCTAAAATAGGAGGAGGAGAAAGCCATGAAGACAGAAGTTCTCTCTCATTACAGAGAGAGAGAGAGAGACTGCATAACTAACTTGAGGAGGGTGAATCCTGAAAGAAGTGGCAATTAGAATATGAAAGTATAACAAGAAGTTGGCATTCAAAGATGAGGTGAAAGCTATTTCAAATAGAAGAACATAATACAAAGGCATTAATCATGAAACTGGGAAAGTACTGGAGTTCTTCTAACTCCATCCTAGGCAGGGCAAATTGTATTGTCCTGGAGCTTAAAGTCTTAACCAGTTCCTTTCTGTTCTACAATGATGAAGAAACTGCCTCCCCATCACCGCCCCCTGTGTGTGTGTGTGTGTGTGTGTGTGTGTGTGTGTGTGTGTTGAGTAATTAGAGGCTGCCTAGAAAAGGGAGCATTCATGTTCTTCATAAAAGCACATACTTTGCACATAGCAAATTATCTCAGGTAATTCATGGCCTGGTATGATAAGAAGCATAGCTGCTCTTTATTAATAAACAGTTTACATTTATTACCTATACATCTTATAGCAAGCATCCAAAGCAGATATGATTTTCTGCGTTTATGAGGAAATTGAAACCAGATATTCAAAAAACCTACTTAAAAGTAGTGAAGTATTCTATTTAATTTATGTGATCTCAAGGCCCATGTATTTTTCCTATAACACAACCCACTCTCCATCTCTCCAAAGGGCATAGAGGCTGGTAGGACATTTTTCACAGCCAAACTCCTCACAAAATATCTTGTAGTATACAGAGTGTTTCAGTAATGTTAGCTTCTCATTCTAGTTCTGCCTTTTCTCATTCTCTTATACCCAAGAAGCAAAGTGGGCTCCAAGCACAAATTTTACTATCATGTATAGTAATATTATGCCATCAATATGGTTATTACATAATTTAGAATTGGCTTCAAAAAGAGCTTACTTTCTATTTTTTTCCCCCTCACCTATAGGGTCTTACATATCACTGAAGAGGTAATACACTATTTGAATATTGGATCCCAAATTGTCTATACACTTTTATCATTGTCTAGAAACCTAAACTTAAGTCTTCAAAATCAGCAGTCAGTCCTCCATAGGCAGAACCATCTTGCAGAAAGTGTAAACTGATAAGGAGACATGTACGAGGTCTGACAATTAAGTTTGCAACAATGTTGTTAACCTTTTTTTGATATTAGAGGGATTATTCATTATGAATTTATACGAACTGGACAAACAGATAACCAAGTTTACTATTTGGAAGTGCTGGAAAGGCTGCATGAAAAAGTTACACGACCGGAACTGTTCGCCAACAATTCATGGCTCTTGCATCACGACAACGCACCAGCTCACACGGCTCTGTCTGTGAGGGAGTTTTTAGCCAGTAAACAAATAACTGTATTGGAAACCCTCCCTACTCACCTAATCTGGCCACCAATCACTTACTTCTTTACCCAAAGATAAGGGAAATATTTAAAGGAAGACATTTTGATGACAGTCAGGACATCAAACATAATACGACAACAGCTCTGATGGCCATTCCAGAAAAAGAGTTCCAAAATTGCTTTGAAGGGTGGACTAGGTGCTGGAGTTGGTGCATAGCTTCCCAAAGGGAGTACTTTGAAGGTGACCGTAGTGATATTCAGCAATGAGGTATGCAGCACTTTTTCTAGGATGAGTTTGCAAACTTATTTGTCCAACCTTCATATTATATACCCAGCTACCTCTTATTCTTAGAAATTCATATAGTAATCCTATAAGAAATTATAGAGCATTGTCCAGATACTGTTGAATGTTCCTGTGTGACTTAAACCTAGTACACATGGGATATGACATTAACCAAGAGGTTGGACAAATAGATTGAAAACAAGTAATAGAAAATAATTGAAAACTAGGCTAAGGAGTTTGTCCTTATCCTACAAGATATTATCTTGTAAATAATTCAGGGCTGAGGAAAACTTTTAATAAGAGGAGAGATATGAACTTGACCCTGGCTTTGATTTAAGAAGATTAAATGATCAGAACATGAGAGGCAGGATAGATTTTAGAGAATATAAAGTAAGGGAGACCAGTTTGGAGTCTTCATGGGGAGAACTCATGAAGTCTGGATCAGGGCAGGGAGAAAGAGAAGAATAAAGAGAATAAGGTAGACTTAAGAAGTCAACGATAATAAGATCCTGATCTCAAGCAGGAAGTAGCCTTGAAAAATTGTTTGATGAACCCTTCTCTCAACTATGGTCCTGAGGTTTGTATCATCAGCGAGTAGGAGGACAGCAGCTCCATTAACCAGAGTAGTCAATGCAGGTCTCGAGGAAGATGAGTTTATTCCTGGGCCTGCTGAGTCTGAGGAGTGTGTGGCATAGCAAACCTATCCTTGACATTTCTTTGAGATCCTTCCTGTTATGATACATCTTTGCCTACCTGCCCTCTGCCAAACCCTCTCCAGCAGTTGAAAGAGCTCTTTAATTAGCCACACCCCAAAACAGGAGGCCCTCAGTGTTAAGTACAGAAGGAAAGAAGAAAGTGGCTGGATCCCACAGGCACGTTGCCACCAGTACCCTTCCCAGTTTGTGAAGCTGGAGGTGGAAGGTGAGGTCCTCCCATCCAAATAGACCAGGGCTCCAACTCTGTAGCAACTGAGAGCCATGCCAAGGACACTGCCAGAGGATCCCCCACATCATCTCCTTTATAACATGGGGAACAGCAAAACAGATATGGGTGGTACAGAATCTCTCCTCACAATCTGGCTTCAAGTCGCCAACTTTAAAGAAAAGAAATTCCTAATGAATGACATAAACCAATTAGAGAGCTGCCTACACTGAGCCCAAATTCTAAAACAGAAGCTGCAGGTTCCTCTTAGGTGGAGTGATCAGAACAAGGGCCAAAACAAGCAGATGCGGGACCCCGGATGCCTGACTTTTGGCCTGTCCCAGAAGACAGCCAGGGACTCCACACTGCAGAGCTTCCTCTCACCCATCTCCGCACATCGAAGAACATCTTTGCAAACAGTGCTTCCCAACATTCCTCCTATAAAAATTTGGTCAGGCTTTTCTGCCCATTGCCATTCAGCATTTAATTATATGATCTTGTAGGAACCTGTCACCAAAGTACGTGTGGGAAAGAATTGAGATTTCGAATAATGCGTCACCTTAAATCTTTCAATTTGTTGTTTTTGCAAATGTGTATATTTAATTCCATACAGAATTTAGAATTGCAACCAAAATTTTTTGTAGCCCTGAAACCATTATAGGTTTGAAAAGTAGGAAAGAGCAGGTAATGGACATATACTAATTGATCACCTATCATGTGCAAGGAGCCTCACTTTATGTTATTTCTTTTAATCCCTCCACAAACCTAGGAGCTGTGTATTTATTGTTATTATTAGTAGTATTATTTCATAGATAAGAAAATTAAGAACCAGCGTGATAAAGAAAATTTTCAAGGTCACACAAGTAGCAAGTGGAAGAGACATATTCCAGCTCCAAAGTGTGATATTATTGTCAACCTTGTATATTTGCTGTTTTTACATAACATTTAGTGTGGGGGGGGAACTAGTGGCAAGTATCGACAAGCAAAAACAGCCAAAAAAGTGAGGAAAATTACATGTAATCCCACCACCCAGAGATAATCACTCTTAATATTTTGTTGTAAATCCTGCAATTGAAGAAGTTTTAACTCCTTTTTTGGAGCTCCTACACGGATGCTGCCGAAAGCTTTTGAACAAATGATGTCTTCTTACTATATTCAGGATCATCGAGAAAAGACAAGAAAAATATTTTCGCATTTTTTTAAATGGTGAATTTGAGAAGTGGTCAAGTCCCACTACATGCTTCCACGCTACTTGGTGTCTGGAGCATTAGAAGTCATCTGTGTTCTTTTAATACTTGTCCTCCCACGTCCACAGGAAACGGAAGGCAGGGATCAGCAGAGGCATGGCCAGAGGGTCCGCTGTGTCTACCACAGGCTCGTTTTGTGACGATGACCAAACACAATGCCCCTGGCTTCAGTGTGTCCACCTCTGAATTAATGTTTATCACAGGTGCCTTGCTTAATTATCATATCTGTTTTCAGGATTTAATGAGACACATATTCATGAACATCCTTTAAAATAAACAAAGTACTATGCCAACAAAAGATAATTGTCAACATCTCTAATAATTAAGGACTTGAATTCTGAGATGATTTTGCTAAGGGGTGAGAGGAATCATTGATAGGACCACTTTGCCACCCTAAACAATAAAGTAGTGGCAAAACCATAATGCAGATACTCCCACAATAACATCATACCTTTTTATAGGTACAAAACACGAGTAGTAATAATAATGATGATGCTGATGATAAATGTGGCTAATACTTATTTCCTTTGGCATCATGTTTTCAAACACTTTGTAAATGATTTGCATAGCTTTCTCATCTTATCCTCAGAATAACCCTCTGCTGAGATTTATTATTATATCCATTGTACTCAGGAAACTCCTTTAAAATTTACAAAGTGTTTTTACAAATCAACTGATCATCTCCTTTGAGTCATATATTCCCAATATTATTTCTATTTTGTTGGATGATGGAACTATGACCCAGAAAGTCAATTTACCTAAGTTCACATAATTCGTAGAAGTCATATCTTGGACTAGAATTGGATCTACTTAGGGGTTTTTTCAACTAAACCGCAACTATCTTGGTGTTCAGTCAACAATCATAGAACACTTCCCCATTCATTTAACTTCTCAAATATCCCAAGGTCAACACTTATGCTTCCTATTTTGAGAGGGGTTTACCTGACTTAATTTCAGTCTATATAACTCAAAAGACATCCACAAATGTTCTACAAAATGGCCTCATCTCCACCTCTTCTTATCAGACAATAGTCTGTAAGCAAACACAGCCAAGTTTCTCTGACTTGGGACGACTCAAAGATGTTCTCCTTACAAAATTGTATTGCTTCCAAAGAAAACCAAATGCCCCCTTGAATTGCTGATATCACGGATGAGAAACAACATCTATTATTGCTAATAGGGCTTAAAACAAAGCTTTCTATAGTAAGGTTATCAATGAAATAAAGTTTTAAGTCATCTTCCACACCCCTCTTCATCACACTCCTATCAGTCCATCATCAGGACCTGGGCTTTAAGACATGGATGAATTGAAACCCAAGGAAAATACAGGCAGTGTGCGTGAGTGATAAGGGGTGGGGATTGAGTGGTTTAGGGCAGTTCAAGAAGAAGGAACCATGTGAGTCCATTCACTGGCAGAGGAATGATAGAACATATATGGGAAACACTGATATGTCTGATTAATGAGGTATGAATTAAGCAAAAAAATCTAGGAATAGACAGACTAGAAAAGTAGGTTTGGAACCATATTGCAAAGGTCTTTTAAGTCAAGCTATGAAATTTTGCATTACTGCTTCTCACACTTTGTCCATGGAATACTCCCAATGCTATAGGGCCAAGGCCACCTTGCTATAAACACAAAATTTATTTGCAATCTCCTATTTTATCATGCAAATCATATAACTATGTTTCCTATTGCATTCCATTTATATGCGTTAACTTTACCAAAAGGCAATATTCTAAACTCGAAACCATGTAACATTGGCCAAAACTTAGACTCTAGGCAGATAGGACATGTGTATCCTGTGGTTTCTCATAGGCGCTAGCACAACCCTGTTACCTGAGATTTTCTGTAATCCAATTTGCAAAGCATATGGAGATAATGAGGCATCACTAGCGGAATTTTGATCAGGAAGATAAATTGATCAGAGTGGTATTTAAAAATAATCTGATAATGTTAAATTGAATAGATTTGAGGACTGGTGAATACTGGAGGCAGGAAGGTCTAATAATCTCATAGTACTTAATATTTATTTAGTGCTGTATTAGATACTAAATAGTCTCAATTAATCCTCACAATCCTACGAAGTACAGTAAGTCTTCACTTAACGTTGTCAATAGGTCATGTGACTTGAAGTGAAACAACATATAACGAAACCAATTTTACCATAGGCTAACTGATAAAAACGAGTTAAATTCCTATGACATCTCATCAATGTTGTAATGCAATGACTCTGAACAAAATGACGTTATTCAAGGATCTGCTGTACAAACTATCATCTCTATTTTACAGATGAAGAAACCAAAGGAAAGAGAATATAAGAGACATTCCAAAGACGACATAGCCACTAAATAGCCGAACCTGAACTTAAACTAGCACAGACGATCTGGATAGTCTGGGCTCTTAACCACTACACTGAAGCACAGTCAGGAAACCACCATAATCATTGAAGTGAGAGGTGGAAAAAAAAAAAAAAAGTAGGATCACAACAGTAGAAATGGAAAGGGTTAGGTGTGAGAAATGTAGCAAAGATAGGCTTGACAGAATTTGACAACCTGATTAAATTGGGGGGAAATAAGAAGGAGTCAAAGATGACGGAATTTTCAAGCCTGGGTAATTAGGAGGATAAAGAGGCCATCCTCATAAATAAAGGCCTACAGAAGAGAAGCAGGTTTGTTGGGGAAGCATGAGATTCTGGGGAAGATGATGGGTTGAGTTTGAGATGCCTGTGGGGCATACAGGTGGGGATAGCCGAAGGGAAAAAATGCAGGTGCGGAGTGTTTCCCATCACGGGGCCCCCAGACTTGCTAAAGGTCCAATCAGCTATTTTCAGCCTAGATTTTCAGTCTTAGACTTACCCTGCACATTGCTGAGTGACAGAGGATAGAATTTCCATAAATGCTTGGATATGGAAAAAAAAAATGCTCACACACAGACATAAACACTCATAAACTCAGCCACCTCATAACAAGCTGGAATCTTTTTCAAAACCATCTTAAGCTGCTTATTTTCCAAACTTAAGGTATTAGGCACACAAATCAGTGGCTTGAGGATAGATGCAGTAACAGCTGCTTAATTTCCCTCCTTTCCCCAGCAAGCTGCCCTTGTGAAGGTGTATTTGATCCTGCATAATAATGAAGTCTATTTAAGATTTTTGAAAGGGCCGGTTGGCTCAAAATCATTTCCTCTGTCCAGGTTGGGCCTAAGAGGGCTCCTGACCCAACTAATGTGGGAAGACAAAAGAAAGACAAAAGGGAACAACGGAGGGGTTCAAGGATGGCTGAGGAAAAAAGAGGTAGAATACAGAACGCCAGTGTCCTTTACGTACCTAATTCTGTGTCTCATTTACTAGGGAGTTATGATCATGGCATTCACTGGATTTGCCCTTTCTAAAAAGGAAGCAAATCATCCAAAAATGATGGTGGATAGTATATAACTTCTTATAGTAGTCCAGTATGGTATATTAGTTATTTCTTTCCTCCTGCATTATATGTTAACCTTTGGAGTTTTGCTCTGATTTCCTATTGCAATCTCACTGCAGATTCCAGAAAGAATTAATCAGAATATATAGATTTTGCTACATCAATTTATCACAAAAAAGCATCTGTTCCTTACATACAATATATTATTTATTAATAAAGTAAAGTAGCTGTTATTCATTCGAATCTAAAAATTTTGAAAATCATTTTTATTTAACTGAAGTTTCAATGAGTATACACACATGCACACACAGAAATCTCTCTCTCTCTTTCTTTCCCCTCTGTCGCTATTTCTGATATAAACTTCAGATTTTAAAAATCAAAATGCTAATTTTAATGATTCTAGAGTTAGGTGATTAAGTCAGATTTCATCATTGTGAACTCCAGTTCTCTAAATCTTTACCCACACTCCCACCTGATTCTTTTTTTTTTAAACCACACCTTACATTAAGGGAAAATATACAGAGATAAATACATATGAGTTATGCTTATGTTTCAATTGACTCTTAATTGAAAATGCTGATATTTTCAACAGTCGTTACCAAAGGCCAATGATTTTTCTGGTAACAGTAATTCAGCATCTTCAACCAAAATAACATTTATCCTGACAAATATTGTGATGCCCATAGCACTTAGTCAAGTCATACCAACAGCTCTGAATTCTTCCTCTCTGAAATCATCAGTACCCAGAGCAAAGTGTTCAGATATTAGAAATACTTTCCTGGAAAAATGACAATGCCCTTTGAACCGGCTGGAGCTCTAAGGTACTTCTCGATTCTTTTCCCATCCTATCTACTGGCATCCACTTTCCCTTTCATTTGTGCTCGTAACCAGTCTACCATCACAAACATTTGTAGGTTACCACTTAAAACAAGCATTTTAATATCTTTCAGCAAAGTATAATTTTATTCTTTTTAAAGAATCTTAAGAGTTTAGTAGTATTTATAGGGAAATAATATACATTTCTTCTATTTGAATTCTAGAGAAATATGCAAACAAATTGAATTTTACCATTAAATTAAAACCTGATCCTCTGACACTTAGTGTTCTAAGATCTATTATTCAGTAACATGTACATTTACCCACTTATTTGTTTGTTGAGCTGTGACTATAAAGATAGCTTTGTGTTAAAAGTATTAAAAAGAAAAGTTAAGGTCCAGCCCAAGCAGCAAAGTGCTTACAATGGAGTTGTGGAATCGTTAGGACATGGAATGAGACAAGAAATGCTGCTGGAGTCAGAGAAGGAGGCATTTAATAATGAGTTGGAGTTGAGTTTTCCTTCATAAGAAATCAGATTCTCACACTAAATGAAAATCAATAATCACATTTGCTTATAGATCCTGTGATCAAAGAACTTTGGAAAACACTCTCTTTCTCAGAAGGTCTCAATACACATTATTAGTCTAAAGCATTCCGGAAGTGCATGGTAAGAAACCCATCTGACTGAACGCAGGCTGCGTTTTCTTTTCATGGAGCACTGAACTCCTTTCTGATGTGTGTGATTCCATAGAACACGTTGAGCCTGATGTCCTCAAAGGGCCTTTCCCTCTCAGGCACAGAAAGTCTGCGGTGCTACCACTACGCAGAACTTTGCAGCACCGTGGACCCACCTTCCACAGGTCTGGAAGGCCCCGAGAGAAAGATTCAAAAGTCAAAGTCCACCAACCGTTTCTAAACTACGTGTAACACCCTTTTCCTCCCAACAACGTGGGACCAGTATTGCAGAAAAATAAACACGGTCATTCTGAAGAAAAAGTGAGGCATCTGAAAGGGAAAGAAGAGATGGGGGAGGGCGCACACAGGAAGTACTCTTCCTGAAGTTCATGAAGAAACACCGATCAAGAGCGAGAGAGCATGAGCGGGACTGCCTTGAATGACCGTCCTTGTAATATCTATGCACCCATGTTTTTTGTTAAATAACCTTGACCTGCCCTTGCTTTTAATACAATTCTGGTCATAGGAGAAGAGGGGAAATCTCCTGTCATTTTGTCTGTTACAAAACATGAAAATAGCAAAGTAAATTTAAAGTGTTAACCCTTCTATCCAGATCTTTGATTTATTTAAACTTAAGATTTAGGTTTGGATATCGGTTCTGCTATTCACTAACTCTGTGATCTAGACAAACAACTCCATCTCCCTGTGCCCTACTTTTCCTATTTTTAAAAGGAGAAAACATTTTTTACCTCCCAGGGTTATCATGAGGATTAAATGAACAAGAGGGTGTGAAAATCACTGCCATGGGCAATTTTAACAAATGTTTACGGAAAGAGTGACTGGCGAGTCTCTGTTGACCATTCCTCATTGTTAAAGTATCTTTTCTCTTGGTTTCCATAACTCCATCTAGTATGATTTTTAAGAAAATTGTTGAAAACATCAATTTCACAGTCAGGAAATTCTAACTGCATTCGGTTACTCTCTATTAAGACATATTCATTAAAAAATAAAGCACCCTAATTTCATAGCATCAGCATTTCCAACAAATCATAAGAAAATCTTATTTTATTAATTTCTATCGTTGCTATACAATAAGTGAATTGTTGGCTTTTTTTGAAGGGAAACAAACAAACAAACAAACAGAATAAAACCAGGGAGTCACTCCTAGAATAAAACCTAGGAGACATTCCCAGTCCTAAATTCTGAAAGAAACTGAATACCTCTTTAATGGATCTGAAAAATTATCACCAGTCCATTAGATCTAAGACGTTCCATTCTGTTAAAAGTTAGGCACAAACATGAGGCACAAATAATTGAGGTTTGATATAAAAATGAAAATGAAGATCTAGGAACTCCAAAGCCTTTAATAATTAATACAGAAACCTTCTTGTAATTTAAATTATGGGCGAGGTAACTCAGATCCAGTACACCTTGAGAGGGGGTTGACTTAAAGTTTCCTTTTTAGATATGCATAGTTTGCTCAGTAATAATAATAAAAGAGAACCACAAAATTCCACACATGCAGCATCACTCCCTCTAAACCAGCCCCAGCATGCCAGGTTGCAGAGCACTTAAACCCACACACCAAGAGTTTAACTTGAGCTTGGCTGGGGGACTTGGAAGAGACTTTCACTATTCAGAGACAGAAAATATTAATTATCATCAAATCTGTCATTATCTTCCCATCCCCCCTCCACATCCTCATCTCGCCTAGCTGATCCTTTCCCCCTCCAGCCAGCAAAATGAAAAGCAGTGATTTGCCACATGGATTGCGGTTTTGCTGAAAAAGAAAAGGGCCGGCTGTGTATGCCTATTGGAAGTAATCAAAACAAGGAGATGGGAAAGGTATTCCTTGAAGTGCCCCAAGGCAATTTTGTAGAAAATTCGAAAATATGATTTCATTAAAGCATCTACAAAATAAAGGCAGAGGAAGAGGGGAAAGGGAAAGAGGAAGACAGAGACTGAGATGGACAGAGAGAGGCTGAATGAGAGAGAGAGAACTAATGAGAGAGAGGAGAGAGATCGAAGGAGAAAAGAGACAACAACAAAACAAGGCACAAAACCACGTGCTCAGTGCCCTTTCCCCGACTCTCTCTGCCTTTTGAACTGCGTGTTCAGGCAGATAAAGCTGTTAGAAGAGTGTGTGGAAGCAGCAAGCACAGTTGGCCTGAGATGCTGAAAGAACAGACAAACGCCTACGAGATATGACTTCAGGAGTGCCTGGATGACCCACTGCCCAAAATAACACCCCTTCACCCACTGGCTGATGCTGAAAATTCCTCTATTTGTGCTTCATTTATTTTGGAAAGGGCTATGATGCCTGCTGTTATTGCCCTGGGTTAGGGAACTCTTTCAGTCTGTTTGCAACCACTTATAATCTTCAGTGGGTGCTTTTCAAGGTCTCTCCTGAGTGCTGGTTTGGACCCAAGGGTAAGAGAAACAAATATAAAGTGAAGAGGTTACCTGAACAGGAAAAAGAATCAAACCAGACAGTTAAAGTCACTGAGGACAAAATGTGCCTACTCAACTAGCGCTCAATACTTGTGAAACTCAGTCTCACAGTAAACACTTAATTTGTATTTAGAAATTCCGGAAGATGAAAAAAATACTAATTACATTTTGATTTTATATTTATAAAATTATGTGTGTTACATGATTAAGAAAACAAAAAGTGTCCCCAAAACACACACAAATGCATGTACACACAGATCCACAGTAATATAGCTCCAAGGTTGCTTGGCTCAGGAGCTAAGTGTCATTTTTAAAAAACAGGTTCTTTCTTCTGTCTTTCTGCTTTGCTGTCTTCCACATTTCATCTTAGTTCCACTCATGGTAGCAATATGGCTAAAACTATACCAGATTTCACACGCAGATCCAGCAATGTAGAGTTTCTTCACATTTTAAAAAAATCATTGAAGAAACTTTTCTCTTGCAGTTCCCTAGCAGACTTGGACTCATGTAAGAAACAATATCATTTAGTGGTTAGGAACATAGACTTTGCAGCGAGATTCCTGGGTATGAATCCTGCTCTATCACTTATTAGCTGTGTTTCCTTGGACCAGTTACTTAACCTCTCTGTTCATCAGTTTCCTTATTTGTAAAATGAAGTTAATAATAGTATTTACCTCACAGGATGCTAACTGAATTACTGTGTGTAAAAATCTTATAACAGCATCCGGATCGCTCATCACTTGGGGCTGGGGATCACCTTCCCTGAATCACATGACTCCTCAGAAGACAGTTGATGCATAAATAAACTGGTTCTGGCTAGAATGCAAGAAGGATATAAGTGGTTATTGGGTAGGCACTCAACGCTGTCTATTGAATGTACTATATCCATTAGTCCGTATTACAACCCACGATGCAGATCATCTTGTCCCCACATTACAGAGAGGATCTGAGGCTCAGAGAGGTAGACATGCCTGTGCTAACAGAAATAGCAATAGTTGGCTTGGTGCTTTAAACCAGGTGATCTGCAAGTCCTGTATTCTTTCCATTAGGACAGTCAGCTTCACTTTTGTGGGAAAGACAAGGTTTCTCCCATCTCCATTTGCACAGCTTTCCTTTAGCCGTACAGAGGTGCGTGCAGGAAGGATTTAGAAATTGTCTCTATGCTACAGCTTAGGGGAGTGGAAAAATGGAAGGAGAAAGGGGTTAGAAGGACCCCAAAGGAGCCATAAGTTCATCAGCTCTTATTATTGATACATTTATTAAATGAACCACGTTTGAGTCTCCTCTCACTCATGACACTCAAACATTTTTTGTCTAATATTAATAGTTGAAAGAACATTAGAAGTATCTAGCTGCTTACAATTAAGAAAGCAATGATATAGATTTTGATGCACTTTGGTAGACCTTTACTCATTTTTTGTAATATTTTCCATGATAATAGTTCTTATTAAGTTTACTTCTTCCTGGATTCATTTTTGTATTTTATGTTTTATCAAGAAATTGTCTGTTTCCTCTCAGATGTCAAATATTTTCCCATGGACTTGCATGGGTATTCTTTTATGATTATTTTAAGTTCTTCTCTAACAGTGGTTATATCTCTTGCCTCATTCCTCATTTTATCTATTTCTGCCTAGTGATATTTGTTCCTATAAGTCTGCCTCCATATTAATGATAGCTTTATCTTTCTTGTTTTACCTTAAAATGAATCAAGTTTTAGATAATGTGTTTGTTTATTGCAGTAACTTCTACCTTTATTTTTATTGATTTCTATTTCCCCATTTCTTTTCCTTTTATTTTAATGCTCTTTCTCTAGTTTATAAATATGAGAAGTAGGTAATTTTAAAATAGTTTCTCTTCTGTAATGAACATATGAAAAGCTTTGCTGACTAGACCACATTTCCTTGTAGTATTTACTGAATCCCATAGGCTGTGATATGTCTTTTTTTCCTAGCTAATCTATTGTTTCCAATAGACACTCATACTTTTAAAAGCATTTTCTCCTATACTTTGTTAGGCTGGAAGGACTCAAAGCTAAATGAAACCCATTTCATCACATGAAATATCTTTTAGTCTAGCATGGTGATAGTCCTATAAACAGCTGGGGCTGATATGGAATTTATATTAATTGCAAAATCCTGTACTAACAAAAAAGAAAGTGTAATAATATCACTACTCCCTTCCATCCTCTGCAATCGGAATCCTACCCAACCATAGAGATAATAGAAACTAGCTATAGATCCAGCTCAGAGATCTTCTGGATAAAGATCTGTGATCTACCAGATCCTTGTTTAGAGACATCTTCCTCTAATTCCTCTGCCTATCTGAAGGCCCGGATCCAGTTTACCCTTTGATTATATGTCCCCCTCTGTAACTTTCAGAAATACCTCACTAGAGAGAGAATCACCTCCCTGTACTATTTCATCCAAAGCCACAATCTACAGGTAGCTAATGAATCTCTAGATACGACCTCAGTAGTAGTCGGGGGAGTCCGCCTCTATGTAATGAATCAGTTTATGTCATTTCTCCCCCCATCCAGGTGACTTCCTTTGTTTTTGTTCTTGATTCAGTGAGACTTTTCACACTGCCTTTCACTGAGGGCTTATTATGTGTCAGACATTGTGTTGAATATTTTATATATGTTATCTAATTTAATCCCTGGAACAATTCTTGAGACAAGTAAAATAATGCCCATTTTACAGATAAAAATATAAAACTCAGAGACGCTGAATAAGTTACAGAAGTTAGGAAGAATTTCCCAATATAGAAGGTGGCAGAGACACAATTTGAAGGTAGGCCCATCTGACTCCAAAGGCAGTACTTTTGGCCGGTAGGCCATACCTGCCTCTTTCTGTACCCTAATCATGTTGCAAAATATATTAGAGAGCATCCCTGATTTCCTGAAATCTGCAGATTTACCAGGTGTGTCCTTTTCCGTCGATTGAATCAGACATAGGAATGTTGAACAGGTCAGAACAGGGCCTTACTACACGCTGCCAAGGACTGTCCTCCACTGTGCTAACTGGCCGCCCTCTGGGGCAGTGATTGCACCTTGGCCAAATCTGGCCCACAGTCTGTTGTTTTCAAAAAAGCTTTATTGGAACACAGCCCTCTCCATTCATTTATATATTGTCTATGGTTACTTTCACTATATAACTGCAGAGCTGAGTAATTTTGACAGATAATGTATAGTCCATAAAGTCTAATATATTTACATCTATTCTTTTAGAGAAGAAGTTTGCTGACTTCCAGCCTAGCACACACCTGACCCCAAATACATCCTGAAAGGTTTGACCTGTGGAATTTTACTATTTTATACTCGGTACATACTTCCTAAGAACACGGAGCATAGGTGGTTGGCACTTTTCTCCTTCTATCACACCACATGGACCAAAATGAAATGGATAGAAACATGCACTATTCGTAGCATCATTTCCCATGTTACTGAGACAGGACAGTTATGGATCTGCATGAGCAATCTGCTCAGTCTGTAAACCAATCCACTTCCCAGCACAAGCTTCCACACCTCACACTGAACTAGAAGACCCAGGGCTACGAGATTCCATACTCCTCCCCACCTCTGGACCCCTGCTTCTCTCTCCCCACCCTGTCCCCAAGGTGAACACTAGATCTGATGATCCAAGCAATGAGTTGCCCAGAACCTTCCCTGCTCCTGAGCCTTTGGGTCACAGCACCATTTCAACTCTCCAAAGACAGAATGTCATGGAAAGAAAAGGCACCAACCCTAAGTCAAGCAACCAAGGGTTTGACGAAGGGCACGGAGAACGAGGTCTTTGACAGAAAGAATGTCCTCTGTGGAGAGGGGCAAACAGCCTGGAGACACAATACCTGAGAAAGCACATGATTTGATTCTCATGAATCTGAAATCACGTTTATGGATATAAAGAATCCGGCTTCTATGTAGCTACAGAGGCAACAGAATTACTGGCCAAAAAAAAAGTTTCTAAGAGTTATAGCTCTTTAAAAAAAATGGAACAGTCTGCCTGAGACGGTAGTGAGTCCCCCATTTCTGAGCATGTTGGGCCAGATACCAGTGTCCCGTGCGCCAGCTAATATAATAGTAATTCCAACATAGAATGTGGAATTGAACTAGTAAACCTGTAAAATATATTCTAGTTCATGGATTGATGCTACCCATTCTCCTCAATACGTTTATTTTGAACTTGTCTATACATCAATTGTTTTTCAACAATTGATCTCCCTAATTAGTTGGCTTTTGGCACTTCAAGCCCATAAACTTTATTTAGTTTTCTATATTCTGTACACCAATCAAACATGTGCCCACTACAAAGTCTTAATGAGTGGGATATTTTGATTTTGGGAGGCCTGTGTCACAAAAAACAACAGCAACAGAAAAAAAAAAAAAAAAAAAAAAACACAAAAAAAGAAAAAACTTGCTTCTAATAGAATTGAGCTATGTTGTCCCATTCTTAACTTCATCCTACTATCTGCATTCTTTCTCCACCAAACTGTCAGACCACCCAGATCAATTCTTCTCCTTACTTTGAATTTACTATTTCCTGAAATGTGTGTGGTTTTAAAATTCCCCTGGGATCTTAGGGCATGAGGTGTTGTGTGTGCATACGCGTGTATTTAAGGTGCCTCTTCATAGCCAGAAAATTAAATTTGGGTCAAAAAAATCATGTGGACTTACCCCCATCTCGCACTCAATGCCTTAAAAGCCCTAAGAGAGCTGGAAACTGTAGGGGAAGCTGCCTTGATTGGGCAGAAAGCCACGAGGATACACGTTTCACACAAACCTCCTGTTCCATGTCATTTCCTCTCTATCCTTCTGTTGCCAAACCACCACAGTTCAGCTAATTCCTCCTCGAGCAGTGTCTCACCCAGTGCTGCAATTATAGTGGAGACAGAAATGGAGTTGGAAATGAAGTAATGAGGAGGCAAGGAGAGGAGGCCACCGTGATTCATCCCTAAAGCATGTGAGGGTCATTAAATCTATATATTTGGTCCACTAATCACTAATTTTACCCACTAACAAAAAGAAAGGAGGAAGAAATGAAAATTAGGTGTTTTGAGAAAACCCTGCCTCTGTTGGTCCCTTCCCGAGCAAGCAGCTTGCTTAAGAGTGCCAACCTGTCATCATAAATAATCCCAAGGTATTATTTAGAACATCCATAAACCAAGACAAGGAAGAGTACAGACTGCCCCCTACTTACAATGGTTCAACTTTACAGGGATGCAAAAGTGATACATAGTCAGTAGAAACCATACTTCAAATTTTGAATTTGGATCTTTTCCTGAGCTAGAGATACACACAGTTCAATAGCAGCAGGGAATCACAGTTCCTAGTCAGCCGTGGAAGCACAAAGGCAGACAACCCATACTCTACAGTCTACTCTGTTGCCAGTGTTTTTGGGATATTGTGTTTTATGTCTTCCCATCTCATCATGTCTACAAAACACCCATCTAGATCTCCTGCTTCTGCTGAGAAGAAAAGGAAGGCGGTTGGTTACCCTTGGGCTGAAACTCAAGCTAATTGCCCAATTGTAGGCTAATGTAAGTGTTCTGAGCACGGTTAAGGTCAGCTAGGCTAAGCTATGATGTTCAGTAGGTTAGGTGTATTAAATGTGTTTTCGACTTACAGTATTTCCAACTTAATGATGGTTTTATCAAGACACAGCCCCACCATAAGTCAAGGAGCATCTGTATAGGAATTGTTCACAAGGTATGGCATTCACAGTTTACAGCTAAAACACATCATCTGTTTGCCTTTGACATCAGTACTTTACTGTGCGCTTGAGGCAATATTTGGGCACTTGACCTATGGCCTGAAATTTTTGAGGAGACAAAAGGGACAAACTATGACATCATAGACTGAGAAATTTCGCTCCTAGCCCAGTTTTGAGGGAATTTGCTGTTTTCCTTTCTAGAAGTCATCCAACACTGAATTCCATACATTTCCCCTGAAACTATTTCTCCTGTCTGCTGCATTCCTCCCAGTAGCAGCACCCATTCTCCTTGCCTCCCAGACTTCCAGTCGTAGCCATTTTTATCTCCTTTCCTCATGCTCTTCCCATTTCGCAATTCCCACTCCACTCCCCACTTCCAGCATCAAATAAAGATCAGCTGCTGCTGCCTGTTCCCTAGGGATCGCCATCTCTTCATCCTCACCCGTCTCAGTAGTTCAGGCTCTCATTGTCTTTCCTATTCTACTGCAGCAGCCTCCTAACTGGCCTCCCTTCCTTTCCCACCATCCTGTCCTCATCTTCCCGTAAGAATCTCTCCTCCCAAAGTTCCTTCTGTTAGCAATCACATCAACTGTTTCAAGGTCTTATTGGAGCCGCATTTCTCATTTCCTCCACCAGAAAGCCCTGCTCAATTCTTAATGTTCATTTCCTTTAAGAAACTTTCCATGATTCCTTAATTATCTGAACAAGATGCCCCTCTCAGTACTTGTAACTATATTAAAATAATGATATTTGTCTCTTTGTCCCACAGAAGACGTTGAGGTATGAGGTCATTTATTTCCATGTTTCCCTGAAAATAAGACTTAGCCAGACAATCAGCTCTCTCTATATAATGTGTCTTTTGGAGCAAAAATTAATATAAGACCTGGTCTTAAATTCTATTCTATTATAAAATATAATATTTTATATTATATATAGTATTCTAATAAAATGAAACCAGGTTTTATATTAATTTTTACTCCAAAAGACGCATTAGAATTGATTGTCCAGCTAGGTCTCATTTTCGGGGAAACGTAGTTTTTCTTTGAATTCTCAACAGTTTACATAGTACCTAGCTTATGGAGTCATGTAAAAAAAATCTGTTAAATGGATGAACTTCCTCATTTAAAATTCAAATGTAACTTTGAAGCTACCAAGAAAATGCAAACATTTCATACTGGCACTCAAAGTCTCCCACCTTCATCTGACCCCATTTCTAGCCTTATCATCCACTATGCATCCATTACACTAAAGCAAAACCGCATCCAGTCATTATTCTTTGCATTTCCCTGCTGTTTCTTGTAGCGTTTTTCTCTATTCTTGCTATACCTTCAACCTGCACAAGGCTTTTCCCCTAGCCCTCCTCTCTTTACATCCCAGCTCCCCACGTGGTATCCCTTCTTTAGAGGTTATGTCATATACCACTTCCTTTATGTTCTCCAGGTGCAACCACAGCTTATGAATTCTCATTGGTATCAACTCTTCAGCAATGCAATAAGCTTGCTGCATCTTAAAGCATGGCTGCCCACATACTTGACTTATCTCTACATTGGCATATGTACTATTTATAGCACAGACTGTATTACTTAGCTCTATATCACAACACCTAACATAGTGATGTACACATATTCACACCCAATGCCTGCTTATTCTATTTGAACACATTGTTTGAACCTGGCTTGAAGTATTACTTTTATGCATATAGCTTGGTGTCTGAGCCAAGTTGTCAAGTACAAGCTTGATTTAGAGGAGTTCAGTCAAAAAGGAAAAGGTCTCAGATCTCCCTATAGATGATGCATTTTCCATTCTATTTTTCTTAAAGCAATCAAAAGGCACACATATTGCCTTAACCTCAATAAACATTTGATAAGTAAGTGGTTTTTGGGATTATAATTATTACAGTCAATAATTAAATTCACTTTTATACATATATCAAAATTCACTAAACAACCAAGATATGCTCTTGGGGAAACTTAGTGGTTCTCCTTTGTTTTAAAGGAAGCATAGTTCAAAATTAAATTTAAGGTAGAAATTTATAACTATTTGTATGCTCTCAAATATGATCAAAATCAGCAACTCTCTCCAATTTTTTTTAAATTGACGAGAAATACCTATTGCTAAGTTGAGGGACAAACCTCATTTCCTTTAGGATAAAGCGAAGAGGTGGCAAATCCTGGAGATTCTTTTCCAAAAATTTAAATTAATGGTGAATGCTTACTGAAATCACATTACGAAATCTATACTCTGACCTCCTGGTCTTACCGAATTCTCGGTGCTAATACCTGGGCCCATGCCTCAATTCCCACTCTCCCTATCACATGCCTGAAAGTGATTCAAAATACAAAAATCCGTGAATTTACTATCCCTTTGAGTCCAAGCTCTGATTTAAGTTCTGAAAAATATAAAAACCTCCCAAGAAAGATTGGCATTGACCTTGAAATTTATCTAGACAAGCTGAACCAATGGCAATTATATCTTTTCTATTCCGAGGAAAATAATACTTTACGTAATGGGACTTGGACACTGGATTTCATATCCTATCATTAAGGAATTTCCCTCCAGTGATTGTGAGATGTCCCATTCTCCCAATGTTTTCATTTTACCATGTTTCCCCAAAAATAAAACCTAGCCAGACCCAGTTCTAATGCGTCTTTTGGAGAAAAAATTAATATAAGACCCAGTATTATTTTACTATAATATAATATAAGACCATGTCTTACATTAATTTTTGCTCCAAAAAATGCATTAGAGCTGATGGTCCGGCTAGGTCTTATTTTCGGGGAAACATTGTACTTTAGCTCCCAAAAAATGATTAGAGTGTGGCCAAAGCAGGTGAGAGTAATGCCTACTTCATCCCTGAGTCTGAGTCATTAACCCTTTCTCTAAATTCCCTCCAGAAAGAGTGAAAAAAATTGGACTGTGAGAATTTAAGAAATAAAGGATGTGAGGTATCAAGTCATTTGGGGCACAAAATAATCTGTTGTCAGGCTATTTTCCACATACATTTTCCCCCCTCTGGTTTCCAGACAAACACAACATTATTTCCACATAGGAGTGGGCAGACACTGCCTTAGTCATCTTTTTTGTGCTGGTCAACGGAAAGATCCCAGGGGCAACTTTCAATTTGCCTGGGCACGCTCAAAATTTCTGTGGGTTCCTCTAAGTGTGCTTTTGATTTAATGATTGCTGAGAAACTTTCAGGCACAAACTAAGAGTCACCCTAGTGCAGGCCCATAGCGTGGAAGAACGGGCTCAGTGGGACCTGATAAGGCCCAGGTGCAGGGAGAATTAAGTCCTGAGTTTTCTATTCTAGGCTGACCAGTGAGGAGCAGAAATAAAGCAGAGGGAAATACTGGATCAGATTCATCAGATGAGTCTATCGACTATTGCTTTTAAAATGTCAAGGACTAATAACATGAAAGGATGGTATTTGCAGCCTCTGCTATGGGAAATGGATTGAATTGCTTATTATCTCATAGGAACAATGGCAGAAAAACTGGGATTAGAACCCAAGTCTCCTGCGTATTTCTGTGACTTTTAATATTATACTGCCTGTCACATCCTAAAAGTACAGTTAACCTGGGGAAGATGAAGATGAAAGAGGACATGAAATTACTTTTATTTCCCAACTCTGTGGGATATCTTTCCTGCCCCCCTCCTCCCTACAGTACCCCATGTCTACATCCAGCAACACTTGCCACCTCATACTGCAACTGATACTTTACTTTTCTAACTCTCCAACCACACTGTAAGCCCTTGGAGAGAAAGATGTCGTATGTCTCTCTCCAGAGCTCAGCACAGTGTTTGACATATAATAGGAAATAAATAGTTGTGGAATTAGTGAACTAACTCCTGATTCTGTGCAGGGACAGAGAAAAATACTGGGACCAACAAGGGACAGCCTCAAGAGTTGCTTATTTCAACTTAATACAGAAAAGCCCATTCTACCCAGAGCCTCTATGAGGGGGGACATGCAAGGCAAGAAGTAGAGAATTCTCTTTTACCAGAAACTTTTACACAGATGCTGAATAACCCACCTGCCAGGGTTACTGGAGAGAAGATGCCTGCTTTGGGTGGGCTCCAATTTAGAGATCTATGACTATTCATTCCAGACCCCAAGCCTCATTCATCTGAGAGAAGAGTCTCTAGTGCCACCTTCCTGTAACCTGGGGTACTTTATAAAGGTCTGTCCTTACCAGAGCTGACTAATGAACTTGCTGATCCTATTTACACTGAGCTTTTGCAGTGTAAAAACAAAAAACACCCAACTGAGCAGGAGAGGTCTATAGATGGGAGTTCAGCTTAATCTTGCACTATTGAGTTGATCTGATTTAGAAGAATGGCATTTGTCCCTAGCCCACCAGAAGCATTATGCAGACATAATAGACTGGGGTCTCAGTATAGACTGGTAAAAGAAAATAAAGAAAAATCAAATCTGAAAGGTGATCAGGATCTTATAGATTACCTGAAAGAAAATGTTCATATTTAGGCCTCAGAAGGAGGCATCTATAATCACACAGTTAATGCCTGGTAGAGTTGGCACAAAATTCCGCTGATTACAAGGCCAGAATTCTTTTCATTACCCAATGCTATGAAGCCCACTATAATATAACACTTAATTATACAGGTTTAGGAATACAAGTCAAAGCAGATCCCAAATGTAATAATAGATGCTAAAACTACATATGGCAAAAGCATGTTATAACATGGTTGACTTATGACATGAATAAATTATAAAGGGATTGATTGCACAGTATTTTTCCCATTAAGGACTGAGTTGTGCTCCTATATCATGTGGGTAATCTGTGCTGTAAATTCTGTAACACATCTCATTAGAATCCAAACCAAATCAGAGACATTGGGGCTTTGGGGTGTATAGGAAAGGCAAAGTACACTTACATTGCTTTTAGGTTGTATATTATATAATACTAGCTCTTTTAGACGTACCAACCATCCTGCAAAGTAGGTATTGTTACCTCTGTTTTGAAAGATCACACTGGGGCTCAGAGACATCAAGGGTTTAACCTATTGTCATACTACTAGTAAATGCCAGTCAGGATTCAAATCCATGTGTGTTTGGTTCCCAAGCCCAAGATCCTTCCCAAGGGATGAGGACCCCTGTCATCCAATGCCTCTGTAAGTAAGTTTGACTTTACATAAGCAACTCTCCCTCTGAGTCCTAGATAATCTCTAAGGTCCATTCTAGATCCAGAAGTCCTTTAGTGCAACCTCAAATATTCAAGATTTGAAAAGAATTTCTTACATATATATTCTACCCAAAAATAAATATTGGAAAAGATAAGCATGCACAATATCCAAGATGTCTAGATGACTTTGTTTTCTATTTTTTGCTCGGGCTCATTTAGCTAGGTTTGTCTGAATGTTGGCACCAACTGAGGGCTTTTAGTAAAGAAGCAGCACATTCACACTTTCTTTATGTGCATGACGGGCAAGCTTAAGAGAGATATCTATGTGCAGGACTCCAAACAGCTGCAGCTTAAACAGGCGTTATCATAAATGTAAGCAGGAATTAGCTAGTGCTGAAAGATGAGGGCCATCAAGACGTGGACCGTCTCAACTCTGTGCACCAAGGCCAAGGACTACCCTTCTACCTTTGAGTCAACTAACCTTAGAGGACTTCCTGTGTAGAGAAAACAACCCACCTCTTGAAGGCACTGTGGTGTAGTGAGGAGGTCCTAGACGAGGTGTCAGGAGACCCCACTCTGCACTACTTACTAAGAACTGGGTTAAGATGACTTCACCCTCAAGTGAGTCTCAGTTTCTTATAAACTTCAAAATTAACCACTCTCCTGTATTTAGTACGGGAGTGAGTGAGTGTGTGTGTGTGCACCAATCAAATAATGAGTGTGCAAGAGGTTTGCAGATTCCAGGACACTAAGAACTGAGGGCTGACATTATTATTATTCTTTCTCTAGCCTAAATGTGCCAACACTTTCACTCCCATTGATTCATTCACCTCAAAAATAGAGATGAGAGCTTTGTTGTTGGCTTTATCTTTTTTTTTACTTAGCAGTCACATAGTAGGAAGAACATGGCTTTTGGTGTCATAGGGCTTAGTGGTTCATCCCAGGTAAAACACTGGCTAGCTATGTGGCCTTTGAATGTTTACCTTTCTTTTTGTCAGTTTCCTCATCTGTAAAACGGGGATAATAACACCTCACTAGTGGTGATATTTAAACTACAATGACATATATAAAGAACCTAACACAGTGTCTGGTCCCCACTGGCTATTTAATAAATTGTAGGGGCTGCTGTAATTATTTACCACCCTTTTCAAATGACCAATGATAAACAATGGAAAAAGAAAGATTCACCCCACTACCTGCCCATCCTAGCCCTGCCAGCCATTCCAGCTGTGTCACTTGTGGGGACTAGGACACACATTCAGTGCTAAAGGAACCTGGGAATACTAGCAGTTTGCCATTCAGCTTGGTTCATGGGCTACGACTTCAGCACTTCTGCTGCCACCCAGCAACTGCCCAGGGGAACTGCACGGATTTCAGACAAGTAGAATTTAAAGGGATAGTTATTTGAAAATTTGAAGAAGCAACGAGGGAAACCTTTTTTGAGAGACTCTTCCTCTGCAATGACAATATACAAAAGTATGAGCGGTTAAATGTTGGGACTGGGTCAAATTCAAAACTCCTGTCACTGATATCTAGGCATGTCTCCTTCCATATTGTATAATTTCTATAAAACCACCTGGAACTTTATTACCCTCACTACAACGTTTATTATTTTTAAAAGAGTACCCAGATAAAACCTTTAAATTATAGAATTTTGTTTTGGAAGATTATAAACTGTGTTCTCATTGCTTTACAAATGTAAAAAAAAAATGAAAGAAGATAGTTAATAGATCTCAGGGAACTCATTAATCGGAGTCAAAACTCCAATTCCACATCTACTATCTATCTAACCAGTGCTCCAGTCCTCAGATCCTTCTAAAGAGCAGAGTCCTTGTTTTCTGATGACATAAGGAGAAGAACACCTAAAAATGCTAGAACTTAAAGGTTTAGGTCAATGAACAACCTCCTTAGTTGTTTACCCATCTTTGAGTTCTACTCTCAGCTTGGTCATTGGGAGTCTTGATGACAGTCCCCCAAGACCACTGTTTACATTTATAAAATGAGAGAGATTGAACTGGATCCTCTAAAATCCCTCCCAGCTCCTGTTTCTTACCATTACTCTCATTTATTGAAGTATCACAATAGCACTTTGGAAGGATGTAAACACATCATAACTAACAATTTTTTTTTCTGCAATAAATTAGAAGAAACAAATCCTGAACTTTGATTCTCTGTGAAGCATCCCTCGACCCCCCACGTCATTCCTGCAGATGGGTTCTCACCAAGAGGTACCCGACACATCCCTGGGCTCAGCCCAATCTGTTAAACAAGCCTCTTCTCACTTGACTTTAAGCTGCTACACATGTGTAAGGTCTCCCCTTTCTGAGGTGATCGATGTCAGTGGGTATTAATACAACTCTTAACGAAAAGGGGTCCAAAGAGATAAAACAAAACAAAAACCAAATAATATATGGCAGGTGATTAAGAGATGATTCAGAAAACCATGCTGGGAGAGTCACAGCATGTGACTTTGATGCCACATGTTGTTATGGAAAATGTATGTTTACAATAGATCTTGATAGGAGGATCAGAAACACTAAACTTTGACCCACAAAGAGGTTAATAGTCTTTTCACTTGTGTTTTTGCCTTATGCCTGTTTTTCTTTTTCCTGTGTGTTTTTATTTGTGTTTTGTTCTGTTATTTTCTTAAAAAAAAAAAAAAAAGTGAGATGCTAACTGGGTTATTTCTAAAGACAGATCATCCAAAAAACAGTTATAAGATTTAATTACTGAATCCTAATAGTCTCATTCAGTGCAAATGAAAGGAAAATACATAAAATATGAGTATTCTCCCCATAGAAAGAACAGAAACACGAACTGATGGGTCTTGAAAATCCAATATTTAAGAATTGATTAACAAGTAGCAAGAGGAAAGTTAAGAATGCTATCTTTGAAATATCCAAATTCCCTAGCTTCCCAGACTCTGTGCTTTGATTCCAAAAAGGATTAAGTTCTTTTTCAGAGAACTGATTTCTCTCTTTAAAGCCAAATCCCTGGTTTGGATTCCATTTGTGCTTCAGAATCCTGCCATTATGACACTAAAGACCAGAATCACTTCCCTAAAGAAATGCAGTGTTGGTGTGGCCAGTTAAAAGAAAAAAGAAATGCAGTGTCTCTAACACTGATGAGTTTTCTTGTTATTCAGAGCAATAGATTTTTGTAGAACCTCAAACGGGTTGCCCTCACACTAAGAACGTAGTGAGTCCAGCATAAGTTTTGGGCTGGTTCTCAAGCATTTCCCAGCAGGGATGAGATCCTGCCCTCTGCAGGAATTCTTAGGCAACAACTTCCTAAGGAGGTATTCTCATTTAAATATAACCTCCTGGCAACCAAATATTTATCTAGAAGAAATTGGGAGTGGCCCTGTCCAATCAGGCACCTGGGTTCAGTCCATTACTCAAAAATAACAGGATTGAGGCATTTGGGGAACGCCTCCTCCCAGAGATTTGCCAAGAAATAGCTCAGCAATCCCCTACCATCCACCCATCCTTGTCAACACGCCTCCCAGGGCATTATGATTGAGTGGACTGCACCACACCCAAGATCAAATCCAGGGCATTCTTGGCACAGATCCCCAAAGGCAAAGTCAAGAGCATGCATGACAAAATCCTTGCCTGTTGCCCAGTTCATCAGAGTATGTGACGTAAATTGATCCTTGCTAAGGTTGGTAGGTTCATAAACACCAAGGCAATTCTGTTTTCAGACTTCATCTCCATCTAAGCAAATCTCAAGTGATTTTGCTCCATTAGTCAGTGTTGCCCACAAGAGGTTGATACTCAGAATCTTATAACATCGTCTCCTTTCCACACTTAGGTCAATCATCCAACACTTCTCACCAGCATGGACTCAAAGATCTGATCAAACTATTCTCAGTGCTCCAATCACCTCACATACTACTACCTGCTTTAATCATTTACTCATCATTTATTGAGTACACAGCAGTGTGCCGCCACATACCAGTGTTGTGCTCCAGGCTGTAGGGATGCAAAGATCCATAAAGCCGGTCTGCTCTAAAACCTTTATGACTCCCATTAGCCAATCAAAATGTATAAAACCTCTCTATCCTGCCATTTAACACTGCCTGTGAATCGGTTCTCCTCCCTCCCTCCACTCTCCTTATGCTTCCTGCATCCAGGAGACTCATCATGATTTGTGAAACAACTCTTCACACTTTTGTATTAGCATGTCTTTTGATAACACACTTTTTCCCCAGCCTATGAGGCAGCTTACCGTTTTCTACCAAAATTTATCAGTCTGTTGTCTCTTTAGCAATAATTCCCATGCCTGAAAAAAAACAACAACAAAAAACAACCAAAAAAACAAACAAGAAAACACATTGGCTCCTCTGTGCTCCCGTTACAATACATTATTTCTATTTTTCATTTAGAGTTTGTCATGTTATGTGTTATGTGAAAATTAGTTTCCTATATGTTTACTATTCCTGTGTCCAATTAGATCTCAAGTATTTGAGGGTGAGATCAATATATAATTCATCTCTTTTCCCCTAAATAGACTACTAGGTCACTATCTTCCATTTCTGGATCATCTCATTAAAACTACTACAATTAAACCTAGTTTCCAGGATCTGGGTGTACCAACATCCAATTTACCATGAAGGAGAACAAACACGAGGCAAACACAATAATTGTAATTACCGTATATGAAATAGCTAAAACAAACTTTTAACAAAAAAAGTCAATGAATATTAATTACCTAATGTTCTTAATTATAAGTTAGGTTTTGCATTAGAACTAGCTTCCTCTGCCTTCTGACCCATCAACAAATGGTACAAAATATAACCTTAGGTGTTTCAGGTCATCTTGTATTGGGTTTAAGGTCATGCTCTATGCATATTCATAGAGTCACCCCTCTTGACTCTACACACCTCCTGCTTGGTTGAAATTGGTGGATACCATCTTGTTTCTAGGAGAATTTTCACATGTGCTTTCCCTGCTCACAGAAATAGGTCCTCTGTCTCCAATTAGTTAGGGCTTAGGCTCTCTCAAACCAATTCATCAAATTCCTAGTCCCATCAGGAAACAGGCTCCAGCTCTCCGTTAGTTTGTGACAAACAGGCCTTGAGTTGAGTAAATGATTAACACTTCTTTCCTATTAAACTTACAACCAAGACCTATAGTCCTAATTGCCCCACTCAGTGACTCAGTAGCTTCACAGGGAGTAGCTAGGTATCTATTAGCATTTTGCAATACCTAAAAGGATACATATAGAGTGCCACCTTCCTGATAGAGGCAGAGTTAATTGGAAAACAAAAGAAAACTAATAGGTTTGGAGCACCTATAGCAGTGACCAGCTTGGTAACTCTCATATGTTCCCATTTATCCTCACGACTCCACTGGGCGGATATTATTAACCCCATTTATAAGATAAGAACACAAGCCTCAGAAAAGTTATGAAGCAAAGCCAATAAGTGACAGATCTGAGATTGGAACCATTGTCTGGGGAATCATGAACCATATGAACATTGTACCACATGAAACTGCCACCCTCATCATCCCTAACCTTTAAGAGTTGGCAGAACCCCTTCTCCTAGTATTCTAGGCTCTGTTAGTTAGAATGAGGTTTGGCTGCCTGTAAAGAAAAATATCAACTAACGTGAACCACATATTCTCTTGGTAAAAGAAGATCAGAGGTGAACAGTGCAGGAGCAGAAGCCAGGCTTCTTCCAACTTCCCACCTCTGCCACCTCTAGGTTAGCTCCTTGGATCCATGGTCCGTGATGGCAGCTGGAGCATTACATCCATATTGCAGGCAGGAGCGGGAAGTGAAAAGGTACAGAAAAGAGTGCTTCCTTGTCTTTTGAGGAGTCTTCCCAGAAGGCCCTCCCATTTCTTCTGCTTACATTTCATTGGCCAGAGCTTAGTCATATGGATACACTTAGCTTCAAGAGAGACCAAAACATGGAGTGTTTCAGTTAGATAAATGGCTGCCTCTGGTAACTTAGGGATTGTGTTAGATGGGAAACCAGGAGAATGTTAGAATGTTACCTCACGCCATTTGCACTTAACAGACATTTCTTCTACTTTGATGACTAATTTAAGTTTTAAAGACAGAATTTTCAGGATTCTAATGTAGATGGGAAAACACAGAAAATCAGGTCTCTTTTATTCATGCCTGAATTCATTCTACAGGGAAGGTAAACATTGTTGCTTTCGCCTGAGTGGCAGAAGATGAGCCAGTCATGTCACAACTCTTTAGCCTGATGCCATTCTTCAGAAGAGAGGATTTCCTTTACTACCAGTTCCACTATTTATTTACATTCACAGTCATACTGAGATTTTGTGACCCAAGCACTGTAAAGATTATGACCTTCTTTACTCATGCATAAATCAAAATGCAAACAACACTAAATAAATTTTTTTCATGTACGCTGAAATTAAAAATAGCTTCTTTCAAGATTTATAGGCTTAAATTTTTGAATAAGTACATCAATATTGAACTTCTGTGACTGTTGGTGGCTGTGCTTTACTGTCGCCATATTCCTGTGTTTCTCTGCCATTGGATGATCCAGTGCTGTTAATTTTTCTTGGACTTCCATTATTCCTAGGGTTTCTTATCCTGAATCCTATGGAGTGCAGTAATAGTTCCATAAATAATGATTAATATGAGGAGGAAAATACTGTGCCATATCGTCTTATTTACTGAGAGAGTATTGGGGAAGGAAGGGATGAAAGTCAAGGAGTTACTCCTCAGGAATGACAACAAAAGACTGGACCTTTGTTCAATAACCTCGCACCTCGTTTACACTTAATGAAAATGTTTTGTTTTTTTGGTTGTTTGTTTTTAAATATAACTTCTTTGGTGAGCTAAACACTTTGTTGGATGGATAATCTAGTAGCCAGACATACCTAAATGAAGAATTTAACTTACTCCATACTTGGCTGGATGTTTTTAATACATACATACATACATACATACATAATGACATGATATAAAAAAATGTGACCTATATAGCTAGGTCCAGAGAGTTTCGAATAAGAGTTGGAGGTGGGAGCAGAAAGTGCAGAAAGAAAAAGAGTATATAATTTGAACTTGGAAAAAGTGGATCAAACACCAACTCTAGCCTATTTTCTCATCTCTTGGTCCATGTTTCCCTTGGGTCTGCAAAACAAATTCATGGAAGTTCAAGTTCTGCCACCAATGTTAAAATTTCCCAAACAAAAACTGTCCTTGGTTATAATATTCCTTGACTGCTAACAAAAGTTCTTATTGTTCTTATTTCATGGGAGCAAAACTGGAAAGAAGATTGTAAAATTTTGGTTAATCATTGGCCCACAGCTGGCAGACTTTTAAGATCATCTCTTTAACCCATTTCATGTTCCATGGGGGTAAATTAAGGCTCTGAGATGGGAAACAACTTTCTTTCAAGGACACACCAAAATTGAAGGCTGAATAGGCACAAGAATTCAGGTTTTCTTACTTCCAGCCTGTAAGTAGAGTCTCCATGTTGCATTTTTAAGTAGTTACATTCATTTAACTGGGATTAACAATGGCTAGTGTTCTTTACTAGAGTGAATAAACTACAAAGAGAGCTCCTCAACACCCCAACCCAGGCCTTTCCATTCCCACAACCACTGCAATCACTTCCCAATACCCTGCTGCCTCCACTTCTTAATCTAAACTCACGTGAATTTAGCAGGTCTCATAGTTTGGAATAAAATGCCATAGCAACAAGATGCACATCTGATTTTAATTCCCAGATCTTTTTTCCATCATCACTGATAAAACCTTCTGTTTATATAATACCTTTCCCCAATAATCCCAGGGTGATTTATGAACATTATCTCATTACATAATAAGTAATTATCCTAAGAGATAAGTGGGCAATTTTATTCATTTTATACACTGAATCAGACCCATTTCCCAGCAGTTCCAGAAACAATCCCACAGTTTAGAGCAAAGGCTTTCAAACTACGTTTTAACTGTGAACTCCTTCACAATCTAGTGAATGCCAGTGCAAGGGACAGTTAAAAGCAGAATTACTCTAACTCATCCAAAATGCCAAAGCTCATCGATATCTAAATACAAAACTCATCGCTACGTCAGTGTCCCTCCTCAGGCTATTCATATTTTGTTGCCCATGTTAGCTTGTTCACAGTTCCTCAGAGATACCCGATTCCCTCCCTACTTTGCACATATTCTTCCCTCTTCTCCAAACATTCTTTCCATAACCCCCTTCACATTGTCAACTCTTACTCATCTGTCCAATCCCAGCTCCAGAATCCCTGTCAGAGAAAACTTCCTTGATCTTCACCCTCCAAATTAAGTCTAAATCCTGTAATAAATGCTCTGATATCCTTCATGTGGTAGGCTACTTCTCAGCTATCCTCCAGTAATGTCTACTTCTTGGTATTTATGCCCTGTGTGATAGTCTCCACTTGAGTGTGAGCTGGATTTAGAAATTTGCCTCTCATGAATACAGTATGGCAGAGGTGATGAGCTGTCACTTCCAAGATTAGGTTACCTAAAGACTGTGGCTTTGATCTTGCTCAACCTCCCTTGTGCCCTCTGATAGAAGCCAGCAGTCATGTTGTAAGTAGCCTCAGTAACAAACTCACATGGTGGGAACAGATATCTCTGGCCACCCTGCAGTGAGAACCAGAGCCTGCCTACAGCTACGTGAGTGAGCTTGAAAATGATCTTTCCTTGGTGGAGCTTTGAGATGCCAGAGCCCCAGTGACAACTTGGTTGAAGCTTTGGAGAGATCCTGAATCAGAGGGCCCAGCTAAACCACACCCATATTCCCTACTCAGAAACACAGGAATAATAACTGTTTATTGTACACTACTAAGTTTTGGGTAAGTTGTTACATGGCACTAGATAATTCACACACCCCATATCTCTCTTCTTCAAAGCACCATCACTGCTGTAATTTTATACTTATCAGTATGTTTATTTGATGACTGTCTGATAGTCCCCTTGACTGTGAGCTCCATGAGGGGAAAATCTCTCTGTAGCACAATGGTATCAGAGTACCCAGCACAGCAACTGGCAGTGGCAAGTACTCAATAAATGTCAGTTGCATGAATAGTTTATCCCAACCATCACCTTTTCCTATAGCCAATCAGGCACCCCGTATACCTCTTCTATTTGTAGGCTCACAGTTCACCGCCACCCCGCAACTTTCACATCAGGAAAACCCAATCCAGTCATCACATGCCAGAGATTCTACTTCAGCCAAGACTTCTCACACCCATGCCCTCCCTTTCTCACCCACTGGCCCAGTTCAGGTCCTTATAATTTCCCAACTCTACTATTAGAGAATCTCTCCCCTAGCCAACACCTTCTTGCATTTTTTTTTCTTAAACCATCTCTTACAGTGTTACCACCCTTATCTTCCTGAAGCCAAAGGCTAATTGTTCCAGTCTCCTCCCCCAAAACCTTCATCCTAATATAACTGAAACCCAAACTCCTCATATTATTATTGTTCAAAACCATTCAGAAACATCCACCATACCCTCCCAACAGCTGGGTCCCAGCTCCACAGGAGCCGTGGCCGTGATCACACCAGTTGGGCATTTGTCTACTTATGTTTGGATGGCACTACTCCTATTTCTCTGCCCCAATTCTGCTCATCCTATAAAGACCTGCTCAGACTGCACCTTCTCCGTAAGACCTTTCCATACCTCCCACTAGAAATTCTCTCTCCTTCTCCTGTGCCCATGGCACTTGTCTTTCCACTGGAGCACTGACCAAAGCCTAGTTAGAGCATCAGTGAATGTGTGAGTGTGTGTGTGCATTCCTGTGAGCATCTCAGGGACAAAGTCACTGTCTCGTCACTTTATCATGCACAAGGCCTGCCACCTGGCCAGGGCTCAGAAAAGACTCACTGAATTAATCAAATTACTGCTTGAATAGAACATACCTTCAGGGAACTGCTTTTTATTTTCAGAGTGCTGTGGGGAGGGTAGATTATTAAATCAGCGGCTTTTTCTTTTTTAAAGGAAAGACCACAAACCACCTTTGAAGCCAAGAAAAAGATGTGATTGGAGGGAAATAAATCGGTACCTTTAATTCTCCACTGAGTTTGGCAAAACAACAAAATGTCAGCTTCCACCAGATCATTTCTTTTTAATTAAAAGCTGAATTCTTTTGGAGGACCCAGTTTTCTGGTCAAGTCAACAAAAAAGTAACCAATGCCATCCACACCCCCTCCTCTCTCCTCCCGCCCCTACTCCTGGAGTTAGGCCATCCTTGGGGGTGGTATACACTTCAGCTGTTTGCTCTGTGCTCATAATTAGATCGTCTAGACAGGAGATGTTGCTGGAGCAATAGAAAACATTTTACAAGGTGTTCCGCAGAACCATACTTATAACAGTGATTAGAATGTACTGACAGACGCGAAGCCAGCAGAATCAGCCTGGGCCATAAGCTGGTTTCACCAATGCAGAGCAGAGGCCCTTTGAAGCTCTTGTCTGAGGAACAGAGGCCAAATTAGAACTCTGGGGGCATGGAGCAGCTCGTTGGCCTTTGGACGAGGGAGCAAGACTGAGGTAATGGAGTAATGTCTGGGATGCCCTTGACCCGCCCTCTGGGTTCTGGTGTGAAGTCAAGGGACGGGGAAGAGGTGAAGGTGTGGCTCCTGGCTCTTGCTTTCACCAGCATCTCTTACAAAGAGGATGAGTGCTAGTGACCACCACAAGCAGTTTTCTGAGCCTCACTTTTGCAGCATTGCTTATTCCTTACATTTAGCAGAATGTAAATTTTAAGCAGCATAGAGTGATAATTGTGTGACGCCTACTCTTGCAGCAAGACATTTCTTGGCCTGACCTTCCCGCTCAGCTTTTGTTGGCATATCAATGTGACAACGATATTTTCCAGCAGAGAAGCTCTTTAGAGACATTTTTCACAGGAGTAACTGATTAGGCAAAATCATTTAGCCCTCAGAGATGAGTGACTTTTGGGAAATGCTACACCAATAGAGTACCACAAAAGCACAGGGTTTCAGGACCAAACAAACAAACAAACAAACAAAAACAAACAAAATAAAGCCTTAAAGATTTTATAAATGAGGAAACTGAGAGATTCAGCAAAGGAAGGAAACGTATATCAGGAAAGTGTGTCAAAACCCAGATCCCTGTGAACTAGTGTCTTTCAACCAAACCTGTTACAAAATCTTGCATCCTTTAAGTGTTTACTATATACCAGATATTTTTCTAGGTATTTTTTATATGCTATCTCATTTAATCCTCAACACAGACTAACGAGATCTAGAGGCTGTTACCCTCTCCAGTTTACTAATGAGAAGAGCAAGACAAGGACTGTTATGTGATTGCTTCATGCCACTCAGAAGCATGTCTAGGATGGGTTCCCAGGCAGCCTGACTTCAAAACCTTCTCTCTAAGCTTAAGACTGTCCACACTCTACCATCTCATCTCAGAGTTCAGGTAGGAACAGAGACAAAGAGAGGGGGCCCATTTACCATCAAAAATTACAATGAATTTGAGGACTAATAGGAATTAGGTGCATGACAAAGGGAGGATTTGAAATCAGAAGATCTCATGTTGCAGACCTCACCACCATCTATTTTCATGACTACATACAACTCACTTGATTCCTCAGTCACAGTTTCCTCACCATTGTCATATATATATATATATATATATATATATATATATATACACACATATATAGATAAATATAGATATAGATATATAGCTGTATAGACATAAATATATATAGATATATAGACATAAATTTAAAAAAAGGAGAGTTGACAAGTTGACAAAATATGGATTTTTAGAACTCTTTAAGTGACAACTTACTTTATTTTAGCACTTTACAATTTTATAAAACACTTTCACATCCATCATACAAATCTGCAAGGACCTATGAGTTAGACCTGGCAGGGATTTTTATTACTGACATTTTATATATTGGAAACTGAGAGCCCAAGAATTGAAGGGAATTGTTCAAATTTAAACAGCAAGAAATTGGTGTGGTTAAGATTAGTCATAGCTTTAACTTTATGCTTATTTCTCATAGAAGCCTAGTCTTCCCCTGGCTCCCTCACTTTTCTGGGAGGTTATAGATACAACAGGATTATGAAAATTGATTTTTAATTAAAAGCTGGGAATGAATCCAATTATGATAGAAATAAGATTTAGGGTTCCCATCTCAGATAAGGAACGATAACAAAAGATATGTACTAGAAACTAGTTACCCTGGAGGATAAACCAGGCCTTTTACCATTTCCTGGTTTTGTCTCTGGGGAATACTCTAATCCAAAGAGAATCTATCTTCATCTCATAAATAAATGATCCACAGCCTTTAGTTGTCTCTTGCCATCGCCCTCTCCCTTCACATTAAGCCAAAGACAAACAGTGAATAAAACAAAACAACTGTTTTGTAAGCACCAGTATGTGGGATACGCTGGCACATGTTCTGGTAAGTTCCAACAGTCCTCTTCCTGGCTTCTTAAGAGACGTAGAAGCTACATTAACAGGAGAGGTTTATTTCACCCAGAGAGACAGAGAAGAGGAAAGGAGAGAGGATGAAAAACCATGCAAAATTACAGAGACAGAGAGACAAGGGAGGGGCAAAAGGAGAGAGAGAGAGAAAGAAGGAGATAAAATATTATTTATCTCAAGAAAATAATACTGAACAGGGAATTGGAAGAATTGATTTTGAACCCCAGCTTAGTCTAATTAGCTGATGGCTCCTGAATCCCTGAACCACTTTTGGTTTCACTTGTTTCATTTCTAACATACACCGTATTTTGCCATGTATAATGTGCTTCTGTGTATAATGTGCAATCATGTTTTTGGCCCAAACTTTCAGATAAAAAATCTTTCATTTTAATTTTTAATTCAAAGTTGTATTTGTTCGTATTTAGGTACTTACTTGTATTTTGTATTATGAATGAATTGTAGCATTTATTTATTATTACACTTGTAACTCATAAGCATAAATAAAAGATTTAAAAACATTTACATAGATATGGAATTAGTACTATACATGTAGAATGTGCATCTTTATTGTTTCCTCACAACTTTAGGCCAAAAAGTGTGCACTATACATGGCAAACACGGTAGTCCATCAGCCCTACTTATTCTTGGGTTTTGAAGGTAAAATGGCACAGAGGAGGTAAAAGCTGTTGATAAACAGTGTCAGCATTACCCCTACAGCTGGCGGGTGCTAATGTTAAATCATTGCATTTTCTTATCACAAAGGAATTTGCTCAGACTCTGTGCAGGCTTTCCTCTGGAGTCAGCTTATAATTATTTAGCAGCTGATTTTCCCTTGCCTCTTCCTCCTTTTTCTGCCTGCTGCTGCCTGACCTCTGACCTTATAATGGTGACTTAATGCCCAACCAAGAAGGGCCAAATGACTTGGAAATAAAGATAACAATCAAATTAATCTACTTAGTTCCCTGTTAACAAAAGCTTTTATCTGGGAGAAAAATCAGAACTTGTTAACACCTGATATCTATGAGGAATATTTCAAAGTGCTTTCAAGAAATCTCATTAGAGCCTTACAATAAAGATTGACAATTAATGAAAACAGAATGACAATTAATATGAATGGCCCTTTGATAGATGAGGAAACAAAGTTAACAGTTGTAAAATTGGTACTGAAACCCAGGACTCTCCTCCTAGTCCAGAACTCTAACTAGGAAAGTTTGCTAAAAAAACTGAACAGAACATAAGAGAGAGAAAAAAAAAAAGAAAAAAAAAGGAAGAAAGAAAAAAGAAAACAAAACCTTAACCCCACTACTCCCATCTCCAGGGGCCCAGAGAAAGCCCTTTAATGTTTAACAGCATGCCAGTTGCTGGCAGAAGTTTTCTCATTCTAACTCCAGAATGCAAATGTGGATAAAGCCACACAAGTTAATTAGGAGGGCTGGAATTACATCAACTGTCTGTGGTAATAATTGGGTGCCTCATGGGAAATAAAACAAAATATGCCATAGAAAAAAGAAATTTCTCTGGTAAAACTAATGAAAGAAGGGAAGGATAAGAGAATGTGTGAATAGTATGAATAGGCAGATTCCTTATATTTTAGAATGGAAGTTTAACATACACTATTTAAGATGGCACATCAAGTGGAAGCATATTATTTAAACAAGTAACCACTGAAGTAACTAATAATGGTAATTATAAGCTACTTTAAAAAATTAATGATGGAGAAGTTTGAAATGAAGATTTAAAAAGTGGGTTGCTAATATAAATGGTTTATATTAGGGAGTCAATAGATAATATTCAAAAATGATAGGATTAAGAATATTATGTTAAGTTACACCTAGAATTGCCAATAGAAAAAGACAGATGATAAACCTTCTTGTTGAAAGAAAAGTATACTCAATGGAAAACAAAGGAAATACAGAAAATATAATATATTTTTAAAAATACAATAATGAAAAATGAGAACTAAGATGATAGCTGTCGTATTAATAGGTGTAAATACGTTAATCTTACCATTAAAAGAAAAGACTCCTTGGTTGGATCACAAATAAAATCCAATTATATCTATATACAAAAATACATCAAAAAACAAAGAGACTCAGAAAAATTTAAAGTTAAAAGAAAGCAAAGATATATAAAGAACACTCAAAGAAAAACATAAGTTTTTATAATATTCAACAGGCAAGACCAAAAACAAGCAAGGTATTAAAGGAAGACACTTTATAATGGAAAAGATTATAATCTAAAATAATGATTCAACATCTATAAATGTCCTTACATCAAAGGAGACAATATCAACATTCATAATTGTCATGCGAGGTCTCTGGTCCTGCTCCCTGCATTAAGAACGCAGGATATGGCGAGGCCAAAACAGAAACACCAATGGAGCCATACATAGGGGAATCATACCATTATATTCTTTCTGGCGGCTGGGTTGGAGATATAGGAAGCAGGAGCCACACGATCTGCAATCTGCTGTCCGCTTCTCTGCCAAATAACCAACCAACCCCACTTGCTAGCTGCAATCCGCCATCTGCTTTTCTGCCAACCAACCCACCAATCAACCCCTTGCTAACTTCAATCCGTGCTTGCTAGCTCAGCCATGGCAGTTATATCAGTGGCCAAAGGCTAACTGGTTACAGCTGATGGCCAACTAGTTACAGCTAATGGATGTACTACCCAAGCCAGCACCTTTCCACGTGAGGCCGAGAGCCTGCAAATTGCTCTCTGGGACTCTGTCCTCACAATAATGTAAGCCAAAAAAAGGAGAAAAAAAAAAAAAGCCCACACAGGTAATCTAAACAACACTATCAAACACCATGAACAAATTGAAATTTAAGGAAAACCAGACACAATTTTTTTTTTCAAATGCAGGTGGTACATTCATAAAGATATACTATAACTCAGTCAGTAAAACAAGTCTCAATATATTTACAAGGATTAAAATCAAAGACAGTACATGAGCTAACTCAAAATTCAGTAATATTAAAATATGTAGAAAAATTCAAAATATTTGGAAATTTGTGGATACACTTCTAAAGTATGCATGGATCAAAGAAGAAATCACAAGAAAAACTAGAAAACATTTATAACTGAATGATAATAAAAGCACAACATATCAAATCTGTGAGATGCAGTGAAGCAGTACTTAGAAGAAATTATATAGCTTTAAATGATAGTATTAGAAAAGAAGAAAGGCCTCAAATTGATGTCCCTAGGTTCCAAATTAAGAAGTTAAAAAAAAAAAAAAAGAGAGAGAGAGAAGGGGTAAGTAAACCAAAAGTAAGTAGAAGAAGGGGAAAAAACAAAGAAAGGAGCAGAAATTAACTAAATAGAAATCAGACAATTGTGAAAATTAGCAAAGTGAAAAGCCTGTTCTTGTTAAAACCAATAAAATTTTTAACTTAATCAACAACAAAAAACAGAGAGAATGCAGGTCACCAATATCAGGAAAGAAAAATATTTCACAAAATATCTTATAGACATTAAAGGGAAAATAATGGAATATTAACAACTTCATGCTTTCAAATATAAATTCAATGGGCTTAGTAAATTCCTTGAGAAATCAACCAAAATGAACACAAATCAAATAAAAAGTATGAGTAACCCAATATTTATTTTTTAAAAAATAACTTTATTATCAAAAACTATCCCACAAAGATATGTCAGGCCTAGAAGATTTTCCTTGCAAATTCTGTCATACATTCAAGGAATAGATAACACCATCCAGAAATAAAATCATTTTAGAAAATAAAAGAGGAGAGAGAACACTTTCCAACATGTTTTGAGACCAGGATAACCCAAATACCAAAACCTGACAAAGACATTACAAAAGAATGAAAAAGAACACAAAACTCTTTAATAAAATATTAGAAAACTGAATCTATAAATGTATAAAAATGCCAAAGTTTAAAGACAAGGAGAGAATTTTAAAAGCAGCAAGAGAAAATCAATTAGTTACCTTCAAGGAAGCTCCCATGAGACTGTTAGCTGATTTCTCAACAGAAAATTTGCAGGCCAGAAGGGACTGCCACAAAATATCCAAAGTGATGAAAAGCAAGGATCTATAACCAAGATTACGCTACCCAGCAAAGTTATCATTTAGACTCAAAGGATAGATAAAGAGCTTCCCAGACAAGAAAAAGCTAAAGGAGTTCATCACCACCAAACCAGTATTACAAGGAATGTTAGAGGGACTCCTTTATGATGAAAAAAAAAATCAAAATTATGAATAATAAAATGGCAATAGCTACATATCTATCAAGAATTAGTTTCATTGCAAATGGATTAAATGCTCCAATCAAAAGACGTAGGAGGGCTGAATGGATAAGAAAACAAGACCCTTACATATGCTGCCTATAAAAGACTCACTTCAGATTGAAAGACACACACAGACAGAAACTAAAGGGATGGAAAAAGATATTTCATGATAGTGAAAATGAAAACAAACAAACAAACAAAAAAAGCTGGGGTAGCAATATTTATACTAGACAAAACAGACTTTAAAACAAGGGCTATAACAAGAAACAAAGACCCAGTGATCCTACTTCAAGGTATTTATTCAATGAAACCCAATATGCTACTTCGAGGGGATGTGTGCACCCTTATGTTAACTGCAGCATTGTTTACAATGGCCAAGATGTGGAGGTAGCCTGGGCGTCTGTTAGAAGAATGGATAAAGAGGAGGTAGTACATATATACAAGGTCAGAAAATTAAGTGCATGAACTCATCATAGAAAAAGTGCTACACGCCTCATTGCTGAATGTCACTATGATCACCTTCAATGTACTCCCCATGGGAAGCTATGCACCGACTCCAGTGCCTAGTCCACCCTTCAAAGCAATTTTGGAACTCTTTTTCTGCAATGACCATCAGAGTTGTGGTTGTATTACACTTGATGTCCTGAATGTCATCAAAATGTTTTCCTTTCAATATTTCCTTTATGTTCAGGTAAAGAAAGAAGTCATTGGGGAACAGATCAGGTGAATAGGGAGGGTGTTCCAATACACTTATTTGGTTATTGGCTAAAAATTCTCTCACAGTGTCATGTAAGCTGCTGCATTGTCGTGATACAAGAGCCATGAATTTGTGGCAAAAAGTTTAAGTCGTTTTTGTCTAACTTTTTCACACAGCCTTTTTGCACTTCCAAATAGTAAACTTGGTTAGCTGTTTGTCCAAATTCATAATGAATAATCCCTCTGATATAAAAAAATGTTTAGCAACATCGTTGCAATAAGTTCACCAACTCAATTGTCATACCTTCATGCAATGAAATATTGCCTGGCCATGGAAGGGAATGGGTTCTTGCCACCTTGATGACATGAATGGACCTGGAGGGTGTTATGCTGAATGCAGTATATCAGATGGACATAATGTGATTTTGCTTATATGTGGAACCTAAGAACAAATTAACAAACAAAACAGAAACAAACTCATAGATACAGAGAACATTCTGAGGGTTGCCAGATCGTAGGGGGGTTGGGGTTGTGAGTGAGAAAAGGGGGAGGGATTAAGAAGTACAAATTAGTTGTTACAAAATAGTTATGGGGATGTAGGGTACAGCATGAGGGATATAGTCAATAATGTTGTAATAACTATGTATGGTGTCAGATGGGTACTAGATTTGTTGGGGTGATTGATATATGGGAGGGGTTGGGGGCAGGGTGAAAAAGGTGAAGGAATAAAAAAGTATGAATTAGTAGTTACAAAATAGTTATGGGGATGTAAAATAAAGCCTAGGGCATATAGTCAATAACATGGTAATAACTATGTATAGTGCCAGGTGGGGACTAGACTAGTCAGGGGGGTCACTTCTTAAATTATATAAATGTCTAACCACTATGCTTACACCTGAAATTAATATAAAATAATATTGAATGTCAACTGTAATTGATAAATTTAAAAGAGGTGGACATGGGAAGGGAAATAAGAGGTGCAAATTTCCAGGCATAAAACAAATAAGTCATGGGGATGTAACGTACAGCATAGGGAATAGAGTCAATAATATTGTGATAGTGTGGTACAGTGTCAGATGGTTGCTGGACTTATCATAGTGATAACTACTTTAGGTATACAAATGTTGAATAACTGTGGTGTACTCCTGAAACATAATATTGTATTATATGTTAGTTATATTTTTAATGAAATTCTTTAGAAAAAGAGAGACTGAGGTTGATCTATATATGATTACATAATAAAGTCTCAAAGGTATATATAACTGGGTAAAATAACTTGAAGCAGGATAGTTTATGACATGTGTACCTAGTGGGTAAAATAATTTGTGATAATGTGTGTGCGTGTGTGTGTATACTTACAAGTGTGTACAAACACATATATACATTTAAAGACATTTTTATTCTGTATGTATTTGTAGACTATTTATTTAAAAAAAAACACAGAAAAAAAACTGCTGACTGTCACCTATGGAGATAATTCTGGAGAACAGAAAATCTGAGTTTGAAGAAATATTTCCTGAAAACAAACATTTTCCATGTTGTTTATATGTGTTTACGATGTGTATACATTATTGGAAAACCTCACTAGTTCACAGTTAGTGGACTTACTCAATTGGTCACTTCTTGCACCTAAGAAAAGAGTAAATTAAAAAAAAGTTTCTGATACGGTATGCTTTATGTAAGGAAAATCAATCACTTAATCGAGCTCTGCTTTTTTCAGTATTTTACAAAGACTTTTCAGTTTTTACTATGTGCCAGGCCCAATGCAGATGCCAAGTGCTTATAGGAAAGAAAAAAAAAAGAGGAGGAGGAAGAAGAGGAGGAAGAGGAGGAGGAGGAGGAGGAGGAGGAGGAGGAGGAAGGGGTAGAGGAGGAGAAAAATGTACCTGCCTTGAAAGAACTTACAGTTCAATGGGAGGAGATCACACTCAGAGGTCGGATGAAGATTGCTATCTTTATGGCTTAGATCTAAAATGTTAGATCTAGACATCTCTTTCTGAGACCATAACAAGAACTTACTCAGTTCATCAACCCTCCTCTGTAGACCTCACCAGGTCTCCAGGTAAATGTCAACATCTCTAAGAAGGTTGATGTCTTTCCAGGGAAGAACCTAAGGAGACTTCTTTTAAGAAGAGCTATTAGCCATCGTGGATTCTGCCCATTGAGCTTTACAGAATCATTTTAATTCCCAAAAGCATCGCACTTTTTCCCACCTCCACTCCTTTGACTCTGCTGTTCCTTCTGCTTGGAATGTTCTTAAACTTTTGTTCTCCTTCTTTGGCTAACTCCTACACAACATCAAATGTGGGCTCAAGTGCTTCTCCAGGAAAGCCTTGCTAATTCTCTGCCACACAAATTGGTTGAGAACCTTTCCTCCATGATCCTACCTTATATTTAACTATTTGCTGGTCAGAGTCTCATATTAAAGTACAAATTTACTGAAAATGTTATCCCCGGAGTATGGCAGAGAGTGAGTAGAGCTCAATAATTGCTTAATGAATTCCACTGAAGCTGCTTCCCTTTTCTCCTCTGGGTTCTCCCAGATTACAGCACTGAACTGAACTTTGTAATTGTCCTTGAATACCCTGGCCCCACTGCACCACTTCCCCACATCTAAGACATCACACTTACTTGTCCAGTGACATACCCGGGAAGGCAAACTTGCCCAGGCTGATGCGATGGACAGCAGTCAGGGGAATGTGCTGCAGCTGCACACAGCTGAGCATGATGAAGTCATATTTGCAGATCATGAGAGTCTTGTCGGTGACCAGCAAAATCCTCTCCTTCTCATTGTTCCAGTGGTCTATCCTGGAAGAATCATCACACAGAAGAAAAGTTGAAGGCTTGATCTTTCCAAGGTAAAGAGAATGGCATTCACTGAAACATCTCTACTAACACAGAAGATGGTGAGGTTCGATCACTCAGAAGAAAAAGGGGCTGAGAAATACCACCTCTTCTCTCTCAGTCTGTCTCCATGACCAAAGTAGGAGGGAAGGTGGAAGTTCCCAGGGAAATGTTTTATGGCCACAGAGCTCAGAGATGACTACCAATGGATCCATGTGGGAATAGCCAGTTTATGTCATGTTGGAATCAACTGATTCATGCTTCTCCATATCTTCCCGGTTCTCTAGGAAGCCTTCAGGGAGCACATCTTCCTCCAAAGACACCAAAAACACCTCTTTGTTCTACCACTATTTGCACCACAATCTTTACTCACTAGTTTATGCTCCTCTCCAAAGGTCATATTGCTAGTAGGAGATAAAACGGATACTTGAACATAGGTCCACTGATCCCCGAGCCCTCACTATTTCAAGCTCATCCTGTCATATCCTTGTGGTAGAAATAGAGTGAAATAAGTAGAGCGGGATTCTGATGAGCCAAGGGCAAACTAGACACTAGATAAATGTTTACTGAATTTATTTATTTTTTTCAGACAAGAGCATTTCCGGGCATGCAGTGGAAAATTCTGAGAGTTAAAAATCTCTCCAACAGAGAGAACAAAAACAATGGTTTCTGGTTAAAAGAAAGTGAGTATGGTCTATAATTCCTCTTACCCACAGAACTTTTGCTGTCTGTTTACTACAGACTTTAGTACATACCACTTTGTGACTTTTATTAAAATTTTCTTAGTACATGTTTTGTCTTCCCCAAGAGACTGAAAAGATGATGTGTGACTGATTGGTCTCTGAATCCCCACTACACAGAATCAATCTAATGCAAAGATCGTATGGGCACCCCACTCCCATCCATGAACAGTGACCACGGTGGCATTCTTAAAATATGAAAAGAATTATATCACCCCCTGTTCCCTTTATTAAATAGCTTCTTTCTGATCTGAGGATCAAATCCAAGTTACCTAACTAGATTACAGGTTCCTGTATGGTCTGGCCTCTGCCCAACGTCATCTCTCAGAAGGCTGAGAAAACTCATTGTCCACATCATGGCCCAAATGCCTCATCCAAAGAGGATTTCATAAATTTCTATATCAACTTGACCGCCTATTATAGTTTCTCAAAACATCCTGATCCTTTGCCCTCTGTGGTACTTATTACCATTTGCAAGGCGGGATTATATGTAAAATGTTACTAACAGGTACCACAGATCAGAGTGAACACCAAAGTACAGAGGGTAGGGCGATGCCAGCAAGTACGGGCAGAGTATCATCTGTGTGTGCATCTGTGTGTGTGTGTGTGTGTGTGTGTGTGTGTTTGTGTGTGTGTGTGTATGTGTGTTTCCATGAGGGCCGACTGTGCCTGTTAGGCTACTCATTCTATGCAATTCCTGTTAAATAGACTACACTAGATAATTAATAAATGAACGCCAATGATAATCACTTTGGAGGCCTATGGGCTGATTGAGGGTAGGGGTGGAAACTTCCAGTGCTCTTACTTACTAACTCTGTAAGATCAGACATTTAGCCTGTCTTTGGCTCAAGTCCCTTATTTGTAAAATAGAGATAATACTAGTACTCGTCTCATTAGTCTGGAGAGAGGATTATCAGATGTGATTCTCAATCAGTGTTTTATAAATTAACCATTATTGTCACTGGCAGGGACCTAAGTCACTAAGTAATTTTGGGTAACCCAACTATATGTCATTCCTCAGTATAATCTTAACACAGACAAACAAGACAAAGTTAGGAGTTAAATCAATGGGAGGAGGAACAGGAGACAAGAAGGAGAGAAAAAGGGAAAAGAAAGAAAGAGGAAGAAGCAGAAGAAGGAAGAAGGATGAGATCATTGACGAAGGTCCTACTATATGCCGACCATTATGTATGTATAAGTATTACGTCTCTCCACAACCCTTTGAAGAAAGTCACATCAAAAGTCACTTAGCTAATATATGCTAGTAGAGTTAGTGGTAAGTCTGAGAACTCTGGCTTAAAGCTTGTTTCTGAGGTTTCCATCCACTCCAACAACACTGTGATACTCAACTCCTACTCTAGTGAGAGACGGAGGGAATTCTTGATGATCTGTTTAACACTTTCAGTCTTAGTCAGAAAGAGAAGAGGACTCTGAAATGTCTTATCAGTAGCTACATAAATTTCTCTAAATGGATTGCATCTACTTAGCAGCAAGTTATAAGCTGCTACCTAATAAACCAGACTTGTTTTCAGTCTGGAAGAAAAAAAAAACACACAGTTTTTGGTTGAACGGTTTTACTGAAAATGTCAGCACTCCATAATGAGATTTATTTTACAAGGTAAAGGATTTGGGGAAAAAGAGAATTCTTTTTAGGAACAGAGTGCTCTGCTGTGACACAGACTCTGCATAATTTACATGTTAGGGAAGTCTGAATTCGTAAACATGCAGGCTTATAAATTGGGGCCATTATCTCTAGCTCTGAGGTGGTGTTTTTAGTTATTTAGACTTCAATCACACCTTTTTTCCCCACAAAGTATTCATGGAGAAAACATCGAATTTCATATTCCTAATATTAATATAATTAAAGTTTGGTTGGTGATAATATCCAGAACAAATATAGGAGTAGAAATAACAATAACACATTGTGTTTGTACAGCTCTTGCAGGTTTACAAAGCCCTTGAATATCAATGCTTACATTTAATCCTCACAACTAGATGTTTTGGACTAGATGTTATCACCCTCATTTTAAAGACAAGGTAACTGAGGTCCAGACTCCCTTGCAATGACCTGCCCAGTGATTTACAGCTGGCAAGCAGTAGTGCAGGGACCTGAAACAGGTATCGAGAGACCAAACCTAGCCATAGTCGTGGCTTTCTCCCCAGTACCACCCGCCTCCAAAGAGAGGACCCTTCAGTATGATGTGAGCATGTGGTAAAACCCACCTCTGGAAGGAGCTGAGGTGATGACATGTATCATCGCTCCTAGCGTGGTTCTCTCTGGGGACCCTCTCCTTAAAACAACTCATGACTGTCCCTTCTAGTCCTTGTCCTCATACAGGGTTTCCTGCCTCGGGGAACAACCCTCCTTCCATCTAGGTCTGCAAGCTGGAGACGTAGGACTCATTCTGGACTCATCTCTTTCCTCACCTCACATACGAAGCCCTAGATATTTTACTGCCAAAATATCTCTCAAAACTACCCACTTCTCTCCATCTTCATCGTCACCATAATGATCCAGTCTTGTTTCATCTCCTGTCTGGATTATTGCAATCACCCTCTCACTAGGTATGGGCTCCTAGTCACCTAGACCTGGTTTACCTACATCTGCTTTGGTTCCCTTTCAACCTCTTCACCGTACTGCGATGAAAAACAAGTCTTTTGAAAAAACAAGTCTGGTCTTCACCCCCCCACTCTGGCTTAAAACAAGTCAACAGTTCTCCAGCATGCTTATGAAAAATGACAACAATTTTTCACTTGGTCTAAGAGGCTATGCAGTGTTAGGCTCCACCTACTTCTACAACCTCATTACAGGCCAATTCTCTTCACTCCATTCTCCTTGATTTTCTTTCAGTTTCTTTTATTCACCATGCTCACTCTTACTAAAGGGCTTGTGAACATGCGGTTCCCTCTGCTAACAATGTTCTTCCTGATCTTTTTTACCTAGTTAACGCCTGTGGTGGTGTGCTCAATTATGATTTACTTGGGCAAGTTTTCCCAGACCTCCGTTACTTCATCTCTTCGTTCTAATATACACTTTCATGCACTTCACATTTCTCCTTCATTATACTTATCCCAGATATAATTTTACAGTTATTTCTATGATCATCTAAGTAATGTCTGTCTCCTCGCCTTACTGGGAACTCCACAAAGACAGAGTCAGTTAGCATTGTGTCTTCAAGATGGTAGGTGTTCAAAAAATATTTTTGAAATGAATTAATAAAAATTGAACAATCCTTGTGCTGTGCATCCTATAACCTTGGCTCATGCTGCTTGGGGAATTTTATCCTCAGGTATACACAGTGAAATTGTTCCCCATGAAATAGCACATTTTCAAAAAATAATCAGTAACATCGGGAAAATGTCCATGCCATAATAGTGAGAAAGAACAGGATATAAATTGTTACCATCAAGGCAGCTGGATGGCTCAGTTGGTTAGAGTGCAAGCTCTTAACAACAAGGCAGCCGGTTCGATTCCCACATGGGCCAGTGAACTGCATCCTTCACAACTGGATTGAAAACAACGGCTTGAGCTTGGAGCTGAGCCCCCAGTTGGTGGCCGGTTTGCTTAGTGGTTAGAGAGCGGTACTCATAATACCAAGGTTGCCAGTTCGAGTCCCACATGGGCCAGTGAGTGGTGCAACAATGACTTGATTTGGAGCTGAGCTGTGCCCCCCGACAACTAGATTGAAAAACAATGACTTGACATCCTGGAAAAACACACTGTTTCCCAATATTCCCCAATTTAAAAAAAAGAAAATGTTACCATCATGTCCAATTTTGTAACAACAACAAATACTACTACATAGATAAAAACATTAACACATTGTTTCTGAGTGGTGGGATTTCAAGTGACTTTTATTTCTTTTCAAGCTCTTATTAGCCAGAGTTTATTTATTTATTTTTACAATAACCATATCCCACTTTATTGATAAAAGACATTTAAAAAATATAATAAATTTTACCCATCCTTCAAATTCCCATTTTAAATGTTATCTGTTTCATGGAGCCTTACCCTCACTGCCCTCACCCCCAAGTGGATGTTATTTTTCTTTTCCTTTAAATACACACACGCCTTTATCAGTACCTCAGTTGTGGCTCTAGTCAAAATATTCTCTGTATTACAGTGATTTCTGGGCTTGTCCTATCATTCCTCCAACATTTGATGTAGAGACAGTGCCTTAGTGCTGAGTCCCCTCACTGCGCTCAGTACAGAACCAGAGAGCGAGCTGGGTCTTAGCAAGTGAGTAGAGCATGGAATAAAAAACTAGAACCATAAGATTCATTCCCTCAGTTGTGAAAACCTGTCTCTCTTGGAAAAGGATTTGCCACATCTCCTCTCACCACCACTGTTCTTCATTTTAGAGTCATTTCCCTATTTGATAGGGAAGGGACCTGTTTCCCCCAATGTTTGAGGGAACCTAGGAGTTCCGTGAGATTTTCAGTTTCCTGGGATGACTACAGTTTCACCAGCAGAGGGCAACAGCGAACTAACAATGACAGGCAGTATTTGCCTGAACAAGTTTCCAGAACCCCCACCCAGTTACTCAAACCATCCCAGATGCCTTCCCAGTGGCCTTAGCCCTATCTATGTCTAACAATACTTTCAGTTGCTGTATTAAGGCTATGTCAAATCAGTTTGTGGTTTTGAAATTATTTTCCTCCCAAAAGATTTTTCTTTATCATCACACACACACACACACACACACACACACACACACACACACACGCCACTCAGAAGATATCTTCCCTGATACTGAATAGAATAACTACCTGATTTATAAATCAACCTTCCTTTGTATGCTCCTCCAGCTCTTAGCATAGCCCAGCCCTTGAAAGAGGAAGACAGTGTCTTGGCTAGCCAGGATTCGGCAACCTGGGAGAAAAACACTGAATCATTCATTCCACACATATTCCCTGAGTGCCCTCTGGGTTCCAGACCCTGAAGAGAATCCAATTTGGGTTTGCTCTTCAAACACAAACAGATGAAAAATGCATGGCGTTGAAGTAAAGCAATTTCCCTCCCCCTGAGTTAAGTGAAGAGTTACAAAACCTTTAGCTAAATAAGCCAAATGCAACCCTTTCAATCATTTGGTTACTCTTCCCTGGACCTCTCCACGTTGTTTAAAATAGGGGACCCTCCAAGTAAACACAGTATTCTAATAAAAACCCGATGTTCACAAATCTTCCTTGTTCCCAGGTCCCCTGACTTGACTTCCTGTGGTTTATTTTTTTCTTCCTAGGTAGTAGGCCAAGCAGCCAGTATGTACCAGATTCCATGCTAGCTACAGAGGATACTGAGAAGAACATTCTGCTCTTAAGGGATACACAGTTCTCTAAGATGTGAGGTAAAATCATGTAGGGAAGAGTTAATGTGGCACCCAAAAGTGAGATGAAACTTGGTAATGGTAGCACAAGACCCCAGATTCAGGTCTCGAAATCCCCAGTCCATTGCTCACAGGGCTCAAGAAAAGGAACCGCCAGCATTTATTTGATGCCCTTGAAGAAGCTGCTCATCAGTACTTCATTTCCTGCTATTTGGTGAACAACTCACTGTTGGAAAAACAAAAATTGCAAAGTACAAATGATTCTTTGGAATGTTCACACACACACAGAAAAGGTCTCAGGAGTATTTATTCATTTCTTCAACACTTCTTTAATGTGTACCAACATAGGACAGAGTGTCCCCATAAAACATAGAGAGGATGAATTTGGAAATATCCATTTATATATCCACAGAGACTTTTTTTTTTTTCCTGAGTAGGAGAAGTCCTATCATGGAGTTTCATATTGTTCCCGTTGATAGCAGGAAAAATAAAAATAAAAAACGTCAATTTTTTCCCTTGGAAAACAAAGGGGTTTGTGAGTTCTAATAAAAAATAATAAAAACTATAAACAATCAGTTTTAGTTGGGAAATTATACACATATAATTATATACATATATGTGTATATACACACACGTGTGTGTATATATATATACATATATATGTATATACGTATGTATATGTACACACATATATATGTATGTGTGTGTGCCAGGTATAAAACTTCTGAGATCTACATGCACATATGAATAATTCTACCATACATTTTTTCTTTAGATTATAATAAGAAAAGCCTTCATTTATTGGGTTTTTATCTGAATCAGGTACTGTGCCTGATGCTATCTATATACCTGTGACCTCTTTTAATCCTCACCAAACAATACAAGTGAGGAAAGTGAGGCTCAGGGAAGCATTATGGATTGAATGTGACCACTATTTCAAATTCATATGTTAAATCCCTAAGACCCAATGTGATGGTTGTAAGATGTGGGGTCTTTGAGAGGTATTTAGGTTTAAACGAGATCATGAGGGGAACTCTGTGATGGAATTAGTGCCCTTGTACAAAGAGGAAGAGAGACCAGAGCTTCCTCTCTCCAGGATGTGAGGACACAGTAAAAAGGCAAGCCAGGAAGAGAGCCCCATCAGAAACTGAATCTGTAGGCACCTTGATCTTGGACTTCCCAGCCTCCAGAACTGTGAGAGAATAAACATGTTGTTTAAGCCACCAAGTCTATGGTACTTTGTTATAACAGCCCCAGCTGACTGATACAAGAGGTAACTTGTTCTAATGTTCTAAGTAATAGCCAGGATTCATCCAAGATAAATTTCACTTTAAACCTTTGTGTTTTCTATTTTACTAACCACCTTCCATTAGGAAGTTCATGAAATTTCTCTGTTTAATCAATAAATATTGCTGAGTGTCTATTCTATATTAAAAACATTATATAGGTGCTCAGACTATAAAGTCCTCTACAATTGCCCCTGTCTTTAAGAAGCTTATAATCTAATGTGGGAGGAGACAATTAAATCAAGTGTTATGGTATAGAGTGATAAGTAATAAGACGGAAATTTGTACGCAGTGCAATGGAAGTCATGATTAATGGCTAACATTTATTTAATGCTTACTTCATATGAGCTCTAAGTTGCTTCATATGGATTAGTTCATTCATGCTCATAGCAATCTTTTGATGAAGGTACTGTCATTATCCTCACTTCACAGATGAGGAACTGAAACATAAAAAGGTTAAATAACTCGTCCAAAGTCATATAGTCAAATTCTGGAACTAGAATTCAAACTAAGGGAGAATATCCCCTGAGCCCTGGCTTTTAATTAAATACTTTGCTCTACTGAAAGGCATCTTGAACCACCTAGGAAGTCAGATAAGGCTCTAGGTAAAGTGTGTTGAAAGTTTTGAAGGGTGAACTGGAGATAGGTTGATGCAGAAGGCAGAGTAATTAATTGTAGATAGAGGGAACGGCATATGCAAACATGTATAGCAACATGCACAGGATGGCTTGTTAGATGACACGTGTGTGTGTAGTACGTACGTAAAAATCATGGAAATAGAATTACCCCTAGAAAGGAGGGTAGCACCCATGAAGATCTGATTCAGGATGGCTGAGATGGGATCCAAGGCATCAATCTCCTCTTAAAAGCTATCTACATGCAGACCAAGGTTTTGAAAGACCAGGACATTTCCAGGAGCTGACCTTAAAAGTTTGAGTCATACCTAGGAGATTTTAGCCACTCAGGTGGGCCCTCTGTGAATTTAGACCCAAACAATTTATAGGTGGCACTGGGAGATTTCTGGATTTACTCAACATTTCAGAATGAAATGCCTCAGAGAAGCCGTGCTTGTCCCATCCAAATAATTAATCCTGACCACCCCAACTTTATCAAAATTTCCTTAAACTCCAGCAACGAAACTCTTCTGCTTCTTCTTCCCCCAGTCAGGGTAACCAAGCCCAGAGAGCATCACCATGTCATATCGTAGTTCCAACCTGGTTGGTCCTGATATAGAAAAACTGCTTATGAGTGTTAATTTCTTTTTTTTATGGCTCTTCCCTGAAGACACACTGCACTTGACCAGCAGTTTTGTCAAGACTTCTATGAACTAAAGACCCATTTTTAAGCACGCATCTGTCTTTATTTCATCTTACATTTTAAGTGCTAGATTCCTGAGCAGTGTGGTCCTATCACACAGGTCTGGGGGTGGAGACACAGTTCTGCCCCTTCCTAGCTGTAAGATCTTGAAAAGATAATGTATCCTTTCTAAAGTTTATTTTCCACATACCCAAAATGAAAATAATAGTAGTACATACTTCATAGAGTTGTTGTGAATTTAAGAAATAGTGTGACTAGAGCCCTTAGTAAAATACAAATCACACAAAAAACTCAATTATTGTTGCTTACTAATACAATGATGATGGTGATGATGATGACGAAAAACTCATCTAAATCCCCTTTAAACAACTTTGCAGCATTTATTGAATTAAAAACTAAACTAATGAATGGGTAATTGAAATAATTACTTAACGAGAACTCCTCAAACTTATTAGTTTTCAGATATACAAAATATTTCTATTTCAATGTCCTAAAAATTAAAGAGTAGTAATTTCATATATATATATATATATATATATATATATATATATATATATATGACAATATATATATGACAGTTCTGTCTGGGTTTTTTTTTTGTTTTGTCTGACACAGCTGAGTGCATTTTCATTATATTAGAATTTATGTTTGATTTACTCTGTCTAAAAATATAGACCATAATATCATATAATGATATGTGAAGCTCCCTTTGTTGACGGCAGCTGTGAAGACCTTAAGAGGATAAGAACTAGAAGTAGCTGAAACAAAGACCCCACAGGAAACCCATGATAGTGCCATTTGCAGGACTCATGTCATACTCACTTAGATACCCTGGCCAGAGAAGCCAACAGTGAATTCAAATATGAGCTCAGGTCAGAAGTCACAAGGGCAGTAGCTAAGAACAATTGCTCAAAGTAAAGTCATTGATTTGCAATTGAATGTCTTCTCTGCATGTGGGAAAAGGAAGGTTTTTCTTTAGAGAAGCAATACCAGGTAACCAGTCCAGAAATAATCCCCTTTAACAATCTAACAAATATTTATTGAGCAACTAATACACTCCAGGCTCTAGTGGAATAGTACCATGTTTCTCCGAAAATAAGACCTAGCCAGACCATCAGCTCGAATAAGTCTTTTGGAGCAAAAATTAATATAAGACCCAGTATGATATGATATATGATATGATATGATATGATATGATATGATATGATATGATATAGTAGACCTGATCTTATATTATATAAGACCCGGTCTTATATTATATTAAAATAAGACTGGGTCTTATATTAATTTTTGCTTCAAAAGACACATTAGGGCTGGTGGTCCGGCTAGTGCTTATTTTCGGGGAAACACGGTAGTGAACCAAACAAGTCCCTTTTCCTCTCATACTCATACTTACATTATAGGAAGGGTTGTAAACAAAAGGAAGCAAACACATAAACACAGAGACCTAGATAAAAGGGAGACGGGGATATCTGTGGTAACAGTGTCTAGGTAAAATGAAGAGCTAATACAAACGCCCCAAGATGGGATCCATCAGATTTATAAAACAGCAAAGCAGTCAGCGGACCAAAGCAAAGGGAGCAAGGAAGGAGGAGAGTGGAGAAAAATTTAAGCAGAAGCCAGATCACGTGCTGGAACAACCACAGCTTCTTTGCAGTTTATGAATGTTTTCCACATTAAATGGTTATCACTTCCCACTTTACACATGGAAGAACCAAGCCTCAATAAACAGGCATGCATTGAGTAGTAAGTGACAGAGCCAAGGCCAGAATCCAGCCCTCTGACCCCAGTGCAGGCCATAGACCTTTCATCTAGTTGCTTTTCCCACTTGTTTTTCTTATGCAGCCAGGCAACTTTGCTCTGCCTACCACACTACCATGAGTAAGAGGATATTTTAAAAGCTACACAAAAGAAAAGACTCTGGGCACACCCCATCCTTCTCTCTTTCCCACAAAATGACTGAATAGCTCTTGAATAGCTCAAGCCCTCCACAGCACACCAGGAGCTTACAAGAGGCCCACCCCCTGATTAGCTCTCTCCTCCCCTGAATTCACTTTAGGGGATTCACTTGATCAGAAGCCAAGGAAGCTGGCAGGAGAACAAGGCCTAACTCTGAGGAGGCGGCGTCAGAGAGAGAAGAACAGAGGGACAAGATACAACAAATGCTCACATCTTGCCACCTCCATTGTTTTATTTATTTATTTTTTAATGGGAGAGATGTTGGCTTACTGTACTATATTAGTTTTACAGCTCTTTGGGTACAGGGGACACAGGCCAGACCAGGCAAGCCCAAGAAGAAGAGATGTGTTATAAAAATACTCTGAGGAATCCCACAGAAATCCAAGAACAGGAACCATAGCACTTTATGGTTGGCCTTTATGAAATCTGGAAAGCCACAAGGAATGAAAGCTGCTCTCTCAGGGGCTCTCTCTATTATGATTCCTGCGTGTCTCTATTATGATTCCTGTGGAAACATCTCATCTGTTTCCTCTTGACCAGTGTGTTCTTGCTGCTAATGTTTGTTCCTTTTTAGTTTCACCGTGTCTATGACCTATAATCGTTTCCTTCATCTTGACTATACATGAACTTTCAGATCTGCTCTCGTAGCTAACTGGCCCTGTAGCTCTGTAGCTCCCAGTTTAAATTGTCAAGAGAGGAAATTCTTTTAGTCCAAAGGACTCTTTTGTTTGGTCCAAATGGTGCTTTTGTTTTGGGTCACCCTACAGCTAATGGATTAACCCCTCTTTATCCAATCAGCCATGGACAGGGGCTGAAGTTACACAATAGAAAATAGGAATTGCCAGTGAGATGCACTTTATTCTTTTACAGAATTGTTTTAACTATTCTAATTCCTTTTTTTCCCCATAAAATTTTTAGAATAATCATGTGTATACTTACCAAAAAATATTGCTCAGATTTTGAAAGGAGTTATGTTAAGCTTGTATATCTGATTTGTGGAGAATTGACATCTTGACTATATTGAGTCTTCCAATGTGTGAACATAGTATGTCTCACTATTTATTTAGATCTTTGATTTCTTTCCTCATCATTTTGTACTCTTCAGGATATAAGTCCTGTACATATTTTATTAGATTTACACCTAAGTATTTCTTCTTTGAGTGATTATAAGTGTTATTGTATTTTGATTTGTTTTCACTTTAATGTTAGAGTATAGAAATGCAGTTGATTTTCGTATGTTGATCTTGTATCCTGTCACCTTGCTAAACTCATTGATTAGTTCGGCAAATATTTTTTTTTTGTAGATTTCTTAAAATTTTCTACAAAGTCTCCAATGCCATCTACAATTAAGAACTGTTTATATCTCTTCCTTTCTGGTCTGTATGTATTTTCTCCTTTTTCCTTGCCTAATTGTGCTAACAAGAACTTCCAGTACTACAGTAAATAGTGGGAGTGAGCGCGGACACTTTTGCCTTGTTCCCAATCTTAGGGGGGAAAACATTAGTCTTTTCCTAATAGCATCAGCATCATGTTAAATACAGTAGATGTTCTTTATCAAAAAGTTCTGTATTATTTTTTGAAAGTTTTTTTTTTTTTTTTTATCTTGAATGTGTGTGTTGAATTTTGTCAAATGTTTTCTTTGCATGGATTATCTGATCATATGATTTTTCTTTTTCAGTCTGTTAATATGGTGGATTACATTGATTAATTTTCCCATATTAAAGCAACTTTACATCCTTGGTCATGAGATATATATATATATCTCATATGTTTATTTAACATATATATATATGTTAAATTCTATTTGCTAACATGTTGTTAAGAATTTTTACATTTATATTCATGAGGGATATTGGTTTGTAGTTTTATGTTCTGTCTTTGTTTGAATTTAGTATCAGGTTTATACTGGTTTCATAGAATGAGCTGGGAAGTGTTCCCTCCTCTTCTATTTTCTGGAAACGATTATGTAAATTGGTGTTTTCTCTTCTCTAAATATTTAATAGAATTCTCCAGTGAAACCATCTGGGCCTGGAGAATTCATTTTTGGGATGTTTTAATTACAAATTCAATTTCCTAATTGTTATAGGGTGGTTCAAATTATCTATTTCACTTTGAAGGTTGTGGTAGTTTTCGTGTTTCGAGAAATTGGTCCATTTCATCTGAGTTGTTATAGCTACAATCACTTATTATTGCTGTTGTTTTCAGAGTCTGCAGTGATATCTCTACTTTCATTGCTGATACTGGAAATTTATGTCTTCTCGCTATCTCTTTTTTTGTCAGCCTTGTTAAAACTTTTTCAATTTTATTAAAATTTTAGAGAACCAGCTTTTTGTTTCATTAACTTTCTGTATTTTTTCCCCACAGATTTCTACTTTTACATTTATCATTTCCTTTCTTCTGCACACTTTATGTTTGTTTGGTCTTCTTTTTCTAGATTGTTGAAGAAGGAGATTAGATTATTGATTTAAGACTTTTCCTTTAAGTGCTATAAAATTATCTCTCAGGACAGCTTTATCTATATCTCACATATTTTGATATGTTGCATTTTTGTTTGCATTCAGTTCAATGTACTTTTTATTTCCTTTGAAATTCCTTTTACTCCTGGGTTATTTAAGTCTGTTGTTTTGTTTCTAAGTGTTTAGAGATTTTCCCTTTATCTTTGTTATTAATTTATTTTTAATTTTGGCATAGTCAGAGAACATACTCTGTATGATATCTATTCTTTTAAATTTGGTAAGGTTTGTTTTGTGGCTCAGGATACCATGTTTCCCCAAAAATAAGACCTAGCCAGACCATCAGCTCTAACGCATCCTTTGGCGCAAAAATTAATATAAGACCCAGTATTACATTATATTACATTACATTATATTAGACCGGGTCTTATAGTATATAAGACTATAAGACTATCTAATATAAAATAAGACCAGGTCTTATATTAATTTTTGCTCCAAAAGACACATTACAGCTGATGTTCTGGCTAGGTCTTATTTTCGGGAAACCACGGTATCTTAGATCTTAGTTTATATTCTCTGGGTGCTTGAAAAGAACATATATTCTGCTGTTACTGGGTGAAGGGTTCTGTAAATGTTGATTGGGTGCTGTTGGTGTTGCCGAGGTCTTCTAAATCCCTGCTGATTTTCTGCCTATTTGTCATAATAGTTAATGACAGAATGCTATTGAAATCTCTAACTATAATTATGGATTTGTCTATTTCTCTTTTCAGTTTTATCAGTTTTTATTTTGCATATTTTGCAGCTGTTGTTTGGTACATACACACTTAGAATCTCTCTGTCTTTATGATAGATTGACCCTTTTATCTTTATACAATTCCTTTTCTGTCCCTGGCAATCTTTTTTGTTCAGGAATCTACATTTCTGCTAATTCACATAGCACAACATTTTAGAAGCCACGGCAATTCTTAAACATTGTAGTTCTTTCTACTGAACAGACCAGGGGAAATAAAGTCTCCCTCCTCTTCACATTGATTACACCTCCTAGACACATCCTACCTTCCTTAAAACACGGCATTTTGGGACAACTTAGGGACCCCATGGAGTGGAGACAGTTTACTGTTTGTGAATCAGGCAGCATGTTTATTCATAAGTGTCTATAATAGTTATTTGTATAACAGCTGTAGTGGCCTAAATATGTTGATAGCCTCAATATTAAGATTGAGGTCTTATTTGTTTTCAATAATAAAACACACAGTGACAGGTTCCTAAATAATCAAGATTAAGTTTAAATTATTGGGAAATTACTTCCAGAGCTTACTGCTTTTCTGAAAATGTCAGTATCCTATTTGATATCTTTTAGTAACTCCAGAAAAAAAAAAATGCTTATAGTGATCATGAAAAATATAAAAGGAGTAGTGTGTTGTAAGTGATAAATACATTATAAAATTAATAATAATAATAATAATAATAATAGTGCCCTGATTTAATTTCCTTGGCATAACCAATTCTCTACAACTGATTTCAATATTCCAAGGTGAGGTCATTGGACATTTGGTTGGAATAGATGCACACAGTTGGGTCCTATGAGTGGGTGAGCCCACCACACACCACTGCATCACGGGAATGAAGAGGGACGCATGTAAGGCAACAGGGAGTGGCGAGATGTTGGCAAACTGGGAACACACAGCCTATCTAAACGTGTTCAAATGGACTGTGGGTCTCCAATTTGTGGCTCCAGAAAAAATTATGGTCCAACCTCTTAAGCATGGTATCCAAAATTCTTGACTTTCTGGTTCCTTTCTACCTTTCTAGTTTGTTTCTAGGGCCCTCACTCTTGATCTCTCTAATCCAGCCATACTGAATTATTTGTGGTTCCCTGAGTCTACATCTATTACTCTGTACATAGTCTTCCCTCTTCCTGGAATGTTCTTTCCCATGATATCTTTTTGGAAATTTATCTTTCTTCTTTAAACTTAGATATCCCCTTTACCAAACTCAGCTGTACAGACACAGTGAGATCTGTGCTCCCATAGAATCATTTGCAAGACTTTATATCAGCATGTATCATACTCTGTTGTGACTTAATTTACTTATCCTCCTTCCCCATAAGAGTGAGAGCTCATTGAAGATGGAACTCTTGTCTCATCTGCCTCTGTATTTTTATCACTTAAAGTGGAGTCTGGTTTATGGAAGGAGTTCAGTAGATACATAAATGAATGTGTGACTGAGTGAATATTAATAAATAATAAAAATGAAAGCCAATTCTTGTGTGCAGATACCATGTGGCAAATTTGTTGTAAGCATTCTACATATATTAAGTAATTTAATCCTTAAATTAATAACCCTCTTTACATCCCCATTTTATAAATGATAAAACTGAGGCCCAGAGAATATAAGAGATTTATACAACCAAAGTCACATAGCTAGTAAGTGAGGGAACTGAACATATACCTGCATCAGATTTTTTTCACCTCTTGGCTCTTACTGACCCCTCCCTAATTGGTAGCAGTCTTGGGAAAACAAACACTTCCAAGTACATTTGTGACTGCAGTAACAAAATGCCCTCACTGTGCTATAATTTAGGTCACTCAGGGACCATTAGCTATCTGGATGAAGCTGCTGCCATGGGGAATTTATAGAGAAAAGCAATGTGTTTAATTAAGTGGTTGTTGAAAACACCCACCCAGTATAAATGGATTCTGGCAACAGAGGTGCTTTTCTTGCTGCCAGACTCCTGCCACAGGTCATTAACATCTTGATAGATTTGAGGCACTTTTTAGCCTGAGTGCTTTCACCCAAGGATGGAGAAAATCTCACTGGGCTTTGAGCTGCTTGGAGGCCCAAGGAAATGAAGATAGGACTCGATGGATGGACCTTGTTAGCGTCAGTGAAGGGCTTCAAACAGTAGGTGACTCTATCAGAATTAAATTCTTCAAGTCTGTGATAGATTCTGAGGCCCTCCCATGCGCCAGATGCTGTGCAAAGCACTGGGAGGTAAGCAGCAATGAGCCTGGACAAAGGTGAATCAGAATCAGGCTGTGCCTCAAGAAATGCTTTTGTCACAATATGCACAGGAACTAAGCTGTGAAGTATCATGTGAGCCTAAAGAAGGGAGAAAAGATTATTCTGGCTGAATTACTAGTGAAAGATTTTATGGACATACGATCCCTGAAGGATAAGATAGGTCTGGATGAACAGAAAAGAGACAAAGGCATAGAAAATAGAGCAAACTGGTTGAGTGCAATCATGAGGCCAAGAAATCGTGTCAGGAACTTTTGGGGAACAGCAAGCAGTTCAATTTTCCATCCATGACATGCAGGGTCTTAAGGATGCAGTGAAAGAGTATGAAGGAAGTGAGGACCCACTAAATTCCTCAGACCATAAGCGCGAGAGTGATCTGGCCAAGTGCTCCTCAAATGTTACTGTACATAGGAATCAATGGGGGAAGTGGAAATGCAGATTCAGTTTCAATACATGTGGGGTGGGTCCTGAGGGCTAGTACTGCCCACAAGTTCCTAGGTGGTGCTGTTCCTGCTGATTCCAAGACCACACTTCGAGTCCCAAGGGTCCAGAATAGACGAAGTATGCAAAAATGAATGGGGTTGGGGAGGAGAAACATTTTAGAATGTAAACTTAATTTTCACAGTATGTTTATTATGCACAACTGAAAGGATTAGAAATCCGATTTCCAGATTTTTTGGTCTTTTTCAAAAAAATTATAAGGAGCAGTATCTTTCATTACAGAAGTAGTTCAGCATTCCATTATAACATAATTACCGTGACAAGATAAAGTGTGATTGGCCTGAACTCATCAGGGGCACCTTCCATCCCCCATAGATATCTGACTTTGTAGTTGATTCTGGAAAAAGACCAAATACAGTCAAATGAGTAGCAAAAGGCACAGAATGATCTGGAGCAGAAAAGAGAAGAAGGTCTGTGATCCTGTCTAATGACTCTCTGACCCTCCTCCCTGCAAACAACAGATAATCAACAAAGAAACTAGATTCAGGTGCAAAGATCATTTAACCAACTCAAACTGCAGCGATCGCTGTGTCAGGAGATGAAAAATCACAAAAGGCAGCAAGAGCAGTGCTATGAGATGACAGGTAGGCTGGGAGAGAGGTCTCTGAAGTCAAGCCCTCCTGTGACCCTTAATAAACAGTTGCCTTTAGACAGGTCATTTCATTTCTGGGTTTCTTCACCCATAAAATAAAGCCAACAGTTCTTCCTTGCCTTCTCCTGGGGGTCTGCTTGAGGATCAATGTGAGAGCAGGAGTGAAAGAGATCACAAGAACTGCTGCCTTGGGGGTCAGTGTACTCCAGAGAGGCACCTGGTGCCTGGAAAATACTTCTCAGTCAATTGTTCCTCACTGTCCCTTTGTCTCCCTGATGCCTTTCTTTTTATTTAAATATCTAGGAGAGAAGTTTCTTCTGGGGAATCTTTCTAAATTAAGCAGACATGCTCTGCACGCTTACACTTATCCCACCAAGTGCAAGAAACAGAATTCTGAGTTTATCCAACATGCTTCTGCCAGAGGAACCACATGCTACAATTTAATAAGTGACAACATAGAATCTTTGCACAATAGCAAAAGGATTATTTTTGCAAAAGTCAGGTCAGCATAATGCATTGGAGCCTTAGCGCTGCTACTTAAGAGCTGTGTTCCTATTCTGTGCCTTGATTCTTCATGTATAAGCTGTCAGTTGTGTTTCCTACTTCCGACAATTGCTATGAAGATTGAATTAAATTAGGTGCACTTTTTAAAACGATAAAGTGATATAGAAATACTGTTTCTTACTTTTTATCAAAAACTAAATGGGGAATGTCTTATATATTTTCATGTCTCTTTCTAACCATGCAGTTTTACTCTGTCCTACTTGTAAATATCCCTTACTTGGTTCCTCAGTTTTAAAAAACTAATATAAACCTGTAAGTGTGTATAGCCACTGACAATCGGGAAAGTAATTACCCAATAATATGGCATGATCGAGTCATTTTACAAAAATTGCATGATGACCAGGAATAATACGTGGAAAAACCTGAGAGAGGTGTCATTTCAAGATAATCAAAATTTATGTATTATACTAACATAATGGCAAATACATGGAAAGTACTTATCACAATACTCGGTACAATTTAAGTGCTCAATAAATATTATCTATTAATATTATAACAATCCTTGGCTGAAAAATTCATAGAGAAAAGCTGGAATGATATATACTAAAAATTCACAGTGGCTGTACTTCTTTCAAGAGCAGTGAATTTCTAATGAACTAAAACAAATTCACTCATTAAAAAACAAACAAACAAAGAAACAAACAGAAAATTGGCAAAGCATATTCAAGTTCACCCAGCTACACTGACAGTAAGTAGCAAAGCAGAGATTCAAATCCAAATTTTCTGATTCTAAATTCGGGATTCTTTCTAGGACTTTAGACTGCCTTGTTTACTTCACTTTTATTCTACTGTTTATATGTTTTATGCAGATAGTTAATTAGATTTCACATATTTATTATCCTAAAGTCCTAGGATAAAAACATGGGTGGGTTTAGGGTAGGCAATGAAACATGTTGTATTTTCCACAAAGATGAAGAGTGAGAGTTACATGATCCCAGCCACTAGAGACGAGTCTTCTTGGTTATGAATAAGAGGGATAAAAACAACAGCTTCCACCACCTCTTCACACTAATGTGTATGGAGGGAAGATCCCATCTCCTCCTGCCTACTTAACCACTGTAGACAAAGACAGCTTGAGTATATTCCACTGAAGAGTCACTTCACTGCCATCATATCATACGTTTTGAGACTCCCTAGAGTGTCAAGATGTTCTCCTTGGTTCTGGTTTAATGCACCACTTCTAAAAGGGCACACAAAATTTCTTTAAAAGTCCTTTCCCAGAAAAGCCAAGAAAGACAGTGAGAAGAAGAGACAGAATTGAGATACACAATCGTGTCTTTATAGCTGTAGAGGCAAATGAAAATCCTGGGTGGGCTGGAAGTACTGGATTTTAACTGGAGTCTCTTTAGAGTATTCCTAATGGTTTTAGCTAACTGGAACCCAGCTGTAATTGATGGCTGCCTCTTTCTAGTTCTCGTTTTGGCATCTCTGTCCACCGTCCTCGGCTCCTCCACCCAAGTGTCTTCAAATTCATTTTTCTTATTTACTTAATAATATATCTAAATCAATGTAGAAGACCACAAAGCAGCTCACCTGAACTAATTCAAGTAGCATCCCTTGAAACATGCCTTTGCTGACTTAATGTTATTTTATAATATGTCCTTAGCTTGTATAAAAGGCAAGACTCTAAGAAGCAAGTATGTCAGGATTCCTGTCCCTTTTGAAAAACTACTTATGAGGATAGTATCTGGCCCCATATGTAAAACAATCTATTCAACATCTCTTTGTAGATGTTCTATGGACATCTCAGCCACATGTTTTCCCAAAACTGTACTCAACAAGTTCTATAAAAACTGAATGACAAGATTATTGGGAGCATTAAGTGAAATTGTGTGCACAAAGTTCCTTTTACAGTGTTTGACATATGGTGGTTTCTCAATAGAGTTATTTTTTCTAAAGCTGGAATGGCAGCCCAGTCAACTATTAGTTTTCCAGGCCAAAGCCCAAGAGTTACCTTGGACTTGTTCCTCATAGACAATTAAACTCAAAGATCCACAAATCCCATCTATGTCAATTATCAATTTATTATTGCCTCTCAGTCCTAAGTGCACCATTTAGTATGTGCTCTATGATAAACAACAGAATTCCTTTAAGCATGTCTCCTTTAAAGTGTGCACCACGGCATGCTTTTGCAGTAGAGTGCTAGACAGAGACAGCAGGAAAAGGTTTTTCGCAACTTCCAGCTGGGGCGGGGACGGGGGGTCAGCAGTGTAGGTGTCAGTCTAGCTAGCCAATGGCCTCTACACAGCCAAGGGCCGAGACCACAGACCCTCTGCCACCTTCCTACCTATGCATGGCATTAACCTTTCCTCAGGCTCTTGTCAAGTCTTCATCTATTCATAAGTGAAAAAAGGTGATTTTTTTTCCTGAATTGAATAACAGTTTTTGAATGCTGAAAGAATATTTCTTCAACATTGTTTCTGCTATTACAATTCACAGCCACAGATATGACACACTTGTATGTTTAATCTGCATTGTTAACATATTCTCCTTTGCTTTCTTAAGACAAGCAACAAAACAATAAATCAAGCTCTGATCTCCAGTGTTTGCCAATTTCCATAGTGTAATCACTGCCACCAGAGTTAATTCCAAGCTACCAAAGTGACATCACTGCATATGCAGTTGGGAAGGGACGTGCAGTAGCACACCATCATACCGTATTCCCACCACACAAATACCATCATCACAGATAACCCCTAGAGCATATATGAGAGCAAAAAGAAGTAAACTAATCAGAAAGTGAGGAGTTTTGAGCATATTACCTTTGTATTAATTTACTTGTTGTGAAACGTTATATAACTTAATTTTAATAATTAACAACTGACTATTAGAATTCCTGAAATTGTACCATCCACCTCTTATGAGTCACTGTGAACCAGCCGCAGCACATCGCTAGGTCAGACCCTGGCTGACAGCACACAAGGATCTAATTTACCACCCAGTCCCCCCACCCATTCATTGATCCTTTACACTTCAAACACATACAGGTCACAAACCCTCATCCACAATTCCAAATTCAACAAAACTGTAAAAATAGCAGCTGTGGTACAAACTCACTTTTTGAATTAGCACGAAGCCATTTAGTCTATTTTTAACATCACGTTTCCCTGAAAAAAACACACATTAATGTGTTTGATTATGGGGGGCTGTCCCAGACTTCCACTTGGGGCATAAAATGAACAGTATATTCGTTGTTTTTCCTTTCTAAAATCTGAAAAATTATCAATCTGATTCACATCTGGTCCCTAGGGTTTGGATAAGGGATTGTGGACCTTTAATGATCTTCATAAAATATAGAGTCACACTTGCTCATGCATCAGTGCCTCCCCATCGCCTATGGGATAAAATCCATGTTCTTAAACACGATACACAAGGCCTTTCAGCACTTTCCAAGTTTCTTCTGTTCATAGTTCTCCCCTTGCCCTCTGATAGCAAACTACTTCTAGGAGTCTGACCAGCCATGACTAAACATTGAGCTGGGCTCATTATTCATTGCACACCGATACCTTATACCCTTTGGGGAAGAATCAAAACCCAACTAAGGTAGGGGTGCAGTCTATCTTCCCTGCTCTATCACTTGTGCAGTCTTCATCTGGCCATTTCATCTCCCCTAGTCTTCATTTCTCATCTGTAAAATGGGAATCATAAAACCAGCAAGGTTTTAGTGAAAATAAAGCAAGTTTGTGGGCATGAAGATACTTTGTAAGGTGCTATGTATATTAAAAGGGTTTTTACTCTCATTCTGAAAGAGGAATATTTGTTTGAAAGGCGACATTCTTTAAACTGTTGGATAAGCAGCTAGGGGTTTCTTATCTCCATAAAAGGAGCTAAAAACTGATGTGTATAAAGTCTAGTCATTTTTATCACATACACACAAAAAAGGTTACACTTGAACAGAGTATTGTGTGGTTGATGGGGTGGGAGAATTTAGTATTATTACAGCTTTGGAATTCATAAGGACTGAATGGTTGGGTCTCATTTTTTTTTCATTAAAATTTATTGGGGTGACAATGGATAGTAAAGTTACATATGTTTCAAGTGTACAATTCTGTAATACATTATCTATACATCACATTGTGTGTTCACCACCCAGAGTCAGTTCTCCTTCCATCACCATATATTGACCCCCTCCCCACTTACCCTCTGATAACCACTAAACTACTGCTGTGTCTGTGAGTTTTTGTTTCTTTATTTGTTTGTCTTGTTCCTTTGTTGCTTACAGTTTTATAGCCCACATATCATGAGACAAAAGAGGAAAGGGGACAAGAGTAGCCCCAGTCTCTTACCTTTCTGGGCTTGTGTTTATGTTTGTTTAGTTCAGGGTTTTGTTTTGAGGTTAATTGGGGATTGTTTTTTGCTGTTGTTGTTTCTACCTTTCCCTGCATTAATGCACAAACAAACAAACAAATGAAAGACTTAAGTGGGAAAGTTCATTTGAAACTTCTAAAGTATACATGCCCCTCCTTTGACAAACAGCCTCTCATCTTCTGCTTGAACAGTCATAGTGTCTGGGAGCCTATTCATTTAGTCCAGATGCCTGAACCATCTTGACAACTGGCAGCTCTTTCATTGAAAGAAGGCAGTCTGAACCAGCTATAAGGCTTTACAGGCAAAAAAAAAGAAAACAAAAAAAGAAAGAAACCTGAAAATTCTTACTGTGGTAGAAATGACTGGAATCAGATTTTTTCTTGAAAGTAGCTTTTGACGGAGGGTAGAAAGAAGCAAAATTATTTCAGCAGAGAGAAAGACGAAAAAGAACTAACATTCAAAGAGGAGAAATGGGTTCCAAGTGCAAAAGAAGAAAATTTGACAGCAAACAAGCAGATATCATTGCTTGAAATTCCATGTACACAGGATGTATCCCTTATTTTTCTCTTTAATATAAATGGGTACAACAAAACAAAAGAGAAATAGAAAACTAGTTGTCAGATAGTTCTTACAACCTCTTGGAGCTTCCTACCGCGTTTCCCTGAAAATAAGACCTAACCGGAAATCATGCCCTAGCGTGATTTTTCAGGATGACATCCGCTGAACATAAGCTTTAATGCATCTCTTGGAGCAAAAATTAATATAAGATGCAGTCTTATTTTGGGGGAAACATGGTATTAGGTTCAGAGTTGGGTGTAAAACTTGAGTCTTTGGGGCACAGTTATTTGTATTTATTTGAAAACTGCTGGTTTTACCAATCATCCTAGTTGATGTCAAATCAAGCACAGAGAATTATGATACTAAGCCTCAACGGATCAGACTATTTGATTCATCTTTGGACAATTGATATCTACAAGTCTTTGTAATCAATGAAAAAAACATTCAAACAAAAATAAAAAATCAAGTTTCTATACAAATAAAACCACACAATTAAAATATGCACGATTAAAGAACTACTGCTTCTATTACTTGAGAATTCAAAAACAGCCACCACTCGATTCTGAAAGACCACATTTGTGCATTCTTTCTTATAAATGAGATGCATTATAGAAACAAAATAGGTAAGTGTTTACCTCTAATTTGACCTTCAGAATTTAAGCAGACATCTGTCCTAATCAAGGGGAATTTTCATTTGCACAAGTCAAATTTTTCTCTGTGGATGGGAGGTGGAAAGTGGAGAACAAAATGTAGGTTGGTGAAAGTAAATAAATGAAAATCCCAAATTATAGACTTTTCATTCGTGGTAATACAGAGATGATAGAGAAAGAGTTAGAAGTAAAGGCAGAGGATTCCAAAAGAAAAGGCCTTTTATCAATAGCACTAGTGAACAGAAGGGGGATAGTAACATCTATTGAAAACCCATTCTGTGCAGGGTAGTTTGCTAAGAATTTTACCCCATTATCTTGTTTAGTCTGTATAACAACTCTTCAGGTATATATCATTACCTCCAATTTATGGATGAAGAAACAAATGCTCAGAAATTGTCAGGTTAGTTTTCAAAGTTTATTTTCATTCAATTCTTGGAACCCATTTGAAACAAGAATATAATATGGTGGTCAGTCAGCTATAAACTCACAAGTGATCTGGTTCTATGTTCATTGATTGAGAAATGTGTTCTGCTGGCCTGGATGGTTAAACATTCAAGTGTTGACCTCCTGAAACTTAGTCAAATAAGATGCTCTGTCCATGGGTAAAAGGTTAAATTCTTCTTCACTCAAGGTAAAGGAATTACTGAGCTTTCCTGCTGGAAAATTTGGTGATCAAGTTGCTAAGCCAGAAAACTCACTGAACCAATTAATCATCTGAAATGGAGTTCTAACTTCATTCTCCACTTAATATTATAGATTCTATAGCAGAAAAGAAGTGCCTCTTTCCCTTATTATGTGACTATTTTACTTATTATAGTAAAGACCATGTATTCCTAATATTTTCCTAGTGGATGAAGAAAAGGTCAAACAGACACTAGAGTTTCAGGGCAGGACAGAAGAGCAATCATCTTCAGGGATTTATTTGCAATGGGAGTCTTTATAGCTCAGTCACGCTTGGCTGTGAGTGGAGCAGTTAGTAAAGTGATATGGACTTAAGTGTTAGTCTTCGTTTCTATCCTAAGTCTGGGCAGGTGGCCTGTCTTCTCCATCCTGCATGATTTCCCTGGTTCTGCTGCTCATGTTATTGTATACAAGATAAAATTCAAACTGTACACGTTGATCCTCTTTCCTAATCTTCCTTTCCACTGTACAAGACTGGGATAGTTTACCGCCGAATGCCATTGGAGAAAGAATACTTGTAAGAGACAGAGATTGAAACCAGAGAGTTAAGTTAGGAGGACTGATGTCATAGTCTTGGAAAGCAATGACAAGGACCTGACCTAGGGTAGTGATACTGATAGCTGAGTGTAGGAGTCATACCTGGTCATACCCCCAACCATGGAGAACCAAGAAAGTTTATTCGCTAAGTGGATATGTCAATCAATTACCTTACATAGCAACCAGAAAAATTTCTTCCAAGGGTCCATCTTCTATTCTGTGATAGTGGTATCAAGGAAAATTATTAGATTTCCACTGCCCTTACTGAGCCATAGCTACTCACTCTGTCAACAGCCAGAAGCCTTGGATTTTCTCTTCAGAAGTCTTGGCTATGTGGGCTTTCAAGTCTTCCATGGCAGTCTCAATGGCCCCTGGCTAAGTGCGGGGGAGGGGAGGAAAAAAAACAGTTTAGAGAAGACTGAGTTCTCTCTGAGCTTGTGATTAGTTATTATATTCATGCAGCTATTCCAGAAAGCCGAGCAGGAAAGATAGTTCTTGCAGTTCTTGCATTTGCTTATTTGTTCTAGGCACAACCTGCCAGACAGCTTAGCCTGGAACTCTGGTATTTACTAAGATGCTTCCCCTGGGAGGGGCAATAGTGATCCATATCCTGTCTTCCATAATCTTACTCACACTGTCTCATAGAAATGACGACAGCCATTTTCAGAGGACCAGTTTTTCTGAACAAACATGTTTGTCAGGAAGTTCAAAGAATTTATCAATATGCATATTTTTTAAATCAAACCTTTCTCTCTTCAAATAGCACATGGCGGAAAACACAAAGGAAAAAAAATTCTTCTAATTTTCTGACCCTAATTTTTGCTGTCTCTGGGAAATGAACTTTTTTGTCTCCTTACCTCGCTTTATTCACTCTTCTCCAAGCAGGTGTTTCTACTTCTGGGCCTACCTCTAATGTAAAAATTGATTAGTCCCTGTTCTAATAAGAAGTTTATAGACCCTCCAGTTTAGTGACCCTCAACTTTAGTGCACACCAGAATTACCTGAAGTGTGTTTTGAGACACAGATACCTGGTTACTGTCCCCAGAGTTTCTGAACCAGTACGTCTGGAGTAGGCTTGAGAATTTGCATTTCTGACAAGTTCCCAGGTGATGTTGTGGGTGTGGGACTCTACTATGAGAACCATTGTTCTCTAGACAGTTTTTCTCAACCTTGGCTGTACATCACAGTCACCAGGGAAGCGTTTAACAAATCCTAAAGCCCAGGTTGTACACCAGGTCAATTATATCAGATACTCAGTGGATGGGACCCACATATCAGTACATCACGATTTTCTAAAGCTTCCCACATGACTCCAATGTGCATTCAAGTTTGAAGACAAGTACAGTTTAGGGCTTATTTAGTCTAAGCCATTTTATTTTATAGGTGTAGAAACAGGGACCAGTTACTTGTCAAGTTCACTGAGCTAAGAAGTGGCAGAGATAGGAAACCCAAACCTTCCATTTCCAGGCCTACCGTGCAGTTCTGGCCACATTCCCAAGCATGGACTACTAACACACAACTTGCAAATTCTCATATATTCTCTATACAACAAGACTTTAATGGTAAGTACCTAATCGTCTCTAAATCCTAATCCTCCCAGCCTTAGACCCTTCTCTCAGAAGAAGAAACAGAGACACTAGCTTGGCTAAGAGCCATTCAATTTCCTCTCAGAGATGGGGTGCTAATAGTTTGCTTGTTTTCTCTGTCTATGATAAAAGGCTTTGAAACATTTTAGCCACAGAGTTCATCAGTCAAGAAAACTATAATATAGGAATCCATATGTGAAAAACAGGAACAGAATGGGGCTGCTTGCAGTAAGTGGCAGTGCAGGTGTAGAGCTTTATCTATGTAGCTTTCCCCTTCCTGCTAATTTACTGCATGTAGCCCAAGTTAGCCAGGAAAGGGACAGGTCAAATCCTAAACAGAGTTGAGTGACTTGGGTTCATGTTCCAGATATGTCATGAATGAATTCTGTGACGTATAGCCAATTATTTGGGATTCCGTGGCCTCCATCTCCTTGTCTATAAAATAACTGAATAGACTAAACCAAAGCTTTCTAAACCAAGCTAAAGATCAGAACCTCCTGGAAATCTTTAAGAAAATATGACCATAGCCCTTACACCAAGAGATGCTGATTTTATCATTAAACAAGTTTCTTATTGAATTAGATTATCAGCAGTGGAATGAATGATTTCTGACTCTTGTCATCGCTGCTGCTGGTTGAAGCGTTGCCAGAAAGCTAATGTGGCATCCCATGCTGCTGAAACCTACATGTTATGAAATCAGTAAGTTCTGGGACATTAATTAAATATGCCTTGAACTCCCACTGACAGAGGGGATTGTGCTAATATCACTGGTTTCCAGTGACCCTACTGGCAGAACTGGACTATCATAGGAGGAGAATTTCCTATGATCCTGTGGCAATTCTCCTGTCACCCAACCCCCAGATCCCCATGATTTAGCTTGACTCTACCAGGCCCACTGGTCTTGTTCTCTGAAAATTAATACATTCTATAATGGCACATCATGGGATTTTTCCTGTCTCCTTGTATTCACATAATTTCTGCCACAGTTAAGATAAGTTGATGGGAAAACAAATACATATCAGGAGAAAAAAATCATAAATGAAATTGGAGAATAATGAAATAATCTTAAAATAAGCTTTTTGTTGAATTTTTTATTCTAGGAACTTTGCCAAAAATATTTGAAGATAAATATAATAATGTAGAATTGTTCAAAACCTTGATTGTTTTTGCTATGGAAAGCTATTGGCAAAATCTATTAAAATGATCTATGCTTTGATTCTCACATTCCACCTCTGTGAAGTTATATTATAGACATTATTGCATATATGCAAAATGACATATGTATAAAGTGTCCTTTACAGCCTTGTTTGTGGATACCAAAATTTGGAAACAACCAAAACATCAATAAAGGGCTAGTTAGATATATCATGGAACACATCTATACAATGAAATATAATGAATATATTTAAAAATTAGGACACTTATATTAAGATGGAAATATTTCAACATATATTAGGTTGGTGCGAAAATAATTGTGTTTCTGCAATTATTTTTAACCTTTTAAACCTCAGTTACTTTTGCACCAACCTACTACTAAGTGAAAGGAAAAAAAAAATGTTCAGAAGAGAAATAAATACGCCACCTTTTGTGTAAAAATGGAGGAGAATAGATAAGAACAAATATTTGTGTTGGCTTGTATATGCCTAAAGTAATGCTAAAAGGAAAATAGAAATTGTTACCAATGGCTCCCTAAGGACAGGGAAAGAACTTGATGGATGGAGGTAATGTTTTACTGTACAACTTTTCAAAATGTAAATGGTAAAATAAGTGTGTGCTTTACTGAATGGTTTGATAGTCTCTGGAGTTCTGTCAATGTCCTCACTGTCTGTGATGTTATTTCTTCATAGAAACATTGGCCATGCCCTTGTGGAACAGCTATGCATTGTACTCCAATGAAGTATTTCACTTTCCTCCATTTGTTGTCATTACTACTATAATAAATTAACTTCAGCCATTTAGTGTCGAAAGTGAAATAAAATGTGTGAACACTTTGACTTGTGTCAAGGACAAGATATATAAATCTCAACCTTTCTGCTTGCAGCGAGACCCATGTTAAGTCATTTTGTCTTTCTCTACATCAGTTTACTCATTTGTTAGATGGATAAGGTAGTATTAACTGTAACAGAGCTGTAGGGAGATGCCAAAAACATTTGGTAACACTGAATAATGAAAGACTTTATTACCATTCTTATTGATGATATAAATAGAATGGAAATAGTTATACGAGGATTTGGGGATCCAATCGTTACTGCAATGGAGCAATTAGTTCTGAGACTCCTTATAGCCTAATAGGAAATAATGATGACATAATATGTACTCATCATGCGCTGATAGAAAGCTTAGAAAGACAGTATACATATATTTCTCATTCTAAATTTTAAGAAAAAAATCATTCAAGGGGATCCTTATTTTTAAGTCACTATATAGCACATTGGGAAATATCTTCTCTAATAGTCTACTACTGAATATCTTCAGTCAAAAAAAAAACCACTGAGAGAATTTCAAAGACATATATCTTTCTTTGCATTTCCTTGAACTAGACCAGTCCGGGGCCAGTTGTCACACAAACAATACTCATGTCGGCTGCTAAGTTTTCCCATGTACTGGACTCCTTAACTAGATTGTGAAAGGAGGGGAAGTATAAGCAGGAATGCTCCTACAGATTCAGACGTAATAGGATCTATCTTGTGGTTGTCATCATGCCCATATGGGGGGAGGTAAATATGTAACATAAGAAAATGGCTCTAAATTGCATCTGATTTGTAAAATACAAGTAAATTTGTCTTTGCCTGAAAATGAAGGAAATGCATCTTATTTCATTATTGTTAAATTTCTGCCCTCAGAAAGAAACATCATCTTTATTATAAACTTAACGGGATTTTAGTGTAAGGAAGGGATTCGAGAAACCTTTGGCCCAGTGAGGTATATAATTTCTAGACCAGAAAGAAGTTCATGCAGACAATAACAATACAACTAATATATTTAGTTGTTCCCAACACAAGAGCAAGACACAGGGAAACCTACAGTAAAAGAAGAGGGCAAGGGAGAGAGTATGAAAGCCAAATTAGTGTCATGAAAGTAACGACATCTTGCTACACAATGGGAAGTCCCAAAACTGCTTATTAAAGTCTCGTTGCTCACAATAGAACACAGGCTATAAAAAGGCCATGGGGAACCATTAATTAAATATTAAAAGATCAAATAGTTTTAGTCCCATTAGTTTGTATGTAATTTACATTCTCAAGTATAAATGTAGAGATAATTCCCCATCCCTAATCGCTTTCAACTTTCTGATAAGGTATCTACAAATATAGTCATACAGGGAGTTTAAAAATATCTTTCCCCATGTGGATCAAGTATTGTTTCTTTCATAAGAAGTTGCTTTTGAATATAGTCTCCACAATAAAGTGATTATCATAATATACCTTGAGTTATTAGCCTTGAGGGGTACTTTTGTTCAGAGAAGGCATTAGGCCTATTTTAGTTATGGCTAAGCAATAATAGCAGATAAACTAAGACAGGAAGAAAAGGTTATCCAAGCAGACAGACAGCAACTGGTTCAGATGTTCATTACTATGACCTCTCATACATTGCCCAAGGTCAGCTGCAATGGAGGGGTGGTGGAAAGTGAAAGGAGTCCAGTCTTGGCATGGTCCATAAATTGCTGGTTGATCTTGGGCAAGTCACATCTCCTTTGGTTTTTAGGGGTTGGATTAATTATCCCTGAGCAAAAATGTTGCTAAGCTATATCAGAAGAGCACAGATTCAGTAAATAAAATAAAAACTGGAAGCCTGAGAAAAGGAAGTAATATCTCAGAGTGACCCATAAAAAACAGAAAAGGTTTAAGGGACCACATTGACTTCTTTTGTAATCTGATACTCAGAGATGTGATCTAATGAATGAGGTTATGATGTTAAAAATGCCTATTGTTTGTCCTGAATTAATTTATACTTCCATATCAGTCACATCTTTGCAGAACTAGTTTAAAATTTATATAACCGATCCTTCTTCTTGTTGTAGCACTGGGTATCTGCTCCTGGTATCAGACACTGAGCGGCACTACGCCACAGCAAGCCAAGAAATAACTTTCCTTTTCTGGTTAAAAGCTGTGAAGAGAAAACAACCTAAATACCCAGCAAAGATTAAATTAATTGTAGTTAGTACATCTCCCTGGTGGAATATTATGGAGTTGTTAAATGCAATGTTATATAAGTATATTTATTGACATAGGAAATAATATTTTGCATATAATCCTATTTTTGTACAAATTGAACATATAAGGAAAACGGGTAAGAAGAATATGACCAAAATGCATAAAAGCACATTCAATATATTTTGGGTAATTTTAAGTAGGGGTATTATGGTGACTTTTATTGTGTTTATCTACATTTTCCACTGTTTTCCAATAAACGACCTGCTATGAAATAGTTTTATATTTTTTTATAAAATAAAATGCTTGATCAAGGAATTCCTCCACTCAATTACTTACAATTCTTTTGAATTTGCAACACATATGCTTTAAATTCTTACACGGTAATAAGTTGATTCCTTTTTCATTGCTGCATGGGATCATAGAACTGCGAATTGGGAATTGGGAAACTTTGGTTCTAACCCCAGCTTTGCCACTTACTGGGCAAGTCAGTTCTCACTGACTGTTAAGACACTGGACAAGCAACCACCCCTCTTGAGGCCTTAGCTCTGAAAACAAAAGTATTGACTAGCTTCTTGGTGCTCAAATTGCGGTCTCTGAAGAGAGAGCATCAGTATTGTCAGAGTTTGTAAAATGCAGACTCTAAGATCTCACCCCAACCTACTGAACCAGAATCAGCATTTTAACAAGAAGATCTCCAGGTGACTTGTTTGCATGATAAAGACTGAGAAACACTGGACCAGGTCATCTGTAGATTTAATTTCAGCTCTAAGAAGTGATACTTTGTGATGAATCTTTCATAGATCTGAATCATTCAGAGTCTTGGTCTTACTTACTTATCCTTTGAGAAAATGAATTAGCTTCCTTCACTCAAATCTTTTTATTGCTACAGATTTTTTATATATTTTTTTCCTATTTTTCAATTACAGTTGACATACAATATTATATTAATTTCAGTTGTACAATATAGTGATTAGACATTTATATAACTTACAAGGTGATCACCCTGATAAATCTAGTTCCCCTCTGACATCATACATAGGTATTACAATATCAATGACTATATTCCTTATGTTATACTTTACATTCCCATAACTATTTTATAACTACAACTTTGTACTTCTTAATCCCTTCCCCTTTTTTACTATCCCCACAACCGCCTTCCCATCTGGCAGCCCTCAAAATGTTCTCTGTATCTATGAGTCTATTTCTGTGTTGTTTGTTCCTTTATCTTGTTCTTCAGATTCCACATATAAGAAAAACCATATGGCATTTGTCTTTCTCTGTCTGACTTACTCCACTCAGCCCAATGCCCTATAGGTCCATCCATGTTTTTGCAGATGGCAAGATTTAATTCTACTTTATGGTTGAATAGTGTTCCACTGTATATATGTACCACCTCTTCTTCATCCCTTCATACCTTGATGGACACCCAGGTTGCCTCCTTATCATGGCTATTGTAAAAAATGCTGCAATGAACATTTAGACACACATGTCCTGTCAAAGTGGTGTTTTGGGGTTTCTTTGGATAAATACCAGTACTCAGAAGTGGGATTACTGTGTCCTTTTTTGTTTCTTGTTACATATAGCCTTTGTTTTAAATTCTATTTTGCCCAGTATAAGTATTGCTACCCCAGATTTGTTTGTTTGTTTGTTTGTTTCCATTTTCATGAAATATCTTTTTCTCATCACTTTACTTTCCATCTGTGTGTGCCTTTCAATCTGAAGTGATTCTCTGGTAGGCAGCTTTGTAGGGGGCTTTGTTTTCTTATCCATTCAGCCCTACTATGTCTTTTGATTGGAACATTTAACCCATTTACAATGAAACTAATTCTTGATAGATATGAATTCATAAATTTGATCCTTTTTTAAATTTTTTTTCCATCTTAAGGAAGTCCCTCTAACATTCCTTGTAATACTGGTTTGGTGGTGATGAACTCCTTTAGTTTTTTCTTGTCTGGGAAACTCTTTATCTGTCCTTTGAGTCTAAATGACAGCTTTGGGTAGAGTAATCTTGGTTGTAGATCCTTGCTTTTCATCACTTCGAATATTTTGTGCCAATACCTTCTAGCCTGCAAAGTTTCTGTTGAGAAATCAGCTGACAGTCTCATGGCAGCTCTCTTGTAGGTAACTAATTGGTTTTCTCTTGTGCTTTTAAAATTTTCTCTTTGTATTTAACCTTTGGTATTTTAGTTACGATGTGCCTTGGTGTGAACCTCTTTGGGTTCATCTTGTTTGGGACTCTCTGCACTTCCTGGGCTTGTGTGTCTATTTCCTTTACCAGGTTAGGGAAGTCTTCCATCATTATTTCTTCAAATAGGTTTCCAGTTCCTTGCTTTCTCTCTTCTCCTTCTGGGACCCCTATGGTGCAAATGTTGGCATGCTTGATTTTGGCCCAGAGACCCCTTAAACTCTCCTAATTTATGATTCCTTTTGCTGTTTTAATTGGGTGTTTTCTGCTACCTTATCTTCCAAATTCAGATTCAATCTTCTGTTTCATCTAATCTACTATTGATTGCCTCTAATATATTCTTTATCTTAGTTATTGTATTCATTTCTGAATGGTTCTTTTTTATGTTTTCTATCTCCATTTTTATGTTTACTATCTAGGCTAAAGTTCTCACTGAGATCATTGAGCATCCTTATAACCAGTGTTTTGAATTCTGCATCTAGTAGATTGCTTGTCTCCATTTTGTTTACTTCTTTTTCGGGAGCTTTGTTCTGTTCTTTTATGTGGGATGTTTCTTTGTCTCTCCATTTTGGCTGCCTCCCTGTGTTTGTTCCTGTGTATTAGGTATAGTTGCTATATCTGCCAGTCTTAGTACAGTGGCTTTATGTAGTAGGTGTCCTGTTAGGCCCAGTGGCTCAGTCTCCCAGTTCACCTGAGCTGGGTGCTCCAGGTGTGGCCCTTGTGTGGGTTGTGTTACCCTTCTGTTGTAGTTGAGCTTGGTTGCTATTTGCACATCAATGAAAGAGATTAACCCTGGGGTTGAGCGGTTGTGAGGGCTGGCAGTGACTACAGTGGAGGAGTTGTTATACAGGAGCTGACACTACAGAGAAGGATTCACTTTAGCACATCTCTGGTGCCTGCCCCGTTTGCACTTTAGATATGTCATCCATGGAGGCAGCTAGATGGTGCTCTGGCTGGGTCTGAAGCCAGCTACTGGATATGCCTGCCCCCAGGGCCTTCTGGGAAGAGCCCTGCCTCAGGACAAGTTCAGGCTCCACCTGTGCCCTGCCTGGGGACACCTAGAATGAGTCACAAAGCAATTTTCAGAGGGCTTCCACCTGTGCTGTGCTTGGAGGCTAAGCTGTGAACTAAGGCCAGCTGCTGCTTAGCAAGAGGTATGGGGCATTCTGAGAAAAGATGCTTCTTTTTGGGGGTTTGTGAATCTTTGAGAGATTTTAGAAAAGTCCAAAGCATGAGCCAAGACAGGCTGTATGGATAAGCCACTGGAAGTGGCTTGAGTGCACCCACAAGTTAGATAGGGCAGGGACTCAGGGAATCCCCAGGGCAGGGCAAACAGTGTCAGCCAGGTTGATGGAGACTCAGATATGGTGCTAGCCTAAGTCTGCTCGCTTGGAGGGAGGAGGGTTCAACACAGGAACAATGCCTTCCAGCCCTTGTGTCTGGAAAAAAAGCTGCCCCTCCAGCCCTCACCCTGAGCCAGATAATTCAGTTCCTCACCTTATGTCCCTGGCACTTTTTAAACTGCCGCCCCAGCACTGGAGCTCAGAGGGAGTAAGTTTGCCAGTGAGCAAGTCTGTGTGCAGACCCTTTAAGAGGAACTGCTGGGATTCCAGCCACCCTCTGTCTCATTCAGCCGCAATCTCTGCTGGTTTTCACAGCCAGAAGTTGTGGGGACTTCTCTTCCTGGCATTGGAACCCTGGGCTGGGGAGTGTGGTGTGAGGCTGGAAACCCTTGATCCTCAGGAGGAGGGGGCCTCTGCAGCTGAGATATCCCTCCTGATTTTTAACTGTCACACGCAGATGTGGGAACAGCCTGTTCCGTGTCTATGCCCCTCCTACTAGTCTTAAAGTGGATTCTTCTGTATGTCCTTAGCCACAGTACTTCTGTTCAGCCAGACTTCAGGCAATTCTCATTGATGATAATTCTGCAGTTTAGTTGTAATTTTGATGCTGTCATGAGAGGAGGCAAGTACAGTGTTTACCTACTCCACCATCTTGACCTGAAATCTCGTACAGAGTCTATACATCTACATTTATATCTCACCCTAGAATTCATGATGAGGTCATGGTCAACTTAATTGCCTATGACCAATTATAAAAATGTGAATGTGAAATCAACAAAAAAGAGGAAGAGTCATTTATAACAGCAATGAGATACCACTTATGACATGTGAATAGACGTGGCATAAATTATACTAAGAACTCTTCAAAGTTAGCTTATTTAAACCTCCATATAAAATTAGTATTTTATCCACACTTTGTAGATGAGTAAATTTATATATACATGCACACAGACACACACACATACATTTCTCCCATTTTCTCAATTCCTACAACATCAGATTTGTCATTTACAAGATTGTAAAACTGGGTCTTTCCTTTATTAAAAAACAAACAAACTTATCACTATAAGTTTCAGTAGAGCCAACAGTTGTATTTTCATTATCCTCACACATATTAAAGTGTATTCATTATACTTGCATGCTAAAAAGAACCCTTCATATTATGTATCTTAGTCTGAAGGAAAGGAAATGCCGAATGTCTTGGGATAGCCCTGACAGCTCTTAAAGTGCCCTTACATGTACTTTAGACTCATTAATAAGGTTAGAAGAAGGTTTTCCTTCTCAATCTCTTGAGAACTTAGGGTTGTTTCTACACACCTGATGGAGAAGATGTTCTTAACATGGAACCGAGTCATTCATTGAAAACCCTTATAGGAATCATAAATTTGATTGTACATTATGATACGAAGAACACTACACAAAGAAGATACAGAGTCTAGCTACAGCTCTTCCACTAATAGCATGTGATTTTGACAGGTCACTTCACTCCTCTGAAACTTCAATAGATTTACCCCTAAAGCAACAATGATAATTCCTCCCCTGCCTACCTCACAATGTTGCTCCAGGGTACTTTAGTTCATAAACTAAAAAGAGCCACACAAATAAAAGCATCATGGAAATAAACAAATAAATAAAATCTCTGTGGTGTCTTTAGACTATATCAGTTTAGCTAAGCTGAAACTACCTTTCCTAGAATTGTCTTTCCTATCTGTTTCCAAATTAGGGTTGGGCCATAAGAGACATTTGTATACAATTTAAAAATCCAAAGTGAAGCATCAGTTATTTTTCATGCTGAAGAGCAGTGCAGGCCACTAGGTACTGGGACATCTTATATTCACAGCTGCTGACCTCCTGTCCACTTGATGGCATGGAGCACACCTGAACCTATAGCTCCTTTTTGTTCCAGTCAGACTTCCTCCCTCAGATTCTCTTTCCCCTTGGCTGGGAAAATGTGCAGCTCAGTGGAGAAAGGTACCAGCTTTTCCTGACAGTGATGCATATCTCCAAGTTTAGACTTGGTGGGAGATAGACAGGTTCCACTTTTTCCCTGTGACCTATTACCTAACCCCACTTCACAAACGCCAATTGGTTGACCTATAGCAACTTCAGACCCATAATCAAATATAGAGAAATAGCTTTCCATAGACTTCTCAGCCAGCTCTCGTAATTGCACCAACTTCCAACAATAAATCCCTTATTCTATAACACTCATGGTTGTCATTTTCTCATTAGACCCAGACTGATATATCATCAATATAAAAGATACCAAAAAACCAAACAAACAAACAAAACAAAACAAAACAAAATCTTTAGGGGATGCTTTAGTTTTCTTCACAGCTATATCTTACAACTTAACTTTGCATATTCAATAAAGTTCACATACTTTAGAAAATAAACCATATGCTCTATATATGCAAAAACACTCACACAGACACACATATAGTATGTCACCTGCTAACACACTTTGCATGTGAGAGTCACTGAATATAGGTGATGAGTACATGTTATCATCAAACAAGCACATACACACACCCAACACACACAATGAGTTGCTTTAGTTAAAACTGTATCTTAACTGAAAATATATTTTAAAAGCTACCAAATCAGGGTTCATTAGTTAAAGCTTTATAAATAGTCACAAAGTCTGAACTACCATTTATTTATAAAATTGAGTTTAAAAAATTTTTTTCAACAAGAGATCCCATGTACACTTAAAAAATGAGATAGTCTCTGTTGTCACAGTGCACAATCCCTGATTTTGACCCCAATTGATTGCAGCCTATGAGCTAGCCACTGCTATGTTGACAAAAATGTGGAAAGATTGGGAAAGAAGATCTTTGAGGAGGAAAGAAAGTGCAAGACAGGGAATTCAAAGGCACTAGAAACCAGTGAAGCACTTGATTCAAATGCTAGAAATTTAAAATATCATTTTTTGTTTTTCACCTAGATACACAGACCCGGTCCTTGTTACCCACCAGTTCATTTACTTGCCCAGATCCACCACACAGGGAAGAGCTCAGCTCCAGACTGCAGCTATAGGCTTGGGATTTAAGAGTTCCTGCTTCTACACTGTAATTCCAGCATCTCGATGTAGATCGCTGAGGTTCAGCCAATTCTCAACCAGCGTTTCCACTCTATCACCCATGTCTTTTCCAAACATATAGCAAATATCCATTCTGGGCTCACAGCTTTATATTCTAGCCACTCTGGTTCTCTCTCCATTGAACATGACTTCATTGAGGTCAGGTTTCACATGAACACAGGCCTGAGGAGCCAAAGATCCATGGAGACTAGAGGACCTGCTTCTCTTTGGTACTATCTCGTGATCAAAATGAAACTCTTAAGTTCTCTGAAAGTCAGATCTTTCACCTGTAAAATGGGGGTAAGGATACCTGCTGCACAGTTACTGTGACTATTATGTGAAATAACAAATATAAAAGCACTTGACAAAGCAGGAGGGATATAGAGACATATTAGGAATTTTTTAAGAAGTCTTATGTAGCGTTTAAAAGCACCAATGATTTACCCGTGTAACGAAGTACTTCCGTGAGATATAAGGCCCATGATAAGGGTTGGGGTAGAGTGTCGATTTGGTCACACTTGGCTGCCTTGAAATCTGCCTTGGTGCTGAGTCCATATCTGCGTCCCCCACTTCTATGGACAGCTGATCAGTTTCCAAGGGTTGGTCATCTCCCTCTTGCTTCAGAGACACAGGCTGGAATCCTTCAAAACTCCCAATCCTTGACATTTCTTTAGCCTAAAACAAGGGAAGAAAAAATCTTGTTGATAGAGAAAAAAAAAAAAAAAGTCACATGTCCTGGAAAAATAGGCTACATGAGCAACTGATGTTCTTGAAACTGGCAAACCTCCCACACATTAACTAAACAGGGCCCTGATGGATGCAACTCGATAACATGGACTCCACAATCCTGCAGGGCTATTCTCCAGACAGAGAAAAGGAGGTTGAAAGGAGTTCTATTTTTCATCTTTAATCCTGTGGGACAAGAAACCGAACAAGGGAAGAGCTGTGTGAAGTAATTATCAGACTTTTTTTTTTTTTCCAAGATTTAATATCGAAAATACTTTCATAGCATTTTTGCCTGAAAACCCACCAGGCTGCAAGTTTATTTAAGAGTTAAAAGCAATGATGATGCACTTTCTTTTGTGCTTCTTGGGTAGTAATAGGGCTGAAAAGCACTTAAAACTGAGCATGTTTTTTAACTGAAACATCACAATTTTAAAAATGCATCCTAAGGAAATAATTTAGACAAATGCTCAAAGACGTAAATATAGAAAGTCGTTCATCACAATATTGTGTCAGATAGCAGAAAAATACACAAATTTATGTCTAATAGCAAAACATTATATATAATAGCAACATTAGACACTCACATAACATTACATCTAATACAAAACAATTGATAGTGAAACTAAGTACTATCAGTAGGGAATTGGCTAAATAAGATATCTTACACCATGCAGTAAAATACACTGTAGTCATTTAAAAATGTAAGTGTATATTTTTATTATGGAAAGATGTCCAAAATATATTAACAGGAAAAGTAAGCTATAAAATATTATGAATAACACTATTCAAGTTTGTTAAAATAATTAAGGAAAAAAGGAAGGGAGAGAGAATACCTAGACTTATATATTTATATACATGCATGGCATGAGAGTGGTTAGAAAAGTCTAAAAAGAAATAAAATAAAATATTAGCAATGGTTATCTTTGGATAATAGGGTTACAGATGATTTTTATTTTCTGTTTTCATAAGTCTCTAGATGCTTACAATGATTATATATGACCTAAAGTAAAAACACAATAAATTTATTTCTATTTTGTAAATATAAAGCAACACAAAAGGAAACATAAGGCACATGCTAACTAGTAAAAAGTGCACTGAAATCAGGTCTCCATTTTCAATCTGAGACCACATAACCATCCCACAGTAAGCACAGCACCGATGCCACATAGAAGTTTTCCCACACCCAGCTTCGCCGTGTAACTGGGAATGCCGTCTTATTCTCAGGGCTGCCTCAGTGTTCTTAATCCAACAAGTTCAATGTCCTCTCTTCCTGTGAAATACCACAAAGTGAGAAATTGTCCCTATCTCTAGCAAGTTTACCTTCTTGATATTGGGATTACTTAGAGTATTCAAGAGAGGCAAAAATAGCATGAACATATAATTTGTGGCCTAAACCTAGACACTTTTGAGCACGAAAAGGATGCTATTAACAATTATGCCAGGGAGATGGGAGTAAACTGGGATTGTCTCAGGCACGTGTAGACAAACGTAGTCACTGCAAGGGGTTGAATACAGGAGAAAACACAGTTGTTAGGAGAAGTACTGAGTGAAAAGCCCTCTGGAGATCACATTGCAGGTTATCCCATCTGATCCTCCCAGCAAGCCTACGGGGATGATTTCATCTCTATATCTCTGGGGATCACAGAGTTAGTAGGATCTATCCGGAAACACTTGAATTGTTATGGCACCTGGACAGGACTCCCAACCATGCTTTGAGTCCAGCATGCCTACCATCATGCACGCTATCTTACATCAGGAGGGGACTCACTGAATTTCCATGAAATGTTTTGAAGTTAAGTGTACAAAAGGCAGAGATTGTGAGAAATACAAGGCACACACAGAGAGAAGCAGGAGAAATTCAGTGTGTGAGTGTGTGTGTGTGTGAGATAGAGAGACAGAGAGAGACAGAGAGAGGGGGAGAGAGAGAGAGAGAGAGAGAGAGAGAGAGAGAGAGAGACAGAGAGACAGAGAGACAGAGAGACAGAGAGACAGAGACAGAGAGACAGAGACAGAGACAGAGTCAGAGACAGAGACAGAGACAGAGAGAGGAAGGGATCATTGAGACACCTTGGTCTCCTTGGCAGTTACACGCTCTATTTATGCAGGTCTGCCGCCTCTGTTACAGTGAGTGTTGGAAGGAAGCGCGTTTCTAAAGTTTCCTGTAACCTGTGAAGGAAGCTTTGTGCCTTTGGGGAAGGAAAGCCTGCTTCTGTATTTGCTGCACTCTGTGAACACTCGCCTAACAACAGACATCTGCGAAAAGCTCCACTGCCTGGAAAACAGAGGGAGGATTTAATTAGCACCACTTCCTCTCCCTCAGGCTGTCTTCTGGGGAAACACTTGGAGAAAAGAAGCAGAGCACTTTGAGACTGAGGTGTGTAAGATACAGGGAAGAAGGAAACTCAGCTCCAGTTAACTTCTTACAGCCATGACTATTGGGAAAGTTCAGTCCAGCCACTTCAATCCAGAATGATTCCAGCTCTGTTCCAGGAATGGCAATACCTGTGCAAGGACATGTAACTTCAACAACATCCCCGACATCAGAGGAGCTCCATGCATCTAAGCAGCCCACTCCATTTCTCGTCGCTACCTGCCCAGACAATCTTTATTCCTAATTCAATAAAATGTCCCTTCTATCGCTGCATAGACCATACATTCAAATACTAAAAGCATATTGATACTGGTAACAAATCCAGCCAAATCCAAATGTTTCCATTGTCTTGCAACAGACCCATCCAGAGCCATTTAGAATTAAAAATGATCATTGTTCTCTAAGATTGCCCCGCAAATTTATTGTAGCATGCAGTGCCCAAGAGAGTACAATTTCTTTTTTTTTTAATTAAACTTTATCGGGGTGACACTGGTTAGTAAAATTGCATAGGTTGCAAGTGTACAATTCTGTAGGACATCATCTATATATCACAAAGAAACAAAAACTCATAGAAACAGACAACAGTAGCTCAGTGGTTACCAGAGGGCAAAGAGGGAGGAGGGATAGTAAAGGAGGGTAAAGCAGGTCAAATATATGGTGATGGAAGCAGAACTGACTCGGGGTGGTGAACACATAATGTGAGAATACAATTTCTAATGGAAGCAAAGGATCAAAGCTTAGAAGAAAATTATGCCCATACTTTTTGACCTAATTTTCTCATTCCAGGGAGTTCATGTAATGAAATTATCCTAAAGAAGGAAAAGGCTATACAGTATTAATTGCTTATTCTGGGTGGTAATGAAAAATTGAAAACCAACTAAACACATAATAGCCAAGGAATCACTAAGTGTGTCCAACTGCTATTGTGTAGACATTTAAAATAATATGGACAAGCACTGAAGCAGCATGGGAGTAAAGGATATATCTTCTTGGGTAAAAAAAAAGAACAACATTTTCTTTGGTAATGATGACTTGAATAATTTTTACCATGGTAAAGACTAGAAGGGAAATGTTGAGATTTATTGAGTAGTTGGATTGTAAGTGAATTTTTGCTTAAAAAAAAAAAAAAAAAAATATATATATATATATATATATATATATATATATATATATATATATCGTGTTTGTGCTGCTTTTGTAATAAAAAATAAAATGTGTGAATAATGTGTTGGTTCACAAACTCGGGAGCTTCCTAGGTGAAGTTTAAAACTGGTGCCCTAAACGGAGGGCAAAGACAGACCAAAGAAAGGGGTAGATCAAAAAACAAAACAAAACAAAAAAAAAAAAAAGAAAGAAAGAAAGAAAGGGATAGCTCAAGACCACTCCAGATTGGTATTTACATGTGAGGCAAAGGAATTTACATGTGAGCCTGTCTTGGGCATCTCAAGATGAGTAGATCTCCACACCCACTGCCAGAATATGGACAATTCATATAGAAGCTTTAACTGGGTCCAGTCACGTCTACTGTCCCGGTGGCCTCAACAATACATTGCTCTCTCAATACCATACTGTGTCCTTGAAAATGGCTCCCACTGTGGGAACAGTGGGTAGAAGGTACATTCTAAGGACAGGGGAGGGTGTGAGAAGCCTCTAATTGCCCGGGTCCAGCTCCAGGGTAAAGGGGCAGTCATGTCATCTTAATCACCCTCTTCAATAAAATGCCAAATAAATACCTAAAGAATTGCCATCCTTCCTTTGGTCAGACAGCAAGAATTCAGTATTTCTCAGCTGCCAATAAATTCAGAGCTAAATCTAATATTGTATTGCAGTAAAATAACTTATTTTTGGACCCTAATCTAATTATGCTTGCCTCCCTTTATACATGCTTTCATCTATCTCTCTGTGCTTTTTCTTATAATATTTAAGAATCATATAGAGCACAAATTACAGCTGGAGAATTAATGTCTAGTCCAATCTTTCATTTTGCAAATTTTGGAACCCTGAGGTGAAGGACTTGCCTAAGGTCATACAGCTATCGCATTTCCCCCAAAATAAGACATAGCCGGACAATCAGTTGTAACACGTCTTTAGGAGCAAAAATTAATATAAGTCCCAGTCTTATTTTACTATAATATATGACCAGGTCTTTATCATATCATATCATATCATATCATATCATATCATATCATATCATATCATATCATATCATATCATATCATATCATATCAAGTCTTATATTAATTTTTACTCCAAAAGACGCATTAAAGCTGATTGTCCAACTAGGTCTTATTTTCTGGTAAACAGGGAAAATAGAATGAAAGCATGAAACAAGACTCCTGCACTCTAGTTCTCTGTATCCAGTTGCAGCATGTAGAGTAAAAGCAGAGAAACTGTCATCAAACTCATGCATTGGTAAACTGGAGCTACTTCTGACAAATGTCTGCTCTAGTCAGCTTTGCTTGGCTCTGGGGTGAGAGATGCACCTCCTGTGAAGGAGGGCTCACCTCCAGCTTCTCCTGTCAGTAGCCCCACACCCAGTGCTACAGGCTGAACCTTTCTCCTTCACCTGGACTCAGGCCAATTGATCCATTAGGCACAGAAGGTGCAGGTCTGGGGTCCACAAACCTTTTAGGGGCTAAGGAAATGTTTTAATTTAGTTTCAAATCAAGAGAAAAATTAAATTTTATGATTGAAAAACTGTTTAATATTTTTCTCATATCAGATAAAAGGGAAATTTGCAGGGCACCCAATATCTATTACATTTTGCCTAAAACCAAATAAAATAAAATAAAATAAGATAGATAAGATGAAAAAAAAGATCAGATGAACAATAAAAATAAAAAATATTGAACCATTTAAATATAGCAACATAAGTTTAATGTTATCATGGCAGAGAGGTCCACAAAGGCAAGAGAGTTTGGTGCCCAAGGAAGCCTCTTGTGACCCTGACTTGAATCCACATCCTACTACTCACATCCCTGCTTCATAGTCCATTCTGGGGCTCCATCCTAGACCATCAGAGCTGGATACTTCCCCCATTTCGGTGTTCTCCAATCTCTTTATCCTGGAAGATTCTGTCTCACTATGTACCAGAAGATCTCTGTCCTATAGAAAAACTGTGCAGTCTTAAGATAATTGCTTTTGCTTTCTTATAATCAGAAAGAGATCCAGCATAGTTGACTCCCAATAAATATTTGTCTCCCATGAAAGTGGATGAACTATGCTGAGAATGTCTAACAAGCAGCTGAAATGGAAGAGCTGGCCACACCGTGTGGTCACGGTTCCAGCAAGAGGCAAAGAAAGAGGGAATTGGGGGATTTTTTTCTCCACTCTCACAGGAGTTTAACAAAGAACAGCTTGGACATAACCAAAAGTATCATAGTTCAGATCAAGAAACCAGGATTGACATTCAACAGAGATACTGGTGACACTCAGGTTTAATTCGTGATGAACCTCTTCTCAAGGGCCATGCTACTCTTTATTTCTCCAGTACTACTTCCCCCTCTTCCCATCTAGTTTTAAGAAGTACTTCTTGGCTCCTTGTTCTCTCTGCCTCCCTGGTGAGCTTAATAGCCAATTTCTCCTTTGCTTTCTTCACTTTCCGTGTCTGTCTCCTGATATCTTTGTAAGTTTCCATGGGATTATTTTTAATTAAATTTATTGAGGTGACATTGGTTAGTAAAATTATATAGATTTCAAGCATACCATTCTACATTACCTATATGTTGCATTGTGTATTTACCGCCCAGAGTCAGTTCTCCTTCCATCACCATATATTTGACCTCCTTTATCCTCTTTAACTGTCCCTTTCTCCCCTGAATCCCCTCTGCAACCCTATTGCAGGTATCTGATTTCTACAAAGCTTTTGGAATATTAACAGCTACCTCTCTGGCTTTTGCAGAAGACAGAATGCCTCATTAGGAAACACTCATCTAATCTCCACATTTTGTAAATGAGGAAACTGAGGCCCAGAGGAGTTATGTGTCTCCCTTGAACTCAGTTTACTTAATTAAAATTTAGTTAAAGACAGTAAAGGATGAAGTTATGGCCACCACAGGATTAAAAATCTTGTCTCCAGAGAAACATTTGTGGGAAGACCAGGAGCTTATAAAAATCTGCTTTGTTAACAAGAACTGCCACCCTCTTGCAGGTGGGGTAATGCTGGAAGGGAGCGTGGGAGTCAGTTCCTATGGCTTGTGTTGTATTCAAAGATGTCAACTCCTTCTGAGGATGACATCTCTTCCCACCTGAAGGGGTTAACATTCTCGAAGCATATCCCCAAAATAAAAATCCACTTTTAATTTTGACATTTTGGAAAGGTAATTTATGTGAATTTATGTGTGCAGCCTTTCCTGAATCCCTCTGTGAGAAGAGTTAAGGGATGTGCAGGGGATGAACAACAATATTCTAACACCTCGAGTCTCTCCAACAAGCCCTCCTCTGTGCCAGCTGAGATAAGAAAATTGGCAAACAATTCTTCACAATTTCACATTTTGTACATTAGTGGGCTGCTCTGTGTCCAGGAGGAAAGTGGAATGAAGGAGGCTGTCTTCCCTCCCAGTTTCTCCCCTGTCGGGCAGAGCCCTCTGATTGCTACCAGTGCTTTCACTCAGCAGGGGGTGGGGGGAGAATATAGGGCCAGGATAAATAAATGTGGGTCCTCCTCACTCACTCCCTCCCTCGCTGGGTGACCCTGGCCTTGTCACTTCCGCTCTCTGCACCACAGATTCCTCATGTATAAAATGAAGGGCCAGACTTTATGGTTTGCAAATTATAGTCCTAGAAATGACTAACCCATTTTAATCAATAGAGATCCATTTGTCTGTTTCTGGACTTCTTCTGAAGCTTTCATTTGGGCGCTATGGAGGTTGGGAGGTGGTAAAATATGTTGAAGTTTGAAAGCTGTTGGACTAACTTATTCCTATTTTCTTCCAAGTCAATCACTCCGTAAAAGTTGATTAATTTTTCTTCATTGCCCAGAATATTCTAGATTTAATCCTATAAAAGTCGTTCATATATGGTTTCCCCCATCTAATTTCATTATGTGACATTAGTTTCCCTGTGATCCAAATCCTGTGGGGTCACAGGAAGAAGATTATGATGGGCAGTCACCAATTTGGGGGCACACTGTGAAGATTCTGGGGTGCTTGGCCTCTGACTTCCTGCTAACACAAATGGAAATCCACCTTGCCCAGAGCTGTTAGCAACACCAATAGTGGAATATTGGGCATCGCACTCAGGTGAAGCCAAGACTAATGACATGCTAGAGCCTCAAGAACTATTCTTGTTCTTTAAAAGGAGAAACAAATTAGATGTTAGCTGAGCTCCTCACACAAGATATTCATTTTTAGAGTAGTTTCCTCAAAATCTATATATGGAAAAGAGCTGATAAAGACAAGCATGTTGACAAGACAACCATGAGAGACTACAGATCCCTTGTGACTCCTTGGGATTAATTTTCTTGCACTTTTCCATGAACACTTCCGCTGCTCCTCCTGTATGATAGCGCTTGAGTTCATGACTCCTGTAGCTTCGCTGCACTGTTCTGTAACCATCATTCACTTTCCTGACTTTATTCCTGGGCCATGAGCAGCTGCGGAGCCGAAATTGTGCTGCATTCATCTTTACAGCCAACACTGGCATGGGCACGCTACAGAGTAGGCAGTCAGTACAATTCTTGAATGGTTGACTAGATCCCTGCTCGTCTCTCTGTCCGGTCTGAGAACTGAAGGGCAGGCTTATGTCTGATGCATCGCTCTTTGCACATTACCTTTTACCTCGAACATGGGTGCTCAGTAAGTGTTTGTGGACTGAGTAATGGAGCTCTGCATGAGGCATGAATGGAAACATCTTCTGTATATACATTTACACTCACACAGACACACATAGAAACACATGCCACAGTCTTTCATCTATCGAAGCACATAGTCTAGTGGAGGTGATGGAAACATAGGGGATAACTGCAGACTTAAGTGGTAGAGCATTAATAGGAGAATGTGCACAAAACACCGAGGAACCAGAAGATGGGAGTAACAGGGTGCAGAGAGGGGGTTGAGAGTGTGGAAAGTTAGAGGTGTGAACAAAGTCTCTTCAGAGCTGACTGCGTATTACAAAATGGGCAAGGACATTCCAGGCAAAAGTATGAGTGGTGAAGAGGAGGATGTGTTCAAAAGATGGCAGGTAGTATGGTGTGTGTAACTAAGATGTCACCTGCCCACCTCCAGCCCCCACCCTTTGAAGAGCTGGTAACACTTGGTTAAAACTATCGCTCTCTAACAGGATGAAAGTCTGCAATCATCTTCACACCTCCTCTTTGTCCCCTCTGTCTGCTGTCACACCTCCATCCCTGCTGGGACAGTTCCCTCACAGTCAATCCAAATACAGAGTCTGGGCTCAGCACTGTAAGATTCCACTTGCCTCAAAAACTTCATGAGATTAACAAGTTCAGTAAAGATTTAGAGAAGTCATGGAGAGCAAGTCACACTGTTGAGAGTCCAACTTTGCATCATCCATCTGTTTCTCTCTTCTCTTTCTCAGGTAGCAATTTCTTCCTTGTTTGTGTGTTTGTTTCTTATTTGAAATACATGTCTGCTTTATCCACATATCCAGGTTCTTCAGGTTCTCCCCTTTAATCTTCCAAATAAATGGAGTCCCCTTATCAAAGATAAATCGTGGAGGTAGTTACTAACAAAAACCTATACAAGGATTTGTGAGTCAGAGGAGAGCTGGGTGGAGATGGGTGAAAAAGTAGAAGGAAGCCAACCTGTGAGACCCGCATCAAGTGTAGCTACTTATCTCAGGCAGTAGCAGAAGTGTCCTAATTTGCAATTGTCAAGTAGGAGACAGAAAAGTGGTGGCATTTGGGGGAGGGGATTAAATAAGGCTAAATCACTAGCCTCCCCACTATCTTCAAAAAATAAAAAAAAGCAACACGCAAGTAACTAACCAGGATAAAGACGTTGGTTCTGATGATAGAATTTGGGAGGCATATAAACACTCAAATATTTTCTCCACATACAACATACAAGTGAAAAAGAAAGGAGCTGAGAAATCAAAACAATCAAGCCAGGCCAACAATTCTGATTGCAGCAGTCTTTCCTTCTCCCAAGTAAACAGGATCCCTGATTTTAAATCTGCTGATTCAGAAACTAAATGGTGACAGTGATTAGAAATCAGAACAAGCCTCTTTCCCAGGACATCCCATGGGAGTGTGTGGACTCTGTCCACCAGGAATTACTACCTACTCAGCACAAATCCTGGTGCCAGGCAGAAGCACTGGCATCCATTTCACAACCAGAAGTTCCTGGCTGGGAGCTTGGTTTAAGGGAGTCACACCAGAGCCTGGGTTTCCTGCTAGGCCAACTACGAATTCTCAAGTATGGATTTCATGAAATTCAGATCAAGACTTTCATCCAAATGTTGACAATAATATCCGCCCCCCCCAAAAAAAAAAAAAAAAGTAAAACTATATTCTTTATTATTTTAATGGCATTTTATTATAAACATTTTTACTGAAGTATGGCACGCACTCGAAAAATCCTAAATGTGCAGATCAATGAAATATCATAAAATAAACACACTCACATAACCATCACATGGACCCAGAGATACCATATTACTGGCACCCTGACAAGATTATTTTTCTCAAAGTGAATATTCACTTGGCTTCATGTGATAGAATCTGAGAGTGCTGTCAGACATTTTAGGTATCACCTCACTCAACACCCCCACTTTACAAATAAGAAAACAGATGTTCAGATGGGAGCATGGAAATGACTTCGGTCACAAAGCAAGTTAGACGAAGTACCAGTTCTTTAGGCTTCTCTGTCCTGTTCTTATTGCCTCAGATTCCTCAGCTGGGATGGCTTAGCTGGCCGACGGAGCAAGAGAAACCAGCTCTTCATGGCGACTTCTTCCTCCAGAAATCTGAGCTTAGCTTTCTCCTATCCCTATAAAGCCAGGCTCTCAGAAGCTGCCCTGAAGGTACAGCCATAAAGCTGACACAAACCAACACTTTTGCTCTGCCGGGGTCACCTGTATAATACCATGGTTAAATATGTGTTAAGTGAATTAAGGAAGAGACATTTCGTGGTATCAGCAGATGCTTTTCAAATCCCCCACCTCTTCTATTTCCATTACTGCCTTGCTATTTTGACTCATGGCCTGTGAGAGGACCTTCCCCTTTTTTAAAGAGGTTACCACGTGGACAGTGAGGGACAACTGACTGTGTCCCAGGAGGAATAGTAGAGAAAACTGCAGAAATTCAGTGGAGAAGAGAGCAAATGTGGAGAACACTGATCTCTCTCTCTTCAGATTGTTAAGTTTTGCCAGAAGGAAAAGAGCACATTTTTATTCCATTTGATCTTAGAAAGCACGTGAGGGATGATTGGATTTCTTATTTTTCATGACCAAGCTTTTCCTCCCTTGCTGTCTCTACTTAATTTTATCTCATTCACATCTCAGTCTACAGAAATCTTTTTAGTCCCAGCATATCTTTGAAATATTCTCAACAAAGCTCTTGTGACTGACTGAACCCAGTGGATACTTCCCATTCTTTCTCTTCCTTGATCACTTTGGCACTATTGATTGCTGACATCCTCCTCCTTGAAATTCTCATTTCCTTAGCTTCCTGGGAATTCCAGATTTATAATTTTCTTTCTATTTTTGTGTTCATGGCTTACATTTTCCTTCATGGAGACTCTATTTCTTGCAGGCTGATGTTTATCAGAGCACACTCTGGATGATCTCACTAAGCAATCTCCTTCATCCTCATTGTTTAACAATAATCTGTGACTCCCATGTGCTATCTCCAGTCAAATCTCTCTCCCAAACCCGAACTCCACCTACGTAACTGTCTACTAGACATGTCATTTCAGTTGAACCACAGGTACTTCTAGCTCGTTATAACCAGAGATGAATTTATCATCTTTTCACTTCCCCTATAAACCTGTTCTTCCTTCTTATTCCAATCTTATTGAATGAGATCACAGCTCTACAGTTGCCCGGCCAGAGACCCTCCTGATCCCCTCTTCTTGCCTAGTACTAACAAATCAGGCACCTAGTCCTAAAACTGTCAATTCTTAATATCTACTGTAGACTCTACTTTCCTCCACTATTATTGCCACAGCCTTAGTTCATTTCTTGAGGATCATGATAAAGGCCTTCTAACTCGTCTTTCTCCAATATTACTCTCTAAAATTTATGCAGCACACAACAGGAATACTAATCTTCCTAAAATAATAATTGGATTGTGTCATTGGTTGCTTAATCTTCAGTAAATACCCATTCAACTCCAAATAAAGTCTGAACTCCTGAGCATGGTAGACAAGATCTTCAAGATGTGAACTCTGACCAACCTGTAGAGATCCGTGTCTCACCTTCTTCTCCCTCCCTTTTCGTCTCCCATCTTCCTTGTCCCCCCACAACCCTCATATTCTATATTTGAGCCACACTACTCTACCTTTAGTCCCATGAATCCACCAAGCTCCTTCTCATTTCTTTTACTTGATAACAACTCTCACTGCCCTTCTCTCAGCTTAGGAAGCAGCTAGAGGCTGCCCTGATCAATCTTGTCTCATGAGTTACATGCCTCCCACTGTTTCTCCTTGTACTATACTTGTCCTTATGACAGTGTTTATCATACTCTATTACAGCGATTTGTTAGCTAGCCTTAACTTTCACACTCTCCCCACTAGTATATAAGATCTTGATGGTAAGGACAGAGTTTTGTTTACCGTGGTATCCTTAGCACCAAGTAGAGCACATAGAAAGCATTCATTATATGGTAGCTGGACAAATGGGTCAGGAATAAATATCTTCACTCCATGGAGTCCCTATGACAGAAAATCCAAAGGAGATTTAGCTGAAAGAGTCTCTCTCCTCAGGTTCAGTGGAACCAGACCTGACAGGAGAAGATTTGAAACCCTTTCTTCTAAACCAGGCTTCAAACTCACCAGTTCCCACAAGCTTAGCATGAATGACAATTTAGAAATGCAATTTTTTCTATACTCTCAAGGCACCATGATCTTTTACCATGTTTCTCCAAAAATAAGACCTACCTGGACAATCAGATCTAATATGCCTTTTGGAGCAAAAATTAATCTAAGACCCAGTATTGTATTGTATTGTATTGTATTGTATTGTATTGTATTGTATTGTATTGTATTGTATTATATTATATTATATTATATTATATTATATTATGTTATATTTTATATTATACCCATATATAATATTTTTTATATTTTTTAAATATATATATATATATATATTTAAAATATATATATTTTATATTATACTTATATTATAGTAAAATAAGACTGGGTCTTATATTAATTTTTGCTCCAAAAGATGCATTAGAGCTGATGGTCCAGCTAGGTCTTATTTTCGGGGAAACACAGTACCTACCAGTTCTTCAGTCATTTTCTGTGATTGTTCTCCATAAGTAGATTGTGAACGTTGTAAGAGAAAGAACCATGCCCTGATTTGCTCACTTTTACATTTTGTGCAATACGGTGAGCTCAGTCACAGACAATGTCACAGAGGTCTGTTCCACTAGAGACAGACAGAATAAGGAAAAACTCACTTCAGTCTGACACTACCCTGAGGGGCCAGTGACACATGAGAGCCTTTCCTGAGAGTAGGTCTAGGGATGGAGAGAATGGAATTGAGATTTATCCTGAAACCAAAGGGCAATATTTGGGAGCAGACACTTGAAAGGGATGGAACAAGACCAGAAAGCGGAGCCTAGGATCTTAAACAGAATTGCCTCCTTCTCATCTTGTTGGTCACCATAACTGAAGGACAATCTATGATTTAATAATGAAATATACATTGAGTTCCTAAAATGATTAATGCTAAACAAGACACCAAATTGGATAAAATAATTAGATACGAGACAGTATTAGAATATCATTATAAGGTAACTTTGACTCCTTTCCACTCCACCTGGGTGAGAATGTTAGCACCTAGAATTCAGCCTGTTCTCCAGATTCCAAGAGGATTTAAATATGTCCAGATAGCTCCACCCAGAGAGAGGGAAAAGGCAAGAGCTAGAGCAAAGGGATATTTCTCATGGAAATAATGGAGACCGGAGTATAAATATGGAGAAATGAAAGAAGTTCTGTTTTAAGAATGACATTCAGATTCATTCTGAGATGATTTAAGAAAGTGTGGACAGTTCATATTGCCAAAAAATAAAAACTTTAAAAAAAAATTATATTAGCTTGCAAATGTTGTTAGATAAGAAATACAGATGAGGAACGATAACATCCATAACAAAAGGCTTTTTTTCTTTTTCTGTATTTCAGTAAGAAAACAAAGCAAACAATGAAAGTGTCTAAGAAAATATAATTATATATGCACATAAGTATATATGTCCAGACTATTTAAGTAAGGATAAATGTATATTTATGTGTGACCTGCTACAATGACTGATAAAGCAGTGAGAAACATTAGTCACAAAAGTAAACACATGCAGAAAATGAAATTGTTACCTGTGGTGTTCAGACTTCCTTGGTTCTGTGAGTGTGGAATTCAAGGCTGGCTTACTGGGGAGGGGTAATGTTTGGTTTTGGTCAGCCTTCCTGTAAAGTAAATGTACCACTTCACTCACAAAGACACCAAGAGAAAAGTAGGAGTATGAACCAGAGAAAGATCAGTCAGAACAGTCATTATTAAGTGTGGTCAGTATGCCATCTTCACATATTAAGTGCACATACATGCTGTAATAATACCTCTCAGCTTCTCTATCTGTGGAAATGTACATGTTGATGCCTGCTCTGCTTACGCAACAAGGTTTTGTGTGAAGATCAAATGAAAAAGTTGCGAAAGCACTTTGTAAATGACAGCGTGCCTTGATCTTGCATCTTTTAAAGGGCCACGAGTATATTATCATAGAGAAGAAGGAGGTAAGACAATGATATCTGAGCAGGGGCTGTTAGCAGTCCCTGAAAGATGCCAAAGGGAAAGTGCCCACTGCCCAGAGCTTTTGGGGAAGGCTGATTCCTAGCTTGACGATGACAAAACTACTGGCAAGATGTGGGGGTGACAGTGAGAAGAGGTAATATGTTTAGACCAGGGGTGTGCCAAGTCTTCCTAGGAGGCATATTCCATCTAGCCCAGGGGACCAGACAGAAATCGAAGCCCACAGGGCCTGAATTTGATGCTGTCTGAGTCACTTGTACACACACTTCTGTGTCAATTCCTGCCTCTAACGTATCCCTTCAGAACATAAAAGCAGTGAAAGAACATATGCGGCTTCTCTAATATGCCCTACTCGTGAACAGAGAAATTCAAGTGAATGGATAAGTGTGACCACTCCTTAGAGCTTCTCTTTTGATAAGTGTTACCAAAAGTAAGTTAGCCCTACTTTTGTTTGGCAACACCGCTGCATCTAAGAACTGCAACTGTGACACTCTATTGTGTTTAAGGAAATCACTGAAATGTGTGAAATGTCTCCAAAATATATTTCCCATTAACTATCTTTCCTTCTTAATGTGCCAGGGCCAATCTATATATAACGCCCAGTACCATTCCTAGTTAATATTATTCCCACCTAAAGAGGCGATGTCAGGCTCCAAATGCCGTTAATGTTTCACTGTGAAACATCTGTAATTCTCCTATCAAAGCCCAGTCAGTGGGTAAACTTACAAGAAAATACTTCAGAGAGTTGCTGAAACCAACTGTCCTGTTGGGAGTGATGGAATGTAAAATCCTCAATTTAGGAGGGAACTTACATATGCTAGTTCAAGATTGTTTCTTTGGTTCACTAATAATGCTACTTATCTACAGATTTAGATCTCATGATAAAGAAAGTGGGATTAACCAGTACATCATTAGAAGCTGTACTGGTATATTTGAATGTATGAAATAGAGAGAGATCATTTAAAATAAGGGATATATCTAGTTATCGATTTAACTCATCATCTTGCAGTGGCAAATCCAAGTTCATCCTTTATAGCAATCAATGCCCTTTAAATAACAGCAATACTGTTGTATTGACAATGTACTTATTACAATTAACATTGTACATTTGTACAATAGAAAGACATCCATGGGGTACATAGTTTTAAAAATTATAAAATAGTACATAGGATGCTCTTAGTTTTATAAAAATGAAATATAGATAAGCATACAAGAAAGTTTATAAGGATAGCCACCAAAATTTTTGTTTGGTTTGCTTTAGGTAATAGGATTACAGTGGATTTTTTTTTTTTTTGCTTAATTATATTTTCTAATTTTCTACAATAAAAACATTATAAAGAGGATAAATGAGAAAAATGTAGTTGTTCTATTCAAACCATTTGAACTCTTAGAGGTTTTTTTCTGAGCACTTACATTTTCATGACAGATTTCCCATTCTCCAGCACCCACCATCAAGGGGAAAAAAAATTATGTTTCTTACAGAAAATATATCAAAATTTAGCCTTCAGAAATTCTCCAAAAATTAAAGTCAGAAAAAGACTAAAATTCATGCTCAAATAGAGACTATTCCTGTACATGGATAGTTGGCTTGTTGGACAATGACATTTATCTTCCCACTGATCTGCAAAGGCTACATCAGGAAATGAAAGCACAAGAATCTTTGAGAGATGGAGAAAGATAGTGTCTCTTGAGCAAGTTTTATCACAAGAAGTTGTGAAACTGCTATATAGGCCAAGAAGTTACAAAATTGTTATGTAAATTATATAAAGACAAAAGGTGGAGGAAATAGTTGTCTTAGAGAGATGAGTCCAATGCGCTTCCAATGAACAGATCCTCTGAGAACAAAGGCCTTAGTTACTGACGGACAGGACAGAGTCATTTGACAGAGTTCTTGTTTTCCCAACAAAAGTTCACAGCAAGTGAAGTGGAGTTGGAGGAGGAAAAGGTGGCAGTGACCCTGTTTTAAAGAGTGGCCTAGGGGAGGGGGAGTGAAGGGGACAGGTAGAGGAGTCATTCCATACCAATCTGACCTTGACAAAGGCCAGATTCAAAAACATTGGTCTGAAACAAACTAGAGTGAAATATTTTCCTTCTTTCCTCCTGCTTTATGCAAAACGAGTTGGAAGTCATAGTGTAGCCCATCTTTTTTTGAGAAGAGGTAAAGAGAAAATGCCCAACCAAGGAATCCATATCCCTGAACATGGCCCTAAATTTCCTTCATGCCCACAGACTCTTCAATAAATCTTCTGACATTGGTGCTTCTACCTGAAATGAACCCTCTCTCAGTAGAAATGAGATGACTTACATGGTATTAAACAAGATTTTTTCTTTCTTTTCCTTTCATGTTTTTTTTTTCTTCAAGTTTTGCAAAACTTTCATTCTTGTTTGTTTTTGGTTGGCAAGTTTCAATCCTGTTTGAGAGTACAGAAAATCAGCAGGAGTGGCTAAGCCACACAATTCAGTTGTTTTCCATTGACGCCTGAAAGATATCCCTACTTTTGACTTAACATAACTTTGTTGGTGACGTATCAAGATCACTCACCTACAGCTCAAAGGCACAAATGTTTGGAGAATTATTAAGCCAAGCCTTCCACAGGATAATGGACAAGAAACAGTAAAGACATACATTGATTCATTTCATGTAATCAATTCCTGTATCAGAAAATAGACTCGCACAGTAGAGAAAGCTTAGGAGTCAGGCAGACCTGGACTTCAATCCAGACTCCACAGCTTACCAGCTGCCTGAAATTGGGTAGCAATTTAAAAATCCTTAGCCCCAGTTTTCTCAAATGTGAAGTGGATCCAATGTTTACCTTGTAGGACAGTATGAAAATTAGAGGAGCTAATGGATCGAAAGGACTAGCAAAGTATCTAAATACACTAGGGCTTCAAAACTCAGTTTTAAAGTTTGAAGGAAAAGGAAGGTTAAAAGAAGTCTAATAATCAACTGAATCTATTTTAGAGGAATGTGAACAATTAGGAGTAGAGTATATGATAGCTAGTGATGGTGGGGAAAGCCTTGAAGCAATAGGAGTCAGGAACTCTGGGTTCAGATGTAAGTCAGTTCTTCTCTCTGGGCATTTTTTTTTCCATATTTGCTAGGAGGATATTGGACTACTTTACTCCCAAGTTTCCTTCCAGCTGTGCTGGTCTAGGATTCCACATGGACCTGGTATGGAGCCCACATTCTAAATCAAGATGGAGAGCTAAGAGATCATTTACAAAGCAGATCAAATACCAAAAATAACAAGGCTGGAATATATTTATTTTTATCACCTTTACCCCACTATAAATAAAATCTTTCTAGTCTTTGATTATATGCTTATAGAAAATTACATCGTGTGGCACCAAAGATTAGAAATCAATAAGGAGAACAACTTGTTACCTCGTTTTAGAATTTAACAAGCAAGAAAACAATGAATGGTAGGAACTTCTTGTCTGGTTTTATTAGCTATTCCCTCCAAGCAATGACAGTAGCACTGCAGAGAGGACTAACCTACCTAGCCTGGGGCTCCATCCAGCTAGACCCAGGCCATCCAAAGTGAAATTCTCCCTCCTACCCCAACCAACCATAACATTGTGGATGATGGCCTCTTCTGCAGTCTCTGAAATGATTCAGACCTAGCTTCCTAGATTCCTTCATACAATGAAAGCTACCATTTAGAGTTCATCTTACTTAGAACGAAGGATGCTGTCTTTTTAATTAGCTATGCAACTACAAAGCAAAGATGAATCAAAAATAGATCTTCTTGCATGGAGTCTAGAGCCTAGTAGAGGGATAATAATTTAAGCTTCAATCCTAAATTAGAGCTATTTAATCTTAAAGGTACTTATTTTATTATACTGTGTGTACACACCCATAGTGGAATATAATACAACCCTGAGAAATCATGTTTTTGAAGACAATCAAGTAAAAAAACAGGGTCCTAAGCTACACATACCCGTTGGTTTTATTTTCAAATCCTAAAGTATATGTAAACAAGCAAAGAAAAGTACTAGAAATTAACATACTCATTAACATAAAAAATTGTAGTGAATTAGGCTTATTGTGGTTAAAGGAGTTTATCTCTGGGAGGGGTAGGTTGCAAAAGATGTCATAGAATAATCCTGTAGACAAATATTAGTTGACACAAAAGATATTATGAAGAAGAAATTCAGGTTATAAAATATTATATTAAAAACAAAACAAAACAAAACAAAACAACACCCACACATGCATTGAAAGCACATGCACCACAAAGTTATGAATGATTATCTCTGCATGACTGGCTTTTGGGTGATTTATACTTTCTTTTTTACATTTTTGTAAGTTTCCCAACTTTTTCTAAACAGTGAACATATTTTATATAATTGAGGGGGGAAATGTTTAGCTTTTTTTTTTTTAGGAATTTTCAAGGAAGTGAGTTTAAGTCAGAGTCACAGGGCTTATGGGCACAAAATGAATTGATTGAAAAATAAGAATAAAAGTCTAAGACCCCAGAAAGTGGTGGGGTCATAGGCAAAGGCAGTCGTACAAGAAACGTCATCAAAGGTACTGGGACACAGGAGTTTGGGAGGGCTCCATCCTACTCAGAGATCACTGTGCCTGTGAGCCATGAAAATGAGTATACTTGTTTTTAAAGCGCACCTAATAATTCAGCCGGCCCTCCTTAAGGGAGCTGTCCCTAGCCACCCAAACTCACTTGAGACAGAAGGACCTCCTCAACAAGATGAAGCATTGTATGCACCATAGATAAGGGGTTTTTCCCTCCAGGGGAACTATAAGCAACTCCAGGTCATAAACCATTCCCTGTTTTGCATCCCACCCTCCCTGCCAAAACCGAGTGTTCTGAACAGAACAGATGCTTAATAAATGTGTCTGATACACACCACATAGGGTATGGCAGAAGGACAAGGGTAGAGGAGCAAGGGGAGCCTGGAGGTAATTAGCCTAGCACTACCAAACACCAGCTATGTGATGGCAATGGTACAGAGAGATTTTGGTGACAATGAGAAAAACAGTGATAACACAGGCAAAGAACTACTGCCTTGACAGGTAGTCATTTATAGAGGTTGCTGTTAGTGATTATTTGGACACATTTAACTTTCCTTATTATGTTATATATCCTACATAAAAGCAAAAGAAGGGAAAGAAATGTCCCCTTAAATCTACCATGCAGAGAAAATGGAAGTAAATAATTTTTTGATGTACATCCTTTCAGACTTCTTTGACATTTATCTGTAGATATCATATTTTTATGTGAAAAATGGTGTTATGCTGTAAATATTATTCTAAAAGCTGCCTTTTACACTTAACATATTGAGGAAGATACTAATACTAACAATGGTATCCAACACTTTTTAAGCATTTACTGTGTGCCAAACACTAGGCTTTAACTGCATTGGCTAATTTCAAACTCACCACAGGTATTATAATAACCCTCATTTTATAGATTAGGACACTGAGACTCAGAAAGGTGGAGGAATTTGCTCAAGCTCACATAGTAAGTGATAAGAGCTCTAAATTGATCAAAGGTCTCTTGGACCTGAAGCCCGTTTCTGCCACTGTGCTACACCAAGCAGTTAATAAATAATTTCCGACAGCATATTAGTGTCTGTATAGGGTTCCATTACACAACCAGTCATATTTATTTAATGCATCCCCTATTGTTGTATATTCATGTTGCTTCCTTTCACTTTGCTTTTATAATGACTGTGCATGCACTGAAGATCCTTGTAGGTAAACATTTCATAACCTTATTTTTTTCCTCTGTATAAATTTCTAGAAAGAAAAATCCTGGGTCAAAGAGTTTGTAAGTGCAAGGTTTTTGTTATATATGTCAAATTGGCCATCCCAAAAATATATGGCCGTCCCAGAAATATTACAGCAGTTTAAGTCTCAGTAGAATATAAAGCCCACTTATATGTGAAATCTAGAACAAAACAAACAGCAACAACAAAAGAAATGAACTGAAAAATAAAGAAAACAGATTGGTGGTTGCTAGAAGCAGGGAGAGAGGGGTGGGAAAAATAGGTGAAGGGAGTCAAAAGGTACAAATTTCTAGTTGTAAAATAAGTAAGTCCTTGAATGGAATGTACAGCATAATGACTATAGTTAATAATACTGTATTGCATATTTGCAAGTTGGTAAAAGAGTATATTTCAAAAGTTTTCATCACAAGAATAATTATAACTATATGTAGTGAATAACTAGACTTATTGGAGTAATCATTTTGAAATATATACAAATATGAAATTACTACATCTTACACCCAAAACAAACATGTTATAAAGTAGTCCCCTTTTAGCCACAGCTCTACTTTCTGTGGTTTCAGGTACTGGGGTCAACCACAGTCCAAAAATATTAAGTAGAATATTCCAGAAATAAACATTTCATATATTTTAAATTGCGTGCCATTCTAAGTAGTGTGATGAAATCGTGTGCTGTCGTGCTCTGTTCCACCTAGGATGTGAATCATCCCTTTGCCCAGGAATTACTTAATAATAGCCCCAAAGCCATTCACATAACTCTTATTACAATATATTGTTATAATTGTATTTTATTATTAGTTTTTATTGTCAATATCTTACTGTGCCTAATTTATAAATTAAACTTTATCATAGGTAGGTATGTATAGGAAAAAACATAATTGGTGCACAATTACTTTTGCACCAACCTAATAGGTACAAATTCACTGCTAAAGGAAGAGACTGATATGAGACGCAGTTTGAGATTACAGGCATATACATATATATGGTATAGTACTATCTGTGATTTCAGACATCCACTGGGGATCTTGAAACTTATTCCCCACGGAGAAGGGGGAACTACTATATGCCAATTATGTCTCTATAAAAATGTTACAAAAATGAAAAAATATATATAAAGCTCATTTCCTTCAAGTCAGTAGAAGGTTTTATATTTTAAAAAAATGTAGTTAATGGTTTAAATGAGTCAAATACTTGTTTTAATTTATAATGCTTTTTTTAGTTGTGAGGCTGCAAAGGTTGGTGGGTGTATATCTTGGGACATTTTTATTGGTTTCATCTTCTTTTTACTGATCCTTAAGAATTTTTAATTTATTAAATACATTAACAATTAAACCAATGTTTATCAACAGCTCTTAACGATTATACTCGCATTCCTGAGGATTACAGACATGAGTAATGATGGTGTGAAATTTTCAAAATGGACACATCAATCATACAGGTTTACATATCCCTGACTGCAGAGCAAAATGAACCACACCAGTTGGCTTCCAAAGTCATAGGTTTGATTATTAATTCTGCATGTAAGGATATCTTGACCTTGGGTACTCCACTTTTTTTCTTGTGTGACAGATTAACCTCCATAGTGTAACTCTACAAGGTACAAAATGCTCAATTTTATTTACTTATTCAAACACATTTTGGGGGAAACTTCTCTGTGACAAACACTGTGCTAGGGAAAAGAGAGGGGTGGAGAGTAGAAGAAAACCTGCAAATACAACTTCTGTCCTTACGGAGTACATTGTCTGTGAAGAAATCATATTTGCAAATAAATAATTACAAGATGGCTGGATAAAGCTCTAGATAGGAATTTGTACAAAGTGAAATAGCATTATAGGGGTATTGTATGGTCAGACTGAGCTGTCCAGATACATACGTATCTAAGAGCACTTGCGCAAAGCCAAACACTAAGCAGACACCAAGGACACACTTCGAACTGCTGCTGAAAGACGATGGTTGTATTTTGCTCTAGGAGTTGCCTTTTGATGCCAACATGATAGGAGAGAACAGCTGCCACTGGGGCATGACAAATGGTGTGCAAATCACTTCAATCTGGACATGCATTGACCTGGGCTAAGTCAAACGATACATGTTTCAGTGTTTCCGCAGTACAGAGTAGCAATTGGAAGCCAGGTAGGGTTATGGACCAGGAACCCCATGTAAACAGAAGAAACTAACTGAAAGCATGAAGGATGCATCACAATGTCAGTAGTAATATTAGGTTGGTGCAAAAGTAATTGCAATTTAAAAGGTTAAACATAATTGTAAAAACCACATTTACTTTTTCACCAACCTAATAGACTGCTAGAGGAAGAGGTTGATATGAGACTCAATCTGAGATTACAGGCATAAGAAATTGCATTCCCATCCTCCAGCATGCAAATGGTTCAACCTGAAGTCGATGTATGCAAGACTCTTCCCAAATATTACAAATTGTCATTGATACAGAAGCAGAATTCTAGTTCCTTCCCAGTGCTCTAAATATCCTGCATCTAGTATAAAAGCACCTGCAGTTTAGGAGACATTGCTGGGAAGTGTGAATTCCCTGAGGTTTACAAAAGGTCATTAAACAATGACAATGAAAGTTTTATAGAGCTTTATAGAGTTCTAAAGCTATAAGCCATATCCAAAATTATCTGTGTAGTATACGAGGCAGTGGTAATGAAGATAGCAATGAACTTGACTTTTAGAAGCCAGGTTTGAGTCCCATCTATTATTAATTTGCTACGTGATTTGGGGCAGAAGACTTCAACCCCCTGAGCCTTATTTTCCTCTGTAAAAATGTAAAACCATAACCTTTATCAGGACAACTTCACAAGGATAGAGAAGGTAAACAAAATACTTGATTTATGTGTATCAATCAAGCTACGGTTTCTACAAAAATATACTTCTATCCTCTTTCTCTTAAGAAGAAAAAAAAGTCTCTCTCACTTCTAATGTGTGCTCATTTTCTCTGGGTCGCTTTATGAATAAGCTCCTTGAAAGGAAGCATGCATCCTCCAGCTTCAGTCCTCTTCTCCCATTCTCTTTTGAACCCACCCAGCCGCTTGATGCAGGCTCAGATCTCTGACATCACATCACTCCACGTCTCAGCAGCATCTGTGCGGTCCAACCACTCTCTCCTCTTTGGACAGTGTCTTCACTTGGTTTCCCAGAACACACCACACCCACCTGGTGTTCACCCATCACCCGGGCTCCTTCTCCTCATTTCCTTTCTTGGTTCCTGTGGAACCAGAGGAGGATAGAAGGTGGTGGGAGCAGTAGGCATGGTCTGCTCCCGCGGGCAGATGATGATAAAGGGGTGCATTGTGTAAAGAAAATGTAAATGAAAAACGCTTTTCACTATACCATGTGCTGGGGGTTCTAAACAATTTCAGTGACTAAAAAATCCACCGCTCTGTTGGCATAGGACCACCCCCACCATGTCCTTTCCCCTTTGGTACATTATTGACTAAATTTCGCTCAACTTCCTAACCACAAACCTTACAGCACCCCAAGTCAGCCATTAAACCTCTTATACTTTCGGTCTACCAACTCCTTTGATGATCGCATTTAATTTCACTGCTGTAAATATCATGTGTATGAGGACTCCCACTTTTTATCTTCCGCTTAGACATGCTCACTGAATCCTAGATTCACCTATTAACTTACCACTTGACATCACCCAATTAAGCTGTCCAAAAGTAAGCTCCTACTGTTTCTTTTGTGGCGCACATCTGTTCGTCTCATGGTCTTCTCCACCTCACATAAAGGCCACTCCTTTCTACCAGTTGCTCAGCAAAAATCTTGGAGTCATTCTTGGCTGCTTTCTGTCTTCCTCATTCAGTCAATCACCACAAGACCCAAACACGTGTCATCACTTCCACCACTACCCTCCTGTCCAAGATTCCGCATCCCTCATCTGGATTACAGTAATGAATCCAATGAATCTCCCTGCTTCTGCCTGCCCTCTCCCCACCCCACCCTCATCTATTCTCAACACACAGACAGAAGCATCCCTTTGACAGGTAAATCAGACCATGTCAATCATCTGTCCCAAACCTACAAATGGCTCCCACTTTACTCAGAGTGAAAGTAAAAGCCCTTACAGGGCTCTGCATTATTGCTGCCCCCACCCCATTCCACCATCATCTTTCTAACTTTATTTCCAAAGATTTTTCCACTTAATTCAATTATTCTTTAAAGGTGCCAAGAAGCCATGCCTCTGTCTCAGGACCTTTGCACTTGCTTTTCCATTTACTTGGAAAGCTGTTTCTCCAATTATTTGCATGGCCCACTCCCTTGTATCATTAGGATCTTTACTCAAGTAACAAGTTATATCTCCCCAAAATTTCACCTCTTCAAGACTTTCTTTCTCCTGTTCTATTTTTCTCTATCTCTCGTATATTACGTATTTCACTGATTGCTTTTGTTTATTTTCCACGTGTCTCATTAGCAATGTAAACGACTTGAGGACAGATTATTATTTCTTTTTGTTCATTGATGCTGTTTTTCCAAACCTTAGGAGACATAGTCGATAAATAATTTTGAATGAATGAAACTTAAAGAGATGTTTGTATGGAATAGATGTTCAAGAAATAGTTTTAAATGAATGAGTCTTGTTCAAATACTTTGTTTTACTCTGTGCCACATCACCTACTGACTTCCTTAGAAGCACAGACCTTTGAGATATAGGTACAATTCTGAACCAATCTCCTCCACAACCATGTGCATGCAAATGAGAAAAGCTTAGTTAATCACACAAATACCTGGAGTTACATGTGTAAACATTGTTTTGGTGACTGCCGCAGCTCTTCACAAGAACAGAACCTTCCCTTCAGCCCATGAGGAATTCTGTAAACCTCGGTGGAGCTTTCATACGCGTATATTTACATACTTGTGGAATTTTCTAGCAGTGTCTATTATGGAACAGGCTAGGACCAGGACATTCAAGGACATTCTACAACTATTCCTTAGGGGGTGAATGCTTCCCAGACCAAAGGAAAACGCCTATCAGCTAAAAATAACCCTCCACATCCTACAAGTTAAGAACTTATGCAACACCATTTTTCTATCCAAAGGAATAGACTTGATTTAAAAACCAGTCTTAACCATCTTTTTCCCCCAAACATTTCTTACAAGTTGCTCAATGTATTTTCAAACTATTTTCATCTGTTTTTCTAATTCTACTGTATATTACCACCGTGCCTCCCTCAGTAAGCATTTGAACTGTCCACTGTGTTTAGAAGTGCTCAATTCTGGTATTTTCTCTCTTAATTCCTTTGAAAAACTTAAAGCAGAGCTAAGGGATACCTGCACAGATATTCCGTCACTGCCAAATTGTGAACTCGGATAGCCGTGAGCTTGCCTTATTACACCTCATCACAAGCCCTCCGCCTACCATTCAATACCCAGAGTCTGGTGTAGACCCAGATTTCCAGTCTCATTCCCCTTCAGTCCCACTGGCTCTACGTGCAGCCACAGCTAATTCCCTCTATCCCCCAGGAACAGTTCAGACAGTACTAACCTCCAAGTTTGCTTAAATTATTTTGCTGGAAACTCTTCTCACCTCTATCTGCCCAAAGCCCGTATCAAATGTAATTTCCTCCGTACAGTCAACCTCAATGGCAACCTACCTTTTTGTCATGATCTGTTTACCCAGTAAAACCAACAACATTAGCTTTCTTCTTCCTGCAGTATTTATCATATTTTGCCCTGTGTTGTCGTTGTTTTCACATTTTCAGTGCTAGTAAACCCCTTTGGGAAAGGGTCATGGCTCTTCATCCCCAAATCCCCACCCTGAGTGATCAAGAGGTGATTATTTTGTTAACGAATAGATTATAGAAAACACATCCTTGGGCTAGTTTCCAGGATTTCAGCGGTGTGTTCTTTATTCTTTGGAAATTCAGGGCATTGTGTTGCTATCCATGTTGCTATCACATATCTTTTTTTTTTTTTTTCTTATTTTTAAGTCATTGATCTCTTGAGTAAAGAGTATTACCCTTCAGTTGTCATTTTTCCTTTCTTTTCTCTTGTAGGCACCCGAAGATTATGCTGAAGCTGTGTTCCCTTGCTTAATACTTTAATTTTCAAGTCACTGAGACTCAGTATCATGCTTAATATCCAGACTAGGTATCAAGACCAATGGCATATTCTGCTGAAGTCATCATTTCTCTCCCTACCTTTTAAATAATGAGAGGTTAAGGCCAAAGAATTAATTTCACCTCCTCCCTGGTGCCATTGATCTGTGGCCTGGCCTAGCATTATGTAGAACTAGATTTCCCTTGAAAGAGAACTATATGAACACATAAGAGATGGGAAGAGATCAGTATTGACAAACCCAAATACCTGGTAGCCTAAATCAGGTCCCCCAGGGACTATGGAGAATTGGGGAATATATGCTCCATCGACAGGAGCCCATGCTGCCACAGCTAGTTGATGTGTTTTCCACATGGGAAAGTGGATCCACTATTACCAAGTCTGATCTTCCTGAAAAATGAGATACCTGAATTTTGGCACAAAATTTCCTGGATGCTAAATATTCGCAACCAGTTTAATTTTGCTTACCACTGCAGCACACACAAAACATATCTGCACGGACTCGCATATGGCTGCTGGCCTGCAGCCCCTGGGTTAAAGAAAGTCTCAAGGTCAATCCTGCCATTAGCATCTATACTTCTGAATACAAGAACAACTACCATTATAAGTTCTGAACTGAGGGACACCCTTCTAGAAGGATCTTAGAAGATACAAAGGAAGTTCCAGATTGGCTGAATAAAATGGAGACTCCACCGCTGCTTGTTCATCCCCCAACACTACACCTAAGGAGAAGTTCCAAAATTTGGCTGAAACAAATATTTCACAAAAACCACGTTAATGAGGAAAGAAGCTACTATGGAAAAGTCCCCTACTCTACAGGGTATGCTGTTTCCACTGGATGCTAAGAAAAGGTAACAGTCCCCTAAAACTTTGAATTGAAAAGAATCTTAAAGGATATTGGATGCAATTTCTAAAATTACACAGCCAATGCTTCTGTGTAAGGATGTCCATACCATTTATTCCATGTCATGGTCAGCGAAAGAGTCAGAGACCCGTGTTTGACTTACAGCTCCAATGAACACTGGCCGGTGGCCTTGTGTATATCATACCATCTTTCTGGGCTTCAGCTTCTCTATTTTAAATGAGGTCATTGAGTGTGTGATTTTTTTCAAGACCTTTACTCTAAGACTATACAGAAATCTGCCAAAGATTATGTAGCATTTCAACCCATGGCATGAATATTAGCAGCATTGTAACAAATTCACACACACACACACACACACACACACACACACCCCACACAATATTTCCTTCCACAACTAAGAATGACACAACCTTTTGAGCATGAAGAAAAAAAACCCAATAGCTAAAATTAGCATCTTAAAAGATAAACTACCTAATCACTGAAGATGAGATTTTCTTAAAACTGTAGAATAATAAGATATAATGATAGCTGTCGTAAGAGAGGAAATTGCAAGAGTCAATTTGAAGGGATTTAGGGGGTGTTTTCCCCCCTGTTGAGATCTGCTTTTCCGTATATCACAGTAAGACTGAAAAGCTAAATATTTCCCCAGGGCCTGTGTGATCTATGCCTCATAATGCTGCTGCTGACATTAGGCGAGTGTCATTCATCCCAAATGAAAGCCTTTCAACACACACAGCTAGAGCACATTTCAGTCTCCATGTAGTCATCCTCTCTCATTTGCATACCACTGTTCAATTTACAAGGCCCCTTTACATACATGTTTTCATTGGTTCTCTAAAAATAGCCCTATTTGGTGAAGCCTATATATCATTATAAAGTCTCTCTCAGATGAATTCAAAAATATCCCTCCCAATCTGCTTGCAAGCAAATAACACTTTTGTTTCCTATTAGACAGTTGAGGAAGCCCTTTCACTTCTCTTGGCTTTTGGAAATAAGGTACGACCTGCTGGGTGCCATAGTAGAGGGAGAGAGAAGGAGGAATCAAATCTAATCTTGACCTTAGCCCGCTGATCAAACTCGAACAAATCACTTCAGTTCACCAAGCCTCAGTTCCCTAAGCCACTGAATAGAGAAAATTATACTTATCCTACTGCGCTTATAGAGCCGTTAAGATCAAAGGCAATATATAGATAAGTAGGTCAAGTGACTGAATAGGCTGAAAAATGTCGGGCTACAAAGCTCATCAACTCTGGGCAGTAAAAAGAGTGGAGGACTGTCATATGGTCCTGGAAAACTATGAGCCTAGATAGAAGTGCAAGGCAGCGGTGGGGGTGACCAGACACTCAGGCTAGGAGACAGGAGCAATGAGCTCATAGACAGAAACCCCACCTCTTTGCAGAACTGGTGATGAGCCACCTGGCCTTACCTGACTAGGCTGTGGCCGGTCCTCAAGTCTCTTCTTTCTTTTCTTTGATGAAGGGGCTCTGATCACAGTCAGAGGCCAGTGAAGGCGTGGTTAGCTCAGGTGAAGCCAAACAGGAGGGTGCCCTCGTGCTGTCACTCCACTCAGTGTGAATCTCGCTGCCCCGACTGGGCTCAGAGTGACATGCTCAATCACAAAAGGTCAATGAAAGGACTGAGGAAGTTAACAGGGTGCAACTCAACCTGTCAGAGACAGGGAACTGGGTGTGTGGGTGGGCCCTCTCTCATTCTACAGTGACACACCTCTCTTTCTTGTCCTCCCTCTCCTATAAGAAGTCCTGGGTTTCTCTGCCAGCTTCCTCTTTGACTGAAATCTTCTGATGAGGTGAGCAAACACAGCCTTCTGCCTATTCCTCCATGGCATGGGTGTGCTCCCAATTAGTTGCAAGAAAGCTTAAATCTGAAGCCTATATTCCTGTTATTAAAATTCTTTGATGATGACTTGATTTATTGGATATTTGTGATTTTGAGCATCATCACCACTTTTGTATCAGATGTGAAGAGGGCATGTAGAGCAGTATATCTCTCTGAGAACAAACAGAAACACAACATGTGCACGCAGACTCTGGGCAGTAGCAGTAATCCTATTAGAGCTTTGCCACAGGATATTGTTGTCTAGTTAAGTCTATGTCCCTCTCACTGGATGGTGAGACCTTTGAGGGTAATGATAACATCTTATTCTCCCATATAGTCCCCACGAAGCCCAAACCATATTTTTACCATTCTAAGCTAATATTTCCGGTCATCTGTAAGTTGGGGGTATCATTTCCCTTTCAGAGATGTTAAATTTGAAAGGAAGCATATGAAAATAAACCTAGAATAATACTTGACATAGCAACAATAGTTAGAAAATGTAATGGAATCTTAATTAATTGATTTCGAAACGCATATAAGAGTTTGCCACATAGAGAGTCAGTATAAGGTATGAACTGTGAAAAGACATCACATGTCCTCCTGTCTTTTACATAGCTCTATATTGTCTAGAACACAATCAGTTTATGCTTTTATTCAACGGGTAGTTAACTGAGCAAGTATCTTGGCCATTCTCAGTTTTTAGAGTAGATAATGATAGAAAAAAATAAACTAATCATAGTCTCTAGCATAAGGTAGATTGATGGACAAAAGAAGAGGACAGAAAACAAAGTGCTGTATATGTATGATTGAATTTTTAAATTTTCCATCCTAAATTCTCTGTTCCATTCAGCAGAATCTGGCCAAGTCAGATTATATTTGTTTGATGACTGAAGAAACTGGGGTACACCAGGGGCTAGTCTGGTTGGATTCCATGTTGTCATTTTCCTCTTTTAAAAGGAATATTAAAAGACACTCAGCCTTCAAGAAAAAAAAAAAAGAAAGAAAGAAAGAAAAAAATACTTGGTGCACTGTTCTAGGCACACTGAGGTCATGAAGAGAGTCCACAGGAAATAAGGTTCAAATTGCCAACTCACCTCAGGCACAGAGGAGCGGTCCCAGTGAATAAACAGTCTATTTGCATACCTCTACAATGCCTAGGACATAATCAGTTTATGCTTTCGTTCATCAAGTAGTTAAACGAGCACTGCCTTGGCCGTTCTCAGTTCTCAGAGTAGATAAGAAGAGAAAAATACATTAGACACAGTCTCTGGCATGAGGGGTTCAGGAAGATGAAATATGTAGAAAACGAGGAGCACCAAAGATCGGACCAGAACAAACGCTGTGGGAATCCAGAGGAGGGAGCAATCCAGGGATGCTTCACAGAGGAAGAGGCAGCCTTAGATCTGGCTTGTTAAGGAGACCAGGCATTCCAAAAAGTGAGGACAGTTAGTTACATATAAATGTCAACTGGGGGAAACAGGGAGATGCTATTCCCTGATCTGATTTACCTCCTCCTTTATACAGACCCCAGGATGAAAAGGGAGTCTCACATAACTGGTATCTAGGTCACTCCACTTATATACCACAAAACTACAAGGCAATTAGAAGTAATTGCGAGACAAATACTGTTCCCACTCAGCTCCAAGTGTCTTTATGATGGTTCCGGATGGGGGGAATGGTGGGGGGAAAGCGGAAAGATGCTGGATTCCAGCCTGGTCTCTTAAGAGTGGGACCAACGGATGCATTGCTATTTGAAGTATGTTATTTTAAAGGGCAAGAGACTATGTGAAAAGACATCACATGTCCACGTGGCAGCTATCTAATTATCGCTACATCTCCAGTGGCTGCTGAATGCTTCTTCCAGCTCATGCTGTGCTCCTGTCACACTGCACCCTGTGACAACTGGAGCAAAAAACAAGGCATCCAGGAGAGGCACAAGCAGTAGAAAGAATGTCACACAGAAAACCAGGGCTCCTGTCTCTTGCCTGCCATTCAATAGGATCTTCCCCAAGCCTCAGTTGCTTTTTCTGTGCAATGAGAATTATAATACAGACCCACCCACCTCTCTGCACTGTTGAGGGAGCAAATGACATTCTGGAGGGGATATGAGTTTTGTAAATGCTAAGTATTGGCATGACTAGGCAGCACTATTATGATGGGACATATGATGACACATGGGATTCACCTCATATCTACTAGTTCCAGTCATATCATAGGATATGTACAGATCTCCTGGTGAGAGACTTGCTCAATAGCTACAAAGCAGAGAATCACAGAAAAATTTTATTACAGAAGTGTCTTGTCCCTTCTCTCTCTCCTGTGACAGCCTTTGCAATGTATTTCACTTCCTCTTCTACTTCAATCCTGCTATCCCTGGAAGAGAATGTAGGTTGTTACTTATTTGGGTTAGAAAACACTGGTTTATGAGATCTCCTCTGCTCCTACCATTTTTCAGATGAAGATGGAGTGACATCCCAATCCAATGATCATACCACTGACCCTCTGCCTGGCCTCAGCAGGGCTATTCTCCTGCCTATATGCCTCGGGTAGCCGATGGGCAGGAGAAAGTACGAGTATACACGGGTCCTCACCAAGTCTGAACCGGAACCACCTCCACCCCAGGATATCCCCCTAGAGGGGCAGGCAAGAAGGACTGGTACATAGGTAGGTATCTCCAGGGTGAATAGGTACTGTCTAGAAGAATCCCACATCCCGACGCCCTAGCTATGCCCCCTCCTCGGGAGTCTTTTAGGAAAGAGGAGCACAGTGATGGTGAATAGATACTGGCTGCAGTTGTGAAAGCAAACGGGAACCTGCAGGAAGGTTAGCAACTGAGAAACGTAAGCAATTTGAATTTCTCCTTCTCTTGAGTTCCAGCAGCACACAACACACATCATCAGTATTATGATTAGTTCTCTCCCCTGACACATAACTATCTGCTCTCTCTAAAGGTAGGGGTCATGTCTTAAGTATTCTTTCTAGGATCTAGCACAATACAATACTAACAGAGGTGCTCAAGGAATGTTGGATGGATAGATGAATGAACAAATGAATGGATATGTGAACTATTCTGTCTCCCTTCACAGTCCCATGAGGCCCGGCCGCCGGATGGATGACACGCAGGAGAAGGAGAAGCAATGAGTTTCCCTCTGATTTCCACAGGGGACTAAATTCAGCCCAAAGCATCTTTTTTTCTTCTCTCTATTTACTCTGGACAATCTGTCCCTTATCAGATGAGCTCAAGGCTGGTTGGAAATATGCGTATTTTACTTGAAAATTTCTTCTTGCAGTTTTGTTTTGCTGCACAGACATTTGTCTGCTTTGCTGTATGTTGTATATCACATAGGACTCCGACAAACTGCTTTGGCTTTCTAAACTGTTTTGTTTTCTCTATTCAGTTCTCATTTATCTCATTTCCCTTCCTGCATCTCACTCTTATTACCAAGCTCCAATTTAACCCACGACAACGGAGAAGAATTTCATTGTTACTCAGTTTCACGGAAGGCTACAGAGGGCATAGGAAATAGACGGCCTGAGATTTAGTCCTCATTGCCACTAACAAACAGTGTGATCGTCCATTGACCACCTGTCCTGCCTTGGCCTGCTTTCCCCTTGCAAAATAAAGTCTGCTTTTAACCACTACTGATCTAATAGCTTGAAACTTTCTGGACACCAAGCTGCAGTAACACGTGTTCCATATTTTACATTCAATGCAGCTAGAGAAGAATTGTCATCATTTTTGGCTTTGGTTCATGGGAATGGTTGGTATCTATTGGCCCAGTGAAGCCTCACCTCACTCACCACCCCAGGTCCCCATCCCACTCCCTGATTCACCCCCACCCAGGTGGCTTCGTGGGTGGAAAACATGCAGTGGCACAGGGTTCTGAATACAGAAAGGACCCATGCTTGGCTTAGCTCTGCTGTCCATCTTGAAATTCGTAATACATTTTGGATAAGGGCCCTGCATTTTCATTTTGCACTGGGGTTTGCAAACTATGTAGCCTGTCCTGTCCCCACTCTTACACCCCCCAAGCCCCCAAATTAATATAGAACTAAGAAGCATTAGGCAGAAGAAAACAATGGTACCCCTTTGCCAGCCACTAATGAAGGGCTTCCCCCATTAGCAGAGTCTTGCTATGGAAATCCCTTCCCTATAAATATAAAACCAAAGAAAGGGCAAGGTGGGAGAACACAAAACTCTCACAGGTGCCACCCTTATCAACCTTCCCCATCTTGGGTGGATTGGGGGCCTGACTCATGGCCAGGGTGTGGCTCGCCATTCCTGCTAAGCACGGGTTCCTCCCTGCTCAGAGTGAGGAGCAGCGTGGGCTGCCCTGGAGTGGATGTGGAAACCATCCAGTCACCATCCCGCATGACAGAGCGAGACGGGTCCTTAGAGCAGACCTCAGGCCGCCATCACAGTCCACCTTCCTTTTTCAGTAAAGCAATTGCTCGAGATTAGAGAATGGATGGACCCAAGTTCACGCTGTGAGCCCATTTTCCGTGCTGCTCTCCAGGTTAATTTCTTTTGAATTACTCCCCCTTTCTATATATGTGGGGTCCACAGGGGTAGTGCTTCCTCCTCTGTCACACAGATAACACAGTCCCACACCCAGTGACTGGCAGATTCTGATGCTAAATACATATTGGTCAAATGAAACTGAAGATGACCCTGATATTTTAAAACCACAGGACGATGACATTATTACCATTGGCGCTTTGCTCCTATCCACATTTCTTCTAATAGCCTGAGTCATTCCACATGTCTCAGCAGGGAAGAAGTCAAAGGAGGGAGGTGAACCTTGACAAAATTTAAACATGTACATAAAGAGCCATCATAAACTACACTGTAAAGAAGACACGCTTTTGAAACATTGCGACTCCAAGGAAAGTAGCAAGGGTACTAGTCAGGAGGAATGGCATTACATGTGGTACGGAGAGTTACTTCTGAGCCATGGTTCATGGATTTTTAGGTGCTCAAAGTGAGGTTGGTCCCTTCCAGGGCTGACATTCTGTGCTTCTAGTACCAAACTGTTGTCATGTTTATATCAATGTCATGACTACAAGACTAATTTTCATGGTAAGATTATATTTTAGAACCCAAGTTGGCATGGCAAAATAATGAAAGCAACGATTCAACGAAGAAAAGTTGAGTTCTGACCATAAGAGGTGACCCAGAGAAGAAGCTGCTACAGAATTCTTCTGATGCCACATAGACAGAATTATAACTCTGAGGTGCCAGAAACACATGGGGGTGGGTAGGTCCCCAGTGTCTGAGGAGGGGCCTTGGGGCAGTGCGGTTCCCGCTCCCAAATGACTCAATTTAGACTGAACCCCACCCCCAAGCACAGTCACTTGAACAATCATTCTGCTCTGTTGGGATGTGTGAAGAATGAAGGGGATGGTGAATGCTAAGGCCAATGCCATATTAATAAAGATCTTGAACACTAAGCCAAGAAGTTTGTACTTTAGTTTCATCTTTACTATGTGTTGGGGACAGTGCTTGGTGATTGTCTTGACATTTGATGAGTTCCTGTGAGCTGGAACCAGACTGCAAGCTGACAGCCTCAGATATTTGCCCAAACCACATGGGGAGGAGGTGGGAGTGTTTCTTTTGTCTGTCTCAGTTCCTGACCCAGCCACACGCCTGCCTCTGCTCCTGTAACATAAGGAATTATGCACATTCGTAATACTGTTTCCATCTGAACCAAAGCCAGTCCCATAGTTTGGGTTTCGTAACTCGAGTCTCAGCCCAGAGACTTTATGCTGGGGCATCCTTTGGTGCAGGGACCAGGAAAGGTAACCCTGAAGACAGCATTTGATGTGCAGGCCATCCTTGGACCACCTGCCTGAGAAGCTCTTGTTTAAAATGCATATTCTCAGGCCCCGTTCTTGATTTACTAGGTTAGAATCTCTGGGGTTGGGCCCAAGAATCTTTATGTTAAGAAGTCCTGCCAGATGGCTGTCATGAACATAAAAGGTTGAAAACTAGAGTTGTATGCTTTCTCAATCTACTGTCAGAAAACCCCAATATGCAATAGGCTGTACAAAACCCAGGGGCAGGAGCTTGTAGGATGAATCAGTCTGACTGTAAAGAGGCAATGCTGAAACCTGTGTGTCTGGAACATTGGGTGGTAGGCAGAGTGGAGTGTGTGACAGAGTTAGAAGACGAGTCATCTGGACATAGGTGACACACAATCCTTTCATTGCTGCCTTGCTCCTGATTGTAGGAGATGAGAGTTCCTAGGTAAAGTTTCAATAGCCCCCACCCCAAATTCCAATAGCTGGTTATCTGCACCTTCACTTACTTATTATACACACATAAGAGAGGTGCTTGCTTAACAGCAACAGGGAAAAACGATGGAAAGGGACAGGGGCCAGACAATCTGTATTATGCAAAGGTCCACAAAAGAGAAAACATGAAGGTTTTGTGAACGGAAGATGTTGGCAAAGGCTGTCCTCGCTCTAGGGAGATAATCTCCCACTCTAGCATTTTCTTAAGGCGTGTTTGGGACCCCAGGTAATGTGGGAACTGCAAAGGGAACCTGCCACACAACATGCCATATCCGTTTTCAGAGGGTGTCAACACCCTCCTTCCCACACCTGCTGTTCCCAAATATCACAACCTGATTTTTTTCTCCAACCTCCTGTCTTGATGATGATGATTAAATATTCATGGAATGCTGTGTTGCCAGCATATTTTGTGAAATTTCAGATACCTTTTTTTAAATGGAAGTTTTTTTTTCTTTCAGATTATCCCAATTTTGAAAAGAAGAATGACAAATGCCAGTGATTCAAAAAGTAGAAACTGAACAAAAAAGCTAGAGTCCTAAGTTTTCACCATTGTGTTTTGAGCCCAAAGTGCCTCACTTTACAAAAAGTAAAGCACAGAATTTAGAAAATAGAGACATCAAAAAGTGATTGTTTATATTACCAAAGAATTTTTCATTTTACCACAGGGTCCATTGAAACAGCAGTCTCTAACTCTGTAAAATACAAGTACATTTGTGTATGTATGTATGTATGTATGTATTATTTATTATGCTCAAAGAAGTTCATCTTATTAGGAAAAAAGGTATTTTTAGAACCACAGACTATTAGCTAAAAGATAATGGTCTCATCTTACTCAGTTGTTTTCAGAATGAGTTTCAGGGAGCCCTGGGGTCCCACAGACATGCTTTGGGGCTATCATGAGAGACAGACTGATCACAGAGAGTAGAGCTAACATGTACTCATCCCAATTCAAGGAGGGCACCTCCACTACTACCTGATAATATATTAGAGGTTCCATAATGTTTAATTTTAAGAAGTGGGGAGGCAATAGTACACACAGAAGCCTAGTACCTTAATTTTACATTTTGGAAACAGAGACAAGACACAGAGAAAAGTGACTGCCCCCAAGTCATATACTGAGTTTTAGCTTTAGTCCAGTATTTCCTTTTTCATTGTAACTTGCTGCCCCACAGAACTCACATAATTGTATTAAAGAAGCTTGATGTTATGGCTTAAGCCGAACACTGGTAAATCATGAAAATAACCAGAACAACTGTCTATGAAATAATCATAAACCAAAGGTAAGATGCAAACCTTTTTTGCTTCCCGAACAAGTCTGACATTCTCAAAGGTCTCCAGATTAGCTGAATAATGTCAGTGTTGATCACAGCTCCATCTTGAGTCATAACACACAGAAGTTGGGCTGGCACATTCTAAAATTGTATTTAAAATTCCACCTAAAGCAAGGTGTCATCAAGTTGAATCAATGCCTCAGTGAGAAGTAGTCACTCAAAGGAAAAACTACTGATAAGAAACCTATGTTGAATCAACTTACGTCTTATGTTTATTTCTAATTATTTAACAAATACCCATGTTGTGCTTACGATATGCCAGGAACAGTTGTAAGTGCCTTAAAATATGAATCATTTAATTCCCACAACGACCATGTGGGGAAAGTACCAGTACAGTATCGCCATTTTGTGGGAAAACTGGATGCAAAGAGACTAAGTAACTTGATGACTATCGTACCCCTGCTCAATGTGACAAGTCTCAAAGATGCTCTCCTAGGTCACATTCAACAGAAAGGATACTACCTCACCATCAGGATTATTTCACCAAATTCCCTTGAAGTTACTCCAAGACCTCCAAAGAGCGGAGCCAGTTAGAGTCTGTTACTAATTTCATTATTAAGAACCAGCTAATAATAGTACCTAATATTATCACCTGGTACTCTGGCAACACTGTGTTCATGCTTTACAGGCATGCCAGTTTTATTAGGGAGACATTGCCATCAGTCCCACTTTGCAGGTGAAGGAAGAGACTCCGAGAGGTGATAGAATATGCTGAAAATCATCAGACACTAAAAGGTGGAGATGGAATTCAAAACCAAATTATCTAACTATATCATGTATGTTCCAGCAGAGGTCTTTAATTGACTGGTCATTATCTGTCTGTTGCTAGAGCCACATATAAACACCACTTCTGATACAACTTATTGTATCATCTTTGTCATATTACTTACTCTCATGCTCAAAAAAATCTCTCAGTGTTTCTTTATTGCAAATCGAACAGAGTACAAAATAATTATCCTGTCATTAAAGACTCTTAACACTAATGCCTCACCTTATCCTTCATTATTTCCCTTCACATAAAAAATACTCCAGTCAAACAAAACTATCACCATTCCCCCAATATAGCTCTCATGCTTCTACACCCATGCCTTTTCTCAGGATGTTCCCTTTGCCTGGAGTCCCTCCCCAAAATCTTCGCAGCCCCAAGACTCTCTTCCAAACGTACCTTCTCCATGGAGCTTCCTCCAGGAATCACCATCCTTCCACCATTCAGATGCGACCTGCCTTGACTTTGACTCCTCACATCTTTTTACCTCTTTTACAGTACATACAACATCTCTCTTATAATTATTTCTACATTGTGCCATTCCCTGTCTAACCTGTGAGCTCTTTGAGAGCAAGAACTGTCACATTAATCAGCACAGGTCCCCGTAGTTTATGGCTTTTAGTAGGTGCTCAATTAACATTTACTTCAGGGAATAAAATGGTATAAAATAAATAGGTAAAAGGTGAAAAAGATGGATAAAGCCTCTAGGCACAATCATTGCCTTTAGAACTACTGCCAGGCTTTTGAGTCTAGAGAATGGAATATTTTGTAGTCGTGCCACCTGAAAAAAGTAGTTAGTGAGGGGAAGCAGGCAAATACAGATAAGAACTTACTATTTATTAAGCGACGGGGGCAAACACTCTGTTAGGCACTTAACACATTTGTGTCATTCAGTTCTCACAATATCCCTCCATTTAATGGCTGAAGGACCCGAGCAGAAACAAGAGTAAATAACTTGACTAAGGTCACACAGGTAGTCTGATTCTAAAGCCCGTGCACACTGCTTCTATAACAAATGAGAAGTGAGAGGGGTCCTGCTCATTCCCTCTAACCTATCCCCATGATGATCTTATACAAGATCACCTCAGTGGTTATATGAAATAAGAATAATAAGAATAAAAGATAATACCTCCTAAATGCCTAGCATGTATCAGTCAATTAATAGGTACTTTATGCACATTATTCCATACTCTCCCAATCATTCCACGACGTGAGTACCACAAATCTCATGACTGGGAAGGAACATGAAGTTCAGTGATGTGTCCAAGGTCATGACACAGTGCAAAGTCAAAAATCTAATTCAGATCCCTATTAGGTACCCTTTCAATTCTGCCTCATTGACTCTTCTCCACAGATCCTAACTATGAGTGGTACGTTAAAGGAATTTGTAAAAAAACAAAAAACAAACAAACAAACAAAAAAAAAAAAAAAAAAAAACAACTTGGAAACAATTGCTGCTATGAAGAACACAATAAGAACTTTCCATTTTGTTATTGAAATCTTCATCTCTCAGAGAAGAATATACCTGAAAACAGTTCTGTCAGTTGAAGAAGGTGGGGCAGCCTCAGCATCTCAACATTTCCTTTGAGCTTTCACCTTTCCCTCGAGTACTTTTATTTTGATTTCTGTTGCCACCACCAAGCTAAGTCCCCAATTCCCAGGGTTGAGGAAGAAGGCAAGATGAGAGAGAATGCTATGCTTCTTTTTTCCTCAGTTCAAGGTAGACATAATCTTTCTTCTTGTTTTCCTTAGCACAACTGAGATAAGCTGATATATTCTAAATGAAATTTACCAAATACTGAGGAAAAAAGAAAATGACAACAGCACAAAGTGGATGACTGATCCTGAGACTTCTAATTAGAGAAGGGGTTTACTGAGCACCAAATTCTATCACATTTCCCCAGCCAAAGACTATCTTAAACAATGTACAAGCTCCTTCCATGGGGTCCCTCCCTCTTGACTCCCATGTGGGTTCATCTTCCCACCATGAAAAAGAAATCACCCAATCAGATCTCCAGACTGCCCAACATCCTTCCACTCAATTCTACTTTTCTTTCAGAAAATTCAACTCATATGTCAGTTGCCAAGAGGTGCTAACTGACATCAATAAATCCCAGTGAGGTCTGCAGACCCTCTCAGCTCAGGCTAACTCTGCCCACTTCCTCCTCAGCACTCAGTTGACCTCCACCCATCTACCCACTCATCCACCAAGAGGTGTCCCTTTGGAATTTGAACTTTAGTATCTGTTATGACATTAAATATAAAGCAGCAGTCTCTGAGAAGGCCATGTTGTATACTCTTTTGCAAGGCTAAAAACAGTGGATCTCTGTAGCTCATGAACCCCACAGAAAAACACTCCATGAAAGTATCACTTACCACAAGGACATTTACCCCAGGGGTGTGGTTATGAATATGCAGAGCGTTGAGTAAAACAGATGACCTATTTCTCATTTCCCATCCCACACTGTACTCCAAAGACCTAGAACAACATACAAGATAATCAAACCACACCAGCCGCTGAATCAGATCGTCCCTGTTTGGGACTCATGGCTGACTTCAGGTTGCTGATAATAACAACAAGAACACATAAATAACAACAGCAGAATTAGCAAACATTACTGCCTTATATTAGTGCAGTGCTCTCTAGCTATTGGGCCGCCAGTCAGTTCTAAGAAATCACCAGGACGGGGGCTATAACTGTGCTGTTCCCTTTTCCCAAACTACTCCTCAAGAATTTTCTCTCACTTTCCCTCAGCTTCCCTCTCTCCATTACCTTGACACACCATGCCTGTTTATACTTCTCTACTTTTGTCTGTCCTGTTCCCTTTACCTGAAACACCGCCTCCATATTTCCCATCTCCTGGTAGAATAACATCTTCCTGAGACCCATTCCTTGGGAAACCTTTTGCAATTCTCAGAATCGGGTCTGCCCTTGCTCACCTCTTTACTTAAAAAAACTAGAAAGAAACTACTATCTTTTTCAAGTGCATTTCTCAGATTCATTACCATTGTGAATATTTTTTAAAGAGTATACTATGATTCAGAGTTGAAATAAAAATTTCTGAGTACCAAATGACACAAATCCAGGGTGGCAGAGTGTAAATGTGGAGTGAGAGGAGCACATTTTATCATTATAGAAATAACTGAAATCTACTCAGAAGAAAATCCAGGCGACGATAAACTTTATTATCTTAACAGCTTTCACAATCATTCTTTTTAAGAAGAAAATTGCCTTTGTCTAGGGCAAAAAGAAAAAAAAAAATACCTTGATAAGCCTGTGGGATAGAAAACGTGCTTTTGAGGACAGCTTCAGAGAAGTAGGAAAACATCTGTGGTGAAAATGAGAGTAATTTGGTTTTATTTCTTAGAAGGGGGGCGGTGTGTGTGAAAAGAAGACAACAGAGCTGTGAAGTATAGCGAAAGAGACATCCACCAAGACGGAGACAAACTAAACTAAATAGGGTGAGACCAGTGAAACTAGATGTTGGTGGGAAAGCTGAAAGATATTTTAAGAAAGGTGATTCCTGCTCTTTCCATCTGAAAGTATTAAAAGGCTTTAGATCCTCTCAATCTCTCAGAGCCTCAGTTCCCCCAACTGAACAAAGAGAATAATAATGAAACCTAGTTCACAGGGCTCATTTTGGGACTGAGTGATTAAAAAAAAAAAAAAAATGGATGTAAGAACAATTTTGAAACCATAATGATGGTTATTATTTTCTATATGAGATGGTTTGAGGGATGCTCCAATGTGGGTGGTGAATGACTATGGTGTTGACATTCAATAGCTCTTTGATTATAAAAGGTTTGGCCAGAGTCTTTGTTTCATGAAAGACCCTGAGAACCAAAAGAGTAATGTAACATTTATAAAGTCTCATAGTATATGGATAATATCTTTTTAATCCATTTGCTTATTTATTCAAGGCTTTATTAGTCTAACATGCATTGCACCATTCATGGCACCAGTAATTCAGTCTTTGATGTTAAGAGAGAGATCAGGTTCCCTATAGCCAGAAAGGAGAGAGAACAGCAGAAGTTATGAGAACACCTATCACATAGACCTAGCAGGTTTCAGCTCATCAGTGTGTCCCAGGGAAGAAGATGAGGAGTACGGTCCCAAAGCAGATTTGCCCATTCTCCTGGGAGGCAGTAGTACCGTGTTTGATTTGTGTTTTCTTGTCATGGAAACCTCCCCCGGACAGGGCAAATGATGCCTGCCACACTCCCTGAACAGACTAATCAGTTCCTTCTTTGCCTTTTTTGTTCTTCCTTGTCTTTGCCAAAAGCATCATTAGGCAAACCGGAACAGAAGGTGGCCGGAACCTGGCCTGTGTGTCCGCCTCACAGAGCTCCAAGCCAGAAGGAAGGTGCCCCTCACCGAGTTCCTGGCATTTGATGCCCAGTCTGGAAAGGAAGCATAGCCATCTGTCTTGGACTCTATCAAATGGAGTCTGTCCTCACTGCTTCATCCCGTGGACATGTGAATCATAGACAAGTTGGAATGGAAACAAGCTGTCTAATGCAGCCTGAACAGTGAGAGATCTAGGGTCAGAATATAGCCCAATAGGATGGCAGGGGAGAGAAGAAGACAGAGGTGGGTCATTGCCTACTCCTCAGGACCCAAGACCAAACATGGGTGCTGAGACCTTAGCTGACGGAACACTCATTCCAGCTTCTCACCGAGACACACCACTGATATCAATGAGAGACAGAGAAGCATGCTCAAGGGGACTCATGGAAGACCCTGGCTCTAGTAGCCTCAATTTACACATGACGAAACTGAGGCTCAAAAAGAGAGAGTGATAACAGATGAGTAGCAAAGCCAGAGTCAGAATCTGGCGTTCCACCTCCCTGGCTTACAGCTCCTTTCACTACACTAATGCGACTCCTGTCACTGGCGGAGGATAGCCAGAGAAGTGCGGTAGTTTAAGTGACTGTCTCAGAGAAGATCAGTGTAAGGGATGTATCCCACAGCCTGAGAACCCCATCAACAGACCATCAAGAGGCCTCCAGATAATACACTTTATGTCAAAACAACTTTTATTTCCTGAGTGTTTTCTCAGCTGTGCCTTAAAATAAAATATATGTGTCTAATCTCATCCAGCTCTGTGCTGCCTGCTGCCATCAGAGAACAGTGAGGAAGTGCCGATAGAAGAGGCTGGAGAGTGTGAAACTCTGCTGGGAAATTAGGAGAAGGTGATGGCAGCAGAAAACCCACCTGAGCAGCTGAGCTGGGGGCATCTCCTATGAACATCATCCTAGCTCCGCCCCTTGGCGTAGTAAGAGTGGAAAGGGCACAATGAATGAAATTATTTCACTGAGCCTCGGTTCCCATAACTGTAAAATGGGGGAGCAAGGGAGAATTCCCTGCTTTGCAGTTTTTCAGGAGGTGTTCCGAACATCTCTCAGGTTGTGCTATCCAGCATCAAATCCCTTTTCTTATTCCTGAAGAATGCTCCATGACGTGAATTAGTGATGAGATCCATCCAAAACAAAAGACCTTCCTTATCCTCTCTCCACTTATCGGAATGCAGATAATGAACAGGATTTGGCCACCAGGTGCTTCTATCTAGAGGACTGGCTTTGGAGGGATGAGCAGAATTCACTCACAGTAGCTGTGGTGATATCTGCCCAGTGGCATCAGTCACAGTGTTGTCCTAGCCAGTCAGTGATGGCTGAATGATACTTACTACACTCAGAGTCTTCTGAGACTGGGTTTTCTTGGCCCTCTCACACTGCTTTGGCTGCTTCCGATGGTCCAAATCTGGCCCTCCTGCTGCTCAAATCAGTTAGCCCTGTACACCTCACAATCAGTTTCTTTTTTTGCCTACACTAGCCAGAGTTTCTGTTGCCTGCAGCCAAGCTATCTGTAGTAGACTGGGTGCGGGGAGATGGCGGGGGTAACCTCTGGAGTAGATGCTACTGCTGCCCCACCCAGATCCCACTTGCCAGCTGTTGCACCCATCTTGCAGATGCTGCAGGTACAGCAGCCGACAGCTTACACACTCAATTTTCAAAGAATTGCCCTGTAATGATGGGACCTATCTCACTAGAGACACTTGGGAGGTTATAATACTCCTCACTGCTTACATCCAATGACGGACTGGCACAGGGGTCAAAAAACCGACTCCTTGCCTCACGTTGGGACAACTCTGTGATATGAATTATACTCCAGACATCCCCTGAATCAGAACAAGTCTAGATGTCACCTGAGATCACACTGTTGCCCAGAAGTTTCTGTCCCTACCCTGCTTTCCTCACTTCTCTGGAGATTTTTTTCTGAAGAGCATGCCCTCAATAAACCTTGTGCATCTGAATCCCTTCTCCGTTTCTACAGAGAACCTGAATTAAGAAAGATCTAAACTGATAACAGAAGATGAGAAATAAAGTATTTATTTAAAATGATACTAGCCTTTGCCTGGCACATAAATGCTCCGTAAGTTGTAATGATGATATTTGTGCAAGTGTGGCAATGGCAAACTCACTTTCTGATATAATCTCCCTCTCCATCTACCTTGTGTTATATCACTGAAGCATAAATATATTTTCCTTAGGATAAAAGTATTTTCCCTATGTTTATAATATTTTTTTCTGTCCTATTTATCTCCTCTAGAGTGATCTAAGATATACTTGATACCATTTTTTCAAAACTCAGCCCGATAGATGTGATAGATGTGCAAATAATAGAGAGCAACAATTCTACTCCTTCTCAGGTATTCTTGCCACCAAATAAAACATTTCCAGGGCAGCAGAAATGACTGTCGCACCATCACACATCCCTTAATAAAGGGAACTGCCCATGCACAGTCTTCACTGGGAGATGGGATTTCTTCCAGCATAGGAGTTGGCATGTTTATAGGCTAGACCCTGCTCCTGGCCAAAGCTGATTAGACTAGGAAGTACCCATGATCCAATGGTTGCCAAAGTACAGACTAATCAACAATGATGCCATGACTTGAAGGAAAAATCTACCCAACCAGGGGTTACGGTAATTAACCACAGCAATGAGAATGTGGCTCTCCAGATTTTATAATATGGAGTAAATAAATGGTGCAGCCTGGCAGCAAGAAGAATTAAGACTAGCTTCTAAGAGGAGCAGAAACTGGCAAAGTAGCTGAGTTGCACTGAAGGTGAAGCACAGAACAATTCTCATTGCTCTGGCTCCTGCATCTCTAGAGCAAATCCAAGTAAATCTGTTGGATTTAGATCACCTTGCCATCCCAGGCACTATAAGGCCTGATAGCTAACATTTGCTTGGCTACCAGTAAATCCAGAGAGGCCTGTTTCCACATGTGTGTGTCCTTAAAATAAATCTTCCATTACTTGATTTAACTCAACAGAGTTTCCCTTTCTTATAACCAAGAGAGCTTAACACTTTCAGTAACTGAGTACAAAGTAATACCCTATTTCAAAGCCCTTTTCAATGCCATGGTTTTTGCTATATTTAGGGTCAAATTTGTCTGTCCAAAATACATCTCCAATGTACTCAGATTGTGAAGTGAGAAGACTGTTGCTGGGATATCAGCTCTATCTCCCAGCTAAGATCAGCTTTTTCTATATTGGTGAGTTCCTAATAATACAGTGTCCTATAACAGCAAATCCACTTGCTTTTCTGAATGTCTGAGCTTATCGAACTCCAGCACAAGCAGTGGTAAGAGACTCATTTGGGAGGTGTGCTTGCCATTTTAATTATTTGTGCCTATCTTTTACACAGACATCTTTAGAAGAGAATGAGGGTGAACACTGGACTTTTACTAATTGAAAATTACTCAGCAGTTTCAATCAAAAGATTAGGGCTCTTTCGGTATCTCAGACAAAGCCAAAGAAATCCAAGGCACTGTCAGAAATGGAAGGTCTCAGGGAGCCACATTCCCTCCTTTTACAGATGGGAAAACTGAAGCGCTGAGATCAGTGACTTACCCAGAGCCACACATGCAGGAACTGGGAGAGCAAGGATTGTATAAGAGATGTTATAACATTCCACCCCAGCTCGATCCATTAATATCCAGTCATCCTTGCCCTCAGGGAGCTACGGAGCTACCTGAACAAGCCCAGACAGCACGTGAGAATCTCTGCACCGTCTTCACCATTTTATTGATTTTTATTCAAAAACGCTTCCAGAAAGAAATGTGACCATGTGGTCTTGGGGAAACTTTACTGAGGTCTCAAATGTCTTCAGTATCCAGACGGGTCCTTAAAAATTACTGAAAATCCATTGAAAAAGTCGTTCTGATCATGTACTGTAAGCTAGGTCTCAAGCCAAGCATGGAAGGTTTCTTCCTCCAAGGAGTTCACAGTTTAACAAAGAGAGACAAGCATAGAAACCAGCCGTTACAACTAAATGAGGTAAGCAAGCACCAGATATCCACACAAAGCGTGCAAAGTGTTCCAAGACACTGCTGCCTGGCTGCTCTTGTCAAAGACAATAGGCGAAGTTACATTTCCATTTTCTCTAATAAAACAAAGAACAGGCCCAACCCATTCATTCTAAAGTGTGATATTCACTTGGTTAACGTTCATTGAACTTGGCACTGGGAACATAAAAGGACAGTGGTCAGTGCACCCTCGGGAAAACAGCAATTAACCTAAGTAATGCAGGCGAGAGTCTATGCTGCAGTAGTTGTTCAACCATGTGGAAAACACTGTGTACTTAATCAAGTGCTGGGGAAAGTCTTTGAAAGTTAACATCTTTTTGTGAAGGCCTCTAAGAAAAGGTGGGGGACCGAGTTGGAAAGCTGTGGCAGATGTCAGCTGCCAGATGGCAAGACGGAGGCAGTTCTGGACACAAGCTTGAAACAGAGAAGTTGGTGTGAGAAAGTGAGAGCAAACTGACCCCATCGTGCAGAGCAAGTGGGCAAGGAAAGAGGAAAGACAAGGAGCATGAGAAGGAATTAGAGGAAATGCTGTTGGGTGGGTGGAGTTTGTGTTTTGCATCTGAAAATGTGGACCTGAAAAGGCAGGAAGATAACCACGTTGGTGGAACAAAACAGCCTTTGGCCATCAGGTGACCAGCCACTCTTGATCAACTCTTGCACTGAAATCTCTCTCCCTATGGAAAATGCCATTCAGAGGCTACATGTCTTCACAGAACAGAAAGACCAGCAGATCTTGATAATTCAACCACTCATCAGAACGCTCTTGAATACTTTCCCAGAGACAGTTCTTGGAATGAAAGCAACAGTTTGCACACTCAAAGGGTTCATTTTTGGAACTCCTTCATAAATGATATGTGGGTTGAGGACGGCATGGATGCTATAGATAGTGAATGTGAATGGACACATTAGGAGGCAGACAAATGATGCTTTATAAACACTGCAGAGATGGATGGTCTCTATCCACCTCTCTACACACGCCCTCCAGTAACCTAGAGCTGGGGACCAGGGACCAGATGATATAGGTTGTGTGTTTAAGAAAATTAATTTACCCATAAAATGAGGCTTACTATAAAATGGGGCCTCCAAAACTATAAGCAGCTCTAGCAAAAGGGATAAAAAAAAAAAAGATGTCAATCTGAACAGGCTACATACTGTATGATTCCAACTACATGACATTTTGGAAAAGGCAAAACTATGGAGACAGTAAAAAGATCAGTGGTTGCCAGGGAGTGGAGGGGGCGCGATGAACAGAGAGAGCACAGAAGAATTTTAGGGCCGTGAAAATACTCTGTATGATATTATAATAATAGATTCATGCTATTTTACATTGGTCCAAGCTCACAGAATATACAACACCGAGAGTGAACCCTGATGCAAACTGTGGACTTTGGGTGCTAATGTGTTGGTGTAGGTTCCTCAATTGTAACGAATGTACCTCTCTGGTGGGGATATTGATTATACATGTGTGGTGGCAGGGTATATGCAGGAAATCTCTGTACCCGCCTCTTAGTTTTGCTGTGAACCTAAAACTAGTCTAAAAATTAGTCTTTAAAAAAATAAAAAATAAATAAATGGCAGGAGAAAAATGGTTTAAATCAACTAATTCATTTAAAAGATAGGAAAATATCTAGAACCTAATTTATGAACACCCATGTCATATCATAGGAGGGACAGGTTGTAGACTCTTCTAAAACCAGAGCAGGGATGGCCACGTTAGGTAAGGAATTCTCCACAGTGGTAGGAATCAATCCAGGTTCGGCTGGGCCTTAGGCATTGTCCCAAAGCATCCTGTACCAAGGATGGGAGAAGTGGGATGGGAGACAATTCATCAGGCTCAGGACCTCTATTTCCGCTTTAGTCAGAAGAGCTATGATTTCACCTAGTTCACACAATGAATTTCCTTCCACAAGACATGTCAAATAGTGAGAGGGCTCAGAATGCTTAAAAGTATGTTCTCCATATTAGTTTACCATCAAAATCTGATCCCATTGTTTTTCTTGCTAACTAGTCCTGAGTAGACTTGTTGCCTTAGTCATACATTCAAGGCCTTTCCCCTACCTCCAGCTTTCGTCTATGGCTTCTTTCCCCCATTCCTCACTTAGCAACCAGACGAAAAACTTATATCTCATAGCTGCCCATGCTGGTGCCGGTGTTCCTGTTCCTGCCCGCTGGGTTAACTACAAGGGATTCATATGGGTCGACCTTAAAAATAAAAGAGCCAGTCATTTTACCAGCAAAATGGGTTGATTCAGAAATAACACAGAATTGCAATATGAGAAAAGCAGCTATGGCAAAACCATCGGCAAGTCCAGTGAACAAAGGAAAGGGGCTTGTGTTTATTAGATTTTAGGAGGAAATAGGGGAGGGATGTTTTGAATAAAAGTTGTTTGGAGAGGAACAAGAGTTAGAAGTTGTGGCGTTTTCTCATTGCCTGCAAGCAGTGGTCAGTGCACTGTTGCTGGGGCAGAGAACTCTCTTCCTCCTTTTTCTTAAAAGCAGATGAAATTCCTATGTGATCAATGTCCTCCCTTGTAAAAATAATTTGTATCTTCTTCCTTCCTTCTGGTTCTGCAGACTGCAACCAGTGGTACTTGCTGAGATGTTCCCCTTTCAGGGCTTCCCAACTCCATTTTAAATGAGATTTTCTTTCTTTTCGCACATGCTTCAAGACCCAGCTCAAAGGCCGCCTTCAGTAAGCCCTCAGAGAGAGGTCCTTTGCTTTGGTAACACTTAGTGCCTTCTTCTTAAAATGGTGGTTTTTACGTTACAATTATTTGTTAACACGCCGATTTCTCCCATTACATTAGGAGCTCCTTAAGGGTAGAAACTATGTTTTGTTTATTGCTGCTTTGTTCTACTGGCAGAGACCCTAGAACCTTTCAAGTGTTTGTTGAGTGAACGCTCAAACTACAGTGACCAGTAGTGCCCACCAGATGGCAGTATGTGGACACTTTTCTCTTACCAATCAGAGGGAGGGGATGGGTTCATAGCAAAGATGCCTTTCATCTCTGTACTTACAGACAGACAAACAAATCTCTGCAGACACCAGGACTTTTGACTGGGCAGTATAATTCACACCTCTGAATCAGAACCTCAGACAGCCATTGTTTTCCCTAGATACCACCCATTTTTCTGAAAAACATTCCTCATGTAAGCTGAGAAAGGATTATACTGTCCTGTTAGGACAGAGGAACTTGGAGTTGTATTTGATCATCACAGGCACAGGGTGACCATTTTTTCAGCACTTAGGAAAAATAGTCACCAACACCCACTGATTGCTGCCATCTGTTGAGGTTCCTTAACCTCCTGCCCACCCCCATCTGCCAGACTCAGGCAGCAAGAGAAGTCAGCCAAACATGCCAGTTTACTTTTGAGAACAGCATCTCCGCTGGGGTCCTGCCTCCTTCCCCTCTGGGCCTGGTCAGGCCAGGAGATCTACAGGTGCCCTAAGTAAAGGGTCTGTCGCCTCTTTATCTGGGACTCTGTGCTTAGCTCTGGAGCTCCTCCGAAGCAAAGGAATCCCAAATGGAAGACTTCCTCAATCCAAATGAAAAACAAAGGGAAACAACCCAAAGGACCCCTCCCGGACTAAAAAATAAAAGCCGGAAGGACCTCACCTTTTCATGTCTTTGTGTTTCTGTGTGTGTCTCTTTCCTTGCTGCAATCTGGAGGGCAGGACCTTTCTCTTCTTGCTACTTTGTAATCTCCTATGTTGTCTCCACCACCATTCATCATGCTCTAGCTCCTCCAAACTTGTCCCATTTCCATGGACTTCTTCTTTCTCCACTGCTAGAGCAGAGGTTATAATGGGATAAGAGGCAAGACACTGGAGAATTCAACTTCTTTTATCCAAACAAGGATCTCGGGTCTGAGGGGTTTAACCCTGGAGATGGGCCTTACTGGCTAACTCTGCTCCATGCTGGGCAAAGTGCCTCATTCGGTGGATAATAGTGTGGTTAAGACACAGGCTCTGGAGTCAGCAGAATTTGGTTAAGTTCTGGTTCTGCCATATCCTAACTATGTGACCTTGGGTAAGTTAGGTAGCCTCTCCAAATCTTAGCTTCCTCGTCTATAAAATGGGGAAAGTACATACATACCTCAGAGAGCTGTTATGCTGATTAAATGATAAGGCATGTAAAGTGTTTAGCACAGAGTCGGTGCACAGGAAAATAAATGTTAGCAACTGCTACTAGCATTAGCAGAAATGCCCTGCAGAAGACACAGCTCCGTAGAAGCGACACTCAGTGTGACACTCAGCACAGTTTCAGAATCTTCTAAGAACCACAGACCTCCTCATAAATCATACCGGGACCCATCTTTTAAAGGAGATCTGTATTGCTTTTATTAATTTATTCTTTCATTCAGCAGAACTTATTGAGAATATAAGTTGTGGCAAGTTCAGGGAAGGCCATGAAGATACAAGGATGTGCAAGACATGGTCTCAGTCCTTAAGACGCTCACAGAGCATTGACCAGGCCCACCCACAAGCAATTGTCATGGAGCGGGATCCGTGCTTTCAAGTGGGTACACACAAGATACAATAGATGCAGAGGAAGGAACCTGAGCCCCAACATGCTTTACACGGCCTGTCAGGTCCTTTATGATCTAACCTTTGACTCGCTAACAATTGTCTTCCTGGAATTAATTTTGATGTGTCATACCTCCAACCTTGGCACTGACTGTTTCTGAATGGATTACCCTCCTGCTAGAAAATCCTACCAATCCTCCAGGTTTCTGCCTGAACGTGGCAGCTATGAGAAGTCTTTCTCACCTCCCCCAAGGACATTTAGGGGCTCCTTCTCTGCACAGGCTGTGGTAACATTGAAAGAGGAAACCACATACTTTTACTTTGGCCCCAATACTTGACTCAGGACCCAACACGAATTGACACTCTGTGTAGATGCACAAATGAAGCCTGCCTGCATGCACCCCTCTGCAACCAGCACTGCCCATGTTTTAGTCAGTACAAGGAGAACCAGCTGATCTGACAGAAGGTCTCTTGCCCCCCTACGTCACACAGATCCATTATAGGAAAGATCAACTGCTATAGAAATTTCTCGAATGTCCTCCAAAGTTTCTTTCTTTGTAACTCCTAGTAATTTTGGCCTGGATTTGCTCTTTAGAACAATGCAGAATAAATATGTCCATATTCTTTTCAGCATAGCAGTCTTTTCTATATATGAAGACATCAGGCAGATATAACATCAATATAAGATCGTCCTTTGTGGTTTTTCTTTTCACACACACACAGCTAATTAAGCCATCATTAACACACATTTTAAGTGCCTAACATATGCTGAACACTTTTTAGAAGCTTCGAGTGTCGTAAATTTAGTCCTGATATCTTCAACACCACCCACATACCCACACCTTACATTTTGATTTGTTTCATTATGTTGGTTTCAGTTCTGTGTTCTGCAAGCTCTAGATCATTTTAGATATTAATCTTTTATTATTGTTAGTGACATTGAATTAATTTCTTGAAAACCTATGCCAAGCAGGATGTTAGGCCTCTTTTTAAATTCCCATATTGAACTAAAAACAAAAGTGACCATATTATTTCTTTGCACAGGGGATGAGACGTAATTATCAGAGAGATTAGTTCCTGTTCAATGTCACCTTGCTGGTAAGTGTCAGAGGAGAGAGGCAAGGTCAGCCCAGAGCACTCCAAGGCCGTTGCTCTGTCCACCACATCATGCCATCTCTTTGTGCCAGTCTGTAGTGTTGGATTTCATTTTAGTTTGATGCCATTTGCAAAATTTGGATGTCCCTTCTTTCAGATAACTTTTCAAATCATGAATTAAAAACTATTGACCAGAAAAAAGGCTTTGATCCTCACCAGAGGTCTCTTTCTAACTTACATGGAGCTGTTTGCAGACCTTAAGAGCCATTTTTCTCACCCAACTGAGAAACCAAATGACTGCAACATGATCCTGCTCAGATTTCACTATCTTGTGTACAATTACACCACAGGAGTCCGTGTTAAGTCCATTGCTAAAATTTTCTTACCCTGCTGATTTACCAATTTAGTGGCACAATGAGAGAAGGAAATGCAGTGTGTCTAGCCTGACCTGTTTGCGGTAAACTAGTATTAACTGCTGCTGATTAACTTATTTTCTTCAAAATGCCCACAAATCAATTGTGCAATGATCTGTTCCACAATTTTAGCAGGAACCTAGATCAAACTCACACTATTTCCTGGCTTCTGTGTTTAGCCCTGTGATAAGGTACAAAGTAAACCCCTTTATTAAAAGGAGAAACTTTTAAGGAAGTACCACAACATTATTATTATTCCCAGGGCTATTGAGAAGCATCCCCATCCACACCCCAGTTACCTTTTACTGCTCAGTTCAGTTTGGCAGCATCACCTCCCACCACTTTGTTTTGGATTGTGAGTCATGTCAGTATTTCATGTACCTTTTTCCTTTTCATTGCCTATATGTCACCTGGCAGAGTGTTTGGCTAAACAATCCTAACCCTAAAATTAAAGGTTAAAAACTCTTTAGAACTGTAGGCTGCCTATGAGGTATGTAGATCTCAGAAGTACACTTACAGGAAACAGCTTTCTTGTCACAAACATGTTAAATCCAGGAAGGCATGGGTGACGTCTGATTATTCATCATTGTATTCCCAGTGGCAGGAGCATACTAAGTGCTCAGGAAGTATTTGTTACAGCAAATGAGAAGATCATAAAAATATATACACTGTGAGAAGACAGAATTCAAAGTTTTAAATTCATATGAAAACCTGTATGATTGATATGAGAACCTTTCTAAAAAGCAGATAGATCATAAGACTACAGGAAGAGTTCCCAAAGATTCCTAAAGGAGGATGGAAAAGCCAGAGAGAGAAAAAGGGGAAGAGAAAGACCAAAGGGTCAGGGAGCTGTGCTGGAAGCAGTGGAATGAGCCATGACATTGGAGACAGAGGCCGAGGGATCAAGCCCCTGATGTTCCAGCATGAGTGTTCACCACTGACTAACTCTCACACCTTAGCACAGCCCCATTGCTTAAGTGACGTGACAGAGACAAGACGTCACATCTCACAGAAGTGCTGTGAGCATCAAGTGAGGTAAAGACTATGAAAGCACGTTACCAAGTCAGTATCACCTATCCTTAAATGTGTGTCGGGGTCAGCCTGAATAGAAGATGTGAACAGAACTGCTCATTGCAAGAATATATTTAGGATGGAGTAAGAGACTGCTTCCTAACTCTGGACTTTCCAGGAAACTTAAAATATTTCTGACTTAAGAAAAATGTTGACCTCCACCAGGTTGAGAAGACAGTGTGTATGCAATATGGGCATGGCTGAGAGACAAGGCCATACAAATATTTATCCTGCTTCAGGTTCTCTAGTCAGCTAAAAGTCAGCACTTCCTAAACAGAATTCATAATCCTTTGCAGAGAGCTAGTCATGCTATTTCTGGTATTGACAGAACAGCATCTCAAGCCACTTGTTCCTGAAATCTGTGTCAATATTGTCAACACTTGTACCACACTAAGGGGAGAGGAAAGAAGAGACTTCACGCGCATACCTGTCATCCCGAGAAATCTTTTAACTGCCATGAGCCCAATACTTTCATCTGTCGAATGGAGATAATACCACCTGCCTTATTTTGTTTCAGCATTTTATGAGAATCAACGGATTGATGTAAAAGCTTTTTGAAAACTGTAAAGTACTACAAAAAAAGATGTTCTTAATAATTGCAATATTATAGGACTAAACCTGAATGATTTTGTCTTGCCTGTACATAGAAAATTGAGACAAAAAAACCTCATATTTGGTAATACCAAAGGATACCGTTACAAAGAATTGTCACTACCACTTGTATAACCGTTCTACTTGTTCTCTAGAATAGTTTGAATCCATGGAGTCTGATGCTGAAAGAATTAAGAAAACCATTACCACATTAAAGGTGCAAAATTTTTAAGATATATATTAATGATGTTGTGGGAAGTGAGCTGACAGTAAAGTAGGTTTGGAAGTGTTTGGTTTCCTTAATTAAATGGAGCTAATGAGTTTCTCCACAGAGCATGAGTGCTGGGCTAAGCAGTCTAACAAGCCTGGGATTTCTGTGATCTCAATAAAGGATGGCCAACTGGCGGCTGAAAATATCTGCATCATGGTGTGATTCATCCTTCACACCTTTGAGTGAAACCTTCCCGTCAGAAGGCAGAAGCAGGTCGCAAGCACATGCGAGGCTGAAGTTAGATCCTCTGGGATCTTCAGAAGCTGCTGACTCCTCAGCTCCTCGTGTCAAGAGACCCTAGCCCCACGTCATGACAAAGTACAGAGAATCGCAAAGTGACAGCCACCACAGATCACAAATCAGAGCTGGGAACAAAGTGGCAAAGAGGAGATGGAATTTCATTTAAACAACCATAATTGAGAATGGAGGTGGGGGTGAGATACAAAGATACAAAAGTCATGCCCCTGCTTTCCTCATAAAACTTACAATCAAGTTGACGACAGGGGTATAATTAAAAATTAAGAGACAATTTAGGACATTCTAATGCTTCCATGGTGTCTCCAGATATAATCAATCCCTTGACTTAGTTTGTGAAGCCATTGCCGACAAATGACCCAGGCCACCTCTTCATTTCTCACCGTTCTCTAAATTTCTCAGCCCCCCACCCCCTACACACACACACACAAAGGAGCGTGGATGGAGCTTCTCAGACCTGGCATGTCCTCAGGCCTCCACCCTTCTGTGTGTGCTGCCCCTTCCACCTGAAATGTCCTGTCCTTCCCTCTGGGTATAACCAGCCTTCCTTTGTGGGGCCACTTGGTCCGGGAAGCCCTTCCTGACCACTTCCTTCCACTGAATCACTGTTTCTTCGAGTTGTTCTAACTCTCTAAACTTGTTCCCTCTTCTGGATCTTTGCACATGTACTTTATTTTATCCCATTCATTCTTATTTATCTCATTCACCCATCTCTCAGGTCACCACTTGGAGACTCATTCCTTGATACAGCACCCACATCTAAATCAGGACTTCATCTTGTCTTCTATTAATATCCTGTTGTCTTCCTTTATAACAATTATCACAGATGGTAAGTCATAAACAAATAAACAATAAATTCTCTGCATGTACTCGTCTAAAGTCCACACACACAAATACTCAAGACTGTAACTCGGATCAATTTCAAGGGCTACCTGTTTTGTTCTTCAAGACGCCAGCATGTCCTACTGGTGCTCAATCAATATTCGTTGAACAAATTCTCTCTTCAAAGTGCTCAGAGTACTCTGTATAATCTTTAAATATAACACTTATTCCATAGTAATGTAATTATTTGCTTGCATATTTATTGTCTTCGGATTTTTGAGCTACTCAAGACTGGGTGAGGTGGTCCCCAGAGTGTCCTAAGTTTGGCAGTAGTAGTATACAGCTCATCACCCTGCTAAGATCTTGATTGGCTTCAATCTATCTGCCCAGAACGGATTGTTTACCATGACATCCCAGCTTCCTACCACCATGCCTGGCACATCAATAGTTTTTTAAGGGAATGAATGAATGAATGAATAAAAAAATTTCTTTCCTCATTTTATCCCTACCCTCAAAAGTACTCTTTAAGTGTTGGAGGAATATTATGTCCCAGCACTCTGGGGTCTCATACACCTTCTGTGCATGTCATTTCCTGCTTGGGGCACATTCACTAAAACCTATAAAACTTCAGATTTACAGAATAGATGCACAAAGACGGCATTATCTTCTTTGGGAAAAAATGCTTTTTTTCTCCACAAAATGATACAGAGACCTGCAGGTATGAAGCTCGCCACCCACCCCACCTCTGCCCCCGACACACACATACTGAATTTAAAGTATTATATGATTTATTGAAAACTGCTATTTGGGAATTTTCCAAGGAGAGGCCTATTTTGTAAAGCTCGATGTAATTCCACAAATCGTTACTGATCACCAGGTAGGACCAGGTGGATAACACACCTCCTCCAAACATTGTGCTCGGTGTGGCATAGACGTACCCAAGCCAGCCCGAGAAGGGGGCCAGGTGAGTAAGCAGACTCAATGCTACATCAACCCCGGAAGTCTGAGAAACAAGAAGTGCTAAATGAGAATAGAGAATGCTTGTAAGGTACATATGACCTCCCCAAACATCTGAAGGGCCACCACCCAATTAGACATCTTCTGTCCCAGAAGAAAGGCTCAAGGTGGGGATGAGATCTGTTTCATGTCAGGAAAAACTGCTTAACGGAGTTGTACAGGAGAGAATGGGCTGCCTTAGAAAGAACTGACATTCTGGACCCAGAGGGGCACAAGACCAGAAAAAGAGAACAATAGTGGGTGACGCTGTGAGGCATATTTATGTATCTGATATGGGAATGGGGATGGTAGGGAAGAGCTACTGAATACTGATGGCTATTGCTGATTGAGATAAGTGCTGTGCTTAGGAATTTAATCCCCCACGGCATCCTAAACTCTTACTACCCTCCATTTCACTGAAGAAGAAACAGAGGCACACAGAGCTTCAGAATATGCCTGAGGTCACCAAGCTAGGGACAGCATCAGGATTGAAGCCCAGATTCACCCAACTCCAGAGCATGAGCTTCTAGTTGCAAAGACTACTAAAGTTCCATGCAAATCTAATATTCTGGGATTCTTTGAATATTGAGATATCAAGAAAAAAAATCAATAGACCGATCTCAGATGTACCTAAGGGAGCTGAGTCCCTCGCCTTCTCCTTTTCCTTTGTCCTCTGGTGTAATCCCTGTGCTTGTGAGACAGAGCACCTAACTGGGATTCAAATTTCCTGTGTGTCTCTGTGTATGTGTGTGCATGGATCTGACAGGGCTAGTTCATTTCAAGTAACCAAGTATGACTTTGGACAGCTCTTGTCAAGATCCAATAGAAGAGCCAATTCCAAAAATATGTTCCTTTAGTGGTTTTTTAGGGTTCTCTGCTCTGCATGGATTGACAATGTGGTAACAAGAGACATTCTGGAGACTGGATTTAATGCAACCATATGCTAGACAGAATGAGAACCCATATTGCAGCAGACCAGCCGGTACATTTCCATGTTAACAGAAGCTTGATTGCAAATTACATTTAGTCTCAACAGCTCAGTTCACTGCACACAGATGCCATGGGGGACTGTAAAGTTAGTGAGATGTGGGGGAGTACAACTAACATTTTTTTGAAAAAAAAAAAGCCTTCAGCTGATAGAATGCCAAGGAGCATCAGCGCTGATGCTGAAAAGAAAATGCTGCTATATTTGTTTTGCCAGGAAAGGAAAAATAATCATTGTCGCAAGTTGTTAGTCAAATTATGAATACGAGCTCGGCTAGTAATTGTCTGATAACACAAACAGGGCTGTCAGATGCTGCATGCACTGTTTGACAGCTAACATGTACATGCTCTCTGAATGAGGAGTTGGTGCACTGATTCCAAAAGTCAGGCAGACAGAAGGGTGGGTGATAGAGGAGAATTTCCCCAGGATCCTGGCCTCATGTCTAGGCCTGGATCTAGGTCAGCTTCCCAGACCGTGGTCAGCGGGTCCTCCCATGCAGAGGAGGATGTGTGACGTTGTGGAAAGAACACAATATAGGTTGGAGTTGCAGGTCTGTCTCTTACTTGCTGTGCCACCCTTTCACTTGCTGTGAAACCTCTCTGGACATCGGTTTCTCTACCTCTAAAATGGGGATGACAATTCTCAGTCAATCAGGTTGTCCTCTCAAAATTATTGTGATGACCAGCTGAGAACAATAAACACAGAGTGCTCCATAAATATTGGGGCTGTAAGTTGTCTACTTGGTTGGGAGTTTTTGTTGTTGTTCTCATTTTACAAGCTGAGCTGAAATGAGTTCTTGTTTATTTTGTCATGGCTGGAGCAGAATTTTTCCATCTAGCTACAACCTCCTTTCAGTTAGAATCTTCCATCTTCTTTTTTCTAAGGTGTCTGGCCACAGGACACCTCTCACCTAGAGCCCGCCCTGACTCATTTTATCACATGCTTTTTTTTTAGAGAAGCTAGAAAGCTTTCATTAGGTCCCAGCAGGTATTCAAGGTGCCCTCATTCTTCCCATCCTCCTGTTCTCCAGACTCCAAGCTAGGGTAGAGACTGCTCTGTTCAACAATACATGTTCTCCCCTTAGCCTCTAATTCCCAAGACCCCTTGCAGTTAAGTGTGGCCATGTGGCTAGGTTCTGGCCAAAGGAATATGAACAGGAAAGAAGTACACAACATCTCATCTTCACTTTTAAACTATCTGCATGCATGATCCATCTTTATTGTCTTTCTTCATCTCCCACCTATGTGGCAAAGACTCAAGGACCTATGGGAGGACAGAGCCACAAGATGGAAGAAACTTGGGTCCCCAAGTGAATGCCTGGAACATAACCCCCTGCCAACCTGCATTGGGCTCTGGAGTGAGAGAAATGAAATTCTGTTCTTTTAAGCCACTGAGGTTGGTTGGTTGGTTATGAAAGTAGTTAGCCCACCTTAAAACCCAATCTTCTATTTTATCTCACTACACAGACTTTGTTGTTATAAGAAACACAATCAGTATCTCATCAAACACTCCTTGAAAACACCACGCCTTTGCTTACATGGTGATTTTTCCCCTGCCTCCCCCACCCCCCTCAACTCCAGCTATGCTTTTCTGTTGCGAGATCTCCTACCTCTAGGATTTATCTCTGAAGCCCCCACCCCAATGGAATGAATCACTTTCTCCTTTCACAAAATGTGTACTTGCCTCTTATTCGATTATAATGGAACTATGGTTTACATATGTCCTCCTCCTCTTGAGGCAGGTCCCTGTTTTATTTAAACTCTTAACGAATGTCACTGCCTGTGGGATTAGGTGCCCTGGGGCTATCTCTCTTTCAGCTTAAAGATGGAGGGACAGGGAGGTCAATCTAAATGCCCATTTAACATTAGATCTCTTATTACAGCTCAGGAAAAGAGATTGCATCTTCCTTTCTAGGCATCCACCGACCAAGGCCAGCACTTGATACATACGGGGATGTGGGGAGGGGGAGGTGCTGGCCTGAGAGAAGCAGACATAATGTGTTGTGGGTGTGGAGGACCCCCTAGGAATGGAGGTCTCCTCCCCCTCCCTGCTCACCCATCCCCACCTTGTAACCTCACTGGGACCCATACTGATCATGCTTCAAAAGGCAAGAGGCAAAGCTGTGGCCCATTTACTTGAGACCAGCTCAGCCAGTCAGTCAGGACTGCTGCTTAAAAAATACAAACATGGAGTTCTGGTCACAGAAGGACTGCTATGCTCACATCACATACCACTTCGTACAATTTAAGGACTCCCTGCTGCTTCTAGCTTTCAGGGAACAAACCATTCCATTCGTTGGTTTTGTTTTTCAGTGGCTGCTGCTGGTCTGTTGTTCTTGTTCTGGTTTGGGATCTGTCCCTCTCCCTTCACTTTGGGGTTTTCTGAAGCTAGTTTATGACCCTACTTTCTTATATTTGACACTTTCGGCTTCTTTATTTGTTACTCTGCCATCCTCGTTGGCATTAGATAACTTTTCATTTAACTCCTAGAGAGTGTTCAGGGATTGTCCAAAGGCAGTGAGGCAGAATGGTAGCAAAATTAGAGACCTGAATTGGGAATGAGAAGCCCAGGTGGGTCCTAGCGCTACCACCTATCTGGGACAAATCATATCACCGCAGTCTCTTTGTCTCTAAAATAGGAATGAAAATCGGAACGCTGTCCTTGTAGACTCCATCTGCTCCATCAGGGCAAGGATCGTGTCCATTTTGTTCAAAGTTGTATACCTAAATCTATCCTGTGCCCAGTATGTTATAGACCCTCAATAAAGATTGTTGAGTGACTGACTGAATATTGTGGAGATCAAATAGGTAATGATGATAAGAGCACTTTGGAAATCCTGTAGTGGTGAACACGGGGAACTGTTATTATTGAACAGATCGAAAATGTATGGACAGTCCCCAAACTGAAGAGTTACTTAGCTATTTGAAGACATTGGAAGATACTTTGCCAAATATATTTCAAATATGCATAACATCCTTGGTGTGGCCCGGGTTGCAGTTTAAATAGGAGACAGGACAGAAAGGTAATGTCTGTCCTCACAGAGATGAGGACAGAAGAAGGCAGCATGTGTTAAAGAGGCCTGGAATGTCCTTAGGCAGAAAAGTTACACGTCAGAGGGGAATCTTATACTCACTTTTTATTACAAACAGCTTTTATTGTCTGGCCAAGGTCATTGGAATCTAGAGTTGGATGTGAATTTTCCCAAGGAGTCATTATTTCCTAATGTGTTTTATATTTATTTATAACTCCATCAAGTCTGAAAAATGACTTAAGACAGAACTTGTCAAAGTAGACGATACTAGCTGACATTTGAGCGGGTCGAATCTTTCATCTCATAGATGGGAGAATTAGGGAAATGATGTGTATAAGGTAACTCAGCTAGATGTAATATTCAGTGCTAGCCACATTCTTAACACAGCTTTCTGAATCCTAAATAGCTGGAAACACAAAGAATACTGGCCTCTTGCAAGAAAGAAAAATAAAACAGACACACAGAAAGAATACGACAAAAGTAGAACTACTTCTTGGATTTCCTGTAGCTCTCCAACCCCTGGTTCTAGTTCAAGACCTTGTTACTTGTCCTTGGATTCTGATACTCCCGTATCCTTAAAATAAATTTCTCTTTGTAGCTCAGCTAACATAGTTAGTTTTTCTTCATGGGAATAAGAAGTTATAAACAATCCGTTAACAATCTAGAAGGCCCGTGAGAGTTCATATATCCCCACAGCACCTAGCCGAATGGCCTACACAGAGTGAGTGCTCAGTAAATGTAAGATGTTGACAGTGAAGCATCCAGAATCTTCCCTAATATCTGCTTTCCAGAAGTGGCTCTCCTTTTCCAGACATCCTCTGCCATGAGGCTCTTGTACTATAATTGCCTATAGACTTGTCTCATCTTCTTCTCTAAATCAATGCTCCCAGCATAACCCCCAGCGGTTCCCATCTAGACCCAGGTAGTGACAAAAGTGAAGAGGCTAGAAACAACCATACGTACTAGAACTGTAAGCTTGTTTATTGCATCAAGGTCATCAAGCATCAACTCTATCAATGTTAAAGGAAGTAAAAGAGAACAGTCGCCATTCTGGACTTGTGACAGAAAGATGAGTAAAATAGAGTTCCCAGCCCTTACGGAGCTTACAATGTTTTGGGAGACAGACACAAATAGGAAATAATTGAAAGGTTATAATAGACAATTAGTCAGTTCTCTAAGAGCTCAGGGGTTATTCTGGGGTGTGGGATCAAAGCAGGCTTCAGAGACTAGGAGACATTTGAATTGGGCCATGAAACATGTGTAGGATTTCCCCAGATGGCAAGAGTCAGGAAGAAGGGCATTCTAAGCAGAGGAAATAACAAGTGCAGTGACAAAAAGGGGTGGACAGATGTGATAATAATTAGGGACTATAATTCATCTGGAATGACTAGACTAGCATTTCCCAGAAGATGCTCTGGGAAAAAAAAAAAATATCCCATGGTCAATAAGTATGGGAAAAGGCATCCTATATTCCCATTAACAAATTTAAATTGTATGTGTGCCTATCAAATGCTCTGAGAAATCAGTTAGGAGGCTACATGGATAGTCCAGAGAAGGGCCTGCAGGGGAACAGTGGACATGAGTACAAAAGGGATGCATGTTAGAGAGACTTCAGAGGAAGCATAATCAGGACTAACAAATGCAGAGCCAGGATAGGTTTTAAAAGACCAGGATGTAGTTTGTTAGACTGAATTGGTAGCAATGCACTTTGAGAAGAAAAGAATTTGGGGAAGATAACACAAATTTTGCTTTAGTGTACTGAATATGAGCTGACTGTGGGGCACTCATGTCAACAGATGGCTGACAATCCAGGTCTGGGTTCCAGAAATGATGTTGTAGTTCAAGAAGATGGTGGGCAATCATTATAAATGTAAGAGAAATGATCAAGCACTAGACAAGTCATTAGACTGGATAAGCTCCAAGGTCCCTTCTGGCCCTTATTTGAGCTCCACAGCAATCAGCCAGAGGAACCCCCTCTGAGGAGTGTAGGTGGTCCAGCCTCTGCCTGCAGACCATACATATCTAAGTGCATAACCTCCTGCAGCTGGTCATGAAAGGAAAGGCTGCAAACGGGAGCTTGACTTTTGCATCCGATTGAAAGGAGCTCTTCTTATTAAAGAAATGTCTTTCACAAGTAAAACTTTTCAGTGACCCTAGTACAGTGGTTCCCTTTCTTTTGACCTGACCACATTGAGGAAAAACAGTAGAAATGCAGGGTATTCAAGAAAAATTGTGGAAACTGAGAACTCAACACATTCCTTGAATTGTACTTCTGTTACTCTTCCTAGGCACCAGTGCGGCCTGGGAGAGTGGAGAGGCACTGGGGCTGTGAGTCAGGTCGCTGAGTATCTAGTTCTTTTGACTATGTCAGTAAATCCCTGTATGTCCTGATCTAGTCCTGACTGCACATTAAATCACTGCATGTCTTTGTGACAATTACTCACCTTCTATGTGTTCCTATGCCTCTATTTACACATCTGTAAAATATGTTTAAATAATGATGCCTGCACTGCTTATTCCTAGGGATGTCAGGTTTCAATGAAATGGGATTGTTTTCTGAAAGATAACATTAGTAATGGAGACTGCTTGTTCTAAATATACATCCTAAAATACTGGAGCTACAAGGGACCCTGGACACTGAATAATATAACACCCTCATTTTGCAGATAGGACATCAAGACCCAGAGAGGGCAAGTGATTTGCTCAAGGTCAGACAAGCAGCAGAGCAGAGCCAGAAGTTAGATAGGTAGGTGCTCTTCCTTCCCAGCACCACTGCCTTCTAAAGACCGAGAGTTGGGACCATGGCTGCAAAAAAATCACAGGCTTGAATGAAAATGTGGTTGAGTAGCAAACCTATTGTATTTAGAACCCCAAACATCAGATAAAGCCTGTGGTACAAGTAAGCCAGCTAAAAAGATTCTCCCCATATTTCTCTATAAAGTGGGCAATATGCTTTTGTTTGTGTTCAACTGAGTTGGCCCCAGGTCAGTCTCTCTGACCCCTCAGCTCAATAACTTTAACATACACTAAACCATTTTATGATGTTGACTATTTTTATACTGATATCTTCACTGACTCAATTAGAAGTTCAGATATAATAACTTCACCCTTTCCTAAAGATCCTCTCCCCTAACAGATGGAATGTTCTAAGTGAGGGACAATGGGCAGTTTTTACTCACATTACCGAAGCATGTGGGAGGGTTTCCCTCTCCAACCAATTCTCCAACCCTCTAACACTAACTCAGAGTTAGTGTAGACCCCACAGGTTAAGAGGTCATTTCCACAAGACTACTCCCACTTTGGATGCCAGTCTTGCCACCTGTACTTCTGACCCACTGGTTATAAATTCAGGGGGCTCCCACATCTCTTTCCTCAGGCTTAAAATTTTGCTAGAACAACTCAGAAGACTCACGAAAACACTTTAGTTACTATTACTGGTTTGTTATGAAGGATACAAGTCAGGAACAGCCAGATGGAAGAGATGCATAGGGCAAAAAATGGGGAATGATCATGCAGCTTCCACAAACTCTGATGGCATCACCCTCCCAGTACCTCGATGTGTTCATCAACCTATAAGGTCACCAAAGCCCAATGTTTAGGGATTTTTATGGAGGCTTCACTATGTTGGCATGACTGATGAAATCATTGGCCATTGGCGATTAAGTCAATCTCCAGCCCCTCTCCCCTCTCCACAGAATGGGAGATGGGACTGAAAGTTCCAACACTCTAATGATACTTTGGTGTTTCTGGTGACAAGCCCCCATCCTAAAGGTACCTAGAGCCCCCCAGCCACCAGTCATCTCATTAGAAAAAAAGACATTCGTATCATCCAGGATATTCCCATGGATTTAGGAGCTCTATATCAAAAGATGCTCTTATCACCCCTGTCGCTCAGGAAATTATGAGGGTTCCAGGAGCTCCATGCCAAGAACCAGGGACAAAGACCTCATAATAATATCTTTAATTACGCCACAAGGGTCATAAATTTTTCCTTCCGGAACTGGGGCAATAGTCTCCTAACTGACTTTCCTGTATTTTGCTCCTCCTTCATTTGTCTTCCCAACAGATGACATTGTCTTCCCAGAGTGTTCCTTCTTCTCCCCTGCCCATCTCCACAGCATACAGCACAAGGTCCAAAACCTTCATCCTGGCATTCATAACCCTGACAGTTCTGGTCCCACTCTCTCTTCTGAGCTTTATTTCTTCTACTCCCTTACTTGTCACTACTTACCAAGCTAAACCTGGACTCTTGCTAAATCCTGAATACACGTAGACCTTTCTTTCACAATAGTTTCTTAATCTTGTAGACCATTTGTCAAGGTCCACCTCTGTTTTCTATGTACCCTAATGGTCTCATGTCTTTCCCATTTTCATCACTTTTTTTTTTCTTTCATAAGATCATGATGTGTGTACTTGTCCCACTTCCTCATAGATGGTCCTCATGTTAATTCATCTCTCCATCCCCATAGTGCTTATTGCAGTGTCTAGAAACCAAGTCTCAGCCAGAAAAAATAACTTATATTGTTTGAGGAAAAGTAAGTACCTATAGTATACCAAACTGAAGACCACTATACAAAATCAAGCAAAAACAAAACAAAACAAAACAAAACAAAAAACAGCATTGGATAAAGATGAAAACATTTACAGGCAGCTTCAAATCAGAGTTCAGTAGCTGGTTCTCCAGACAAACACTTGGAAAAATTGTTTTACCTGTGCCCCCTCTTGTCTGTTCAGTTGCCCAAGTTGCTTTGAAGTCTGTAAAATGGCCAATATCTCCAATCAAAGCAGTGTTTCCTTTCCAGACAGGAAGACTGCTGCTCAGTAAAGAAGCCACGCTTGTTTTTGCGGTCTGTACTGCAATGGTGACTCATCCAGTAAAACCAGAGGCTGTCTATTTTGATCTTTCTATGTTCAGAGTCTATTTACGGTTATAATTTTCTTTCTTTCTCTTTTTCCCTTCCTGCCTTTGGTGACTTATCAGAATGGTCACACACATTAGACAAATGGAACCTGTATAAGGAGACAGAAAGAGAGAGCATGGCTGAACATGCTTTCAGCTAAAGCCCACGAATGAATGCTTATATTTACAGCTCTGATGATAGGGTTCCAGTAATGACTTGGCCTTTTTCTCCTTGATTGAATATTCCCCTGGGCCTGCCAGTCTGGGCTTCTGTTATTTAATGAGGACATTGGAGCACAACATCAAGATGTCTGCAAAAATGACCTTTTCTTTGGGCTTTTTCCAAATGCAAAGACAAGTAGAGCCTAAGTTAAGCAGGGAGCTTCTGGAATACAGCTTTGGAATTCACTCTTTCCTCCAGAAGCTCAGAAGCCTGGAATCACATATGGTCAGAGCTGAAGAGAACCATAGAGATGATCTGGCTACACATTTTCATTCTGCAGCTGGAGAAACCCAAAGCCAGGGGGAAAAGCAGGTCGCCATAAATCATATGGCAGGCACAGTCACAGCAAAGGCATGCTTGGAACCTAAGTCGCTAAGTTGTAGTTGGTGTGCTTTTGAATGGTTTGAGAGAGAAATTAACAGCTGGCTAAATGGTTGCTTAAATAAAGGAAAAGCTTTTCTCTGTTGCCTGTGTGAAACCGTTGGCAGCATTACACTCTCCTTTCCCTACGCTCAGAAAGATGAGAGACTAACAGCACAAGCAAAGGAAACCTGTTAAGAAAGAAAGCACTAAGAAGAGAAGTTTAACTTTTCCAGGTACTATGTATAAGATAATTCCCAATTTCCTAGTGAGAAGGAATGCTTGAATTCTCTGAAGCCTCATAATCTCTTCCAGGCACGAAAAAAAACAACAACAACAACAAAAAAAACCATGGGCCCCAAGGGCAGTCAAATGGTTATTTTCTAGTTGAGGTCTTCTCCCTATGAATTAGGAATAAGGCTATAGTGCTTATAAACCTATTAACTAAGGCTTAGGATCTCCAAATACAACATGATCATTCGGCTGGGGATGTTCTATACTACACAGAGCTGACCTTGAAGTGAGGGCTTGATAACTGCGCTATGATATACTTGAACTTGCCATAATCATCGATGTAATCATTTATCAGTTCAAAATTCAACTGAGAAGTTTTATGATCCTTTTTATAAAGAGTGCTTTAAGTATTCATCTTTAATTTATCAGCCTTTTGGGGATTTTTCAGTGCATTTTTCTTTTCTTCACAGTACCTCACACAATGCTTTGTATAGAAAAAAGTGTGTGATCATTACTTGGGAAATGAACAAAATATTCCCATCCCCTTTCCACTTCACACTTGAAACAACTATACCTTTACAGTAACCCAAACTCTTACTTTTTCCTTCACCTGTGCTGTAGTGAAAAGAGCAATAAACTTTGAATTACATATCTGATTTTAAATGGCAGTGAAGCTATATTTTTTTCCTAAAGAAGAATTCCAATTAATAAATGTGGAAGGAATGAGAAAGAAAATAACTAGAACATCACAATAGTGATGGCAGCAAGCAAGAGCTATCAATAGATGCTAAAATTAGTGGGTGAAAGTTTAAGTAGAAGTGGGATATCTGTATAGTCTCAAAGTATCTCCTCTCACAATATTTAGTACTCACAAAGGGAAAATAGTAAATTTACAGTGGAGAAACCCAACAGATGCCATCTTTAGAGGTGTTCAAGGTTAAGTTCACCAATAGTGCCTACCAACATAATCTGATACACCTTGAGAAGGACATATCACCTCTGTGGTATCCTTCTCAATGTCTTCAATAGAATTACAAGAAAACATCAGTCAAATCAGAATTGAAGGACATTCTACAAAATAACTCATCAGTACTCTTCAAAAGTGTTAAGATCATGAAAGACAAGGAAAAACTGTGAGGAACTGCTCCAGATGGTGGGAAACTAAGGAGACGTGACAACTGACAGTAATGTGGGAATCAAAGCTGGATCCCGGGAAAGAATAAGACATAAGTGGAAACATAGGAGAAACTTTATTAAAGTCTGTACTTTAATGAATAGTGTTGCACCAAGGTTAATTTCTTACTTTTGATTCCTGTTCTATTATTATATAACATATTAATGTGAGGGGGAGTTGGGAGAAGGGTATATAGGAATGCTCTGAATTTTTTTTGTAATTTTTTTTTTGGAAGACTGAAATTATCTCAAAATAAAAAGTTTTTTAAAAAAATAACTGAGCTTGAGTGCTTAACATGACCACCCTCTGTGGCATTTCTTAGGTAAGTGACCTAAGTTCTCTAAACCTCACCTTTCATCATCTCTAAAATTAGAGGAACAGTACTTATCTTTTGTTAATGTGAGGTCAAAATGAGGTAAGAAACCTGAAGCACTTTTAAAACTATAAAATCTTTCTTTGCAAAGACATCATTTTTATTACTAGGTAACCCCCTTGGCCTTTCCTGCCCCACCCACCTAAGGTTACCAGATGAAATACAGGATACCCACCCAGTTAAATTTGAATTTTACATAAACAGTTATTATTTTAACTATGTCCCATGTCCCAATATCTGAGACATACTTATACTAAAAATCATATTTTCATTTATCTGAAATCAAATTTAACTGGGTGTTCTGTATTTTTATTTACTAAATCTGGCAATTCTACCTCACCTAACTTCCAATACTCTGCCCCTTCCTTTAAGACACTTCTTTCCCTTGCTCAACCTCTCTTTATACAACACTGATGTGCTCAGCTCTGAGAACCCTCTGGCACAAGGATTCCATCTAAAACTATGGCAGTCCATGCTCCTGGAGAGATACGTGAAGGTTAGTCAGTAACAGGGCTCTGTTTCTGGCAAAGTGAGTTCTCGGGGAATGTGTGACTCAGAGGAATGTCCCTTCTTTGACTTGCAATTGTGTAAAACTTACTTTAAAACTGTTAGGGTGTTTTTATTACCCACCTCTGATAACAGCCCAGTGATATGTCTTATGCAGATTTTTACTCCACAAGTTAAAATCAGAACCACCCACAACTCAGAAGACAGACCACCACTTGGGACATGTGGTGTAGTTTGGGGGAGGGAAGGAGAGAGAAAAAGAGGGAGCATTTGAGCACAACAATTTCACATACATCAGCTAACCACATAGGGGAACTGTGCCTGTCTCACTTTCCTGAGAAACTGAGGCTGAAGTAAGATGAAGAACTTAGACTCTTTCTACCTCATAAGAAAATGATTTTTTTTTCTTTTCTATTTTCTTTCTTTCTTCTTTATTTTATTTTATTTTTATTTAGGCCACTCATTGCATCTACTTCTTATTTCTTTTCCAAAGCATCTGATCATCAAGGTTCTGCTCAAAGGCGACCTTTTTTGTGAGTTTTCACTCCTGATTCACCAAATCAGGTATGGTTTGTTTTTCTCTGACTCTCACATTACTTTGAAAAGAATGAAGACCTTTACTTAGGGTTGTAGCCACATGTCCACATTTTATCTTCTTTTACAGTTTTGAGAGCAGCAAAAATTGTGTCATGTTCATGTCAAGATTTCTTACAGCACCACCAAAGCAAAGGCAAAATCTTCTAAATTGGGAGTTGAGAGGTCCAAATCCTGGTTCAGATTAACCACTAACTTGGCACATTCGTAACAGCACATACTGTTGAAGGTACAATGTCAACATTGGTAAATAGCTTCTGTTTATTCACATATATAATTGTCTAGATGATTTCTAAAATCCTTCCAGTTCTGACATTCTGCTTTCTGGGGTCCTGATGTTTGATGGAGCAGGTATCTGAGTAACAGTCTTGTTAATTACCAACACCTTCCTGGCTTCTGAAAACAAACAATTGCTAGTGGGTATCACAATTTTCCCTTTTAGTTGACACTCCCATGTTTCCTTCTCCCCACATTGGGGGTGTATCAGAAATATTAAAAGCAAGGGAGTTCTGTAGGGGATATCCCAGGCTCCAAGGGCTCCAATGAATGATCAGTAATAGGATTTCCATGAATCAACAGTATGAAATCTTGGGGTATATTTTTCCCACAGGAAGTTTTCGGACTGGATGTCTGCTGCCTCAAAGGGAAGATACAGTTTTATTCTAACCAACAGTAGTCACAAGCTCTAAGTTTATATGTGGCCTTCCAGGATATTCCTGCTGGATTCAAATAGTGTAACACAATTCATCTCTCTGGGCCTCTGGTTACCAACTGTTTCACAATGGAAACCACGTAAGAGCTGTTCTTTCCTCACAGCATTTGGTAGAAATTAAATAAGACATAACTAGCAACCACTTATAGAGTACACACGGCACGACAGGGACCAAGCATTTCACATGTATGTTCCTGTAACTTTGGTATTACAATTCCCATTTGAATCATGAGAAAACTTATGCAGTAAGTTTAAGCAAATTGTGCAAAGTCACAGAGCTAAAAACTAATCAGAATATGTTTCACATACATATAGCTGCTTTCCCCAAACCATTCTCTTAACTACATACTCTTCACTTTTCATGTGAAAATGCTTTAAAATCAAAAAGCATCACGCAACACATACCATGTTCATGGATAGGAAGAATTAATATAGTTAAAATGTCAATATTACCTAAGGCAATATATAGCTTCAAAGCAATTCCTATCAAACTACCAAGGACATTTTTCTCAGAAATAGAACATATAATCCTAAAATTTATATGGAACCATAAAATACCCCGAATAGCCACGGCAATCTTGAGAAATAAGAATAAAGTGGGAGTATCACACTTCCCAACATCAAATCATGCTACAAGACTATCATAATCAAAACAGTATGGTACTGGCATAAAAACAGACACATAGATCAATGGAACAGAATAGAGAGCCCAGAAATAAATCCATTCATATATGGTCATTGAATATATGACAATGGAAAAAAGAATTTACACTGGGGTAAAGACAGTCTATTTAATAAATGGTGCTGGGAAAACTGGACTGACACACGCAAAAAAAAAATGAAACGGGACCACCTTCTTATGCCATATATGAGAACACATTAGAAATGGATTAAAGACTTAAATGTAAGATTGGAAACCATAAAACTCCTAGGAGAAAATATAGGAAGTAAATTCACAGACATTACCCTTAGTAATATTTTTACTGATATATCCAATTGGGCAAGGGAAGTAAAAGAAAAAATAAACATATGGGATTACATCAAACTGAAAAGTTTTTTTTCACAGTAAAGGAAACCATCAATAAAACAAAAAGGAAGTCTACTGAATGGGAGAAGATAATTGTCAATGATACATCTGATAAAAAGTTAATATCCAAAATTTATAAAACACTCATTCAGCTCAATACCAAAAAAACAAGCAACCCAATTAAAAAATGGGCAGAGGACATGAAGAGACATTTCTCTAAAGAGGACAGTCAGAGACATTCAGAGGACATTCATCATTTCTCTAAAGAGGCCAACAGACATATGAAAAAATGCTCAACCTCACTAATCATTAGAGAAATGCAAATAAAAACCACAATGAAATACCACCTCACTCCAGTCAGAATTGCTATCATCAATAAATCAACAAACAAGTTCTGGAGAGGTTGTGGAGAAAAGGGAACCCTGGTGCACTGTTGGTGGGATTGCAGATTGGTGCAGCCACTATGGAAATCAGTATGGAGGTATCTCAAAAAACTGGAAATGGAACTACCTATGACCCAGCAATTCCATTCTTAGGTGTCTATCCAGAGAAATCCAAGATGTTAATTCAAAAAATATATATGCACCCCTATGTTTATTGTAGCACTGTTTACAATAGTCAAAACTTGGAAACAACAAAAAATGCCTAACGGTAGACGACTGGATTAAGAAACTGTGGTACATTTATACAATGGAGTATTACTCAGCTATAAAGAAGAATGAAATCTTACCATTTGCAACGATATGGATGGACCTAAAGAACCTTATGCTAAGTGAAATAAGTCAGTTGTAGAAAGACAAATACCATATGATCTCACTTATATGTGGAATTTAAAGATCTGAATACATTATCAAATAAACAGAAACAGTCTCAGAGATATAGAGGAAAAACTGATGGTTCCTAGAAGAGAGGAGGATGGGAATGAATAAGAAGGGGAAGGGATTAGACAGCCTAAATTGATAATTACAATACTGCCATGGGGATATGAAAGACAGTTTGGGGAATATAATGAATAATGTTGTAAAGATTTTGTAGGGTGTCAGATGGGAACATGTCTTATTAGGGAGGCCACTCCATGGACGGTGTAGATGCCTGACCACAGCAGTGTACACCTGAAGCTGAAGTTGAATAATATTGTACGTCCACTATAATTTAATATATATAGTCACGGGATATGGAGTATAGCATAGGAAAAAGAGCCAATGGAATTGTAATAGATACATACGATGTCAGAGGGGCAACAGATTGGGGGAGGGGGTTATCACTTTGTGAGGGGTGAAATAAATGTCTAACTATTGCATTCTTTTGTACACCAGAAACTTAAAAAAAAAAAAAAAATGCATCCTGCACATGAAGAAATTATCATTTCATCTTTGTAACACACCAAGGAATAATAAGGCAGGTATTTTTATATCCATTTTATAAATATAAATCAGACCTATTGTCATCTACCTAGTAAGTGGCAAAACTAGGAGTCAAGCCCATTGTCTGGTTCTATGACCAGATTCTCTCATCAAAAGAAAGAGGCACAATGTTCCAGTTCTGTTTGAAAGACGAAAGGTATTTTTTTAAAAAAATAGTAGAAGATCATACCACCTTATAAGATTAAAGCGCTACCCTCCAAGTGTCTCCTGAGTTAAACTTACTTATTTTCTCTGGAACAAAGAGTTTTCCCAGTGTCAGCACCTCATAGCCCAGAATGGACTTTTCCCTGTCTCATGCATCATCCCCCAAATGAAAATGGCCAGCAAAGTCCTGCTTCCAGAATTTTTATTATCTATAATAATGCTGTGAACTAAGGGAAAGAGACCAGCTCTGTTTCAGGCAGCAGCACTGCTTATCACACTGACAGGGAGAAATCCAGCTTGCACTTAGTCAGGGAAGTTAATCTGATATGAGACGATAAAGATGGAATGCCATCAGGGTGATGTTCTTGCAGAAGCACTTTGCTGATCATTAAAAGCATTTTTAAAATAAAATATAAACAAATCAAAACAGAAGCCCCATTTTCTGAGCAGGCAATGGAATCTTGCACTGGAAAAATAAGTAAATAAATAAGTCTGCCATGAAGAATTCTGTGAAGGAGGAGGAAGGTCTTCTCTGAGATCTGAGGCCGTCAAGCTGCCAGAATCCTAACGTGGGTCTGAAAGGTGTTGCTTCATTTATACCTTGTGAATAAGAAGACATATGAATAAGGAGACTAAAGAAGGACTAAGTGGGAGAGGAGTTGTTTATATGAAAGCTGTAGCTTTTTATTTCTTTGCCAGTCTCCCACCTCAAATAGTGGGCAAGGGTGGGATGGGAGGTGGGCAGGAATTAATCAACTACAAACAAACAGCCCTGGAAAAAGATCATATGGCTTGACAGGCCCAGGGCTCAATGAATAATAAGCACTTTCATTTATGTAGCACTTTATAGTTCACAGTGCACTATCCATTAGATCATTTCCTTTGATCCTCCAAAACAATAAGTGAAGGTCAGCTGGCATTAGTATCCCCATTTCACACCGGAGAAAGCTGAAACCAAGAGAAGGGAAGAAACTTGCCCCGAAGGAAAGAAACAGCTAGTGTGTAGCAGAAGAAGAATTTGAACTTCTTTTTCTGACTCTGGAATACAGTTTCCCCCCATTGTGCCACAAAAATATCATAAAGGAAATGTTGAAAACAGAAACACCTATTTTTTGAGTATAAGCAGACTTCTTTATATAGTTGCATAGAAATTGGTTAAGTGAATAAACTCTGTCTTTACCATCCAATATTGAAGAACCAAAGTATAAGCCAACATTTAGTGTGGGCACGTACCTGAAAGGTCACTTTACTAAACTGAATTAAAGTAAATCACTCAGAATCTCATTGTAGGACCTGGTATTGCTTAGGTAGAAAATATATTTAACTTTTAGGATAATAAACTAAATGTTACGATTTCTTTCACCTGGATATTCTATACAAAGATAGGTCTAGTCTCTGCCATCATTCACCCATTTAACAAATATTTATCTTGCTCTGTGCCAGTTGCCGACCTTCCCAAATTGAATGTGAAAATACTTCAGTAGGTTGGTCTCGCGGAGGAAGAAATAAGGATAACTATTTTTAGCATTAACCATCAAATAACAAACATTTATTTAAGATAAATATTATCCTTATTTGTAAAATGGGGAGGGCCTTGCCTCCCACTACCAGGACTATTTATAGAACATTAAATGGGTTTTAAAAGACCATTTATATGGTTTGTCTGTATTTTTTAAAAAATAAAATCCTTTGTTCTAAAAACCATCATAAGAAATACCCATACATGAAACAAGTAAAAGAGGAAGTCTCTACTTGAGGGGGTTGGCGGGGGAGGGGGGGCAGTGGTTGCACTAGAGACATCTAAGTCCTCTCCGTCTGCAGCCTTTCCCAGCCGGAGCCGAGGGAGAGAACCACTGCTTCACTCACTGTAGAAGAGAGAGTTCTCACCACCCCTCTGAGCTCTCAGCGCACTTTGCACCTCTTTTCTAAGCTACCATGATTTATTCTCATAAGGAATTTCCCTGTGAAGGGCTTTAGAACAGGTCTCCCCAAGATGTGCTACTTTGGCATGTGGATTATTTTGAGTTGAAGGCAATTGAGACCCTGGGGCTCCAGAGAAACTTTTACTTCTCCTTTAAAGAATTTCAATTGTTATAATAAGAGCTATCACCAGAAATAACTTTTTTTATGACCTATCTGTAGGGCAGGGCTGACTTCTAATTATTGAACATTTGCTTGTTTTATCGTCCGGCGAATTGCTTTCCTCCTCGCTGAAGCCCCAGGTATCTTACCTCATTCCTTGGCTCAGGATATCATATATACCTCATTTTCCTTTGCTGTCTCTGAAACTCTCCTGCATATGGGGTTCTCGTATGTACATATGTAATTAAATTGAGTTATTTTTTTTCTTGTTAACCTTTCTCGTGGAGATTTAATTATTAGACCAGTTGAAAGAGCCTAGAAGGGTAGAGGAAGATTTATTCCTCACCACAGTTACCTACCCCTACACTAGCTCTCCTTCAATACAGGCACTATGTCTTATTTCATGACCCCACTCCAGAGCCGTCCCCACACTGTCTCCAACACATGGGAACACATTAATTCATGTGTTCTGAATAAATATATGACTTAGTGAGTGAGCAAATGAGTAATATGGATCTTTAAGAAGGTAATAACATTGAAAAATCTGATCAGAACAAATAAAATTAAGATAATTCTCTCTTGCATTACTCTAATGCATTTTAAAACCTAAACGATAGTAGGATACCATTCTATTTTGTACATGGAGGAGATGCCAGCCTTGATGAGCCTGCCAAGGCCAGCAAGTCAGGGTCTGAGTGAGAAGGACCCAGGAGTACAGATCCCAGGGACCTTCCCAGTCCGAAGGAGAATCCCTGCTCTCTAGTTATTAACCAAATCTTCCTGATTACCAGAGGTCAAGAGAACATGCAGCAAACTATTTCCCTGCTGGCTAGGCCAAAGAGAGGCTTGATAGAGTGCCAGGAAGTACAATGAATGCTTTACCTTACAAATTCTGTGGAGAAAACATGTTTCTTTTAGCATTAATTGCTTCATTCAAAAGAAGCCATTTAAAATCTGAGTCTGGTCTTTTTCCTTGGTGAGGAATTTCAGCCTGCCTACCAAAGCTTTTGTTTGTTGAGAGGAGAGAGGAAGAGAAAGCATTTTGTTAAGGCATTTTAATTTTCATATTTAATGAAACAGATTGGGTAGCAGGTTCTTTTGATTTTATTTTTCTGTTCCCTGAATACCTTCTCGTGTATTACATATTCTGCTGGAGCTTCCTGCAAGAACTTTTCAACATTTCACAAGTTAAGGCTGTCAAATGTTACCCACTGAATCAAAGACACTTCTTGCGCCAATATTCGTTTTTTATTATTATTGTAACAGACTAATCATAAATCTCAAAGCTGGAGAGACTAGGAACATGTACTGATGTTTCCCCATATTCTCTTGAGCACATAAAATTATATAACTCTCTGAAGCCCTCGTTTTATTGCTGCATCTAAAATGTTTTGCATTCTTTACAGGAAACACTCCTTAAAGGGGTTACTTCTCCATAGTAAAAGACAAATGGCCAATCAATCTGGATTTTTATTTGTTTTAATTAATTAACAAAATTGTAGAGATAAGTGCCACTGGATTGGAGGCAGGAGGCAAACTCACTCATTTCAGCTTTTATTTATTATAGTGTTTTCTTTCTCTTTTTCTATGATAAAAGGAGGCACAGACTGTCTGTTTTGTTCATATATAGAACAAAACAAGAATAGTGCCTAGCTCACAATAGGGGCTTAATCAATATTTGTGGAATAAATGAATAAGATAATTCAAGAATTTGACTTGGTTTTACTGGGCCACAATTTCTTGCTGATTAAAAAAACCTAAAGGGTTAATAACGTCTGTGTTTCCTACCTCACATAGTTATTGTAAGGCTCGTATGAGATAAATGATGGCCTTGGGAAACTGCTGAGTTATGCACATAATTAAAAGAGTAACATCATTAGTAATTGCAGCAGCTCTGCACCTAATCAGCCATGTGACCCTTGCCAAAACATTTCCATTCTCTATGCTTTTGTTTCCTCATCTATAAATGCACAGGGTTGAACTATGTGATCCTTAGATTCCTTTCCAGCTCCAACCAAGATCTTTAAATCAGTCAACAAAAACGGTTAGTACCCACTCTATGCAAAATGCTCTTCTCAGAGAAAAATACCAAGGAATAATCGAAGAGATTGAAAAAAAAAATAAAAACAATAGCTTTTAAAATACTTCTTCCTGGTTATCTTTTGAAATATAATAGTAGGCCATTAGGAAAAAGCATGGGAAGATGTGAAAACCAGATTTCACAAGAAAAGTCATTTGGGGAAATAAAAAATTGAGTTAGCTGCTGGTATGCATCTTGTGGAGATCATTCTGACCTTCCAAACTGCTTGTGCAACAAACTTGGATTTGACATTTGGTGTTGGCTTTTACAATCAATCTAATGAGAAATATCTTTACAAAGAGCAAGAGTGGGCTGCACAAAAGGGTTCAGAAAAATGTAGATTTGGGGGGAAGGCGAACCAAGAAAAGAACTACCAAAATATGCTATTGTGATTTAAACAAGCTACTTCTTTTGAGTGTGTGGACAATTCAAGGCAATTCCACAAAAAGAATCAGCGTCTTTAGAGTTGTTGGAGTAATTCACTGACTCAAAGAACGAAAAAATTTCCTCCAGAATTCAGCTGATCCAGTGAAGGAACAACCCCATCAACAAATATAAATGATATAAAGATAGTAGATACTATAGGGAATTAAACATATCAGACTACGATTCTGGTCCTCAAGGATTTTTATAAAAGCATCCATGTCCAAATTTAAATATCCTCCTAACACAACATGTCCAAAATTAAATTCATACTTTAATAGTCAAACCTACTTTTTGTCATTTGGCTTATCGTGAAAAATTCTATCGCAACTCATCACATTATCTACACAAACCAAAAAACACAGAAAGCTCATTTATTTATTTATTTATTTATTTATTTATTTATTTATTTATTCATTCATTCATTCATTCATTCATTCATTCATTTATTCATTTATTTATTTGATTCCTAATCCCTCTCTTCCTATACCCAAGGAATTATCAAGATTTATTGTCATAAATGAACCCCACAAAATCCAAAGGAGGCCATATGAAGACCTCTAGGAGGAGGAGGAGTACATTTGTCAGAACAGACCAGGCTATGCTTTATAACAAATAATCCCTGAAACATCAGTGGCTTAACATAACAAACATTTGATTTTTGCTCATGTTATAGTCTGATGTAGACTGGCCTTACTCAGTGGTTCTTCTAAGCCACGATTCAAGGATTCAAGTTGTTTCTGCTTTTTAGCTACAAAAAGTATAATATTGTCTTCTAGATTCACCAAAAAAAGAGAAAGGGAGACAGAATATAGAGGATATTTTTAAAGGCCAAGCTAAGAAGTTGTTTACATCTCTTCTGCTCACAAACAATTGGCCAAATCTCAGTCAGATAACACTCAGTCCTACTCGAACCTCAGAGAGATTGAGAGATGTAGTTTTCTAGAGTACCCAGGAAGAGGGAATTACGTGGGGAACTCAGAGCATTTTCTGCCACAGGATTCATACCTAAACTAGATTATCTATTCTATTTAAGGAGATTTTTTAGGCACTAAGATTGACAAACTCTCAAGGTTCTCTACCTAACTGAAAAAAGCCACTCATAATAAAGATTTTCCTATAATTCTTTTGATTTCATACTCTAAGGAAACAAAAATTTATAGATGTGTCTTTATTGTCACCTACTTCATTCTGGAACAAAAGACTTTTGTTCATACAGTACTGTACAATCTAATAATTCACTTTTAGCTTTCCCACAAGTGTTCTCCTTTCCCATTACAGAATAAAATGCTTTACTATTCTCTTAAGTTTTCCCATTCTCCCCATACTCCTTTGAAATTAAGCCTGGGCTCTAGTACAGGTGTCTGATCATGGGGAGAAATTCAGAAGATTTTCAAAACTCCAAAATCACTCAACCCATACCATCAAGATTGACCAGGTCTGCCTTTAGCTATAATTTATTCCTGAGCTGTCTTAATACTCTTGCTCCTCTAGCTCTGTTTAGCCAACCAATCCTCATTCATCTTTCAGGTCTATACCTAGATATCACTTTTCTCTAGAAGACTTTTCTGGCCTCCAAAGCCTGGTTGGGTGTCCCTTTTAAGTGCATATAAAGTAAACTGCTCATAACTTTTTCATGGCTCTTGCCATACTCTGTGTTATAAGCTCCATTTTTGTTTCTTTTGAGGGAGAGTGTCAATGTTCCTCAATGAAATATAAGGTCTTTAACATGAGGATCGAATTGTGGTGGTGGTAGTGGTTGTATCTCTGATCCTTAAAATCATGTTTGTTGGATGAGTGAGTGAGTGAGTGAATGAATGAATGAATGAATGAATGAATGCATGCATGCATGCATGCATGCATGCATGAATAAGGGGAAGTAGCAGCTAAATAATTTTGGAGTAATTTCAGGGAGGCCAAACAGTGTTGGCAAGTGGTGACCACAGTTGAAACCCTTGTAGATGGAAATAAGAACACTTCAGAAGGATTAACTATGGAGAAGGGAGGTGTCTTACAAGACAAACCTGAATGTCACTTCTTTCACAAAACTTGTCCTGGTCACCGCAACTTAGAAGTGCTCATACTCCATAATTATAACACCTGTAATAGTTTGAGCCTTTTTTATAACACTGAACATATGTGACTTTGTGTCACAGTGTCTTTGTCTTATGGCTCTAACTAGATGGTTAACTCTGGAAAACAAGGAATGGTCTCTCTCTCAGTTTATTTCTCAATACTTTGCTCACTGTCCTAAGTACAATAGGATTCCTGGATATCTATCGTAGATACTGTACACTATAAATGTATGTTGAATTAAGTGTACATATAACACACAGCATAAAGTTATATCTGAACATACAATAGAATTTTGCATCTTTAAACCTGCCCTGTGTGTCCATGTTGGTTCAAATCTTAAGGACTCTGTTCCTGGTCTGTTTCCCATTTCATATTCTTGTTTAGGAATATTAATGACAAGTAGTTTACAGAGTATAAATTAGTTATGTGACTTTGGGCAAACACTTATTCTCTGTGTCTTATTTTTCTCTTTTGGGAGTAGAGAATAGTAACCTCGGTCCTGGCTAAATGACAAAACGGTGCTTAAGTCAAATTGGAAATTGTACATTATCACACTGTAGCATGGGAGAGAATTTAACTATTTCATAATCTATTACATGCTACTCAAACGCAGACTGACTGTTCTCTTTGGAGAAAGAGACCAGCAGATTATTGGGATGACATAGCTCCCTTCATCAGACAGTTTCCCCAATCAACCAACCTGTTTTTTTGTGTTCCTCCCTGGGGTTAAGGTGGGCAGTTTTTCTTTTGCCTATAAAACACTCAAATGGCTAAAAAGAGTAATTCATACTGCATTCTAGATCAAACATCCTCTTGTTACTCTAAATTATTCTCATTCATATCACCCAATATACAGGGAAAATGAGATCAATGTCAAAGTAAAGATTACATTTTAAAAATGCAATATTAAAATATTCCATATTTGAAAAATAACTTCAGCCCATTATCAAATTCTCAAAGAGAAACTGAGGTCCAAAAATTAATATGCTTTCCCATTGTAAAGTTTGTGCCAAGAAAAATAATCTTTCCTATTTATTTTTCTCTTTCATTTCAGCCAAAGGGTCAGTTGGCTCAGAACCCTGGAAGAATGTGGGTTCCTATATTGCCCCTAGCCTGAGCTCTCTACTAATAGAATAGGTATACTTCTTTAAATGCCTGACAGATTAAACGAATTTGATCAACACTTTCTCATTCCCATTAAAAATACCAGAAAGTTAATAGATACAAATGTTATCACAATGCCTGCTCCATAGCCATATGTGTGTGTGTGTGTCTATATTTAAAGAAAAAAAAAAAAAGCACAAGTAAATTTCCTACCCGTAGAATAAAGATCTCAGTCAAAATAATACTCTTAGAGCTCAAGATCTGAAACACCAAGACATACTTAGCTGTTACCAAGACCCAAGCAGATAACCAGAATATTTTAGTACAGGAGAGTAAAAAGAAAAAAATATGTTCACCTTTGAGCCTTACTGGTCTGTTTGTTCAGAGCTTACATCTTAGAACTTAAACTTGGTGAGAATAAAATACCTTATTATTAGATTAATTAAGAATAAGAAAATTTACTCTAATTGCAGATGGGGAGAACTAACTTGTGCACACTCTCAACTTCTCTTCTTCATAGAGTGACTTTCTATAAAAAAAAAAAAAAATTAGAAATTTTCAGTGGTAACAGCCCCAGTCATTGTTGATTTTGTTTTTTTGTTTTGTTTTGTTTTGTGTGTTTTTTGTTTTTTTTCTATCCAGCATATTAAACCTCTAAAAATATCTGGTTCAATTTTGGCCTGTGTTCCTAGCACTTCAACATTAGATTGAAAGTGACATAACCTCCACACTGAATTTTAAGGAGGCATTCTTAGCATAGCAGTTATGGCCACTGCCTCTGGCAAACACTGATGGTTGGTGGTTTGCTTGTTACGGAAGCTAGTGTTACTTACCCTTACTAACATAGGGACCCCTCTCCATAGTGAAAGTTATAAAGTCATGAGTTCAGTTTTAGCTTTTGTAATTTTAAAGCCCAGACCACTAATCTTGGCAGAATACATAGTGCAGGGAACCATTCACTAGTCAACCACTAATAAGCTGAACGCTTGTATAACGAAGCACAACTACATTGGATTAATCTATGCTTTTTTAGGTCCAAGGTGAGCTACTGAGGTTCATACCAATGGAAATCCAGCTGTATGGATAAAACGTGAGCCACTGCCCATCACCTGGGTCAAATACTCAAGAGAAGTTGTCTTACTAATATATCGAAGAATATATCCATTGCCTTAACTACTGTGTAAAGCTCAACTTCTCTGGGAAGTCACCCTCTAAATATCAGCCCTTGCGGCTACATGTCAAGCTTCCCAGCCAATGTATCAATGTGTTGCAGTTTGCCATGGGAGGCAGTAAATAACCCTCCTCTCTGCCCTCAAGACCTTATCCATTTGAAAACTGACTCAAGAGTTATCAAAGATCAAGATAGCCCTTTTATAAAATAAAAATGGCTTTTCTTCTTCCTCAGTTTCATGCTCTACTACCTGAATTGAACACATACATCCTGCCTTAAGCAGAGCTGGACAATACAACAACAAGTTCCCACCAAGCAGAATTTATGTGTGTCCTGGGATCAAGCCTCTCCAAGAGTGAGTGAAGAACAAGGATAAATGCTCTCTTTCTTTCACTTCTGCAAAAACAGAAGTTCCTTCTATATGTACTAAGAGAGATACAGTAGAAATAGAAGTCTCCTTATATCTTCCTTCAGCCACAACTATGGTTTAGCTCAACAGTTTTATTGTAGTTGAGATTTTTCTATGAGCCTTGCAGACCCTCAAGGGTATAACTGAGGAACCCAGTCAATAGTCTATCTGACTCTCATGTACCCCTACTCTAACTAGAATTTTTGTCACCCACCTTTCTAGGCAAAGTACCAGAAATTAAGGCTTAGACAAAATGGAAAATGGAATACTGGACTCTTCCACAGTGACATAGGTCAAGCCTGAACCTACAATTGGTACCACCAGTCCTCTTCTTTCCAATGGCTCATCAAACGGTTATTGGAGGATGTTTGGGGATTGGGTCAAACCTCTTACCCTATGGGTCACTCATGGAATAAACTCAATGATCTTAATCCTCCAGACTTTAGCACTAGTTAAAGAAATATTTGAAATTAAAACACACATACATTTTACTTTTTCAAAGTATTGTCTTTTTCTTTTAAGAAAAGTTATCTCTAGTGTCTGAATGGTGGAAAACGCTTTGGAAAGCATAACAGAATTAAAAATATTTCTGTTTAATATGTCCAAATACTATTTTGCTGCATATGAAAATAAGATTAGAAGTTTCCAGCTGATGACATTTATAAATTATTTTTATTTGTTATTTAAATTTTGTATAACAATCATGAATTGTCTTTAAACTTAAAAAGATTGCTAAAAGCATTTTTGAAATATAAAATAGTGTTATTACTTGGTCAAGTTCATATAAGAGGAAACTTTCCAGATTTTATGAGTTACTGTTTCCTCACGTATGAAACTGGAGAAATACTCATACCTACTGCTTAATTTCTGAAGACATACATAGGATACGCTGAACACTTAGCATCTAGGTGTCTGGAACAAAGTCTGCACCCTAAAAATTAATTTCTTCCTCTAAAATCATCAATGCTTACCTAAGAGCTGGTGCCACTGGAGCTGCATTCACTAGTTATCTCCCAAAATACACTACAGTAAAATTGTCTTAATAGAAGCTCCCTCATATAATAAAGGGTATTGGTACTTTAACTGCCTTCCAGGTAAGTGAAAAATTTTAACAAACAAATATCTGGATTTTTTTCATTGTGAAAAGTAGTTAAGAAAAAAAAAAAGTTCTTAACCAATTGACACAAATTCTTTCAGACTATAGAATAGTAGGGAACACTTCCAACTCATTTTATGAGATCAGAATTATCCTGATACCAAAACAAGACCAAAAAAAGAGAAGAATTAAAGGAAAGAAAGAAAAGAAGGAAGGAAGAGAAAAGGGAAGGAAAGAAAAAAAAGAAAAGGAAAAGGAAAAGGAAGGAAGATACCAATATTCTCTCATGAACATAGAAATATAGATGCAAAAATTTCATAAAGTACTATCAAATAGAATCCAATAGCATATAAAAAGAATAATACATTGTGACCAAGTGGAGTTTATCACAAGCATGCATGCAAGGCTGGTTCAACATTTAAATAGTAGTCAATGTAATTTATCATACCACCAGAATAAAAAGGAAAAACAATAGATCATCTCAATAGATACAGAAAGAATTTTTAACATCTGACATATTTTCCTGATTAAAAAAAAAAAAAAAATCTCAGTAAACTTGGGACAAAAGGGGACTTCTAAAACCTGGTAAAGGGCACCCACAAAAGAGCTAAGCTAACATCTTACGTAATAGTAAAACACTGAATGCTTTTTCCCCTAAGACCAGCAACAAGACAGTGCTGTCCATTCTCTCTACTTCTATTCGACATTGTACTTAAAGGACAAGCCAGGGCAACAGGCAAGAAAAAAAAACAAAAAACATACAGGATAGAAGGCAGAAGAGTCTATTCACAGGTAACATAATTATCTAAAGAGAGAATCTCAAAAACAGACCTCTACATGCTCAACTGAATTTCAATAAAGGTGCAAAGGCAATTCAACAGAAAAAGGGTAGTATTTTCAACAAATATTACTGGAACAATTACACGTCCATTTATAAAAATAACAATAACAAAAAGGAACATAGATTCACACCTTATACCCTATGTAAAACTTAAATCAAAATGATCATGCACACAAATGTAAAAATTTTAAAACTTCTGGGGGAGAAAAAGAGAGGATCATTGTAACAGGCAAAGAGATCTTAGATATTACACAAAAAGTAAGTCATAAGAGGAAATTTGATCTATTTGACTTTATCAAATGTAAGAACTTTTGCTCTGATAAGAGAGTACTATAAGGCATAGCTGGGAAAAATATTTCCAAATGGTATGCCTGATTATGGAATTGAGCCAGAATATATTAATATAAAGAATTCACAAAATTCAACAACTGAATAAAAAAAATTAAAAGCAGACAAAACATTTGAACTGATAACTTATCAAAAATATAAAAATGTCAAATAAGCCATGCAAATTAAAACCACAACATAATATCATTGCATATGATATAATAACAAATAAAATAACAAATAAAAACTGACCATTCAAAGTAGAGAAAGTAGAACTACTCATACACTGCTGATGGGAGTGTAAATTGTTACAGCCACTTTAGAAATGGATTTGGCAGTATCTTATAAAGTTAAACATAAACCACCACACAACGCAGCAATCCTACTCCTAGATATTTACCTAAATGAAATGAAAACATGTTCACACCAAAACGTGTATAGAACTGTTTATACCAGCTTTACCTGGAATCGCCAAAACCTGGAAACCACGACACATGCATGAAGTCTAATACTACTCAGTAATAAAAAGGAACAAACTACTGATACACACAACAACTTGAGTAAATCTAACTGCATTATTCTAAGTGACACAAACTAGACTTGAAAGGCTTCAGTAATGTATGATTCCACTTTACAGCATTCTTGCAAAGCCAAACGTATAGGGACAAAAACGGATCAATACGTATCAGCTCCCTTGCTGCGATCTATTGAAAGTCAGCCCTCGACACAGGCTTCTAAAAAATAACAAAATAAAAATAATGAAAAAAAACACACACAAAAAGAACATTTTAAAAAGAGGGGAAAAAACAACAACAGATCAATAGCTGTCAGGGGAGAGGGACTGACTGCAAAGAAGTACTAGAGAATCTGGGGGGGTGAGAGAAGTATTTTATGTCGTGGTTGTGGTGGTGGTCACAAAGGAAATGTTTGCCCAAACTCACACAACTGTGTATTGAAAGGATTAATTTTACTGTATGCAAATATTACCTTAATTTTTTAAGTGAGAAAAATAGTTCTTGACTGTACAGCAAGTACGCCTCTCCATGCACACAGTTAGGTGAACCATAAATAGTCATGTTCTATAATCCAATGTAATATTTCTATCCTGAGTTTCTAGTCTGCTGGGTTGGTGGACAAACTTATAGAAAGTTCTTCCTGCGACTTCTTCCAAGCTATGCGGTAGTTAGGATTCCACATGCAAGGTAGGACAGCAATTGCAACGGATTCCCAGTCACAGGTCCAAACAAGCTGCTGCATGGCCCATTATATTTGGTAACACCACCGCCCATTTCCCTCTTGGAAAAAGGGAATTTTTATAACAAGGCTGTTGTATATCAATTTTCACGTTGTATTCCATACATGAGGCAACCATGTCCTCCTTAGGATCTAGTTACTGCTACATCAGCACTGCTGGGAAGTAAGGGACAGGACCCTTCTCTTGGGACTACAGAGCTCTCTGAGTTGTTCTCTCTCTCTCTCCCCACGCCCTTACCCCCACCTCTCACCCCCACCCCCTGCACCCATTCTCACACCTTCACACCTACACACAGTGCACAGAGGAATACCGTGGTCTCTCCTCTACTTGCTTTTGGCTAACATACTTTGTCTATACCTTTAAATATCAACCTTTTACCTTTTCCACAAAATTTCCCTGAAGCTCGGGCTTTTCCATGACAAATATCAGAAAGACAAGTAGGCTATTTCTGAAATTCAGACCTTCACTGCCTCCCATGAGGCAATCCAATACCGAACTGTGTTGAGAAGCTGGAGCTAGTGCTTTGAATTAAGAATATGCAGATTATGACCCATTGAATGAGGGGTGCTAACCACCCATGAAGGGTCTGCAGGTAGCTGCCTCCATATCTGAACTCCCACTTAGGGGAAGTGAAACCTACAGGGTCATTTCTATTGAAGACGAAGTTTAAACACACCCACACAAAGGAAGTAGAGTCACAAGATTTATTACTTATACATCCCAGAAGCAGGAAGGGTTGGGTGCTGTGGAAGGCAGTCTTCCATCCCAGGTCCAAGTAAGCAGGAGATAGAGAACAGGGTAGCAAGCAAGCATGTATTACCGGACTTGCAAGGTGGTTGGGGTGGAGGTTACTAACTTTTCAGGGGCTTAAACTCTAAGGGGTTATTTTAAAAGGTATCTAAAGGTCAAGATTCTGGCTGTGAATAGGGTTATCATGCTGTAAAATGCCTAGGCAGCAACTATTAACAAGCGTTATCTACACTACAAGGGTACATACAGTAAAAGAGAGAGGAGATGGAAACATTGGGAGAAAAAACAAACAAACAAATTTGATTTAAAATACGAGTATTACTCTGCCTCATTTGGATACAAAAATTTAAAGGTGGTTTTATGCCAGTTTTCTTTATAAGAAGATGGAAGTACCCAAGCAAACTACATCATTTCACAAGGTACCATAAATGTTGGGTTTTTATTTGACTGTTAAAATTAGGTTATTCTACAGAATGCAGAAACAGAAAGATGTTTGAACGTATGAGGAAAAATGTGTGAACCAACAAGTGAAAAAGAATGTGCATAAAATTATACTAAGAAAAATTGTGGCTCTATCCGCATTCTGGACAGTTGTTCTGAAGTAAAAAAAGAAAGAAAAACAGACTCTAAAAGATAAGATTTATCAAAACTGCTGCCAAACGTTAAGTAAAAAATAATCAGCGAAAAGAGTAATTCATTCACATGTTACATATTCTCCCTTTGTAATCCTCCTAATGGCACTTGTGTGCTTTTGAAGAGGACATCTGGAACCCTAAGCTCACTTGAAACATTCTTTCTAGCAAGCAGCTGGCCAGGAATCTCAATATTCTGAAAGCTGCTGTCAGCTTGCCCATGCCCCAGCCCTGAATGAAGGCAGCCCACCTTGCTACCAGACAGTCTAAACAATTGCACGTTGGCTCCAATTGCTGAGCACACTCCCCAGATGTCCAGGTTTCAGGAAAGCTGCTGTTCAGACATACATGAAGCACTGTATTTCACAAGCCAGCATCCTGCGGGTTGGTTAGAGGCACCACTTTTAACTGATTAGGTAACCAACCTGGTTTACCCTGGGTTCATACAGAAATGAGGTGGTGACTTCCCCATCAGGCACAGGATCCAAGCAGTGAGTAGATGACTGGAGGGCATATTGCAGAGGGGATTCCAACGCAACTGATCTAAAAGGCCTATACAATCCGCTACCCTAAGACCTCACGATTCTATGAAATTTCCTTTTCTCACGGAGGTGAATAAAGAATACTACATTATGAAAAACTTCTCTTCCTCAATGTATCAGAGTTTGGCTGATTCCTTAGAGAAGAGAAAACAAATGTTTTTATACTCATGAATGATGTAACCTGACACGTATATCAGAGATAGTCTGTAAATTAGGGAATATTTTAAAATTATATATCACTTCAGGGAAACACTTGTAGTGATATATACCATTTTTCCTTTAAAGTAAGTTTGTGTGATATGACTGTACTGGGATTCTATGATTTTATGAATGCAGGAGAATGTAAAACAGACCTTACTAACTTGAAATCATGAAAAATGTGTAGTATGATTCAGTGGGGGAAAGTATAGAATTTCTATAAAGGGATGGTGTTGCATTGCGCTAAAGTCTACGTGTTATCACAAAGGTAATAATGAATAAAGCAAAGTAAATCAATAAAAAAAAGCATAATTTACAATAGACATATTAGGAAGCAGAAGATATGTTTGAAGGAATTTTTAATTTTTAAAGCCATTGGTTTGACAAAAACAAGCATTTCATTTTGACCAATTGCTCTCACAAGAAACTATACTAAATATGTTCAAATGGAGAAATTGCTTTCTGCCTTTAGTCAATCTGTATTACATACAGCCTGTCTGAAGTTCTGTGAACCCCAAAATTATGGGATTAAGTCAGTGAGATCTTCCCTTCACGTTCTTCTCTATAGTAGGTCACGTGAAGAAATCAAGTCATAAAACTTACAGCATTGCAGCGGGCATATGGAAAAATCTCTGTACCTTGTGCTCAATTTTGCTGTGAACCTAACTGCTCTAAAAAATAAAGTGTACTTAAAAATAAAAATTTAAAAAGAAAAAGTTAGGGGATTGTGTTTTACTTAGATCTTTCCAGGAAGCAGATACTATTTTTTTCCAATATTAAAAGAAAATCACATTGTTTGCATTTGAATTATTTTTAAAAGAAACTCTTTAACTTTATTTTTTAAATTACTAATGGAAAGAGCACTAGAGTAAGAAACAACAAGCAGTTTCAGCTCTGATCACCCCTCCACAGACCACCAGCTGAGTTTGCATTAGTTCCTTTTTCTGGACCTCAGTTTCCTCAGAAAGAAATTGGCACAATAATAACCACCCTTCCCTACCTAAAGTGACAGGAACCTGAAAACCCTTTGAAAACAGCAAGATCTTATACAAATGTAAACAAGGAAGAAAGAAAACAGTATGTTGCAGGCATCATTCCTTTATTCATTCATTTATTCATTCATCCAACAAATACTCTGTGAATTTATAAGATAAACCATTCTCTCCGCCAAGTGCTGGGAATTTTACAGGAAACAAAGCAGACAGAATTGCAACATTTCTAGAGTTTATAATCTGGTCGGAAAGACGGGTGCTAAATAATCATACAAACAGACACATTTAAAATTGTGATGTTTGACACAAGGAAATTTAAAGGCAGGTTGGAAAATAATGATGGGTCATTTGATTTAGTTGAGGACTGAGGTGGGGGGTAAAGAAACCAAGGAAAAGTTTCTTGGAGACTTGAAGCAAGAGGAGTTGGCAGGCAAATATTTGAGGTTGCAGAGAGAATTCCAGGCGAAGGAAAAAGCCGTGCAAAGGCCTTGAGGTGACAAAAACTTGACATATTCAAGGTTGCAGCAGAAGATCAGGGTGGCCATGGATGGTTTTTGTTCGTGCGACTGTGATGATGACCTCATAGTGCTTTTGAGAATCGACTAGAACAATTATGAATATTTTTTTTACCGAGGCTAAACTTTCTATTTTCAACAAGTGTTTCCAATTTAGGATGTCTCTATCTCCAAAGCAAATCCCTAATTCCTATATATTTAGTATTTATTATGCCTGAAGGACATTTTAAAGTCAGCTTGTTAAAATTAAGAATTCTAAAAAGAAAATTGATAGACCAGAATCTTTCCTGGGAAAAGCTAAGTGGACCCAAAACCATTACACATGAGCAACAGTTGAAAGTCCTAAGGTTGATGGTGCTGGGAAAGAGAAAAGGAAGGAGGCACAATTTTGATCCCACATACCTACTCAAGCTGCCATGTAGAGAAGTGGGGACATTGACTGTCTCCAATAGTTACCAGAAGATTTTTGTGGTTAAAATTTGCAGGAGGGCAACATGTTCCTTGATAGGTAAAAAAAGAATTGGATAAAAGTGGGAGATGTATAATTTGGCAGAGGGAAGGAATAGATACATCTGTACTAGTTACAAATAAGTATTAAATGTAAGTACAGATTTGATTGCCTTTTGGGGACACTTAGGATTCAGGCATCTTTAAAGACTGATATAATAGACAACCTCTAAAGTGTCCTCCAGCAATGAGAGATGTCATTGAAAAATGCCTCCTTAACAGAAAGACTTAAGAAACTATTCTTAGTAAAAGAGAAGTTGCATTTCCGAAAACTATTAATCATTTAGGAAACTGGCACTGTGATCAAGAGTGGGATGCCCTTAATAATACTGCCATCAGATTGTTGTAGAGAGCTTTGTAAATTATAAATGGTTTCCACAAAGCATTTATCATGGAGAGAAATTTTCATTCATTGGAAATCTTCTTTGGCATCACCCAGCATGAATTTAGAAGAAACAGCTTGGTGAGCGAATTGGGGTAGGAGGTAATAGCCTCAGGTTCCTGGCTTGAGAAGAAAAGTTCTGTACGACGTCTGGGAAAAGCTGTTTCATGATTTCTGGAGGAGGATGGGGATGTATCAGGAAAGTTATAGAGCCAGAACAAGTGTGAAGGTTGAAGAGTTATGCAGGTGAAGGTAACAGGGCAGAAAAAGGCATTTCAAACGAGATAAATGTGACTCAAGTGAGCAGGCACATTCAAGAAAGTGCAAGAATCAATAGATCAGTTGTATGTTGTATGAGCTAGTTTGGTGAACAGGTGAGATAAAGCCTTACTCATGAAAGAATAAACATTGATTCAGTAGGTCAGAGATACTTAACCTTGAGTTTCTGTTAGCCTTCTGAACATATGAATATAGTCTTTTATTATTGCAAATGAGGACTTTGTTCTATGATGCCCTAAACTTTCTCTTAGGGAATGTGGCAACTCCGACTAAGCCAAGGGAGAGTCCTGGACTTTATTTATGTTGACTTAAATATGACTAGGAGACCAAATGAGATATAGAGATTTTTATCAGACCATCATGCTGATAGAATTTTAAAAGGTGATCTGCTGGGATAAATTCCTCTTACTCCCCCTCCCAGTTCCAACCGTGACGAGGAATTGGAAATTTAGATAGCATTTACTACCCTGTTTCCCCGAAAATAAGACCTAGCTGGACCATCAGCTCTAATGTGTGTTTTGGAGCAAAAATTAAAATAAGATTTGGTATTATATTATATTGTATTATTGTATTATATTAGACCCGGTCTTATAGTAAAATAAGACTGGGTCTTACATTAATTTTTGCTCCAAAAGACGCATTCGAGCTGATGATCCAGCTAGGTCTTATTTTAGGGGAAATATGGCAACTGTCTTTTATCTGCTAAGTATCATGTGCTTTATTCTCATCACAAACCTGTAAAATAAATGTTATTATCTTCCTAACAGCGGAAAAAGAGACTCAAGGAGTTAACTCCTTTATTCATTTCATTCAGTCACTCATTTATTGAGTCAACATATATTGGTTAAGTACCTCTTATGTGCTACTAAGGGGGACATCTACTAAGAGCTACTGTAGGGGAAACCTACCAGGAGCTACTATAGGGGGTATCTATTGCTTTATCTGTCCAGCACCCCTTCTTCTTAGAACAGTATCACTTCTCTTTTGAATCTTTTCCTTTCCCAGTCTATCTATATGTATCACTAGAACTTCCATTTTTTCACCTAACCTCTACTCCCTGGCCATACGTGATGGACATCTGACTTAGTATTTTGGGATTTGGGACTAAAAGAAAATCAGGATAAGTTCTGGTCAATGGCTGAAAACTATAAGGTGAAATATTCAGGAGTTGTGATGGGTCATGATGGGTCACGGAGAAAGTCCACAGTGAAAGAGAACAATGAAGCTGATACAGTGAAAAGCAGCAGAGACATGTGACAGAGACAGAATCCTGATGGCAGTAGGCTCCCCTGTGCCTTTCCCAAAGATCGGGTGTTCACCTCTTCCTGAGATTCCAGAGTACATCCAAGGATCCATCAACAATTCCTTCTGCTAAAGCTTGCCATTTACTTTTACTTCTAATAGGTTTTTTTTTACCATGTTAGGCATGGAAGACACAAAGATGAAAAACACACAGCCCCTGCCTTATGACACTCTTAAGTTTCATAAGGACACATGGGTGGACATAGATCATTACAACATTCTTAGTGGGGTGGGGTGAGGACATGACCTCCCTACAGTATATGCGTGAGTCATCCAACTTCCCCTTGCCGTTCATCCTCTGCAAGATCATGACCCACTTCCTCCCGCCAGGCATGGGCATCTCTGACTAAGAATCTGGCTATAGTGATACACAGTATGTATGCAAGTTCAAGGAGCTGCAAACATTTTTGGAAAAGGGCCAGATAATCAATATTTTGGCTTTATGGACTATAGAGACCCTTTTACAACTATTCAGTTCTGCTCTTGTAGTGAAAAAGCAGCTATGGAGAGTACTTACATGAATGATCATGCCTGTGTTCCAATAAAACTATTTACAAAACAGGTGAGAAGCCGGATTTGATCCATGGACCAACCCTAGCTCTAGGTCCTTGAGGGCAAAGCGAAGTTAAGAGCTATGATATGGACTTCTAATGGACTGGCAGAAGTATGTGCCAGGTGCTACTGAAACTCAGGGGAAGCACCAAATTATACCGTGGGCATCAGGAATACACATTTCTGCAAGAGACAACTCCTCAGCGGAGTCTTGAAACACAAAGGGGAGTTAGCCAGAGAAAGAAGGCATGCGTAGGAAAAGCAGCATTTATAAATGCAATGAGCTCTAACAGACCCCGGCATTTGAGGGACTGCCAATAGTTATTTCTCTGTTACTGGGGCAAGAAGTAAGTTAGGAGCGTGGAAGAAATAAGACAAAGCAGGGAAAGAAGAATTTCCAAAAAGACTTAACATGCTAAGAAATTTAAACTTTAGGAAGCCATGGAAGAATTTTAGGAAGAGCAAAACAGACATCATCAGATTCTTTTTTTTTATTTTTTCTTTAATAATCTTTCAGGACCATAAAAAGTAGAGGCAGGGATTCCAGGTAGGAAAACACTGCTATTGTTCAGATGCGAAGCATTAAGGACCTGAATTTAGGCAACGGAGTCAACATAAATATTAGAATCAACAGGATCCAACTTGCAGGAAGGTTCCATGCTGGACTATGGGGAGAAAAAGGATTACCCATAGGGTGATTGAGTGGATAAAAGAGAACTGTCTCCAATATTGAAACATTTGGGACATGGTGAGTTCATTTTGATATATACTCAGTGTTGCATTCCTCTGAGACATTCAAGTAGAGACTTAGGAGAATGATCAGATGGCTATGAAGGCACATCAGCTTTTTACATACATCCGCTTGCAACACATAGGTCTGCGAGGTGCATGCTATTATTATTCCCATTTCACAGATGAAGAAATGAAGGATAAGTAGAGGCCAGAGGAAGTGGTTTTTTACAATAACTCCTGCTGGCTTTCTCATCTCCTCACCTGGATTACAGATTTAGGAGTTAACTGAATATAGAAGCAAGTGACAAGTTCATTTAGAGACAATGTAGGATGAGAATAGAGGAAGACTGAGCCTGAAATGCAAGGAACAAAAACTTTTAGAAGGTAGTGATAGCAGTGGCTGCGGTGGTTGTGCCCCCACCCTAGAGTTCAAATCCCAATTCAGTTGCTTATTAGTAGTTGCATGATTTAAACAATTCATTAAGACAGTCTATTCCTGTTTCCTCATCAGCAGAGTGAGAGTAACACTGGGTTTTCCAGAAAATAAGACCTAACCAATAAGACCCTAGCATGATTTTTCAGGATGACATCCCCTGAACATAAGCCCTAATGCGTCTTTTGGAGCAAAATTAATATAAGACCTGGCCTTATTTTTGGAGAAACACAGTAATGGCACCTACCTCCTAGGTTGTGTGTATGAAGTGAGTGGATGTATGTAACAACCTGACAATGTAGTATGGCAATTAGGGCACCTCACACCAGTTAAATGGCTGTCATTAACAAGACGAATAATAACAAGTGTTGGAGAGGCTGTGGAAAAAAAGGAACCATCATTCCCACTGTTGGTGGGAACGCAGATTGGTGCAGCTGCTATGGAAGGCAGTATGGAGGTTCCTCAAAAAATTAAGAATATAATTACCGCATGACCTAGCAACTCCTCTCCTGGATATCTACCCAAAAATCTAAAAACATTTATCCGTAAAGATATATGTGCTCTGATGTTCATTGCAGCTTTATTTACAGTGGCCAAGACATGGAAACAACCAAGTGTCCTTCAATAGATGATTGGATAAAGAAGATATGGTACATATATACACAATGAAATACTATTCTGCCATGAGAAAAGATGAAATAGTGCCATTTGCAACAACATGGATGGATCTTGAAAGTGAAATAAGTGAAATAAGGCAGACAGAAAAAGTCAAGAATCATATGATTTCATTGATATGTGGTATATAAAACTGAAAACAACAAAAGAACAGGACAAACAAATGAAGGAACAAAAGCTCATAGACACAGGCAGTAGTTTAGTGGTTACCAGAGGGGGCGAGGGGCAGGGGGTGGTAGATGAGGGTAAAAGGGGTCAAATATGTGGTGATGGAAGGAGAACTGCCTCTGGGTGGTAAACACACAATGTGATTTATAGATAATGCAATACAGAATTGTACACCTGAAATCTATGTAACTTTACTAACAATTGTCACTCCAATATACTTTAATTTAAAAAAAAGAAATATTTCCTATTATTGTTATTAACTTGAAAGGGAAACAGAAAGAAAATAAGTGGTAAAATTGGAAAAGATACTGTCCTAGAAGGTAAGGAAAGAGAAACTTCGAGAGACAGGAAGTACACAAAGCATCAAATGCTGTAAAGAGGTTAGGAGACAGGCCTCAGACAGATCTGATTGGTTTATCTGCTTCAAGGTCATATGCGGAGTAGTAGAGGCAGCAGCCAGGCTGTGGCTGGTTGAGGAAAGAGTGGATATTGAAGAAGTAAAGTCAATAATAGCCAAGTATACTCTCAAATGGTTTGTTGGTGAAGAAAGCAGGGAATATTGGCTAAAGAAGATGTCAGTGGGATGTGGTTTTTGATAAATGTTGGTTGCTTAGGTAGGAGAGCTGGGTAATTTTCTATGCTGAAGACAAAAGGCAGGGAACAGGACAGAACTGCTAGAACAAAATTCTTGAGAATGAAGAGATAGGTGATGAAATCTAGAGCTTAGGGGAAACTGGCCTGAAAGGCAAAGAGACGTCTCTTCCACAGAGGCAGGCGTAGACAAGGAACAATCACACCTATAATTCTCATGTGAGAACATAAACATCACCATGAGGTGGCAGATATAATACACTATTGACAGTGAGAGAGCAATGGGACAGAGTATTTGAGGCTCTAGAAAATTCTAAAATGTTTGTAATAGGGAATAGGAGAAACATCAAATTCTGGATACATAAAATGTATATTTTACAGGTGTCACTGAGGGCCAGACTGAGGTTGGAACCATGAATTTATAGTGGCTCCAATACATGTGGTATCATGATTTTCCCCAACTGGCTCAGAGGTCTAAATGTAGGAGCAGAGAAACCAGAGTGGAGTTGATTCAGAATGTGCAATGGCCAAGGAAAGGGATTTATGATACCAACAAGGGAATAGCCATCTAGACTGGATAGGATTAACAAATGAACAGAAAAAGAGAAGATTGTTAGGTGGTGGAAGGTAGACATAGACAACACAAAGAGTCCCAAAGACAGTAGAGAACAGATGAAGGAAGTGAGAGATGGAATGATAGAAATTCATGGTCAGGGAAGAAAATCCTGAGTTTGTAAAAGTCAAGGAATTGGATAGTGTTCTGTATACCGACCACACAGAATAACAGTAGGACTTAGGGAAGGAGACAGAACTGCAAGTCATGTGCCTAAGTCATCAATGAATGTGAAGAGAGACTAAGGGGGCCATGATTGACAGTGGGGTTTTGGTATGGGTGTGGAATGCGGAGGGTTGGGATGGTATAGCCAAATAGCATGCTTCTTTAGAGAAATATGAAACTGGAGGAAGAATAATGATTTGAAAGCAACAATGAATAAGTATGAGAAAGGTCACATTGCTCTAATTTCAGGGTAAGACTTAAGAAAAATATGTTGGTATGGAGGTTCCTCAAAATTAAAAATAGAGCAACCATATGATGTATTATAGCAATTCCACTTCTGGGAATATATCCAAAAGGAAACAAAAACACTAACTTGAAAAGATATTTGAGACCCCATGTTCAATAACAGCATAATTTACCATAAACAAGACGTGAAAACAATGTAAGTGTCCATCAGTGGATGAATGGAAAAAGAAGTGATGGTATACATACACTGAAATATTATTCAGTCATAAAAAATGAGGAAATCCCACCATTTGTGACAATATAGATGGACCCCGAAGACATCATGATAAATGAAGTAAGTCAGAGAAAGACAAATACTGTATGTTCTTACTTATATGTATAATATAATTTTCAAAAAACACAAAACCCATTAAAGAAAAAAGAACAGATTTGTGGTTACCAGAGGTGGGGGGTGGAGGATGGGTAATTGGAAGAAGGTAGTCAAAAGATAAAACTAGTTATACGATAAATAATTGCTAGGGATGTAATGTATAACATGATGACTATAGCTAACACTGATATATAGAAAAGCTAAAAGAGTAGATCCTAAGAATTCTTATCATAAAGAGAATATTTTTATCCTTTTTATTTTAGCTATATGGATGATGGATGTTAACTAAGTCTACTGTGGTGATCATTTCACAATGTATGTAAATCAAACCACCATTCTGTCTGTACACCTTAAACTTATACAGTGCTATATGTCAATTATTTCTCAATAAAACTGAAAAAAAAAGTAAATAAAATAGGTAAGATGGTTAAAAAGAAGAAGGAAAGGAAAATGTGTTGAAGTCCATGTAAGAGAAACTCCAGGCAAATGCTACCCCCTGGGGAAACCAGGCTTCAGTTAGGGCAGAAGACAGGGACAGAACTCTGTAAAGAGACTGAAAATATGAGACTGTTTGTGGGCACGGACAGGAAAGCTCCAATGTTGTGATGCAAAGGGTTGAAAGGGGTGGTGTGTGGAAGGGAAAAGGGAGAGGAATCAAAGCAGGACAGGGATTCAGGGATATGCCTAGAGGAGCGGTAATGACACAAAGGCATGGCTGCCAGGGTGTGATGTGAAGCCTGGCAGAGGCCACTGACTTCAATTGTCCAAAAGAAACTTTGGAATTAAGTTGTTTTGATGCTAGAAAACCAGGGCATTTGCTCAGGGTTCCAAACAGTATGTTAGTGAAAATATGTTGCCGCCAAAATAATATTTTTCCGGGTGTGCACAGTGGAATTTTCTTTTACCAAAAATGCAACTCATGGTGGAAGTTACAGTGACTCCACTGATAAATAAGAGGGCACAGATCTCTCTTGGTGGCACCAACTACTGCCAAAACTGGTCAATCAAGCTGCCCCAGCTCACATAGTCAGCTAATGATAAAGCTTATATCCAACAGCTTTACCTGATGGAATCAAAGTCTTGTACCAGCTTGGCTCTATATAAAGCAGACCATCAATAACTCTTCTATTTCTCAGGGTCATGATAGGGAAAGAACAATTGAGTTAATATTTGCAAAAGCAATAAACTTTACTAGTGGAAACACACCATACAGATATTAGTGACTACCACTACTAAATAATTTATGATATGCAGTTTAAGATATGTACTAGAAATAATATATGAAGTGCAATAGCGTGGGGTGGAGAGGTAGAGCCAAGCCCCATGGGGAGTGATTTGGCAAACATTCTTGGAGGAGGTGAAATTGGAGCTTCCTTCCAATGATTTGTTTCGTCTTCTCCAATGATACCTATATTCTAGATGCTCAGACATACCCTGCTTATCTCCATTTCAACTAAGCTGAGGTAATTCAGCCTTCAGTAGAGAATGGGGTGGGGGACCAGAAACCAGGCAAGGCCTCACTAAACTAACTTAGGCAGGTATGGGATGGAAGAACAAAACCCACCTACCTCACAGGCCATAATCTTCCCTTGACAAAAACATCCCTTCCCGCTCCAGCTCAGCTCTTGGGACCTGACCTCCTTTTCAAGCTTGTGGTCAGCTGCTTATCGGGCCTGACCTCCTCCAGCTGGATCTTGTTTTTGACTTGGCGCCTTTCATTTCAGCTGTTTCCATTTTAGGGCTCTGTTCCTGGTTCTTGAAAGCAAACTAGCCAAGCCCCTTCCCTCACTGCAGCCAAAGGCAAAGAGATTGTTTGGGGGCGTCATGGACCTAAGTGGGACAAAAGATAGGTGTCCGTCATGGGTTTTCTGGTAGAGGCTTCATTTCAGTAAAGCTGAGCCACTTCTAGGAGTCAGAGACTCAGAAGAACAGGATTAGATAACCCAACGTGTAAGAACAAGGCAAAGAGAGATTTCAGCAGGAAGAAAAAGGCAAAGGTGTTATTTTTTCAGAGTCACGGAAGGGATGAAAGGTAGCAGAACCCTGAACATCCATTGTCCACTTTCTTTCAATTTTGAGCAGTTGAGCTACTGAGGGGCATTAAGTCAAGCCACATCTATTAATACTATAGAGCTTTTATCCAACTATGAGGCCCAGCGTATACAGAGCCAGAAACCTCCCCATCCTGCCATATAAACAACAAAAACACCAGAAACCTTTCCCAAATTTCTGTGCCACAGATTTGGGGGTGTGCCTCCACCTCCAGGAGCAAGAGGCTTCCTGGAAGGCTAAAGGGGATTTAAAAAAAGCAAGCCTGATTCTTCTTATTGCCCACTCTCATGCCACTGCACGGCCTCCTCCCTCCCCCTTCCCACCCACAGCCCCACCTCCTCCCCAAGGGGCCATAATGGAGCCAAAATCCACTTTGTCAGTGCAAGAGCAGCCCTGACTTCTCTTGCTCCACACACCATGTGACCCTGGAGAACCTCCAGAGCATATTTCATCTGGCATCAGCACTAGAGGTCACCGTGACCCAAAACTTCCTGCATTCTCAGGCCTGGCAGCCCCTGCCAAAGCCAGTGGTGGCGGGGGAAGGAGAGCGCCGCTTGGGGGGAGCCGACCGACTGTGGCGTCGGCAGCCCTGTCTGCCAGCAGACAGCAGCACTGGTTTTCCACTGCAGGCCCTTCATTGGACTTGGCCAGCTTTGCTCCTTTCCTGGGACCAAGTCAACAAGCTGAGAGCTGAGGAGCTCTGGCACACAGAGTGAAGCCATTTCTGTTTGCATGCACACCAGGCAGCAGCAGCCGTGCCCAGTGGCCTCAGGGCCGGATTTCCCACCTGTCCTACCTGCTGGGTACTGCAGGAGGACAGGGTTAAGGAGAACTTCCAGGGATTACTGTTCCTTTTTTTTTTTTTTTTTTTTTTCTATATAGGGAAAAACAAATCCTTATAGAGGCCAGAAGCTTCATGTTGAATTTGCTCAGAGTGAAAGACAATGAAAGTGAACCTCTGAGACCCAAAAACTATTTTAGTATTGGTTTACAGGGTCCCCTTCCATATAAGAATCATAAAGTTTTAGGGCTAAGAAAGATCATAAACCACCCAAGTCAGTAGTTCTTTATTCAGTTTGGTAAAGAGACATTTAAGTAACTGATGAAAACAACCCACTCCCTGCCCTGGGGGAAAAAAAAAATAAATCTAGGGACATACAAGATATTGCCCACAATGTTGGAAGTGGAGAGACTCCTGGAGCCCATCTGTGGATGTTCTTGTCTGCCTCCAGCACTGTTCCTTCCCCCATCAGCTCTCTCATTTTGCAGAAGGGGAAATGTGAGACCCAGAGAGGATGCTGACTTTTTCAAAGACTAAGGCTAGATGTGGTCCTGCTAAACTCAGATCTGACTCAGAGTCTTTATGGCAGAATGCATCACCTCCCCTCACCCCTGAAGCCCCTCTTCCCTTTGTCTTGTTTTCTTTACTCTTACTGTCTCTCCTTTTTAAATTTGTTTCCCTTTCTTGCTTTCTCTCATTAGTTCTTTTTTCTTTCATTCTCATTCTTTCTTTTCAAGCCTTGTTTCCTTACCCTACTCTAGTTTCTTCTTTCTTTCTGCCCTGTGCCTCAGGCATCCAATCAATTGATCAGCCTTAGCTCTGTGGTCCTGTGAATAAGGTCACTGGCTTCTACTGAATTAAAAGGTATAATGTTTATACAGAGGAAAGAATGAAATTGTAGAAAAGTAGTGAAATCAAGGAGAAAATCTTGTCTCTTTCCCCAAATCTTCAGTATACAACTAGTGCAAATGGGTCTTTTCACCCTTACTAAAGAAAAGACAATACACAAAGGGAAAGAAATACATAAATCAATCCTGTAGAAAATATCATCCAAGGACCTTTGGGGAAACTCTGAGACAATTTGAGGGGGTCCACAGGTCAAAACTCTTTTCATCATAATGCTAAGATATTAGTTGCCATTTTTCATGTTAACGTTTGATCTAATGGTGCAAAAACCACAGTGGGTAAAATTTGGGGGGCCTTAGCACATATCAAGCCATTGAAACCAAATTGGACCCATGATCATTATAATCTTTATTTCCATGAACAACAGTATATAAAAATAAATAAATTTCATTTAAGAATGCACTTAAAGAAGGTGTTAAAATAATTTGTTTTATTAAATTTGAACCCTGAGTACACATCTTTTTTCTATTACATGAAAAAATAGAAAACGTGCATAAAGTACTTCTGCATACTTAAGTATAATAGTTGTCTCAAGGAAAAGTAGTTATGCAATTGAGATGTAAGCTGTACCAATTTTTTTTTCCAGTTTTACCTAGAAGAATGACTAACAAAGTATGGTTGTTTAAACCTGTGTATTTGACAGATACTCTCTTAATAATAAACAAAGTGAGGTTGTCACTTCAATGGCACAATTGACAATATCTTTTGCCGATCATAAATTCAAGCTTTAAATAAAAAAATGATAAGACTGTTGGAAAATGTGTATCCACCACCATAAACTTAACTGCTTCTTAATACTTCAATCTTTTCTGATTAGATCTGTGATAATAGTGACAGATGTGATTATTTGCATTTTGGAATGAAACGTGTCAATATTTGAAAGATCAGTGTGTCAGTGAGCCAATATTTTCCAAATGACCGATGTATGGTGTTACAGAACCATACATGGGAAAAACATCCACTTAAAATGCAAGATATGCTAGTGGATTTTAATATAACTGAGTACAAAATGTTCATTAATATGGTTCCAGATGCCACAATGCAACTAAATTTTAAGAAACTACCATGTATTACGTCGTAGCAAAGAAAAATGTCTACAATGATCTGAAAACACTATTAAACTATTCCGTTTTTCAACTGTATATCAGTATAAAGCAGATTTTTTTCCCTCTACTTTAGCTAACAACATATTATTACAGATTGACTAAAATAGAAGATAAGTGCCAGGCACTCCGGGAGATTAGCTCTTACAGTCTAGATCCACCTCACACTCTAGTAGGAAGATAAGACATTCAGCTCAACAACAGCACAAGTACAGGAATGCCACTGGAAAGAAGAAATGAAGTGCCACCAGAGCTCCACTTGGGTTGGAGGAAAGAAGGGATAGAAAAGTCTTCCCAGCAGAAATAATAGTAGAGAAGTCTGAGTAAAAACTGAACATTAAGGGAACAAAACTCAAAAAGAGGCAGATGGGATGAGGAGAGGTCGGTGCCTGCCAAGACGAGGGACAAGCATGGAGACAGGAGAGCAGAGAGTATATTGAGTAGAGAACAAGCATTCCATTAGGTGCAACTGAGATACTGTATGCAAAGCCTCATGGGAGAAGCCTCTTATACTGTTGGTGCTCAATAAACATTTACCGGATGAGTCTATGTATGAAAGCAATGATGAATAAGCCATGGGTGGGTTTAGCTGTCTTATCACCCCATCTTCCTACAGTATATGTGAAAAAATTTTGTGGATAAAGCTGATAGAGGCCAAGAAAAGTGAGATGATTCATACCAAGTGCAAATCAGAGGCAGAGCTGGGCACTGACCAAACTCCCTTCTCCGGGTTTCAAAGTCTCCTTCACCAGACAATTCCTTCTGAAGTCAGGTGTCTGCCCCAACTTGGGAAGGACACTGTCTGAATAAAAAGATGACAGACACGAGCCTTGAGATTCATCATCTGAAGCATTTCTTCTGAACACACACTGCCTGATAGGAGCAATGGGATTCAGAGACGAAAAAGATGTTGCTCTTATCCTCACAGTCTCTTGAATAAGACATTCAGGGGAGAAAGAGCCATCTGACCACGACTGAGCAAGCACAGTGCTATTCTAAGTGTAGAACACAGAGGAGCTCCACCTAAAAGCTGATGAAGCTTTTGAGAGGGGATAGAGAAGACAGAAGTGATTCAAGAGATTTTTAAAAGATGAAGATTGATTAGATACAGAACACTCCTTCATGAATTTGAAGGCTCCTAAAGGGCTATGAGTCTGTCTGCTTTGTCTCTGGATCCCCAACACCCAGCACAGTGCCTGTTACAGCAAAGACATTCCATAAATATCTGATGAGCTATTCTGAGGGAGATATGGGTGAGAGAGACATGCTTCCAAGACCTAACTTTTTTCACCTTTATTGAGATACATTTAAGGTGCACGGCATGATTTGATCCATGTGTGTATTGCAAAAAGATTGCCACACTAAGGTTAGTTAACACCTCCATTCCCTCATATAATTACCATTTTGTGTGTGTGTGTGTGTGTGTGTGTGTGTGTGTGTGTGTGGTGATAACATTTAAAATCTATTCTCTTAATAACTTTCAAGTATACAATGCAATATTGTTAATTACAGTCATGATGCTCCTATTAGATCCAAAGAACTTATTCCTCTTATAGCTGGAAGTTTGTACCATTTGGCCGACATCTCCTCATTTCCCCTACCCTTCAGCCCCTGGCAACCACAATTGTATTCTCTATTTCTCTGAATTCAGCTTTTTTAGGTTTCACATGTAAGGAGAACATACAGTATTTGTCCTTCTATGTCTGACTTCTTTCGCTTAGCATAATGCCCTCAATGTTCATCCATGTTGTTGCAAATAACAGGATTTCCTTCTTTTTATGACTGTATAATATTCCAATGTAAATATATACATATTTTCTTTATCCTTCGAAACATTGATGGACACTTATGTTGTTTTCATGTCTTAGCTATTGTGAACAATGCTGCAGTGAACATAGGGGTGGGTGGAAATACCTCTTCAAGAGAGTGATTTCATTTCCTTTGGATGTATACCCAGAAGGGTTATTCTGGATCATAAGCTAGTTCTATTTTTATTTTTTATTTTTTATGAACCTCCATAATGTTTTCCATAGTGGCTGTACCAATTCACATTCTCACCAATAACGCACAAAGTTTCCCTTTTCTTCACAGGCTTATCAATACTTGTTTTCTCTTATCTTTTCAATAATACCTATCCTAACATGTTTAAGGTACATATCACTTTGTTTTGGTTTACATTTTCCTGATGATTTAGGAGGTTGAACATTGTTTCATGTACCTGAGGTCCATCTCCAAAACCCAAATTTGAATTAGCTACACATTATCTATGCTCTTGTCGAGGACTCCCCATTGTCCCGTTCCCCGCCATAGCAATCATATCAGTCATATCTGCCACTGGCAGACAGCCTCTCCTGGACTGGCAATCAAAAGGTAAAAAGTGTCCTGTTTCACTACAGACAGAGCCTTTTAGATACTCAGAACAAAGAAGATAGTAGCCACTGCAGATCAAGTCTCTGTTTCACCTTCGTGCAGCCTCTCTCATCTCTCTCTCTTTCAACAGGCAGGGGACAAAAGAATTGCATTGGCATCCTAGTCATGAACCAGAATCTCTGTAAGAAAGGCTACAATCAATATACATGACACAAGACTGATATGATGCCCTGGAACTGAGGGAACATCTGCAAAACTAATACCAATCATTTCCTAAGGTCGCGCATTACACTCCCACAGGATGGATGGGCCTACTCCCCACTTCAACCAGAGCGAGGAGGAAGTCTTCAGTGATGGATGATAACAAGGAGATTATCACCCCTGAAGGAGGGGTGTTACGCAGTTCTTCCACCACTTCTCACGGCACTGACATGCAGAGATTCAGCCTTACCCATTATCTCTAAAAATGCCCATATTTGAAACACTTCCCCTTTTGGGATTGGCTGCCAAGACAAGTGACACCATGACAAAATTAATTAGGCCTGGGTGAATTTTAGTGTCATAACTCACAGAGCTGTGTTTGTCAGAACAAATGACACAAACTTAAGATTCAAGCAGAAATCATTTAGAAGGTGGAGGAATTTTGGCAGGATAAATAGCCAGTCAAATTCCAAACCCAGACGTGAAGGAGGCCAGTCAACCCAAGACTTCCTAAGCACCCTTTAAAGGGGAATCTCAAAGCACTTTGAATAGACATTTTTTGTTGAGAAACAAAGCTTTAAAAGCTGGGCATTCAGAGGCCTAATAGAGTGAAGAGGAGAAGGAGGGGGCAATTATGGAGCGTTAAAAAATTATAAGAAAGGACTAATTATACTGGAAAATGTCTACTCATCCTGTGAGATCCAGGTGGAGGTTGCCTGTCCTGGATTTCCACTTACTCAGGCAGAGTGCAGCCCCCTCTCTACTCACCTCATTTAATACACTGTTACAACACAAAATACGTATGCTATTTCCCACTCTGTCTCCCTGTACAAGAACTCTGATGGCCCTGAACTCAGAGACAGGGTAGAATTATGTTTGTGTCCCAAGGCTTGAGCCAGGGCTAGGCTCATAGTAGGAGCTCAGTTTGTTCAGAGGTTATATTTTGTGTGAGACTCAAGTGGCAAACAGAATTATGAACAATTGATTAAAAGTCAAGTAGACCCAAACAAAACCAAAGCCCCAAGGGCTGCTCTGGCCATGCCCTTTGTGTTAGTTGTCTTTCTTTACCAAAAATAATACTGTGTGATCATAATTAAAGACAATTAGAATGGCTCCTGGAGGCACATTAAATATCAAACTCTAAAGAAAGAGATTTTGATAAATACAGAAAATTGGGATTGTGGTTCCTTGGAAAATAAATACTTTTAAAAAGAGGGGCAACATTTTTAGGAATGTGAGCTTCAAATTTCCCAGATGCCATCATGTGGAAAATAGTGACCTGAGCCCAAAATAGAGATGGCTTCACCTGTCTTCCCATTGTCCATCCACATTCTGAAAATTACAGAAAAAGAATCCTTGAGATGAAAGATCACATTAAGCTGCAAATTCAAATCAGTTAGGTTCCAAGATTTAAATGGCTTCCTCTTTGGTTTCTAAGTAAAAATTGGCAATAAAACCCTTTGAAGCCCACAAAATAATAGACAGTTTTGTTCGGCTCATAGAAGCAACCCATACAACAAAGAACAAGATGTCTCTCCAATAAACTTGTGAAAATCTGCTTTTTTGCAAGCCAATATTAATATTCCTCCTGTTCTCCTGGGTTATGTCTGTAAGGTCATTACAGCCAGTTCTCTCTCTGAATGGTAAAGGCTACTCAATTAATCTTCCTGTTTACAAAGATTTGAAAGCATTTAAAGAAGGGTCAAAAACTAACACCAAACAAAATGCAGCTAACTTCCCCACTGTTGTGTAATTTTTACCTTCACTCATGTTTTCCTTCCTCTTTTCCATGTCCCTTCTTTTGTTACTCTGTCTCCCTTATATCTCCTTTTGATTTATTCTTTCTTACCTTCTCTTTCTTTCTCTCTCATTATTTTTACTCTGTTCCCTTTCCATTATACAGGGTTTGGCTTTGGAGTATTATCCAATTATCCTGGAATAGTTGGGCTATTTTGTTCAGACAAATATCTGTATCTTCAGCATCTTTCCATTTACTCACAGAAGTGAGAAAGAAAAGAGGATATGATTGGAATAAATTGTGTTCCTCAATCCAAATAAGTTAAAAGGCACTAAAAACAAAGACAGGAAGAGTTGATGTGGTTTGGATTTTCAAAGTTTGGACAAGTTCCATCCATTAAATGCGTTAATACACGTAGAACTTACACAGTACTGTTCATGCCCTGGGCACGCAAAAGTGTTATTTCATGGTAATTATTAGCTATGCTGGTCAGCCCTACCTCCATCTTGTGCCAAACAGTTGGTAGCAGTGGTTTTTCCCAGCGGCTCAAAGCAGTGAATATCAGCTCTGAAGATACAGGGACCAAATATAGAACCTCCATACCTGCTATTCAAGCTGCTGTGCACTACTTTGAGCAGTAGGCCTGCTCCTCACCCAAAGTTACAGAGGCAGATAAGCAACTAGTAACTCTGACAATCAAGAATTTTAAAAGGAGAAAAGAAAAAGAAAGAAAAATGAAAAGAAAAGGCAGGGAAGGGAAACATTTAAGAAAACCAACACCAGAAAAGAGAAGACACAAACTTAGTATTATAGTCATTCTAATTGTACGTATCATGTCTTAATAATACTAACACAAATATTAGCAGTCATGAAACAAAGGTAATAGAGCATACAGAGGAAGACATTTAAGATTAATTATTAATATCTTTAGAAGGATTGAAAAGGATATCACCTCCATGGAGAGGTAGCAACCAGATCTTTGCTTCTCAAAGTGTGGTCCATGTCCCCATGACCAGGGCAGCTTGTTAGTAGTGCAGAATCTCAGGCCTCACCCCAGAATGACTAAAACAGAACCTGTAGTTTCACAAGACCCACAGGTGATTTGTATGCTCATTGCCATTAGTGGAACACTGTGCTAGAGGGCTTGGCATTTGAAATTTCAATTATTGAAAAAAAAAACATACAAAGATTGGTAGTTGGAAAAGCAGAAATAGATTCAGCTGAATTGAAAATCAGTGAGTCAACAGCCCCAGGTGAGGTAGTGTCTTTTATCACTGAATCTGAGCTCTTATTGGCAAAAGAGCTCTTATTGGCTCTTATTAGACATTGGGAGAAAATAAAGGAAAACATAATTTTCTTAGAATCCTATACTTGATATATGAATGACCAGTGAAATAAAAGAGCAAAATAAAGATGTATTTAAGATTGCAAAGATTCAAAAAAGTTACTACCCTTATGCCCTTGGAGGTGGGGCAGGGGGAGGTGTGGTGAGGGGGGTAATGAAGCTATCTAAAAGAATTGTGTGAAACACAAAATAAATGAAAGAATAAATAATGTACAAGATACAAGAATGAGTGGTAAGTAAATAAAGTAGAAAACCTACAGTAGGTTTAAATAACACTTGATGCATCATTTAAAAATATTTAGAAGTGAATATTTGTAACTAAAATCCCAGATAATCTCAAAATGGCACATAGCAAAGGGAAGAGAGAGACAAGGGAAGAAAAACACTACTCAGGTTCTTGTCTCACTTAGGAGATAATAGACATATTGAGTAACTCTAAATAGTAATGGCAAAACATGTTTAAATGTGTATGTCATAAAAGACTGCATGCTGCATGATTCCATCTATGTGTAACTCTAGAAGAGACAAATCTAATCCATAGTGACAGAAAGCGTATCAAAGACCTGGAGCTGGAGTGGGGTGAGGAGTGGGGAATGGAAGATGTATTGTATGGGAGTGGTACAAGGTATTTTGGGGTGATGAAATGTTTTATATCTCAATTGTAGTGATGATCAAATAGGTATATAAATTTGCCAAAATTCATCAGAATGTATGTTTAAAATGGGTATATATTATATGTAATTGATATTTCAACAAAGTTGATTCGTTATGTGTTACATATACAAAGGTAACCGTTAAAAGAATAAAAATTAAATGAACAATTTTTAAAACACTAGACGAAAAGGGGTGGAGGGAAGCTTAACTAGCTCAACAAATATAAGTGGGGTGGAAGACAATGCATAATAATAATAATAGCTAACATTTATTCACTTCTCACTCTTGCTCAGGCAAAGTTTTAGATACTTCACGTATCAAAATTTCCTTAATAATCCCTACAAGAAGTTGATGAATTAAGCATGATTATAGTCATTCTCATTTTATTGATGAATAAACTGAGGCCCACAGGATTTACGTAACTTAACCCATTTTGAACATCTAGTATGACAGAGCTGGGGTTTCAAACCAGGTCATATAACATTTTGTTATATTGCTTTTCATAGTAAATAGAAAACATAAAGGAAAATGGAAGAAACAATCACATATATATCACTAATCTAAGCAAAAGCGTTTGTAATAAACTTTCCTATTATAAGTTAGACACTAAAATTTGTTGAAAAAAATAAAGCTTAGTTACAAGATATTTACAAAAGACATATCTAAAATAAGATCCAAGGCAGTTGAAAGTGATATTGAATGTATTTAAAAGATCAACCAGGTAAATGCTAAAAATGAAAACAGGCATATTAATGTTAATATAAAAGACAGAATTCAAGGTGAACATATTTTAAGATATCAAGGAGGAATATTTTTATTTGATAAAATATACAATTAACAAAAATCTATCATTAATCATCTATGTACCTAATAAAACAGACTCAAAATATGTAATGCATAAACTATGACAAAGCAAAAACTTAGTGAAAGATTTCAATACATCTCTCTCAAATTCAGGTAAACCAAAAGCATATAAGAACCTGAATAATTCAACTAACAAAATATATGTTCTTTCTAAACATTTTATATATTCACAAAAATTAATCTTTTATCAGGCCACAAAGAAAGTGTAGTAAATTGTGTAATGCAATAATTATCTAGATCAGATTTTCTGACCTTAATGTAATGTTACAAAATAACAGCAATGTGTACCATCTTCTTCAAAAAAGGAATATATACTTCATCCAATCACCTATCAACCAAACAACTCAAGGACACTTTGGTTGTTTCCATGTCTTGGCCACCACAAACAGTGCTGCAATGTACATAGGGGTACATATATCTTTATGAATAAATGTTTTCAAATTTTTCATGTAGATACCCAAAGTAGGGGTTGCTGGGTCATATGGTAACTCTAGTATAACTGGTGTGAGGTTGTATCTTGTGATTTTGATTTATAGCTCCCTAATAGCTAGTGAAGTTGAGTATCTTTTCAAATATCTGTTGGCCATTTTCAATAAATGGTGCTGGGAAAATTGGAAAGCTACATGCAAAAGAACGAAACTAGACTGCTATTTTTTACCATACATAAAAATTAACTCAAAATGGATCTAAAACCTAAATATGAGAGCTGAAACAATTAAATACATAGAAGAAAACAGGTACTAAACTTATGAACCTTAAACTTATAAACTTATAAATTTGACCTCAAAGGTAAGGGACAGAAAAGCAAAAATAAATGATTGGGACTATATGAAACTAAAAAGTTTCTACACAACAAAAGAAACCATCAGCAAAACAAAAAGGCAACCACCAAATGCAAGAAGATATTTGCAAAAAATGCCTCTGCTAAGGAGTTAATATCCAAAATATATAAAGAACGCACACAACTCAACAACAAGTAAAAAAACAATCCAATTAAAAAATGGGGAGAGGACTTGAATAGACACTTCTCCTGAGAAGATATACAAATTGTTTTGTTTTTTAAATAGACAGCCTCCTATTTTATTCTGTAAGACTAGCAAATTCTGATTTTAAGCCATAGAGCGTTAGTTCCAAAATTAGTCAGTTGGACTTATGAACATAGATGAAGAAATCCCAGACAAAATGATCCTAATTGTACCTTTCACAAAAAGGCATTACATATCTGAGAGAGAAAAAGAAAATACGTTAGGGATTGGAGAGACCTCAGTGTTAATTTAGTCTAATCATCTCACTTTAAAGAAGAGTTTGATTTCAAATGGGGGAAATTATTTTCTCAAGAATCATAGAAAATTACACTAACTTACCCTCCTAAGTCAATTGTAAGACTTTATTCCCTACATGAGAGGTTCTTTAAAGTCTTATGTTCCTCACTTCCTCTCACCTCACACATAAATCACAAATACTCTATGTATAAAGATTGAGTATAAAAAATGGTCTGAAAATATACAGATAATAGAAGGTTTATTAATGGCTTAAGAATATTTACAAATAACTGAAATAAAGTTGGGATTTTTAGAAACAACCCTCACATTTGGGGTCAAAGAGAATATCTGTGACCTTTCTCCATTATAGTCAAAATACTAGGGTCCTTACACCATGGCTCTGATTTGTTGTAAGAATTAAAGTGTTCTTGTGGGTATCTGGAAGTCTCCCAAATTTTCTTGGCATGTGTTACCTGTCTTGATTTCTTTTCCTATTCTGGGAGCCAATGGAGAAGGAACAAAATTTCTATATCAAGAAAACTTCAGAGTATGTGATATACTTAAAAACCATGAGATTCACAGCTTAAAAGCTGTAAATAACTTTCCAGCGTCCGAAAAGCAGAGGGAAGTGGAAAATAGAGAAGATCAGAGAGTAATACTTCCTGACCATTAAGATTAAAAATATGTGGTTCAGCATCATTGCTGTTTTTATTGACTTATTCATTGAGCAAATTAATTTGGAGTATGCACTATGTGCTAGGTTCTATGATAAATGTCATATGATGTAACAATTACAATTAGTTACATCCTTTAAAATATGTTTTTTCTTTTTCTGGATAAAATTCAAGAAGCAGAATACAAATGTTTCCCATATAGTAGTCATTCCTGTAAACACAAGGTTCTCCTGAAGCAGTTTGGTCTTTCTACAGCAATGGCTGAAGTGGACTTGAATCAAATTTGATATAGTCCTCTCTCTAAAGTGTCTACTATTTGGTAAGAGGGAAATACACAAAGAATAGCAACATAAGAAAGGATGAGATTGGCATAAGTGAAAGAAGTGTTCAGAAGAGGAGAAAGACTACTTTCTGCTGGAGAGATAAGAGGTTCAAGGAGAATATGGGATTAGCAATGACCTCAAAGAATAGGAGATGAAGAAAAGTGTTTCAAGCCGATGATCCAGCACAAACAAACAAACAAAGAAAAGATAGGAATAGGAAAGCACAAGGCACACCCATTTACTCCATTTAAAAGTTATTAGGGGATAAAATTAAAAATATGATTTGAAAATAGATCATTGAGGACCCAGAATGCCAAGCGGAAGGTGAAAATGTTACCATCTAAATTCGTCTTATATCACCTCAAGCCAAGGAACAAATCACTTATTAAATGCTTGAAGAAAATCTTATGTCTTCATAATTCTTTTTTATTAAGATCAAAATAAATGAAATAAATCCTTATAGCCAAGTATGGGTGAATTTTTTCTTCAATTAGTTTCCTAAAGGTAACAATATTTCTACCTGCAAACTTTTCATTGTGGGTCAGGTCACTTATTCTTAGGCAGGGAAACTCTTTCAACTATAAAGTTACTGGTGCTATTCTTAAACTGGGAAGAAGGTTGGGATCTCAGTATAAATGTTTACTTTAATTGGTCCACTATTTGAACCCACTTTTCAGATGACTCTTGAATAAATTAAGGAGTGTTAGTTTTTAGCCTTTGTGGGGAGGGGACTACGGATTGGAAATCTCTCAGAAGACAATGAGCCAGCTCATCAACAATCACCAGACAGACTGGGCAGTAGTGCAGTATCCAGCTACTGGAGTTCTATCATAAACACACACATAAACACACTGAAAAAAATACAAAACATTAATGCCAACCATGCTCCATCACCACCAGCCATATTTCCCTTTTATTCCCAGATACTACGAGACAGATTGCATATCTTTGGATGGTGGAAATCGCTTACTTTGGAGTATTTCCTTGACAGACTTACACACCCTAAGGCATTCCGTGTCCTTCATACTACTCCACCTGTAGCACCATAATTTACATATGCCCCACTTGGTAATAAAGCTGATTACTTGTTTGTTTTGTTTTTGCTTTTTACGTCTAGGCTGTACTGCTTCATAATTTACATAGTTGTGCACAAAATTACTCAATCTATGTGCCTTCTTTTGTTAAACAGCCTAATAATACAGCATTCGGAAGACTGCCGTATGGATCACTTGAGAAAATGCTTGTGATGGTGCTTGCTAAAGAGAGTACACATCTTATCTGCCACTGCAATTTAACATACTTTATTAAGCAGCTACTATTTATGAGGTGATAGACAAAAATGTGGTGGCCTTCCTCCAGGGATGGAAAGTCTCTCTCGAAACACTGGGTAAGATCAAGTGCTGTTAATTATATGTAGCACCAGTGTAGACTTACTAAGTACCTTGTTTTGTTGACATCAAGTAATTACATAAGACAGAGAAACGACAGCTTTATAAAACTCGTATCAGTTTAGGCCACACCACAGTGTTCTGCCTGGGCAGTGGGAGGAATGCGAGGCCTCAGAAAAGTAAAGGAGAGATGGCAATTCTGAGAAAGCGGCACAGTAAGAGAAATCTTACTTAAGAAATAGCTGCTTTCTCTAGAGGCTGATTAGGAATAAAAGAAGTTATATTTAGTCTAATTAAGCAAATGCTACTTCAATTAGTTTGAAGAAAATTTAAGTTGCAAAGGCGGAGAAGACCCTTGGACTTTCTTCATATTTTTGTCAGAGAAAGAGATGGGAGATCTTGCTGACAGAAACGTGAAGAATGACTGCCTGAGAGGAATGCTGAGACAAACGAGTAATAAAACAGCTAAAGAATGGTGTCTTTTTAAAGGATGTCTCCTTATTTTTATGAAAGACTACATATTGAGGACAAATTTTGGGGGTTTCGCAAGTTCTCTTGACAAGTTCAAATTTGTTGGTCATTTCTGTTTTGTACACTTTACAAAGTTAAATTTTTATTTATAGATAGATACTGCCTGTTTTCAGAATATCTAGCTAATAATACAATAATAGCGGGCACCACCTACTGAGCACCTACTATATGCCCGGTGCATTATATGTTTCTCTTTAATGATGTGTCACTATCCTCATTATACAAACGAGGAAGTTGAGGGTGATAGAGATGAAGAAACTTGTTCAAAGTCACACTGTCCGTGAATGATAAAAGTAGAATTTGAAGGTGGACCTGCCAAACATCACAAGCAATGACATCATTATAATTCCATGTCTAGAATTTATCAATAGGAACCTGACATAGACACTTGGAAAATATTTGTCTAATTAACTGGCAAAAGAATCATAAATTTAGGAGATGAATAATGTTGGACCTAAGAGGGATCTTTCAGGTCAAATCCAAACACTATTTCACAGACTGCAAAATATAGATCTTGAATAGAGAAGATGACTTGTCCAAGGCAACAGAGTAAGTCTGTGACAAAGCTGAGAGAGAAATGTAAGTCTCGGGACTGCCACTCCAGCTGTTCCTGGGGCTCCTTGGACAAACCAGGCACCAGGCCTGTGAGCTGCTCAACCAGCCACAGTGACCATGAAGCACCTACCCTGGACTTCCCTCTCCTTCGCTGGGTTCTGCTAGGTCTCCTCTGTTGCCTCACTGCTGCTGCTCCAGCTCTTGTTAGTAGCCAACATCCAAGCCAGAGTCATCAAAGTTTCCAGGCCTCTGGTTCCAGGGCTGAGCTGGCATCCAGGCAGTGCCAGTGAGAAGTGCCACCTCCCTAGCTCAGTGCCACCCTTGGTCACCTGGACCCCAGCAGTTCTGCTTACGCCAGGAATCTCACAAAATATTTTTTAAATAGACCTGTCACCCTCTGGCCGCCCTCCCCCCACCCCAGCCCTTGTTAATTATAGGCACTCAAACTCAGTCAATGGAAAAATATGAGATGAGCCATGCCATCTTCTGTTTGTCTCTTTTCTTTTCTTTTTTCCCCCCAGGCTTGGTTCCCACCAAAGCTTCATCTGTCTTACCCCAGTTATGTATGTGATTGAACACAAATATAGCTAAATATCTGCTCTGTGTGTGTGTGTGTGTGTGTGTGTGTGTGTGTGTGTGTGTGTAAATGTAGCAGGGATGTTGTAAGCAGTAAAATTTTCTGCTATGCTTGGAATTAATTTGCTGCCCTCACACAGTCACACAGTTAATGGCTGCTACAGCTGCATTTATAGAAGTTCTAACCACTGGAGTTTACCTTTCTGAGTTCAAAAAATTCAAAGTGAATTGTAAAGCTTGAAACAGAATCAGTCCAACCAAATCACTGTGAGTGGCAGGGCACCTGAGAGTACCTCTCTCTGTTGCTCAAGTATAAAATGTCACAGTCTTGAACTGAACTTAGAGTCAGTTGTAGGTGTCACTGTAGCAGAAAGAGTAGGGCCACAGGTCGAGTGGGGGAGGAAGGGAAGGAGGAGGTGACGGAGACAAAGAAGGAAGGAGATGAGGTCGTCCTTTAAAAAAAGTGCAGCTACCAGACCAGCTGGAACTAGATTTCAGGCAGCTGAGAGTAGACCCAGGAAGCCATCATGTCAGTTTAGGTGATCTTTAACTAATTATAATGGATTATATTATTAGTATGGCAGCCGAGAAAAATCTTCACCCCGTGTGGCCATGACGGTCCTGACAAGGGTCAAATAAAGACAAAAATCCCTCCTCCCAACAGGAAGAAGTGGTCAGTGAGGGCCTACCTACGAATGCCTATAATGCCACCCCTAAATCTTGAATACCCCAAGCCCTCATTTTAAGTGTAATAAAGTCTCTTTGTTCTTCATATCAGCTGCTCTTCTCTGAGCCTGCCCACTCTCGTCATCTTGAGAGTGTACTATTCTTTCCTGTTGCTTGCTTGGCTTATTCCATGCATCCTTGAATTCTTTCCTGTGACAAGCACCAAGATCCCATTTTTTCAGCAATATAGGGGCTCCATTCACAGGGGTGCAAATGGATAAAGCCTAGAAAACTGCCTGCAGCCTTGAGGAGTCAGACAGCGGAATTCACCAACTCTTTAACAGTCTGGTCTTCCATCAAGAAGCCTAACATATTTCTAGGTTTTGGTCTCCTGGATGCAGTATATTAAAGAAAAAAAAATGTTCATGCTTTATTCTCCACACATTCATGTTCTGGCTTTTGGAAAGATTTGGTTAATCTTCCCAAATCATGTAAGGCCCAGAGCAGTTAATGATCTGTCACTCACCACTGATAGGCTCCTCCCTGGAGAGACAGATATATGGTCTGCTGTTGCCACTGAGCTGAGTCCCGGTGGAAAGCTTATAATCACATGGTCTCCAACTTTTTATAAATGAGTTTAATACCCTTCAAAATCTCTTTTGATCTGAAAATAGAAATGAGTTGAACAGAGATGACGTCCAGGCAAATTCCAACTCCACAAACAGATAAATACTACCACAAAAAGAAAGTTTCATCAGTATGGAATTACAGCCAAGGAAACCTAAAAAAATGTAGCACCATTAATGTTCTAGGACATGATGTAAATCGTGGCATACAGTTTTCACAAGGAAATAAATAGCGGAAGAGAAGATAGCTATACTGAGTGTGTGTATGTGCATGTGTGTATGTGGTGGTGGATTTTTTTAATGGAAAGAAATGCAACATTACATTTTAAGAAAATTTGAGAGTAGAGAGATAATCTTTGTTACTAACTGATATGGAATGAACCTAGAGAAGTGTTTTCTTGGTCTGTGTTTTCATAATCTTTTCTGTTTCTTTTAACAATTTGTCTTCTATTCTTCCATTGAAGCACACATTTTGGATTACCCATTACATAAGCATACCTTGCCAATTGAGCCATATTTCTGTCCCTGCACAATATTGACTCCCCAGCATGCCTGACTTGTCTTTTCACTTTCCTTCCTAAAATTCTATCTGTCTTCCTACATTTTTTAAAAGCACTGTGTTCATTTCACTGACTCTTCTTCCTCCTTTTGTCTCTTGCCTCTTCAATGACATTTGCCAAGACTAGCCCTTTGCTCTCGTATCAATCCCTCTCCTGTGCATTCTTCCTCCTCATTCATTCTCATGGCTGGCTGATACCCTCCAAAACCCCATTCCCACTTCTGTTCTTTCAACCATGTTCCAATAATATGTCTTCATTGTTTTCCTAGATTTGTCTTTTCATATCTTTCCATTATCTCAAATACAATTCGTCTTCTCTCACCAACTCATCTCAATCACAATTATTCTTCCATTTATCCAGGCTGAAAAATTGGCACCATTTTTAACTTGTTCTTCATATTCACCTCTTATAATTTGAAAATTTTGCTAAACACTTAAGTCTGTGTATTCTTCTCTATACCTGGTGCCATTACCTTGACAAGACTTCCTGGTCCACATGTGAATCATTGCTGTGGCTTCCTTTTCTTTAGTCTTTTCCCATTCCAATCCGCCCTGTATGTCCCTGACAGAAATTCTTCCTTCAACACCATTTCATCATGTCACTCCTCTACTGACATATCTTCAATGATTCTCTTTTTTGCTTAACAATTCTGAAGTTCTCTGTCTGGTTTTCAAAGCACACCATATCATGACCTAATCCCATTTGACTCATTTAATCCTGGTACCACTCATGTACTCTCTGATCTACCCAGACTGAGCTCTGGAAACACCACCTCCTCCCTTTGGTCCTTCCAATCTAGTGATGATTCTTGTTCTCTGGGTTCCCTTAATAGCCTCTGTCTGGTTTCTCTACTCTTCTATCACGGGTGTGACCAATTTCCCACATTAAAATTCCCTCTGATTAAAGATCTTGCATGGTTTCTGTTTCCCTGTCCACACTCAAGGAGGGTTGAACTAGATGACTTTAAACATCCTTTCTAGCTCTAATAATCTGTGTCCATTACTACACGATAGAGTCCTTTATTATATACTGGTAAATCGTGCAATAATTTTTCTCATTCATGCATTCATTTATTCATTCATTCAACAGATGTCTATTTAGCTATACAATGTACATTCAACCACACCAAGTCTTGAAGACTGAAGGGGGGACACAAAAAGAGGTCAGGTACAAAGCATTTATAATCTTGGTGGTAGGAAAAGATATCCATAAACAAGTCAAGCACCAACATAAGGTAGTACTTGGTTAAGTGTTGTGTGAATGCCGCAGAAAATGCTCCAGTTCCATATTTAAACTTTTTGGTCTCAGAAATGAGGTCTTAAATATGTGTTTAGAGGACTGAATTTATGTCTAGAAGGTCAATAAATATCTACTGGTTTATTTTTGCATAAACAAGAAATTGAATGTGGTAATATTATGGCATGGAGAGTGTAGAATGTCAGTCAAAACCTAGAGAGACAGAAAGATTTTTAAGTCCAAGACTCAAACACAAGAATCCTTTACTAAAGGATTATTATATGTTGATATTGGATTAACAATGGAAAGAGATCCCCAAAATGAAAAAAACAAAAACCATTTATTTAGTATTGTTGAAATATGCTAGGTACTGGTGAAAAAAATATGTAAGTCCTAGTTTCTGCCCTTGAGAAGCTTATAGCCTAGTATGGGACACGAACAAGTAAGCAAAATATAACAATACAGTAGGATGATGATGATAATTATGGCTACCTAGTATGTACCAAACATCACACTATCACTTTACTTAAGTTATAAAAACAAAATATTTTAGGTAGATATTATTATCATATATCACATACTATTATTGCACAAAAAATAAATAATAACAAAGACTCAGAAACAATGAAAACTTGTTTGAAGTGACACAGCTAATGTGTGGTGGAAGCAAGATATTTAAACACAGCATGCCTAAATTCAGAATACCTACATAATGCAACATACTCTATCCATCTCCCCTAAATCATTGTCCTTCATACAGCCCTGAATTTATACAGCAGTAAAGCTCTTACAGAATGGGGTATGACAAAGGATTTTAGATGGCAACCTAGCTAGGGCTAAGAGTTTCATTCCTCCCCTCATTCAGTAAGAGGTATATAGAAAATAAAGAATGCATCTGTAGGGCATTTTAACTACAGAAACACATTTTTTAAGGAAGAGCATTTCAGGAGAAATGTAATGAGACCAACCGTGCTCTTCAAAGCAGATTGGTCGGTGAATGGCTCCATGACCATCTTTGTTGGGAAGAGGTACTTGCTTTGCTTGAGGCACACTACATTAACTTTGAACCGTTACATTTTTGGTTCCGTTCAGGTGCATAGCAAACAGTGCAATTTCTCAGTTCTCCAACTAAAACAAAGTCCAAGAAAATATCTAGTATGTAAGAGATACTTTACATTTCACCGCAAATTAATAACTATCTAACTCGATACTGACTGCTTAAAAAGTGTGACATATAAATATTTCACACTTAGGCTTAACTGGATTCAGAGCCTGGAATACATCAATTTCTCTATGGTTGCTTTTTAATTGAGGTATTATTAACATAAAATAAAATGCATGAATCTTAAGTCTTCAAAGAGGTTTGACAATTTAATACACCTGTGTAATCACTTCCCTAAACAAAATATTGAATGTCTTCATTACCCCAGGAAGTTTCTTATATTCAGTCAATCCATCCTACAGAGGCAACAACTTTCTGATATCTAACACCATAGATTAGTTTTGCCTGCTCTTGGACTTTGAATAAATAGAATTAGGTAGCATGTATTTTTTTTGCATCTAGCTTTTTTCAGTTAATATTATGTTTTTGATATCTATCCATGTTGTTACATATAAGAGTAGTTTATTATTTTTTATTGCTAGTGGTATTACATTGAATTAATATACCACAAGTTGGTGTTTTTGTTTTTGTTTTTTAATCTGTGATGGACATTTACAAAGTTTCCAGATTTTAGTTTTTATTAGGTATGCTAGAAACATTCTTGTTTAAGTCTTTTGTGGACTTATATTCTCAAATGCCTTCATCAAATACTTAGGCCTGGAACTGCTCAGTCATGGGATGTATCCATGCTTAACTTTATAGGAAATTGCAGAACACATCTCCATAGCAATGTATCATTTTATACTCCAATCAGCAATGCCAATTGCGCTACATTATCCCTGACATTTAGTATCAGTCTTCTTGATTTCTGCTGTTTATAGTTTATCTCATTTTGGTTTTAATTTGCAATAAGCACTTTCTCATGTTTTTATTGGTTATTCATATATATTCTTTTGTGAAGTGCTTGCCCATTTGTCTGCGCAGATTAATCTAACTTCTTTTCCAATCTGCTTCAATGTCATAATAGCTAAATCTTAATTTGATAGTTCAGGTATTTAACTATTATTTCCAGAATAAATAGTGATAGATTTGCCTAGTGGCCCATTAGTGTCTTCTTAGAAACTAATGGGCCTGTTTTGCTTAGTTACTTTACCTTGTCACTCCCAGTTATAATCTATTCATTTAAAAAGGGCAAAGGAGAGATCATTATGCCCAAGGCTGAACAGCACATTTTCATAGGGAACCATTAAAACACTTACTCTCCAGCTGCTCGTGGTGATGAGCCCAATTCTGTTTTATTATGGAGTGTTTTTTGTAAAGAAGAGTCTCAGTAACAAATAATACTTAATAGTTCTTAAATACTTACTAATATGTTTCAAGTATAAGTGACATCCAATCAGCAACCTATAGCTTGTTGAGAATCAGACAGATGAAAGGTGCATTCAAAGACCATTGCAGCTGACTGGGAACTTCAAGTTCATTTCAGCCTATCACTTAATGTTCTAGAAGAGAAAACTGAGGCCCAGAGACTTAACTAATTTCCTAGCCAAGAACAGAACCCAGATAATTTTACTTACAGCCCAAACTCCCTTCTACTAAATCATGATGTCTTTAGAGAGGAAAAGAGCTCTCATCTCATTTACAGTCTAAATTAGAAAAGAAAGTCCAAAATCAATAGAAGTTTAGAAAAATACTAAATGGAAAAATAAAAGTCAACAGAAAGGCTGCTTGGAGTTACTAAAAAAATATGGAAACTGAAGCCAGGAAAACTGGATTTGAGTCCCAGCACTTTCAGTCATTAACGATGGGGCTTTAGACAAGTCATTTCATCTTACTGTTTTAATATTCTCAACTAAAAATTAGAGTGGAAGATGAAAAATGGAGTCACATTCAGAAATGGATTATAAAATTAAATTGGTACGGGGGATAGAAAGAGAAAACCTGCTGTTCTCCAGAGCTAGAAGCTCAAAATCAGTTATAGAATAATGGGATATAAATGTTCCATACAATATAGGTGACAAAAACTAGGCTCACTGCTTGAAGCTAGAGGTTTGCAATGTATCCTCATGCATAAAAGGGAACAGAAAAACAGGTTGCCAATTTTATCCTTCAGGCTATTGTTTATAGGAAGCTGTGGATTCAAGGAAGTAGGATTATAAAAACACAGCCTAAAGTGAAACTGAGCTAGACAACTCACTGACTCAAAGACTGGATCTCGATGTCTTTAAAATCACCATAGAGCTAAAACCTCAAAGTGCAATTATAAAATCAGGCTTAGTACTGGAGTTATAGGGCAGGTAGTTTCAAATGCCTTCAAAACTACAAAACTACTGAGCAGGGATGAAGAGAGAGAAAAATAACCCCTCTGACACACAATTGGCCCATCAACCCAAATTTTAAAACTGATGAAGAAATCTGGAGCTAAGAAAGAAAACCAGTGAAATCACCAATTACAAAATTAATTTACTCCTTGTGAAATTAATTTTGAGACAGTATGACAAAGACTTTAAAACAAAAATGTTAGGATATTCAGAGATAAATGAAGAAATAATGTAATTAAAATGATCCAAAGACATGAAACAGAACATAAATAATTTAAGAATAGGTGGACAACAGAATTAACAAATGAACATAGTTGAAAAGAGAAAAGTATGGAGATAAAGAAATAGAAATTTGAAACAACAGTGAAGAACCATGGAGAATAAACTGATATGCTCCAACATATATCTAATTGGAGTTACATAAGAGAATGAAAAAATAATTAAATGAAACATCAGAGTAGTTTCCACACTTAAAAAAATAATAAATCCTTAGAATAAAAAAAACCTCCAAATAGCAGGGTGAATTAATAAAACAAATCTATACCACAGTACATCTTAATGAATGTGCAGAACTTCAAGAACTAAGACAAAGGCCAAATTTTACAAATAACAATTACATTAATGGCAGATTTCTCATCAGCATGAATAGATTCCAAAAATAATAGGGTAATATGTTAAAAGTGCTGATGAAAATTAACTGTCAATTCACAATTTCAATCCCTATTAATCTATCATTCAAAAATCAGGATAAACTATATGAAGTAAAATGGAGTACAGCCAGAATGTCTTGGTAAGTATAATAAAGAAAGCATAAAAGAGAATAATGGCAGCATATATACTATTTTTAGTATGTATAACAACATATACATTAATTTTGTGTATATTTTGCATGAGAATGAAGGAGAAATAACACACATTTGTGTTTATTTTTACTAAAAGAAACATTGGAGGGCTAAATCAGAAAATCATGAAATTGTTTACCTACACGGGATGTAAGGAATAGGGGAGACTGTGACACTTCTATGATTATTCTTTCTTTTAATGTTTTAACACATGGGTTCATGTTAATTATTTACAAACTCAAAACATAAATTTAAAACAACAAGGATGGAAAAGGAAACAGTAAAACCAAATCCTAACAGAAACAAATCAATATGAGTGTATATGAAATAAATAAAATAATCACAATAACTGAGTAAAAGAACTATTCAAGTAACATCAATTACTTTGTCTATACACTTTTCTTCTGACGAAAACACTGCAAGCAAATCTTTAATTCTTTTTAATTGGTTTCTTTTCATAGTGTTAATAATAGTATAGCAATATTGAAATAATGTTTTTCGTATGTTGCAAAATTGAACAAAAGAATAAATATACTGATATTGTGAAATAGGATTCCTATTTGGAAAAAGGGAATCCAACTAATGGAACGGTGGAAGGCAAGGAAGATTCTGTTGGGGTGGAAAGGAATTGGAGGAACGAGTATAAACTTATGATTTCATATGAATATGTTTTTCCTAGATCTATCCACTGACAGATGTTAAAACAATGATATTCCCCTAAAATGAATATACCTAGCACCCAGATCTTGGTTTCTAAATACCATGCCTACAAAAGAAACTGATGCAACTTGAAAAAAATGGCTGATTCAAGAACAGGAGCAGGGAAGGTACAGATAAGTATGGAACATCTTCTTGTGCCAGAAGGTTAAAAAAAAAAAAAAGTCTGAAAACTATGGAGGTATAGAAGCCTGCTTGAAAGGACTCTTACTGTAAAATCTAGGACAATTTCAGTGTCAAAATTAGTAAAGATTATTGTGGATTATATATAACAAGTTAAATATAATAAGAATCCATGAGTCCATACTAATAATAAATAGATAGATGGATAGAAAATCTGGAGAGAGAGAGAGAGAGAAGAAATACTTCCTTATAGACGGATACCCACTAATAAATATAGAAAGAATAATCAAATTAGAAAATAATGATTTGCAGTCATTACAGGAAAAATTAAATTTAGGCAAAAAAACAAAAAAACACAATGGCTCTCAGTTAGAGGAGGGTACTTTTGTGAGGAAGAAGATACTTGCAATGTCTAGAAGTATATCACTACAAATTACTTATAAATAAATAAATAAATAAAAAACTGGGGAAACTGAACACTTTAACCAAATGGTCAAAATAACATTACCAATGAAGGCCAAACAGACATCACGTGCCTCTGGATGTGATGCTCCAAGAAAGAAAAATATAATTTATGGAATAAACAAGCCAAAATGGAATATCTGCATTTTATCATGAAGAAATATCAGACAAACTCACATTGAGGGACAATCTTTAACACAGCAGGCCTCTATGCTTCAAAATTATCAATGAAAAACTAAGAACAGCTGTAGATCTCTTTCTGATTAAAGAAAAATAAAGATACATGAAACCTAAATGAAATGTATAGCCCTAGATTGGATTCTGAGTTGGGATAAAATAAGAGTTATAAATGACATTAAAGGGTAATTGACAATTATGGAATAAATTGGGAGATAAACGTATCGTGTCAATATCGTGTTAAATATCCTTAAGACATTGATGAAAGAAGGGAAATCCTTGAGTGATAGGCCCGTTTATCATGCTTCTTCCTCCATATATTTTAGAATCCAAGTTCAGTGAGAATATGAAATATTCATTTTTTTCTCCCTTCATCACTATCCAGTCTGCCTGCTGACTAGGCCCATTATAGCCAACATTTCATATTCCCTGACCACTACTCCTCAACTAATTGAAGCTTAGCATCATTCTTTAGGTATATTCCAAGGAGGAGAGAGATAACAACAGGCTCTAACAACAGTCTGCAGCCTGCCTGAACCCAGATCCATGGAGACTCCTTCCTAGACATCCAGGTCCTAATTCTATTTATGGGAACCCAAGTTGTATTGAATTGAGCACACAGACTAATTAGCAGATTTTGAACTTTAGAAACCTTCATTATGTATAATCCCACATCATCTTTTGAAGCTAAAAAAAAAAAAAAATGTAGCTCTCTTCATTAATGTATTGCAATAAGTACATCATCTTTGCCTTTGAATATTCTGAGGCTAGTGATATGCCCAAACGTGTGATGCAGAGAATGACTCATAATAGCTTTTCTTCTAGGGAGATTATTCTGTATGAATACACAAATGCTACCATGAATGAATTTTTCTGTACCTGTGTGATTGCCTCTTTCAGGTGTGTGTGGGTGTGTGTGTGTGTGTGTGTGTGTGTGTGCAGATACACACTGGTGCTTGTAGGTACAGATTCATGTATACGTAGAAGTGTGTGGACACTCCTGTGTGGATAATGCCTCTGTGTTGCTATACTTCTGTGTGGTCATGTATATAACTTACAAGCTGCTGAGTTATTGTTTAGATGAACAATACAGTTAAAGATCTCTTAATTTCAAACGGCATGAAACTGAACTAAAAATTGTTAAGCAAAAAGGAAATTTATTAGCTCATTTAACTGAATTGTCCAGAGTTAGCTTTAAATTTGTATTTGAAAAAGATTATCAATATTATTAGCTATAAGGGAAATGCAAGTAAAAAACACAATGAGGTATCACCTCATACCTGCTTGAATAATAAGTGTTAGAGAGGTTGTGGAGAAAAGGGAACCCTCATACACTGCTGGTGGGAATGTAAATTGGTACAGCTAGTATGGAAAACAGTATGGGACTTCCTCAAAAAATTAAGAATAGAACTACCATATAAGACTCAGCAAGCCCTCTTCTGAGTATCTACCCCAAAATGAAAAAAAACAAAACAAAAAACAAAAAAAAACTTATTTGTAAAGATACATGTACCCTTATAAAGATACATGACATCTAAATGAAATATATGGCCCTAGATTGGATTCTGAGTTGGGGTAAAAATAACAGTTATAAATGACATTAAAGGGCAATTGACAATTATATAATAAATTGGTAGATAAAAGTATTGTATCAGTGTTAAATTTCCTCAAGACATCGATAATTGCAGCATTATTCACAGTGGCCAAGACATGGAAACAACAGAATCATCCTTTGACAGGTGATTGGATAAGGAAGATGTGGTACATATATACAATGTAATACTTCTTAAACATAAAAAACATAAAATATTGCCATTTGTGACACCATGGATGGATCTTGACAGTATTAGGCTAAGTGAAATAAATCAAACAGAAAAGGACAAGAACTGTATATTTTCACTCATATGTGGGATATAAAACAAAAAGGAATAAACAAACTTATAGATACATACAACAGAATGGTGGGTACCAGAGGGGAAGGGATAGGGGGAGGACAAAGGAGGTAAAAAGGGTCAAATATATGATGACAGAAGGAGACTAGACATCAGATGGTGAGCACACAATAGAGTATACAGATGCTATATTACAAAGTTGTACACCTAAAACTTATGTAATGTTATTCACCAATGTTACCCCAATTAATTTAATTTTCAAGAAAGCTAAAGTAAGATGAGGAGATCCAAGATGGCGAAGTAGATGAACACTGTGTCTGCTTCCTTCCATGAAAAACTTGAAATTATAATTAAATTATAGACCAATCAACTTGGAGAACTATCTGAAGTCTGGCTGAACAGAAGTTTTATAACTAAGGATATAAAGAAGAAGCCACATTGAGACGGATAGAAGGGTTGAAGGTGTAGAACTAGCTAACTTCAAACCTCTGTGTGGTGGTTGAGAACTGGGAGTGATATCTCTGCTGTGAAGATCCCCCTCTAGAGGAGTGAGGGACCCCAACCTCACTCCAGCCACCCCAACCCAGAGTACTGGTGCCCAGAAGAGGAGCACCCAATGCTGGAGGTACTTTCTCCAAGAACAGCCAGCCCTTGCCTGCATTGCACGCTTCCTTAGAAAACAATCAGAGTCTGACAGACCACAGGCGGGAGGCAACTGGCCTCAGTGTGCTCTGAGACTTTTGCTGAGTAGCTTCAGGCTCAGCACTGGCACCAAACCAGAATCTACATTAACCTGGTGACCACAACTCTTCCCACTGTAGTGACTCCCTGAGACCCTGCTTCGTCCAACTTATGTACTGCCCAAGGCTTTACCAGTGGCTGAACCTTAAGGGGGCCAGCAGGTGGTGGAAGGCATCAGGATGTCCTGGCATTTTATGGAGCTGCCCTGGCCCCTGGTACTGGTGGCAGATGTCCTCGGTTTGCAGTGTGGCCTCCCAGGTTAACATAGGCAGGGAACAATCATAGATTGCTTTGTAGCTCTTACCAGGTAATATCTGGCCGATCACAGTCATTGGATGACCTGGGCCTTCACTGGAGCCCCTCCCAAGAGGCCCCAGAACCAACATACTTGGAGGTTGGCTTCAGACCAGAGCAGAGCACCGTCCAATTAGCCCCACAAGTGGCACACCTAAAGGGTGGTCTCAACAGGCACCAGAGCCCACTGGGGCAAATCCCACTCAGGGGGTAAGCCCCCCACTCAGCAGCCTGTAAGCTGTAGAAATGGATAAACCCCACAGCCAATCAGCCCAAGGGTCAATCCCACACACTGACATGCCAATAGCAACCAAAGCTTAACTATAACAGGAGGACACACACAACCCCCACAAGGGACACATCACCAACAGACACTGCAACCTTGGTGTCTGTCGATGGAAGAATGGATTAAAAGGAGGTGGTACATATATACAATGGAATATTGCTCAGCCAAGGAAGGGAATGGGTTTTGCCATCTGCAGCGGCATGGATGGACCTGGGGGGTGTTGTGCTGAGTGGAGTGTCAGAGAAAGACAGATGCAATGGGATTTTGCTTATATGTGGAATTTAAAGAGCAAACTAAATAAAACAGAAACAAACTCATAGATACAGAGACTATATTGATGGTTAGCAGATGGGAGAGGTATTGGGGGAAGGGATTAAGAAGTACAAATTGGTTGGTACACAATAATCATGGGACCGTAGGGTATAACAAAAAGAATACAATCAGTAATATTGTAATAACTATTTATGGTGTCATATGGGTATTAGATTTGTTGGGGTGATAGATGGGAGGGGATTAGAGGACAGGATGAAAAGGTGAAGGGATTAAGAAGTAAAAACTGATAGTTCCAAAATAATCATGGTGATATAAAATAAAGCATAGGGAATATAGTCAATGATATGGTAATAACTATGTATTGTGTCAGGTGAGAACTACACTAGTCAGGGGGATCATTTCTTAAAATATGCAAATGTCTAACCTGAAATGGTTATGCTGTACACCTGAAATGAATATAAATATTGAATGTTAACTGTAATTGAAAAACTGAAAAAGGGGACAAAAGGTGAACGGGAATAAGAGGTCAAAATTTCCACATATAGAACAAATAAGCTATGGGGATGTAATGCACAGCTTAGGGAATATAGTCAATAATATTGTATAGCATAGTACGGTGTGAGATGGTTGCTGGACTTATGGTGATCATTTCTTTAGGTATATAAATGTTGACTAACTATAGTATTTATACCCCTGAATCTAAGATAATATTTATGTTAGCTACATTTAATAAAAATCTTTTAAAAATAAAATAAATTGAAAAAAATGTTAAAGTTAAAACAATTTCCATTTGGGAAAAGGGGAAGTAGGGAACCACACCTAGTGGTGGGTGCTCTTCGTCATATATAATATTAACACTGCTGAACAGGAATGCTCAGGATTCCCTGACCTGGGGTCTTTGCTTTGGTCAGCTGATCTGGGGGCCTCCACTGAGCTCTCCCCAGGTCACTCTCCTTTTTTGAGTTTGAGAGTCTCTTTGCTTCCAATCAATTCCTGAGGCAAATAATAAATCTAGAAGTCTTATCAAGTCATGGTATTTGAACTCCGAAACTGGTCTGGGAATTTCTGTTTCCTAGCAACGGGCATTTCTTCACCCACTTCACCCTCAGCTTTGTGGCCTATATCTTGATCAATCAAAGGCCAATTTGAAACAATGGCCACCCAGGGAATCAAACTTCTCCAAGCTCTAGCTCAATCTCCTGCCATGTTTCTTGGATCACTGCCTTTGCTCACATTAACTGTATATTGGGGTTAAAATCTGCTTTTCCAACAATGTAAGACTCTGGAATACCTGGGTGTTCAGATTTCTTTGATTTCAGGCTTAAGGTAGAAAGGACTTTTTTAGCAAAACTGTATAATCATTCTCTCTTTCTTTTTTTTTCTGTTTTTAATAATTTAAAATTTTATTGAGGTTATTGTTAATTCACATGCAATTGTCAGAAATAATACTGAAATATCTCTCAGACACTTTTCCCAGGATAATATCACAATCAGGATATTGACACTGAAATAATCTACCAATCTTATTCAGATTCTCCCACATTTACTTGTAATTGTTTGTGTGGTATGTGTGTATTAGTGTATGTGTATATGTATGAAAGCTCTTGTCAGTTCCATTTCCTGGCTGAGAAGTTGCACTCTCTTTCTTTTTTAGAAAGAAGATGGAAAGTGAGATGACATGCTAAGTGTTTGAGTTAATTTATATAAAGTGCTGAGGAATATGACTAGTGCGTAGAAAGTGCTCAGTAAATACTAATTATTCTTACTGTTATTGTTAAGAACTCCTTATGTGCTGGACATTTGGGACTATCTCATGTAACCCTCACAGCAATCCTGTGAATTAGATAATATCAGTATCCAATTTTTAGATATTAGGAAACTAAGGCTTGAAGAGATTAAATAACTTGGCCAAGATGACAGAGTTAGTAAGTACCATGTTTCCCTGAAAATAAGACCTAACCAGACAAGCAGCTCTAATGGGTCTTTTGGAGCAAAAATTAATAAAAGACCAGGTCTTGTTTTACTATAATATAAGACTTTAATATAATATAATATTACATAACATAACATAATATAATACTGGGTCTTATATTAATTTTTGCTTCAAAAGACGCATTAGAGCTGATTGTCCAGGTAGGTCTTATTTTCAGGGAAAACACAATAATGCAGCCAAAACTGGTACATATCTGCCCTGGGACACCCTAATGACCCTTGGATCAATACTACTCAGGACAAAACTGGATATGCTCATCAAGGAACATTGTCTAAATAAGACTTCCCCATCAGGGTTTGCTCTGTCTTACTTTTGAACTGGTCTCTGAGCTTATGGGTCTTTCTCAGTGCAACTGAGTGTGTCTTCCAGTTAACATATTTTGAGGTATATTTCACCAATTCAGCCTGAGCAGTAAAAGTATAAATTATCCATTTCTTCCCCAGCCTTAGGGATAAAGACTAGTGTGTGTTCTATATACAGCTGTTGTAAGTTAGCTACTGTATTCTGGGTAAACCACCTTTATAGATAACCTATTTATTTCCCAAGAAAGCATAAGCTTTAAGAAACCAACATTAAAGATTATTTTTCTTACGGCAGAGTGGTATTCCATTGTGTATATATACCACATCTTCTTTATCCAATCCTCTATCGAAGGACACTTTGGTTGTTTCCATGTTTTGGCCTCCATAAATAAAGCTGCAATGAACATTGGAGCACATATATTTTTATGGATAAATGTTTTCAGATTTTTGGGGTAGATACCCAGGAGAGTGATTGCTGAGTCATATGGTAATTCTATTCTTAATTTTTTGAGGAACCTCCACACTGCTTTCCATAGCGGCTGCACCAATCTGCATTCCCACCAACAGTGTATAAGGGTTTCTTTTTCTCCACAGCCTCTCCAACACTTATTATTTATCTTGTAGATAATAGCCACTCTAACTGGTGTGAGGTGATATTTCATTGTGGTTTTTATTTGCATTTCTCTGATGATTAGTGATGTTGAGCATCCATTCATGTGTTTATTGGCCATTTGTATGTCCTCTTTGCAGGAATGCGAAATGGTGCCATTTGCAACAACATGAAATTATTATGCTAAGCAAAATAAGCCACACAGAAAAAGTCAAGAACTGTATGATTTCACTGATATGTGGGATGTAAAACTGAAAGCAACAAAGGAACAAGACAAATAAAAAAACAAAAACTCATAGACACAGACAATAGTTGTGGTCACCAGAGAGTAAGGGGGGGAGGTGGGTGGTAGATGAGGGTAAACATGGTCAAATATATGGTGATGAAAGGAGAACTGATTCTGTGTTCATATATAGATTATATATATTATATATATATATATATACACACAGATGATCAATTACAGAATTGTACACTTGAAACATATGTAATTTTACTAACCATTATCACCCCAATAAATTTTAATTAAAAATAAATTATTTTTCTTAAAACAGTTTTATGATGCATGCATGTGTATTGGGGATATTTATTTGTGGAGACTATCAATCCTAACACTGCTTTGACCCTTCTAAATTCATGGATCTAATAAGATGCTGCATGGGCTCACAAAGGGGTACATACAGTTATAAATACACAGAATAAAAGATAATTCATTTAGGTTGGGTGTTTGGTTATAATAACCAGCTAAAAATTTCACTTTCTACCTGACTATTACACTGTCCATTGAGGCCAAACTACATTGTGGAGACTTTCTATATCCAAAGATTACAATCTTTGATCACACAGAAGGGATCCACTGTTAAAATGGTCAGAGAAAACTTCAAGGAGAGCAAAACACTGGGTAGTGGAAAGATCCCAGAGTGCTAGGTTAAAACCTTGTCTCTAGCAAATGCTTAAATTACTGGTCATCTCTGGTGCCTCATTCTTGTATGGGTCATGTAGGTGGGAGTGTATTAGGTAATCTCTAAGTCCCCTTTCTGGCCAATAGTCTATGGGTATAGAATTCACTATCCAGGTAATGGGTTACCCAAACCAAATTGGTTTCAATTAACTCACAATGCAAAGAAAAACTTTGAAGATCGAGAAATTCCTGCCATACATATATTCTTATTTTAATGTACATATAGCAATATGAGCTGTTCTTCAGAAATGAGAATAACTCCCTTATTTTCTATCAGTGGGTCTTCCCCCCCCGCCCGGTGTTTTACTTGTTTATGTATGTAGGTATGTATGTGTGTATGTATATATGTATATATGTATGTGTGTATGTATGTATGTATGTATGTATGTATGTATGTTTCAATGAAAAGATTGCCCATAGATTTTAACATTTTTTCCCTTGGGTTACACAAAATGGTTGAAGACTTTCCAGAAGATGATGGAATTATAGAAATGAGGCCACAGAATATGTAAAAAACAAAAAAAACAACAATCATGCGTCTGTAGGCAGTATATCCTCTCGCACGTGCCATCTTATTATCATCTCTGATTATTTTCCTTCTTTTTATTGCCTTGTGTCTAGACAAAATAAAACTGCTGGAGGTTTACTAAATGATTTCCAATCCAAAAATCTTCTTGTTCATGTTACAGCCCAGAGGGACTATTTTCCACTTTAATGATTAGACCTGAGAAGACATGGTACCGTTGCAAACACATGCAAGTACCTCATAGCAGACAATACATCATGTGCTGGCAACACAAACAGTAATGAGCCCAGGGCCTCAAATGCCACTATGTATGGAACATTTTTTGATTCACTCACTGATTCCCAAAGAATATTTTCTTACTCACCGAGTATTTTCTTACTGCACCATGTTCCCAGCAACTCCCCAATCCTAATGGGACTTGGAGAGCTTAGAGAAAACATGATAGATGTGATGTCAAAAAATTAATTTAGCAATGCTTCAAGAAGGAAGCAAGAGGGATTAATTGTTACACTTCAGAAATTATTCCCCGGGGGGTGGGGAGAAATACCTCAAGATGCCATTGAAAGAGAAAAGACTTAGTGGGGGTAAAAAATCTCAGGCATTTAGGATTATACATCTTCTTTGTGATATTCACATGGCGTCAATGCTTTCCAAAGGTTCTGTCATCACTTGGATTAGTAACCCAAGACAGTGTAACCCCAAAGGAGTAAGTGTGAACAAGACTAAAAATGAAAAATCCCACTCCGGTCCAGGAATATGTATTCAAACTGTTCACCTGTCAGCACTGGTTTTGACCATTCCAATTAGCATTGTGTGAACCCCTCTCATGTTAAAAAACAACAACCCACATTCGGCTCTGTCATGGGGAATTCAACATGATTCTTGACCACAAGTTGCTTATAAACCAGCAGGGGATTTAGCACATGCATATAAAATAGTACAAGTCAAAGAAAAATGAGGTAATCACAGAGTTCAGAGCAGAGATTACTTCAATTGGAAGGGACTTGAAGCTCTTTATTCATTCATGAACTCAACATTTACTGAGGCCTATGATTGGAACCAACTCTCTGCTGAGAAGGAGTTACACCGAATAAGGCAGAAAGAGAAAAAACAGCAAGAATCCCTCCAATAGTACAATAATGGAAGTACATATGAAGCATCCTGGCTGGGCCTTCTCTTCTTGTAGGTCTCACTTCCCAACTGCCCTTCCTGTTGTTTCTATGGACACTTCCTTACCACTGGCTTTCTAGTGAATTCTTGCTTCAGGGTTTGCTTGGGGGGTCCCAACCAAAATAGGAAACATGAGGAAGTTTTTAGAAAGAAGAACATGGAATGTGAGATGACACTTGTAGCAAGGCAGCCTATTGTGGCAGTGGTGGCTTTAGACTGGGAGTAGCTAATTGGTAACCTTGGAAAAGTACCTCCTATTTCTGGCCTAAGTGTCCATACACAGAACTTTCAATTTGGTCCAGAAGAACTATGTAACTATATGCCAGGTGTGATTTCATTTTAAAAGATAGTTTAGTGAAAGAAAAATCAATATTTAAAAAAAAAAAAAAAGACTATCCACCCAGCCCCCCCCACACACACACACACACATCTCAGTAATACATGTTAAGTTTCTTACTTTGATATCAGTTTTATAACATCCTTCTCCATCTACTTGGCCTTAACAGAAAAAGTCATACCCATATTTTCAGGAAGAAAGATGAACGAAAGAAAGCAAGGAAGGATGGAAGGGAGAAAAGGAAGGAAGGAAGGAAGGAAGGAAGGAAGGAAGGAAGGAAGGAAGGAAGGAAGGAAGGAAGGAAGGAAGGAAGGAAGGACAAAGAAAGCTGCTTGGATTCCAAGATGTTTCTCTGCCTTAAACAGGGGTCTTACTGGTCCCAATACTTTGCCTCTTTCCCTCTGTGTTCAATGAAGACTCACGTATTTTCACATCAGTTTCTCTTGGTGGTAACCTGAGGTGATGGTCAGGAAGGCAATTGAAATAGTTGACTAACAGCCATAACTAAAAAAAATTGTCTTTCCTGTGCTGCTTCTATTACAGGAAACACACAATGGAAAATACCTTTAATCATAAAAAACTTATTTAAAAGAAACCAGTAAATCTTTTAGAGAACCTTAAAAACCCTGTTGTGATGTTTCTGTTACACAATCTTTCAATTTTTCCCTGGTTGGTCAGATGAATCATTCCCCTTTCCCTCTATTTCCCTGTTGGGTTTTTGACTTAAAGAATCCCTACATAACTAACTATTCCCTACAACTCAGGCCAGGAAAATTTTCCTAGATATTTCCCAGAGAAATAGCTAACTCTGCCACACATATTCAATCACTGGATCTTTGCAACAGTCCTGAGCAGCAGACCTCACCGTCAGCCGTACTGAACTGTGTCGTGCTGTCTGAGTCCAGGCAGGCTGTGCACAACTCAACATCTATGAAGGGCAGAAGTTTACTCACAATCTCTGTCTACAAACCAGTGGACCCTGAAATTAAATTTCGCTGTTATTGAATTAGAAATTCAGTTGCACAGGATGAACCGTTGAACCCCAACCAAGACTCAACTGGGCTTTTGCCTTGGTTTCCTCAACATCCTGGTCCCCACATTCTGCCTCTTTGCCAGGCCCTGGAAATCTGCTTAAGCTCTCCCCAGTTTCATTTCCAGAAAATGTCCCCCTGGCTGAGGCCCCACACTCCCTGGATTCTACCTCTTCCTCTAACTTTGGGCAACACCGTCCCACTGCTGGATTTCCCCTTACTTTTACCCACCCTCTTGTTTGGCCTCCCCTTTCTGGCTGAAGACCCTTCCTGAACTCAGTATGGACAGTGGGCCCTTGAATGTAGACCTCAGCAAGTTTCCTCAGTCTCCAGTCCATTCAGTTCCAGGCTTGGCCCCTCCTCTTGAGTCCATGTTCCTCTGATCTAAGTATACTGGGAACCCAACATTGTTTCAGTTATCCTAACAGTAAGTTTTTATTGCATGGCTATGCAATCTAGGGTGAATATGTAATATGAATGACATGAATAATGATTAAAATAGCTACAGTTTAACAGATACTTACTTTGTGCCAGCTTCTATTCCATGCACTATTCACATATTTGCCCATTTTACTAAGAACTGAAGTTTAGAGAGGTTAAACACGTGTATCCTGTTTTAATATAACTACTAATAATCGACAGTCAAAATGGAATCCAAACATCTAAGTCCAACATCTGTCCTCTTTTCCACTTACATTATACCATAAAATGTATACATCCCGATCTTTTTATTTAGAAGAACTTTTTTGAAACTTATAGTCCTTATTTTCCCCTACTGATGAATAGCAATTACACAAGTCATTTGCCCATGCAGATGAAATGGAAAATTGGACCAGAATCTATTGTAATTCTTTCAGTAGAGTGTTATTAAATTGGCAATTATATTGTATTAATGCTGAAAATAAAATCATTTTTGTTTGGGAAATTCTTTAGTATTCTTAGAACTGAAGTATCATGTTTGCCACACAGGATGTTAGGTGTACTGCTTTAAAAAAATAACATATATATATATATATATATATATATATATATATATATATATATATGATCACTGATTAAAAATAGACCTTAGCCAATGCAGAGCATGGTTAAATAAACTCTCCAAGGGTACATTTCTGCTTACACTAGATAAATTAGATCTTCCAGGGTCGAAGAGTTTTATTTGGTCATTTTCCAGGAATATTAATGAGCACTCTGATTGCCTGAGAGAGTTCATTTTCTTCACCCAGGATGAGCATTACACTTTCAAAGAGCAATTCATACTTTGACATAAAATATAATATCATGGCCCTTTCATGGTGTACATTTATTATAGATTTAAATAAATTAACTCTAATCCTTTGCTCTGGTCATATCATGCCACTTCTCAAAATCATCCAGTGGTTCCTCATTTTCTACCAAAGCCCAAAGAATCTGTCATTCTAGTTTCTTCCCAAGAAGACCACCAACTGATCTTCCCAAACTTCTTCTCCGCTTCATACATCCTAAATCATGGCTCTTTTCTACACACAATAGTTCCTTCCTGCCTTTACTTATGTCCTTCTTAACCTGCCCTCTCCCTACTCCTTACCATCCTTACATATGAAAAACATACCTGTCTTTCAAGGCTCAGCTCAAATTCCTTCTTTTTCATGATGTCCCCTTTAATCACTCCAGCTTTGAAGTCCCTTGACTTATTTCTACTTGACTTATCTCTTTCTTACAGCGCAGGTCACAGGTTACCTTATATTTATTAATTTATGTACATGTCTCCTCTCTTTCTTTACTGTTAATTCTTTGAGGAGATGGACTAATTTTAGACATCAAGATTCATTTTTGTATCAAACATACCTGTCTTGTGCCGACTACTTATAGGCGACATAGACACCAATAAAACATTGATACTGGTTATTAGCTAGAAAAATGAGACTGAAAAAAAATTAAGTTCCTTGTGTTAGTTGCTACTACTGGGTATAGTTCAAATGCTGTAGATGGCACTCATCATTTGTAGACCTTATGATTTCCAGAAAGCCAGCTTTCTCCTCTGGTAATGAAAGTCACTTCTCTTAATGACCTCCTTGTGGAAACTTTTGGCTCCAGTCAGTAGCCATCTTTGGATCACAACCCAACTACTAGTTTTAAAGAGTGATTCAACCACTAGCCCCAAGCAGAAATGCCAATGTCACTGTGCCCTTCTCCAATTCAAAAAGTGGGCATCACAGAACTCCAGTGCCATTCCAGCCTGAAATTGAGGTGGTGAATGGCATGCTCTCAATATACACAAGCCAGTCCCTGGAGGAAGTTGTCGCCCAAAAAATTTCAACAGGCTAAGCAAAGGATTGACTTTGGTGATGGTCTGCTTCTTAGTAAGTCAACAAATTGTTCTTTCACTTACGGTGAAAAATATGAAAATAAAGAGAACACTTAATGTCACAGAAGGTCAAATCCCATAAAGGGCCTGTGTGACATGTGGTCTAACAGTGTCATTTTGACTGGTGGAAAAACTGAGGCTCAGAAAGAAATTGCTTGTACCAGTTCACAAAGAAAGCCAGTGGCAGTGTAGGGAGGGAGACTCTGAATAAGATGATACCCCTAATTCTCAGTCTTCGGGCCTTTTCAGTGCACTTATTTTGCCCCTTTTCATCTGTACCCTCTTCATATTTTTTCCTTCAAAAAAAAGAATCTTATTTTCATAAAAACTCAGATACTATTAGGCCTTATATTCAAGTCAGTATTTTGTGCTTCAGATTGACCTCCCCTCATGGTTTGGAATTAGTCTGTATATGTTTTCCTCTGTTTTCTGAACAGGACCCATTTAATTGTGACTTTAGAAGCCAGGTAAATGTAGAAGGGTGTTATAGTTAGTAGATGCCACAGTCTTCTCCTTTGCTTTACAAAACATTTGGATAATAAACAATGGATGAGCAGTATGGTCAGTGTCACTAGTCACACGTGATTATGGCAGCCAGGCTTACTCAGGCTTCTTTGAGCTGTCCCCTTTGTGTAGGTCTTTGGGCCAAGACCAGGCTTCCAGGGCCAGTCCTGCTGGAGAGCCACCATGCATCACATGCAAGTGACTCTCTCCTTTTCTAGAATCAGTTTCTTTGTATGTAAAATCAGTTTCCTACCAGCCTTAGTAGATTACATAATGTGATATGTATCTAAATGCCAAAAGAAACCATTTTGTTTTCTATTTTGTTGCACACTTTTCTTTAAGCAAGACTAAGCTTATTTTCACCAGGAGTCATCAAGTGTTCCCCAAGCATCTGAGATACAGTATAAAGAAGTAGTCAGAAGGCTTGCAAGTGAAGGCAAGTTCTGACACTTCTGCCCAGTGGTTTACAGAACCTCTCCAGGACTCTATTTGGTCATCTGCAGAAGTAAGATAACACCTTCCTCTTAGCTCTTCATTCAAAACCCATTTTTTGAAAATCTACAATGGACCATGGTTGATGTGAAATTTTTGAGTTGTAAGAGCTATCTAAGCAATCTATAAATTATGAAACACAGTATAGATAGAAAATATTACCAATATGTCTATTCACCTGTGACTTACAACTTCTTATATGTCCAACAGACTCGGATGACACAAAGGGGGATAAAACACATGCTAAGACAGTAGAAAAATAAATGTAACCCCAAAGCAGAGAATCAGGAAATAAATTTTTTCTTGACAGTTCAAAAACCTACATTACAGTTGTCATCATGGGGAAACATTTGTCTTCCTTTGACTTTCTGACATTTATTTTATGACTTAAGATTTTTTTCCGATTCCTAAATGGGAAAATTTTTGTTATAATTTTTCAATACTTGGGTCTTTTTAATGACTCAATCAGTCCTGATATCCAGCAGGAAATACATTCACTTCAACATTTGTTTATGGAGAATCCCACTGATTCAGAAACAGGCCTCTAAAGTTGGCATTAACTACCCAGAAGAATCCAGGTTTGAGGGAAGGGAAGTTGATTTTTACATCAGAATGCAATATTAGGCTTGAGATTTATGTCTGGTTTCATATTTGACATTCAGCATCCTAAAGAAATACAGCCCTGCAACAAAAGGGTGGGGTGGTTCAGTGTGCAAATCTAGAGCTCTGTGCAGGGCAGGTATAGAATCAGCTGGGTTCTTCCTCCATTTGAAAGCTGATCAGAGTAAGCTCAGGTTGTCCGAAAGAAGCTACACTCTCCTGTGCCACCAGAGGGCCCCATCACCAGCTAATAGGGCGGAAAAGTCCTGTTCCCTGAATGAACGCCTCAGACCAGAAGCTTCCTCCTCCCCACTTGAAGGTGGCAATTGAAGCCGTGAGCACCTCAGCCATGCCCTGTGTGTGGTTTTGGTTAGCTGCTTCATTAATAACAGTACTAGCCCCTGTATATTGGATGCTATGTGACATATACTACTTAATCCTCACAATAGTCCTGTGAAGTAGGTACGATTGCTATTCTCATCTCACAGATAAGGAAACTGAGACTGAGAGTGGTTAAACAATTTATCCAAATCACTCAGCCAGATCAAAAGACAGAGTCAGGATTTGAACCTGAGGTTCTCCGATTTCAAAGTTCAAATTCTTAGCTGCAATGCCGTATTTTCCCTGGTACCTGGATAACTCAAGCAGCTTTTAGTTCATCATCTTGGGCCTGGCAGTGAGTTTAAGGAATGTAAGGACCATGCTAAGTGAGAATCCAGATAATGAAATTATCCAGTTTCCTGAAGGAGGTGGACTCCTCCTTAACTGAGAGGGGAGCAAAAAAGAGGAGAGAAGGATAGGAGAAGAACTAAAGGAGCCTAGTGGTATCCTAAAATGGCTGTGGCTGGTCTGCACTGCAAGCGCTCCCTGATTCTGTTTTCTTCCATCTGTCTAGAGCTGTGATGCCATCCAGATAAAGTGAAAAGGGGTCCCCAGTGCAAGCTGTAGCTGCTCTCAGCCTAGAATTTAGACAGGTCTGGGGAAGCCAGAAAGACCTGTAGAGGGGGTGCTTACAACTGAACAGACCTGAGGACTCTCCTGGGAGATAAGTCAGTCAAAAGAACAGTTAGTTACAAAGCTGGGCCAGAGAGGCCTGAAACTGCCTCTGAGCTGGAGAGGAGGAATGATATTGAGAACCACCCAATGTCTTCCCCTTATATTCCACCCAGTTCAGTCCTTAGGGATTTATGCCCAAATCCTGGGGAAAGAAATCCTGCAAACCAGACCTGAATGGGGTGTTTTCATTGTCTTTAATGCTTTGGAAGGAAGGGGGTCACACCACTGTGGGACCCCTGTAATAGACAATAGCACCAGTTTCCACAGTTGTGCTAGCTGTCTCAGGTAGGCACTGCGGTGCCCTTGATGGTGCACTGAATGGTACTGTATGAAATTCCATCAGCAGATGCCAAGGGCCTTAGCCAAGGCAGGAAGCAAAGCAGGGGCCTGAGGTGGGATTAAGAGAGCAAAAGAAGACAGATCCCTTTGTATAATAATCTTGGCACCATCCACAGGGCACACCAGCAGCACGGACAGTGACGAAACTACCAGGAAAAAGGCATTTTGGTAACCAAGATTAAGGAGGCTTATTTGTGCATCGATTAATGTACCTCTGGGGACAACTGAATATAATTGAGAGGATGGTTAGAGAGAATGAGAGGTCCAATATTTTATTGTTTTCTTGAATTTCTAGGGGGAGAGAAAAGTCTATTTAATTTTCATTAAAATTAATTCATGTTAATTAAAATTTATTTCATTCATCCACCATAATGAAGACATCCTGGAGAAGACAAGATTTATAAGGAACATGACCTCTCACTTCTGAGTTTTGTGGATGGAAGCAAGATTCAAGACTTATAACCTGGCCTTAGAGTAGCTGGGAGGCAGCTTTCCAGTCATAGCCTCTATCAGGAAGAGCTTACACAGCTCTCTTAAGAACAAGACGATGTGTCTTAAAGTAATGGATCCATGATCTGGTTTCATTAGATTCTTGAGGTTAACTTACTAGGGAATGGATGTTTTTGCAGAGAGAATTGCATAATGAGCTAGAGTTATATTAGTTAACTTTTTGGAAGCTACTTCCAACTCTAGTGTTCTGTAGTTCTTTGGAAACTCAAACAATCTGGAGAGGTGTACATCTGAGTATGATACCCTCCGAGGTGACCTCTGAATCAGGAGGTCACCTGGCTTTCTGGAACTGACAAGAAAACAAGTGAGCATACTCTATTACTTGGTGTTCAACAATAGAATTGTACTAAAATGGCAAAAAACTTTGTGGCTCGTGATACATGTTTTCACTCCCATATTCACTTATGGAATTGCTTTCCCCTCACTATGTCAAGGGAACGAACAAAAGGTGTCTCCAAACTTCCATGGCACCTCCAAATGTCTGCACTCAGAGATGTCATGGATTTATTTCGCTGTCACTGAAACCTGTATTCTACCGTTTTCTCCCCTGGGTTAAGAATTACTCTCATCCTGGGGTAACATCCACTTTTTTAAGTGCTTCACTGAATTCCTAAGACATTTCATTTATTTAACTTCCTAGATACAATACTTTTCCCAACACAGCACTAAACATTCTGGAGAGTGCCAGGGATAGGGGAATATCTGGACCTTGACACTGCTCTAGGACTGAGGTGGAATTGGGCAATCATTTTTTCCTACATAGTGAAGATTCAGCAAGGCATACAAGCCCACAGCCCCACCCAGCTCTAGCTTTACTATGCTTTGTTTCTCTCTGTAAGTTTTTATAGAGTAACATCTCTCTACTCAAACTAGAGTGCTCTGACTCTCCTTGTATATGTCACCTATGGTCATGTGTAAGTTTCTCTAGGGCATACATCAGGAGAGGAATTTCTGGGTTATGGGATACACATATACTCAATTTTTTGACAGGCTACTCTCCAGAATGGCTCACCAGTTTATGCGCCCACCAGCAGTGCATGAGGATTCTTATTTCCCCACATCTGTGTCAACAAGGGTACCATCTGATTTTCTAATTTTACCAATCTTATGAGTATAAAATTAGTCTCATTGTGGTTTTAATTTATATCGCTCTGATTACTTGTGATGTTGGGGATTTCGTCATGAGCACGTAGGTAATTTGGGCTTCCCCTTCTGTGAATTGCCTATTCATATTCTTTGACAGTTCCTCTCTTTTTCTTGTTGATTTGCAGGAATTGCTTAATTATTTTAGATATTAATCCCTTGTCAGTTTTAAATGTTGTAATTATCTTCTCCCAGTCTGTCTCCCATCTGTTACCTTTTTCTACAGTGTCCTCCACTGAACAGAAATTCTTAATTTTTATGTTGTCACATTCATCATTTTTCCTATTATGGTTTGGACTTCTTGAGTACGGCTCAAGAAATCATTTCCACCCTAAAGTCATCAACGTATTTCTCAATAATTTCTTACTAGCTTATAATTTATCTATACATTTAAATGTTTGATTATAAATTTTATAAATGTTTGTTTATAAATTTTATCAATTTTCATTTTTCCTCATTTGTTAAGCCACTTTTGACAATACTCCATGCTGAAAAAAATCTTTCTTCCACTGAATTATTATGTCAATCTATTACATAGAAGGATATCATATAATTTACAATCCAAACAGGGAGAGATTTGAGAGTAACAGAGGATATTATTTGTAATTTTGCTAGGCAAATAGACATAAAGTAGGACTTTCTTGGGCAAATTAGAATAGAAAGTCACCTTAGTTTTATACTATATTCCATATAAAACTGCTTATGAGTCTTTAATCTTTTCAACTGTTCTACCTGTCTGTTCACATTACAGGCCACATTCTTTTCTGTTATGGTTATGTAGTAATATAGAGTAAATATTCCCTATTGCTCTTCTTTTCCCAAATCATCTATTACTCGTGAATTTTTATTTTTCAAAATATATTTTAGACCCAGTATTTCAGGTTTTTCTGGAGAAGTTTTGACTGGAATTTCATGCATGATTTATTTAATTTGGGAAAATTTGACGTTTTGAAAATGTTATATCATCCTATCCAAGGGCATGGTTAATCTCTACATTTATTCAGATCTCTGTATATGCCTTTTGATAAAGATATTTATTTTTCCAAAATCATCTTGTACACTTTTTATTAAGTTAATATATCTATACTTTAAGTTTTATATTGTGAATGACAAATATGTTTACCTTATTTATTACTGGTGGAAGAATACTGTTGGTTGATCATATGATCAAAATAAGATCATATTTTATCCTGAACTAGGGTTCTGCACCAAAGAGTGTACAAGTTTATGTTAGTTTCCATAAATGATTGTGTCATCTGCAACTCTTTTCCCTTCTAATATGGATGTTTCCTGTGTTTCTTGTTTTATTATATTGCTTATATTCTCTAGCACTAGGTTAACTAGTAGAGGTAACAAGGCATTCTTATATGAAATATATTTAGAGTTTCTTCTTTAAATAGATATTTGCCAGAAATTTTTTTATATTAGCCTTTACCTAATTAATGAGGTTCTCTTCTAAGCCTTTTAGAAAATTGTACTATTAATAAGAATTAAATTTTATGAATTTTTATCTCTATTAAATTAAGCATATAATTTGTTTACTTAGTAAATGAATGTGCTATGTTACATTGATAAATTTTCTCATGCAGAAAACTTGTGGTACTGAGATAAACCATATAAGATATATAAACCATATATATTTCGTGATCTTAAAATATCTCATCTGTGTTTATATATAAAATTGGCCTATAATTTTCTTTACAGATAGGAAATTTATATGATCAAACATCAATGTTACACTAGCTTCAAGAAATGACTTAGGCACCTTAGCCTCTTTTATTCTGTCATTGTCTAAGAAACCTATATAAAAAGAGGATTATTTGCTTCTTAAAAGTTTTTTTATGATTTTGTTTTGTTTTTTCTTTAAATCAGTTAAACCTGATGGTCTTGGGATTTTGGTGGAGGGTAGAGAGAGGTTGTGATGAGTTTTCTGATAATCATTTCAGTTTATTTTATAATTTTTGCATTCGAACTTTTTAATTTCAAATTTTCTATTTCTTTGGCTGGTTCTGAAATTTTTTCAAAAATTTATTCCACCTAGGTTTATCAGTTTACAAATCTTATTAATAGCATTCTATGTTTTTCTAATCTCCATTACACTTATAATTATACATAATAGTTATATAGTACACCTCTAAATATAAGTATACATCTGGACACTACATCTATAGGTCAATCATTTTTTTCATTCTGTCTTTTCCTACTTCATATATTTTTTCTTTATTTTGTTTTCTTGATCAGTATTGCCAGTATTATCAGGTACCTACATAGATTACTTATCTTTCCAAAGAATTAAAATATATTTGTTTGTTTGTGCTCATTTATATATTGCTATTGGTTCTTATTTTCTTAATTTTATTTTCTCTTTTATTTTTTTCTTCCTCATATCATTGAGATAATGTTATGCTGTTGCTATTTTTCTAGATTCTTCAGTGAAAAGAATCTTTAATTTTTATTTTTATATATGTATTTATTAGGTTAGACAATTAAGTTCTCAAACTCATCCTAGAAAAAGTGCTACATACCTCATTGCTGAATATAACCACGGTCACCTTCGAAGTACTCCCCTTGGGAAGCTATGCACTGACACCAGCACCTAGTCCACCCTCCAAAGCAATTGTGGAACTCTTTTTCTGGAATGGCCATCAGACCTGTCATCGCATTACCCTTGATGTCCTGCATGTCATTAAAATGTGTTCCTTTCAATATTTCCTTTATCTTTGGGTAAAGAAAGCAGTCAATGGGGACCAGCTCAGGTGAGTAGGGAGGGTGTTCCAGTACAGTTATTTGTTTACTGGCTAAAAACTCCCTCACAAACAATCCATGTGAGCTGGTGCAGTGTCCTGATGCAAGAGCCATGAATTATTGGTGAAAATTTTAGGCCGTCTAACTTTTTCACGCTGCCTTTTCAGCATTTCCAAATAGTAAACTCAGTTAACTGTTTGTCCAGTTGGTACAAACTCATAATGAATAATTCCTCTGATATCAAAAAAGTTTAGCAACATTGTTGCAACAAGTTCACGAACTTAATTGTCAGACCATCATATATCCTATAAGGTAGGTAGAAATTGTCTTGCCCAGTTTTCAACTTTAATGCTTTTCAGTGTACCTTTTAATTTTTCATTGAATATTTTCTCCAGTAATCAGTGATGGAGTGCTGGCATTGAAGACAAAAACTTTCTAATATTGTGGCTAAGGACACAGACACTGAAGCCAGATTTCAACATTTCTGTGTCTTAGTATCCTCATCTATAAAATGGGATGATGATAATAACAGCTAATTCATAAGATTGATGAGTGAATTAAATGAATTGACAACATAAAGTACTGAAATAGTTTCTGGCAAATAATCGGCTCTATAAAAAAAAAATGTTGGCATTTGTGAAGTCTTCAATCAAGATTAAATGAATGAACTAAATCTTTCTTTTCTTAAACTTTATTGTGAAGTTTGTATGAGCAGGAGCAAAATGAAATCCATCCCATCCCAAGAGAGATGGTTACAGATGGTGATCTGCTATTAATACTTCTTCCTGTTTCCAGGAGTGGTGGTCTACTCCTTGGGGTGGAATAGGGTGGGGTAGGGATAGGGGACAGGACTGGAGTAATGTTTCTAGCTCTTCTCTTATTCCCCTGCAGGGAGACTGCCTGAATTTAATTTTTAGTAAATTTAATTGGGAATAATGGTTGAAAGGATGAGCAACTGAATTTGGTTTTAATTCAAAGCTACATTATCCAATCCAGATTTATTATGGAAAATAGAAAGCTGAATCCAATATGTTTTGATTCCTAAGTCCAGTGACTATTCAAAACTTGTGTTAGCAAGGAGTATGATTGACATTGCAGACAGTGTTGCCAGGTAAAATACATGGTATCCCAGTTAAATTTAAATTTAACTGTGTGTTCATTTTGTTTTCTTTTTGTCTTTTGCTAAATCTGACAACTCTTTTGCTAAATCTGACAACTCTACTCAGAAATTCCAATTATCGTCTCACCCAGGTCCCTCATTTTATAATGGGAAAACTATGAAACCAATGATGAAATAAAGTCTTCTACATCTAGTGAATGGAACCCAAGTGTCAAATCCAGCTGGGTCTTATGATGCCTTTTCTTAAGTGAAACAACAACAACAACAAATATCAGAGTATTCAGGTAAAAAAAAGAAAAAAAAAACAAGTAAAAGGGGAGGAAACATATCTGGTTTCTACTGCCCTGACCCACTTACGTAAAAATATCTTTCTTATGGAATCCAGCTCCCAAGTCATTTGTGAAGCTGTATATTACATTACCTTTTTGTTTTTGTTCCTAAAATCATTAACCCATGCATTAAGATCGTGTGGGCCTGCTCTGCAAAAGCTTATTGAGGAGGTGCTTTTGTCTGTTCACCTATAAAGGACAGCACAGAGGCAGGTGGGCATTAATTACATTAAAATCCTATTCATCTCTATTGATGTCACTTCATGTGGAATGTTTTAGTACAGTGACATTTTATACTGTTTATTCTCTGTTCTTTTTATCGGAGGCAGCAACATCATAAAACATTGCAGCTCTAAATGAATCATATTTCCATGTGCTTGTTTTTGGCTGTGGAAGTCACATCTCACACATAACTGATTCCTATTCTTTCCCCTTGAATGAATTTAAGCTTCAGAAAAAGGTATTAATTTCTCTCACTCTTAGCACAAGATAGCAGATATTATCATATAAACAATTTCAAGGTAGGAAAAAAGCTCAATTTTCATTGATCCTCTTCCCAAATTATTCAATTTACCTAAAATAAATTTTCACATTCAACCTACTAAGTCATTTTGTTTTTTTCATTGAAAACACTTGTTGAAGAATTTCTGTTAATGCTAGCCTTCAGGCAGTTCTCAAGGATGGTTGTTCTGTAATTTAGTTGTAAATGATATGGTTGTATGAGGAGGTGAGTACAGCCTATACCTACTCTGCCATCTTGACCAGTGATTTCACTTATATGTGGAAATGGAAAAAAACAAAATAAACAAACAAAACAGAAGCAAACTCAGATACAGAGTACATTTTGATGATTGCCAGATGGGAGGAGGTGTTGGGGAGATGAGTGAAACGGCGGGGAGGGATTAAGATGTACAAATTGCCAGTTATAAAAACAGTCTCTGGGATATAAAGTACAACATAGGGAATATAGTGAATAATATTGTAATAACTATGTATGGTTTCAAATGGATGCTAGACTTAATGGGGTAGTCACTCCATTCTTTTGTTATGTAAATGTATAATCACTACATTGTATGCCTGAAACTAATGTAATATTGTACATCGATTGTAAGTGAAATTTTTTTAAAATTATTCTTTAAAAAACCACTTGTTCAATTTTATCTTTAATAGGAAATAGACCATAATATGAGGTGGAGAGAAACTTAATGTAGTCTCCCTCCCTTGCTCCTCTATTTCAAAGCATTTGGTCATTTTAATTAAAATGCTTATCATAATCTGTTCTGTAGGCAAGTTATTTATGTATGTGTCTGGCTTGTCTGCTGGATTGAGATCTCCCTGAGGGTGGTAGGCTATGTTGAACCTTAACACATACACATACAGCAATAATAATTGCCTACACTTGGCTAGCAGTTCACTGTTTACAGAGATAAGTGATAATGCTACGACCATTTATAAGGCCTACCACATTTTAGGCAATGTGCTCGGTACCTTAGCCCCAGACATCACAACAATACTGAGTAGTAAGAATACTAGCACTTCAATTACAGGGTTAAAACAAAACAAAACAAAACAAAAAACTGAAGCTTACGGAGAGAGGTAATTATAAACAACTGCCAGAAAAAGCTCGAGCAGGAATTTAAATCAAGATGTCTTTGCACTGAAAGTCCCTTATTTTCTTAGCCATTAGCTATACTGGGTGAAGACCTCAAATGGGACCGACCATGATCCTGATCCTTCTTCATACCCTGCTTCATACCAAGGAATCCATAAGCAAAGCATGCTTTGTAAGGGCGGCAGAAAGTGACCTTATGGCCCTGGAGAACTGGTCATTGTGATGACATTGGTCATGTTCTTGATTCTTTGGCCTCTCATTGTTATCCCCACAGTGAACAATGTGAAGAATACCTAAGGGTCTGCCTCACATGCCAGGGACTGCAATGAAGATTAGGGAGCTGGAAGCCTAATCCTGACATACAATTTACTGGAATTAGGCCTCACTTTCCCCGTATGTAAAGTTGAACTGTATGATCAAAGTTTCCTACCAGGTGTATCTTCCTATAATCCACTGGAATATGAACTTCCTATGAAACTCCAGCACCTGGCACATAGTATGTTCTCAATAATAAATACTTCATAACATAATGAATAAATTAATGAACAACAACAAAAATTCCACTACCTTTGCTCCCAGGAATCATATTATGAGGTGTTCCTTCACTTGAAGGCATGAGAGAGGAAGCAAGCTCACTGTTTGCAACGCTAGCACTTTAAGCTTTCCAACACACTTCCATCTGGCCCTGATTTTCCATTTTCCCAATTTGGAACAACTTTTCCCATTCATTGGAATCACTTCCTTTCTTATGTTTACAAAACAGATGATTTGGGGATTTTACATAATTCATCCTAAACATACACTAACTCAAACTGAGTCCAAGTACCATCCATCCACCAGCAGCATGAACATTACATTGGATGTAACATACAGGACTCTGTATGCCTTTGAAAATCTAGTCAGGAACTTCAACCTGACATTATTTTTAAGGACAATAATGTTAGCCCTGTGGGCTTGTTTGTATGCAACCTGCATGGGTTTATATTCCTATGCAGAGTTGAGAGTGTTTTGGTTCATAACAGTCTGGATGTTCAAGTGAATGAAGAAAAATGAGAATTTTTAACATAGTTCTGACTTCCTATTTACATACCTTACTTCGTCCAGGTGTAAACTCTTAGAACAGCTGTATCCCTTAGATACAGATGATTTATTGGTTGCTTATAGGCATCCGAATCTTGGTGGGGTATATTTTGGGTTTCTTTTGGCAGAGTCAGGGGAGGAAAAGTGGGGCAGACTGAGTGGAAATCTAATCATTTACAAAAGTAGGTCTGAAATACAAATGTAGTGGAAACCACAGGATTCATTAAGTGAAAAATATTTAAGTTTTGTCAAGAAAAAAAGAAAGTCTTGATTTGGGATTTTTGTGTAGTGCTTTCCTACATTCAATGCATAAACAAACAGTTATACAGCATTGCATTCCAGGTGCTTTCCCAATCACCTAACATATATTGACTCACCCAAACCTTCTAACAACCTCATCTACCCCATATTACTTACAAAGAAACAAAAGCCCGGACAAGTAGTCATGTGCCTAAAGTTATTTAGTTATAAAAGTGGCATAAATCAGGTTTGAAACCAGATAGCCTAGTTCCGGAATTGATATTCTTAACAACTACACCATGCAAGCTGTCTTTAGAGTATCTGTCCTTGATTATTTCAGTGACTTCCTGACTGGCCTCCTTAACTCCCATCTTATACCCCCACCTTCTAACCTATTTCTTCACCAGCATGATCTCTCTATAGTAATGTTTTGATCCATGTCATTCCCCAGCTCAAAACTCTTCAGTGGCTCACAGCTATCCTTCCAAATCAAGTGATCCATCCTCTGCTTGCTCCTCCAAGATTCCACAACTTTGTCCTAATCTTTTCGACCTATTTCCTAAATTTCTCCCCCCATAATCTTACATTCCCGCTAAACTTAAAAGCTGCTTGCCATTCCCAATACATGGTTTTGACTTTCCTATATCCATTCCATGGGAAACCCTCCCCAGTGCCAAGGCTAATATAAACCTCCCCTGCCCTCCAATGTACAAAAATCACATGCTCTCTCTGTTCCCCCAAAATGTATATGTTGAAGCCCTAACTCTAATGTAACTGTATTTGGCGATAGGCCCTTTAAATGAGGTAATTAAGGTTAAATGAGGTTGTAAGGATTGTCTAATCCAATATAACTGGTGTCCTTATAAGAGTGGGAGGAGACATCAGGGACCACAGAGGAAAAGACGTATGAGGGCAAAACAATATGAAAATTAATAAACAGAAACCTCATAGTCAGGAGGCTAGAAGAGAGAACTCTCACACATGAGTCACTCAATACACATTACTAACCCCAATAGAAAGAGATGTACCTTGCATCTCCGACAGGAAGTGGTATTACATTACTACCTCAGCAAGAGGAAGAAAAGATTCTGCCTTGCCAAGTAACTCAGCCAATGGGAACCAGCCATAATTCAGCCAATGAAAAATCACTATATTTCAAACTTTCAGTTTCCTCCAATGGACTCTTCGTTTACAACAGCTCCTCCTAAATCCATTAGGAGTTTGTCTCCTTTGGTTCTCTGGCTTTGCAAGTGGACTGCCGTTAGACTGCATATGTCCCAAATTGCAATACTTTATTGTTCCTAAATGAACCCATTTTGCTAGAGAAATAAAAGGCAGCCACATTCAAGGCAGGAAGAGAAATCTCACCAGAAACCAACCCTGTTGGCACCTTGATCTTGGACTTCCAGCCTCCACAACTGTGAAAAAATAAATGTCTGTTGTTTAAGCCACATACTCTGTGATATTTTGTTATGGCAGCCCAAACTTACTAATACACTTCTCCTTTTTCCTTATGGTAGGAATTCTCAGTCTTGTATACAGTGACTGTTTCTGAGCTCTGTAAAGTTTGGTAATGCATTAACAAGGGACTGAAAAATCGAAGGAAAAAAGCTCAGAAAAAATCACTTTTAATGACAAAACAATCACTTCTGAGAAGGAACAATGTCTCTCAATGTTTAAAATTTACCCCCAGTTATTGTACTTTTCTGGGTATTGTACAGCACAGTGTTATTGTAGACATGTTGACTGATCTGAGAGTGCTTTCCTAAATATTTGAAAGACAACATTTTCACATATTCTAGAGAACATTTTAGAGTGCATGTACAGAACTGATAATGCCATATCTCTGCCCTCTCACTGTCGGTAAGTTACTCACTGCTCTCCCACTTATTTCAGAAAAGATGTCAATCATCGGAGTATGTACACTTAGTTATACCACAATTTGGTTAACACATTGTTCACATTTCATCAGCACCCCTGAAAAGACACATTGGCAAACTGGTTTAGAATTATTGCATTTGGGCATTGATGATCAGAGAATCACAGGACCACACTACTGGTAAATATTAGAAATAAATACCAAATTTATTTCTGTTGGCAAAGAACTTTGCATTAATAAATGAACTGAAGGATATTTTGGTTGTTTCCATGTCTTGGCCACCGTAAATAAAACAGCAATGAACATTGGAGCACACATGTCTTTATGGGTAAATGTTTTCAGATATTTTTGGGTAGATACCCAGCAGAGGGATTGCTGGGTCATATGGTAACTATTCTTAATTTTTTGAGGAACCTCCACACTGCCTTCCATAGCAGATGCACCAATCTGCATTCCCACCAACAGTGTATGAGGGTTCGTTTTTCTCCACAGCCTCTCCAACACTTGATATTATTTGTTTTGTTGACGATAGCCATTCTGACTGGTGTGAGGTGATACCTCATTGTGGTTTTCATTTGTGTTTCTCTGATGATTATTGATGTTGAGCATTTTTTCATATGTCTATTGGCCATTTGTATGTCCTCTTTAGAGAAATATCTACTCAGGTACTCTGCCCATTTTTAATTGGATTTTTTGTTTTTTTGTTGTTGAGTTGTATGAGTTCCTTATATATTTTGGATATTAGCCCATTATGGGAGGTGTTGTTTGCAAAAATCTTCTCCCATTTTGCTGGTTGTCTCTTTATTTTGTCGATGGTCTCTTTTGCTGTGCAGAAGCTTTTTAGTTTGATATATTCCCATTCATTTATTTCAGTTTTTACTTCCCTTGCCTTTGGAACAAAATTTGTAAAATCCTTTTTGAATGCAAGGTCCATAAGTTTAGTACCTATGTTTTCTTCTATGTAGTTTATTGTTTCAGGTCTTATGTTTAGGTCTTTGATTCATTTTGAGTTAATTTTGGTGCATGGTGACAGATAGCAGTCTAGTTTCACTCTTTTGCATGTGGCTTTCAATTCTCCCAGTACCATTTATTGAAGAGGCTGTCTTTTCTCCATTGTATGTTTTCGGCTCCTTTGTGGAAATCATCTGTCTATATTTGTCTTTGATAGAGGATTTAATAAAGAAGATGTTGTATATATACACAATGGAATACTAGTCTGCCATAAGGTGAAATATTGCCATTTGCGAAAACATGGATGGATCTTGAAATTATTATGCTAAGAGAAATAAGTCAGACAGAAAAAGTTGAGAACCATATGATTTCACTGATATGTGGGATATAAAACTGAAACCAACAAAGCAAGAAGACAAACAAATAAACAAACAAAAACTGATAGACATAGACAATAGTTTAGTGGTTATCAGAGGGTAAGGGGGGAGAGAGTTGGCAGATGAGGGTAAACAGGATCAAATATGTGGTGATGGAAGGAGAACTGACTCTGGGTGGTGAACACACAATGTGAAATATAGATGATGTATTACAGAATTGTACACCTGAAACCTATGTAACTTTACTAACCATTGTCACCCCAATAAACTTTAGATAAATACATACATACAAAAGACTGGAAATGTTGATAGGAGGAAAGATTACAGAGTGATTTTAGTTTGCAATTTTTTGTAATGTCTCTGAATATCCAGCTATTTTCCCCCCTGATGATCAGGTATTCTTTTAGAATCAAGGGGAGAAAGAAAGACATTCTCACTGAATAGACTCCCTAGCTATCCAGTCTCATGGGTCTCTTCTTACAGGCTGTCAGTAGAGCTACTTTCTGCACTTAGCCCCATTCTTGCCCTGCTCTGTGGTCTAGCATCCACCCTCTTCTTAAGCATCATTTACATTCACTGAGTCAATGTTTTTCCCTCAGGTCAAATAAATTAACCATATTAATGGGTGCTAATGAGTTAATAAGATTAAGAGCTTCACAACCCTAATTAACATATTTGAATTAATATGTTTGAATTTCGAAATTTGAATTAATACATTTGAATGTTTTCAGAAAACATCCCCCAAACTTGGACTCTCTAATCCTGGTGCTAGCCAGTGGGCCATAAAAGTGTGGATGGGGTAGACCAGTCTTCCAGTTACTAACCAGAATGTGGTCACTGATTCAGTAGTCCTAATCTGTACTTGAGTAAATAATCAGTCCTGTGGTGTCAAATGGACAGCTACAGCAGCATAACAAATTGCAAAGCCCTGGTTTGTTCCCACACCTCTCTCTACCACCTTTGCTGACTCACTCACTCTCAATCTGGAAGAGTAAGAAAGCTTTTGAAAGAAAAAAGAATGTAAATATCAAGATGTCAATGCCTCACTGGACTGGGAGTAAATACAGAGTAATACTTTAGGGATCTATTCAAACACACAGATTTCATTTTGTTTTGTTCTACTTAATATATCTTAAATTCCAAATGGATTTGCCCCATGACCATTTCCTTTGCTATATCCATTTGATGATTTCCCAAATCTATAAACTCTGTAATCCATTGTGCATGGAGCAAGAACAATCTCTGAAAGCAAAGAACAAACCCAAAATAAGAACATCATTACTTCAGAGCCTCCAAGGCACACTCCCAGCCCAGGAAGACCATAAAAAATATATATATATATATTTCTTTAGAAGAAAGAAACCATAGAATACCAAGTTATTTCTCACTGAGACATTCCAGAATTTAGTTAAAATAGTGCCAGAGCTTGGGTTAGAACTATATTTCAGAAACCCAGACCAGAGTTATTTCCTCTATATTAATGATTCGCAACCATGGCTGCACACTAGAATCACCTATAAAGCTTTGATAATTACCGATGTCCATCACACCTCACGAGCTTCTGATTCAATTGGTCTGGAGTACGGCCTGAGCAGCAAGAGTTATTAAAGATCCCCCAGGTGATTCTAATATGCAACCGAGCTTGCAAACCACTGATCACGGAGTGCTGCCTCTGCTAGTGACAAATGGCCAACCAGCTGGGTCCCTTGGACAGTGAACAAAGAAGTTGATAGCACCCACATTATTCATCCCTTCCTGCCCCTTCTCCCTACTCACATAAGTACAGACACATACTTAGCTTAAGGAGTTGCTCATTTAACTAATGGCTGCTATCTCCTTTTAGAGCAGGATTCCTTAAAGAGTTTCTTAGAAAACAAGATAGTAAATATTTAGACTTTGTAAGCCATACAGTCTGTGTATGTATGTGTGTAGAAACAACTCTACTGTGTCACTGTAGCAAAAGCATAGAAGCCATAGAAAATATGTAAGTAATGGATATGGCTGTATTCCAATAAAACTTTGTTTATAAAAACAGGTACACCAGTCCACAAGCTATAGTTTGCTGACCTCTGATTTAATTTCTAAGGCGTATAAAGCAGTTACTACATTTTTTAATGAGACTGCAATGATTCTGAGCCAGTCGTCTTTAGAATTCCATTACAGTTATTGGCATGTGTTTACCTGCCAGAAGGAAAGACTTGCCACAGAATATTTCACCTCTGTCCATTCCTGCTACCGAATAGAACCACTTTTTCAGAGCAGAGGCTATGGCTACTCCCCAATAGCCCATATCCACAAATATTTAATACTTCCCTGATATACCAACAGGGAGGTCTCTCTCTCTCTCTCTCTCTGGATACCTCCAGCTTCTTCTCTGAACCTGTGTCGTGTCACTTGTGATTTTTCGCACTATTATTTAAATGTTCTATTTGCCATTCTAGATCATAAGCAACTGGAGGACAGGTACTATAAGTAATACTACTACTAATTATTATTATTGTTATCATTTGCATGTGTATGGTGCTTTACAGCTCACAGTCACTTTCACATCCTAGTCTTTTTGATTAGGACACCTCCCTGGGAGACAAGTAGAGAAATGCTGACCATGACCATCGCTTGTATGTTAAGACAAGAAAACTGAGACTCAACAAGATTATTGAGCATTAAGAGGCATAGTCTAAACTTGAATCCAGATGCTGTGATTGCAAGAAAGTGTGTTTAGAGGAGATGGGGAAACTGCATATAGATTCACAGAGAGCTGTATTCAAATTCACTTGGTATTGGCCATGAGGACAATAGAAAAATAACATACTTGTGTTCATTGCGGATGTCAAGACCACTGAGCACCTTATTCAACAGGCTGTGAAGAAGCTCTATGACACTGACATGGCCAAGGTCAACAACCTCCCTGATCAGGCCTGATGGGGAGGAAAAGGCTTATGTTCCGCTGGCTCCTGACTATGATGCTTTGTACGTTGCCAACAAAACGTGGATCATCTAAACTGAATCCAGCTGGCTAATTCTAAATATAAATAATTTTAACATAAAAAAAGAAATTCAACTGGTAGTTTTGTAATCTTGAGGAAGTTAAAATTTTTGTTTCTTTAACTATAAATATATGCGTATCAGTAAATACCTTTGAGTATTATTTTGAGAATTAGACACCATCTAATTAATGTTTCTGGCATTAAGTGCGCAATAATCGCAGCTACCGTTACTGGTACAATTAATACTGTTGTTGTTGTTGCAGATTATCTGGGGTGCTTTCCATTTTGTGCATATTTCCATTCACTGTTAGATGCTTCATTGTATTTGGTACAGTGTCTTTAATTTAGTAGGTGTTCAATTAATGTTAAATGAACTTAATTAGTTTGTTTACTAATTACTTCATTGTATAGACTTATATTTAAAAGTTATTTCTACTATAAGCCTTTTAAAAATAATGAAAATATCCCCAAAGGTATAGGAAAATTTGATGACTCCCTTTTAAAAAGATGATACATAAAGGGAATTTCCTTCCCATTTCAAAGTGAATCTCCTTAGCCAAGTGTACTTGCCCAGAAACACTTTTGTTAACTACTTAAAATAAGGGAACATAACCCCCAACTGATTTTTTATTCCTTATGGAATCATTAGTGCTTAAAAGTCAACAAAAGCAAAGCTGTCAGCAGGATTTTCTGGATTAGTACATGCTCAAATTTGGCTGAATGATTAGTAATAATGGTAAATTCCTCTTGATTCAGAGTTTTTCTTGGAAGACACTCTGAAACACCCCCAGAGAGCTCTGGAGAGGGTCAAAAGTTCAGCCTCAGAGTTTGATTTGGAGATACCTCATTCAAGCTCCCCAACCATGTCTTGTCTGCTCCACTGAGAAATCAGTGAATTGATTACTTACAACATACTAGTACCCACTATGTACCAAACACTTTTCTGGGCACTCAGGTGATGAAAGAGGCAAAAGATGTGGTCTACGAGTTAAGCAGTTTATGATCTGCTGAGTAAGAACAGATGTACTATTCTGAACAGACTCTAAATTATGTTATGGAATATTCACTTCAAATTCTAGAGAGGGAAAGGAGGAGGAGGAAAAGGAGGAGGAGGCGAAGGAGAAATATAGAGATGGGGGGGGGAGAGAGAGAGAGAGAGAGAGAGAGAGAGAGAGAGAGAGAGAGAGAGAGGGAGAGAGAGAGAGAGAGAATGAGAGAATGAGAGAATGAGAGAATGAGAGAGAGAGCAATATTGGCCAGGATAGCTGGAGAAAGCTTCCAAGGGCAAATTCCCAGCCTCAGACTAGTAGTGGTGCATGTGTTTTCACTGAGTACTGACATCTGGACAGGCATTCATGGAGGTAACGGCTAGAAGAAGAGGAAAAAGCTTTACCAACTGGCTCAAAAGGAAGTCTGAAGAGCACAGTTCTCCATGCACTCACTGAGGGCCCATGCTATCTTGTGACTCTCCCCTCCTCTAAGTCTTTGGAGTCCTTAATATTCAGCCAGAGGGTGAGTCTAAAAGAGAAAGGATCACATGAGGAAGGTTTTTAAGGGCCAAGCGTGGAAGTGGGCTGATCACTTCTGTTTTTACTCCAATGGTCAGAACTCAGTCATGGGGTCATGCTGAACCACAAGGAAGATGAGGACAATGTATCTGCTATGCTCAGGAAGAAGAGAGTAGATCAGTATGAAAAAGTACTAGCAATTTCCACCACAGTGTGCTATTCTAGCCATCAAACTTCTGGTTCACTCTTCTTACAACGTATTAATCACATTTACTTCCTCCCCAAAGGACACAACACAAAGTCCCATCAAGTCACTGAACCAAACTCAAAATTCAGGATGTCTGAATTTGTCCTCTCTGTCAAATCTGGACATATCTCCTTATGACTCAGTGATCTATGAGCTACATGGAGCATACAATGTTGGAATAAAGAAGGGTTACCAGAGTAGAAATCCTCATTCAGAAAAGAGAAGAATGGGAGAGACGCAGACGTGATTGGTCCATATTAATTCCTAAGTCCTTCTGGGAAGGTATTTTGTAATCCCACATGTTTATTTTTTCTCTTACTTCCCTCGTGTGAGGGAATATATCAGTAAAAATCTTAGTCCGGGTAATGTCTGTGAAGTTTCTGCCTATATTTTCTTCTAGGAATTTTATGATTTCAGATCTTACATTTAAGTCTTTAAGTCATTTTGAATTTATTTTTGTATATGGTGTAAGGAGGTGGTCCAACTTCATTTTTTTTGCATGTGTCTGTCCAGGTTTACCAGCACAATTTATTTAACAGACTGTCTTTACTCCACCGTACATTCTTGCTTCCATTGTCGTAGATTAAATGGCCATATAGGTATGGATTTATTTCTGGACTCTCTGTTCTGTTCCATTGATCTATGTCTTTGTTTTTATGCCAGTACCATGCTGTTTTGATTACTGTAGCCTTGTAGTATAATTTGATGTCAGGTATTGTTATACCTCCCACTTTGTTCTTATTTCTCAAGATTGCTGTATCCGGAGTCTTTTATGGTCCCATATAAATTTTAGGATTATATGTTCTATTTCTGTGAAAAATGTCGTTGGTCGTTTGATAGGAATTGCATTGAATATGTATATTGCCTTAAGCAGTATGGACATTTTAACTATATTAATTCTTCCTATCCATGAACATGGTATGTGTTTCCATCTATTTGTATCTTCTTTCATTTCTTTCTTCAGTGTCTTATAATTTTCTGAGTACAGATCTTTTACTTCTTTGGTTAAATTTATTCCCAGGTATTTTATAGTCTTAGGAGCAATTGTAAATGGGATTTTTTTTAAATTTCTCTTTCTGATGTTTTATTATTGGTATATACAAATGCAACTGATTTCTGAATATTAATTTTGTATCCTGCTACTTTACTAAATTCATCTATCAGCTCTAATAGTTTATTGGTGGAGTCTTTAGGGTTCTCTACATATAGTATCATGTCATCTGCATATAATGACAATTTTACTTCCTCCTTACCGATTTGAATGCCTTTTATTTCTTTTTCTTGTCTGATTGCTGTGGCTAGAACTTCCAGCATTATGTTGAATAGAAGTGGAAAAAGTGGGCACCCTTGCCTTGTTCCTGATCTTAAGGGGAATGGTTTTAGCTTTTCCCCATTGAGTATGATGTTAGCTATGGGTTTATCATATATGGTCTTTATTATGTTGAGATACGATCCCTCTATTCCCACTTTCTTAAGAGTTTTTATCATAAATGGCTGCTGGATTTTATCAAATGCTTTTTCTGCATCTATTGATATGATCATGTGATTTTTATTTTTTATTTTGTTAATGTAGTGTATCACATTAATTGATTTGCGGATGTTGAACCACCCTTGCATACCAGGGATGAATCCCACTTGATCATGGTGTATGATATTTTTAATGTATTGCTGAATTCTGTTCGCTAATATTCTGTTGAGGATTTTTGCATCTATATTCATTAGAGATATCGGCCTGTAGTTTTCTTTTTTTGTGGTGTCTTTGTCTGATTTGGGGATCAGGGTGATAGTGCGTTCATAAAAAGTGTTTAGGAGCCTTCCCTCCTTCTGGATTTTTTGTAAGAGCTTGAGTAGAATAGGTGATAATTCTTTTTTGAATGTTTTGTAAAATTCACCTGTTAAGCCATCTGGTCCAGGGTTTTTGTTTGTTGGGAGATTGTTGATTACTGATTCAATTTGCCTGGTAGTAATCAGTCTATTCAGGTTTTCTGTTGCTTTTTGAGTTAGCCTTGGAAGGTTGTACGCCTCTAGAAAATTGTCCATTTCTTCCAGATTGTCAAATTTGTTGGCATATAGTTGCTAATAGTAATTTCTTAAAATTTTTTGTATTTCTGCGGTGTCTGTTGTCACTTCTCCTCTTTCACTTCTTTTTTTTTTTTTTCCAAAGAATTGCTTTCTTTTTATTTAAAATCTAAACCTTTACAAATATATGTCTTGGGGTTGGCTATTCTAGGTGGGTTTTCCTAGGCTCAGGGAATTTCATTTAAATATGTATATTTATTCATTTCTTAGTTTATGAAAGTTTTCTTAAATTAGTAGTTAGTGTTTGTCCCCATAGCTTTGGTTTTCTTCTTCAGAGATTCCTGTTATGGAAAAGTCTCTCTCCCCCATGTTCTAGCTCTATCCTTTTCTCCTAAATCTCTTTTAAAAAATATTTTTCTTCATTTATTTAGTTATTTATTTATTTTTGTATTTATTGGCTTATTTTTGTTTGCAAAACTGAATGCCTAATCAGCAGTCCCCCACATCTTGCTGAATTTGTTTCTCCCACCATCTTCCCCATCTCAGTAATTGGCAATTCCATCTTTCCAAATGGGTAGGTCCAAACTTTTTTCTTTTTTTTTGTTTTTAGTTTCAGGTGCACAAGACAAAGTAATACTTAGATGTTTATCATTTATATCCCTCACACTGTGTGAACCCTCCTCCCCCCATCCACTATCCCTCTGACATGGCACAGAGCCATTACGTTTCCACTGTCTCTATTCCTAAAGCTATTCCAACTGTAATTTTATATATATGTATATATGTATTTATATATGTACATATATATATATATATATATATATATATATATATATATATATATATAATTACAGTTGGCATTGATTATTGTTCAGCTTCAGCTTCAGGTCATCCTCCCTGAGGTGGTCTCCCAAATGGGACAAGTGTCCATCGAATGCCCTACAAAATCTCCTCTTTCATTTCTGATTTTATTAATTTGGGTCCTCTCTTTTTTTTTTTTAATGAGTCTGGCTAAAGGTTTGTCAATTTTGTTTATCTTCTCTAAGAACCAACTCTTGGATTCATTGATCTTTTGTATTGTTTCTCTGGTTTCTATTTCATTTATTTCCGCTCTGATCTTTATTATCTCCTTCCTTGTACTCCCTTTGGGCTTATTTTGCTGTTCTTTTTCCAGATCCCTTAAGTGTGAAGATAAACTGTTGATTAGTGATGTTTCTTGTTTCTTTAGGTAGGCCTGCAATGCTATAAATTTCCTTCTTAGGACTGCTTTCACGGCATCCCATAGATTTTGGGTCATCGTGTTTTCATTTTCATTTGTCTTGAGATATCTTTTGATTTCTTCCTTGATCTCCTGGTTGACCCATTCATTATTGAGTAATATGTCATTCAGCTTCCATGAATTGGTGTGTCTTCCAGTTTTTTTTCCTGTAGTTCATTTCTAATTTCATACCACTGTGGTCAGAGAAGACAATTGGTAAGATTTCAATTTTCTTAAATTTATCAAGGCTTGTTTTGTGGCCTAACATATGGTCTATCTTGGAAAATGTTCCATGTGCGCTTGAGAAGAACATGTATTCTGCAGCTTTGGGGTGAAATACTCTGAAAATATCGATTAAATCCAAGTGGTCCAATGTGTCATTTAAGGCTGTTGCTTCCATATTGATTTTCTGTCTGTAAGACCTGTCCCTTGTTGTCAGAGGTGTGTTGAAGTCCCCTACTATGATAATGTTACTGTTGATATCTGTCTTTATGTCAGTCAATATCTGTTTTATATATTTAGGTGCTCCTATGTTGGGCGCATAGATGTTTACTAGGGTTATGTCCTCTTGTCAGATCCATCCCTTTATTATTATATAGTGCCCATCTTTGTCTTTTAATATGTTCTTCATTTTAAAGTCTATTTTGTCAGATATAAGTATTGCAACTCCAGCTTTTTTCTCATTTCCATTTGCATAAATTTCTTACTCCAACCCTTCACTTTCAGCCTGTGTGTATCCTTTGATCTGAGGTGAGTCTCTTGTATACAGCATATACAAGTGTCTTGCTTTCTTATCCACTCAGCCACCCTACCTCTCTTGATTGGAGCATATAATCTGTTTACATTTAAAGTGATTATTGATAGGTACATAGTTATCGCCATTTTTAAATTTGTAGTTAGATTGTTTTCATCTTTCTTCTATTTACAGAAGTCCTTTTAGTATTTCTTGCAATGCTGGCTTGGTGGTAATAAATTCCTTTAGCTTATTCTTTTCTGGGAAGCTTTTTATCTCTCCATCAACTTTAAATGATACCCTTGCTGGATAAAGCAATCTAGTTTGTAGGCCTTTGTTTTCCATCACTTTGAGTATCTCCTGCCACTCCCTCCTGTCCTTCAATGTTTCTGTAGAAGTCATTTGATAGTCTTATGGGAGTTCCCTTGTATGTAACCCTCTGTCTTTCTCTTGGTGCTTTTAGGATTCTCTCTTTGTCTTTAACCTTTGCTATTTTAACTATAATGTGTCTTGGTGTGGACCTGATTGGGTTTATCCTGGTTGGAACTCTCTGCACTTCCTGAGCTTGTATGTTGGTTTCTTTCATCAGGTTAGGGAAGTTTTTGGACATTATTACTTCAAATATGTTCCCAATCCCTTGCTTCCTCTCTTCACCTTCTGGTATTCCTATGATGTGCATGTTGTTGTGCTTGATGTTTTCCCAGCGGTCTCTTAAACCATCTTCATTATTTTTTATTCTTTTTTCTTTCTGTTGCTCTGTTTGGGTGATCTCTGCTAACTTGTCTTCTAAGTCGCTGATTCGATCCTCTGCTTCATCTAACCTGCTGTAATTCCTTCAAGTGAGTTCTTTATTTCAGTAATTGTGTTCTTTATTTCTAACTGGTTGTTCATTATGATTTCTCTATCCTTCTTTATGTTGTCTCTAAACATTCTTATCATCAGTGTTCTGAACTCTGTCTCTGATAGGTTAATTACCTCTGTTTCATTTAGCTCCATTTCTGGAGGTTTCTTCTGTTCTTTTATTTTGGACATGTTTCTGTGTTTCCCCATTCTGGCTGACTCTCTCTGTTTGCTTCGATGTATTAGGTAGATCCCTTAGAGTTCTTAGTTCTTTCTGGGTTATCTTATGTAGTATATGCCCTTTATATTTGACTTGCACTACTTCGTTCTTCTCCTCTGTGTGGACTCCAAAGGTGACTCTTGTGTTGGGTATATTGTCCTGTTAAAGAAGATCTTTAATTGCTTTTCGCTTATGCGTCGGTGGGGTTAACTCCTAGGCTGACTAGTTGTGAGACTTGGCTCTGCCCACCGCAGGGTGTTCTGCTGCGTGAGGGTTGACCTCTTAAATGTGGTTAGGCCTTTATGGGCTCTTGTGCTTGTAGAGAAGTCCCTCTGGGTTTGTCACTTGTAGGTCAAACCCGGTAGTACTCTGGTTTGGTCTGGAGTTGGCCTCTGGGTATGTTGAATCTTGTGTCTCTTTAGCTGGGCCCTGGTAGGGCAATTTCAGAACAAAGCAAATCACCAAGCACAACAACAACAACAACAAAGAAAAAATCAAATACCTTCACATGTAAAAACAACTGACAACCCCCACTCAACACAGGCAAAGATATGAAAGCTATAAAGACAAAACAAAAAGCAGTGCCAGTCTTGGCTTAAGCCCACCAAGTAATCTGCAGGTTGTCCTCTGCTGTGCAAAAGAGTCCTCTGCGTATTGTGCAGGCAGAGCCGGTCACCTGGTGCCCAGAGTGACGTTGGAACTGCAGATTTAGATGCGTAGGGCTGAGGGGTCTGGATGGTAGTTCTACAAAGTCAGTGCAGTTTCTGCCCTTGCCTGAACGTATGCGCACTGGGAGTAGCACCACCAGCCCTGTGTCCAGTTCTCCTGAGTCTTAGGGCACTTCTTCCGTGTGTGTGTGTGTGTGTGTGTGTGTGTGTGTGTGTGACGGGCGGGAGATTTCTGAACTGCTGAAAGCCCAGAGCTGCATCTGCCACTTACTGCTGATCCCTGGGAGTGTCTCCGCAGTTGTAATTGCCCCACCCTAGGCAAGACAGAAAGGGTGGGGGCTGGGGATCGAGGGGTCATCTCTCTCCCAGCCCAGCTGTGTCACACTTTTCCAACAGGCCAGCAAAGGTGGTGGCTGGGGGAGGAGGAATCTCTTCTCTCCCAGCCCTTCAAAAATCACACTCTTCCCAGCCTCTTCCCTGGGTCAGAGCTGCACGCTGGTCTTCCCAGAGCCTGAGCACTAAGGCTCCTCTGTAATCTGACACTACTCGTCAGTTTGGGGGCCAGTTTAAGTCTCTGGAAGGGCGGAGGTAGGATTGGAAGGGGGAGCGGGGCCCAGGTATGGAGTTTGTGTCCTTTGTCCGGCCTAGGGCCCAACTGGAGTTCTCACTGAGGTTATTGCCTCAAATGCTGGATATGCTGCCCCCTCGGCAGGAGAGATCAACTGTGGGACACAGGGAAAGAGCCCACCTCCTGGCTTTTATGTTCTCTGTTCCGTCCTGCGATCCCCTGCGTCTCTGCAACTGCAGATGCCGGCAGTGTTTCCACCACCACAGATGCGGGCCGCGTCCCCACAGCAGCAGATGTGAGCCGTGTCTCCACTCCGCTCCCTTCCCTCTTCCCCTGCTCGCCCAATTTGCCCACCTTCAAGTAATCCTTGCATGAGTCTCTTAGCTGTTCTGCGTGATGAGCAGAATCCTTTGATGGGTTATAGATGTCCCGTTTGTGATAAGATCCGGAGGAGAACTCAAAAAGTGCGCCCCACTGCCGCCATTCTTATGATGTTCCACTGGGAAGGTATTTTGAAGGCTGCCTGCTAAGGGGTTGGGGAAGATTTATTGACTAGATGTTGATGCTACACTTGGGAGGGCTTCTCCTGTCCATCTGTTTCTATGTCCACTGTCTCCCTCTCTGGGAAGATTTTCCTCCTCTACTATCTTCTGGCCACCTTTGACGTGAATGTTTGTGCCTTTTTGGAGCAATCCAAATTTCACAGTTAATTTCTTGCTGGGACAAATATGAGGACCTGAAGAAAACAGAGCAGCATTTTCATTGCTGGATCCTAGTTTCTTTGACATTACAGTGTACTAGAAAATTTGGTAGGTTTATGATCTACGAGTATTTGCTGCTTGTCAGTTTCTCATATAAATACACGCTCTTAAAGTATTTCCTAGATAAAGGAGAGCATGAATATTAATGAGCATTACTGGTTTCTGCTATAACTACGATTGTGTAAAATAGGGGAGAAATAAGAATATGCATTTATATTTGCTTATCATTTTTAAAATAAACAGTAGAATGATAAATACAGAGAGCAAGGAAAAACAAAGTGAATGGAGACAGGTGAGAGTCATAGTTTCAGTTTATATCAGTTAACATTGTTTGGATTTTTAAACCGCATAACTGTATTATTACCATTGCCAAACAAAAAAAACCACACCGTTTCTAAAAAAAGAGCAACTTTTAAAGTGAACATAAAGAAAACCTGGTACCCACATGCATCCAAACAGCTTGTCTCCCCTTAGCTCTTCAGCAGCATCAATTCTTTCTGTGGGTTTCAATGATAATGTTTATTTTCACCAACTTTTGTCAGACAAAATTGTGAGCAGATCGAATCAGAAGAACAGCCACATGGTAAGATTCACTCCTAAATCCTTAGCCCAACAGTGTAATTTTCCCCTGCTCCCCAGAGAATAGTTATGTGTGTGTTACATGCCATTGAGTCAACTCAGAGTCCTGGAGACCCTACAAAAGAGTGATATCCCAGATGTCCTGTCCTAAATTCTCCTGCTCAGCTCTTATAGATTCATACCCATGGCTTCTTTTATGGAGTCTTTCCTCTTTTCCTGCTGCCTTCTGTTTTTCTCAGCATTATTGTCTTTTCCAAAGAACCCTGCCTTCTTATGATTGGCCTGAAATAGGACAGCTTCAGTTTTATCATTTTTGCCTCTAGTGATGTTTCAGGCTTAATTTGCTCTAGGACTCACTTGTTCATCTTTCTGGCGGTCCAGGGTATCTGTAGAGCTCTCTTCTGACACCATATTTCATATGAATCATTTTTTCCTTATCATCCTTCTTCACTGTCCAACTTTCACATCTGTACATAGTAAATTGGAATACGAGGGTGTGGACGATCTTAGCCTTGGTCTCTCATGACACATCTTTGCTCTTGGTGACCTTCCCTAATTCTTCCATTGCTGATCTTCTCAGCCTTCTCTTGATTGCCTGCAGTCTCCATTTGTATTGATGATTGAACCAAGGTAAGCAAAATCTTTATTAATTTCAATGTCTTCATTGTCTATGTTAAATACGTATTTTTTCTGTAGTCATGGTTTTATAGATACATCTAAAAGAATATTACAACAAGGACAACTCTGGGGGTGGGGAATGAATATAAACATTGAGTCAGGGCATTCTGTGGCATATATGAAAGATCTTTAAAAAGGGGTCACATTTGGATAAGTAGAAGGGCAAAGAAGAACTTCCCAGACCAGCCTGTGAGAGAGAACTGCAGAGAGGAAGGGAGGGAGGGAAAGAGGGAAGAAGGAGGGAGGGAGGGAAGGAGGGAGGGAGAAAGGGAAAGAGAGAAAACTGCAACCAACCATCTAAAGTTCAAATTAAATCATTGATTCATACTGGGCTGCCAGATAATAAGCAGATGATCAGGCAACACAACTTGGCTTTCGAAGTCAGTCAATGTACAAGGCACAGCTCTACAACTGCATTTTAGAGTGATCAGCTATAATAGATTTCCGTAAGTTTTGAAGGGCATTCTTAAAAAAGAGGGAAGGATCTTGGTCTGTATGGTGTCAGAGAACAGAACTAGAAGCCTGGATGAAAGTTCCAAAGTTAAAATTTGTCCTTAACTAAGAAAATTTTAAAACAGATATTCAGAAATGAGGAAAGACTACCACAGAGACGTGGGGGTGTACTCATTGAAGGAGCTATAGGGACCCTTGGGACCAGTTGGTCTCTCAGTCCATTCCAACGCTGAAGCCCTCTGACTCAGTGCTTTGTGGATGACTTGGGCACTCTCACTCTCTCTCATTCTCTCTTCTCTGTGCCACTGCTTGAACAATATGAATGGGACATGGTGTGGAGCAAGCAGTAAGTAGCACACAAACACAACCATTGTCTCTGAAACCACAGCTTCATGTGAAAATGGCAAGTGGAAAAATGTGTTTGTTTTGCCTTTAACACACCTAAGGTGATAAGCTGTAGGGTACACATTACAGAACTTCATTTGGAAGATTCAAAAGCCATTAAAAAGATAATAATAATTATAGCTAATATTTATTGAATTCTTACACGTATGTGCTAGGTAGGTGTGGTTAAGTGTTTTTGTTTTTTTTTTGTTTTGTTTTTGTCTTTTTATTTTATTTTAATGTATTGAGTCATTTAATCCTCTTGGAGGAGGTGGTCTTTGAGCAATTTGCTTAAAAAATAAATAAGACACTAACATGTCACCATACTGGTAAGGTAGAATATAATGACTGAATTCAAATCCTGGATGGAGACTGTTGGTTCAAAGCAAGATCCCAGTGATGTCCCCCAATCCTGGAGCTTTCTAGTTCAATATTCATCAGATGAAGGGTGATGTCTGCAGACATGAATGATGTGGATTCAGAAAACTCCTTAAGCTAATCAATTGTCAACGGGCAGCTCCAGTGAGATTTTTTCTTTTCTTTTCTTTTCAAGTTATGGAGTTTGGAGCAGTTGGTATTAAATATAGTGTTCTGTAGCTGGAGCTGTTAAACCTTTAGAGACTTAAAGGATTTGGTGTGGCAGTTGAGCATGAAGGTGAATAGATTGAGCCAACCAGACTGGCAAGACTATCCTCATTTTAACAGTTCATATCTAAGAATCACAAATACTCCATACCACAAACTCCTAAGAGTTTGAATTCTAACTGCAAGAGAGACTGGTAAATATAGGGACTAGAAGCAAAGGAATCCTGATCTGAAGTCCGAGATTTACCCCAAATGTTGGCAACACTCAGACAAAATCTCCAGTCCTCACATTCAGCAAGACTCTTGTGATGGATATAGAGAGGCACAGACTTGACCCCTTGGACTTCTTGTCGAGTTTCTGGGATTGCTGTTGCAGACAGCCTTCAGCTGTCAACCCTTCAGGAATTGCCTCAAATGCAGAGCTGCCTTGTCCAATGTGACTCCCTTCTTTGTGTGACACATAGCCAAGAACTGATGGAGTTTGGGCTGTAAAAGCCTGGACATTGCAGCAAAAATACAGTCAATTCTGGTAGACCATTTTAGCTCCAGAACTTTTTGTGGTGTTAGCTGAAGCTACCAGGCAATATAGTTCCCTTATGGCAGCTTCACTTCTCCCTCTGTCCAGTCCTGCATTCGCCCACTCTCTCCCACAGGTATTGATCCCAAGGACATTTCCTAGTAAATATCCTACACACTAATCTCTGTATCAGCATCTGCTTCCCAGAGAACTCAACCTTTCACAGGTTGTTAGTCACTGAACTAGAGGTTACGTGCATCATCTTTCAAAAAACAAAGGTCAAATTTGCATGGAGTTACCTTTAAAAATTAATTTACTTCTTTGGGCCTCAGTTACTCATTTATAAAATGGGGGCACTGCATAAAGTCTCTTTTATATCTATGAAACCATATATTCTATGGGTTCTGCCCAGTGGCAGGCAGAACAGAAATGCCCTAACTACATGGTGTAGATCCAGAAAATGAAAAATTCATTCTGATTAAAATATTACTCTTCCAATTTAGCTCTCTGGTGCCTACAGTGTTACATTTCTGCTCTACGATTCAGACTTTAAATCTGGTCATAGCTGAAATACAAGGAAGTATGTGTGAAATTTACAGATGTATCAGTTCTTTTCACAATGGGTTTTGGAGAAGAAAAGTAAGAAGAAAAAGAAAAGAAACATAAGAACTGTGATCTCTGCAGATGAGAAAAGGGTTTAAAATGTGGAAAACAGATTGCAGTGAATCAAGTATATGCATGGGGGGAAGGGGCTCTGAGTACATGAGGCAGGGAACTGCATGTTTAATACTCTTTGATCTAAACTCATCCTTTTCTTTATAAGCACAACCACTAGGATGAGGAATATTGTGGAGCAAGCATTAGAATTCAAATGACCTAGTCTTGAGCCAAGAGCTGCGTCAGCTTGCTGTGCCACCCAAGGCAACTTGGGCTCTGAAGTAAATTACTCCTCTGTAAAATGAACATTTTAGCAATTGTCCTGCCTTCCTTCAAGGGATAAAGGGAGTATAAAATGGCATGTGAATATAAAAACACTTTGAAAAGTAAAATAGCAACATATACATGGCTATGTTTTTGTCATTTTTGTGTATTCCTAATTCTTACAGTAAGAGCTCTGGCCATCGAGCTTATCTTATCTTTAGCATCTTTCAGTAAAACAAAGGTCAAATTTCCTCAAGAGAGAAAGGACTCTGGGAAGATGGTGGAATAGGAAACACCAGGAATCATTTTTTTTCCCAACTTAGAAAATAATTGAATTGGCAGAATCTGTTTGATATAACTATTTTGATGTAACTATTTTGGAACTCTGGAGCCTATTGAAGGCTTGTAACTTCTAGGGGGAGACTTGGAAGATAAAGGGAAGTTAATTTCAGTCAACTTCAACACAGCACAGTAGCAGGAAGCTATACCCTGCCCTCAGCTTGGTGGCAGGCAGTTATGAACATGTTCCTGGAGCTTCTTGCATACAACTTAACTCCATCAGAAGCCAAGATGGGAAAAAAAGGGCTCTGTCCTCCAAATATCTAGAATCTGTCCTCTGATCACTTATTGTTCCTTCTGATCACAGTTCTGCGGAGAAAGAGGTGGGTGACCATTGTTGTGGCAATTCCTCCCCTTTGTTGCAAAACCCTCCCCTCCAGTTGAAGTGACTTTCAGGGGATTTAAGGGACGAGTGTCCTTTTTTTACCTCCCTTTATTTTTCTCTTTTTTCCCTTTTGGGGGATGAAACATTAAAGAGTAGGACATTCAAAAACAACTGAATATACTGGGAAAATTAAAAAGTGACTTTGCATGCTCAAGGAAAAATACAGACTCAGAAAAGACCTGAGAATACCTTAAGTTTACATCTCATGATGGCTAATCCTTGACACAGAATACCTACAATAATCAAAAAACAAAACAATAGCCAAAAGAAAAGCCCACAGGGAATGACAGAATCTGATTTTCGGAGTTACCACATTATTAGATTTTAACGTCCAGTTTACAAAAAAATATATAAGGCATATGGAGAAATAGGAAAGTATAGCAATTCAACAGAAAAAAATCAACAGAAACTCTCCCTGGAAAATACTTCATGACAGATCTACTAGACAAAGACTTATTTAAAACAACTCTCTTAAAGATGCTCAAAGAACTAAACAATAATGTGGAGAAGTCAAAAAAATTATGTAGGAATACAATGGAAATATCAATAAAGAGAACGAAAACTTTAAAAGAAACCAAAAAGAAATTCTGAAGCTGAAAAATATAATAACTGAAATTAAAAAATCACTAGAAGGATTCACAGGCAGATTTAAGCAAACAAGAAATAATTAGCAAACTTGAAGATCAGACATGGAAATTATTGAGTCTGAGGAGCTGAAAAAAATAGGACTAAAGAAAAGTGAAAAGAGCCTAAGGGATATGTGGGACATCAACAAGCGACCAACATGCATATTGTGGGATTCTAAGAATGAGAAAAGGCAAAGGGAATATTTGAAGAAATAACGGTTATAACTCTCCAAATTTGATGGAAACATGAATACAAACATCCAAGAAGCTCAACAAAATCCAGGTAAGTTGAACTCAAAGAGAACCATAGGGAGACACATTGTACTGAATTTGAAAGACAAAAAGAATTCTGAAAGCAGCAAAAGAGAAGAAATTTGTCACATACAAAAGATTCTCAATAAGACAGTCAGCAGACTTCTCATCAGGAAGTTTGGAGGCCAGAAGGCAGTGGGCAGTCTATATACAGCTGATCCCCAACTTACAATGGTTCCACTTAATATGTTTTCACTCTATGATGGTGCAAAAGTGATACATATTCAGTAGAAACTGTACTTCAAATTTTAATCTTCTCTCGAGCTAACAATATGCAGTATAATAATCTTTCATGATACTGGGCATTATAAAATAGGCTTTGTGTTAGATGATTTTGCCCAACTGTAGGCTAATATAAGTGTTCTGAGCATGTGTTCATGGTAAGCTAGGATAAACTATAATATTCTGTAAGTTAGGTGTATTAAATTCATTTTTTATTTACAATATTTTCAACTTAGTACAGTTTTATCAGGACATAACACCATAATATGAGGTCTGACAAGTTCGCAAACTTGTTGCAACGAAATTGCTAACCTTTTTTGATATCAGAGGGATTATTCATTATGAATTTGTACCATCTGGACAAACCAGTTAACCAGGTTTACTATATGGAAGTGAAGAAAAAGGCTGCGTGAAAAAGTTTGACTACCTGAACTTTTTGCCAACAATTCGTGGCTCTTACATCACAACAATGCACCAGCTCACACATCACTGGCTGTGAGGGAGCTTTCAGCCAGTAAACAAATAGCTGTATTGGAACACCCTCTTTACTCATCTTATCTGACCCCCAATGACTTCTTCCTTTACCCAAAGCTAAAGGAAATATTCAAAGGAAGACATTTTGATGACATTCAGGACATCAAGAGTAATATGATGACAACTCTGATGGCCATTCCAGAAAAAGAGTTCCACAATTGCTTTGAAGGATGGACTAGGCACTGGCATCAGTGCATAGCTTCCCAAAGGGAGTACTTCAAAGGCAACCGTAGTGATATTCAGAAATGATGTAAATAGCACTTTTTCTAGGATGAGTTCACGAACTTAATTGTCTGACCTCATAAGTGGAGGAACATCTGTATTCAAAGTGCCAAGAGAAAAAATGATCAACCAAGAATCCTATTTCTGGCAAAACTCTCCTTCAAAAGTGAGGGAGAAATTAAAACATTCCCGTGTAAACAAAAGCTTAGGGAATTTATTACCACTAGGTCTGCTTTGTAGAATATTCTAAAGGATGTCCTACATGGTGAAATAAAAGGACATTAGACAGTAACTCTAAGCCTATGAATAAATAAAGATCTCAATAAAGGTAAATATATGGGCAATTATAAAAACTGGTATTATTGTAACAACGGTTTGTAATTCTACTTTTTGTCTTCTACCTGGTTTAGGAGACTAATAAATTAAAAGATATGAGTCTAAAAGCCAGTGTTATTGCAACTTTGGTGCTTAATTCTACATTTTGTTTTCTATATAAGAGAATAATGAATTTAAAATATATACATTTGTCTATGTTTTGGGGCATACAATGCGTAAGGATGTAAGTTTATGACCTCAACAGCCAAAAGGGGTCAAAACAGAGCTGTAACGGAGCAGTTTCTATATGTTATTCAAGTTAAACTGATATAAATTCAAGTGAGAATGTTATAACTTTAGGATGTTACATGTACTCTCCATGGTAACCACAAAGATGAATAGCTATAGAATATGCACAAAATAAAATGAGAAAAATTTAAACATTTTGTTTAAAAAATTAAAAACAAAAGATAAATGTAATGCAGAAAATGAGGGGCAAAAAAATGTATAATTCATATAGAAAACAAATAGCAAAATTACAGAAGCAAGTTCTTACTTATCAGTGATTAAATGTAAATAGAATCAATCCTCCAATCAAAAGCCAGAGATAATCAGAATGGATAAAAATATATGATCCAACTATATACTATCTACAAAAGACTCATTTCAAATCCAAAGACACAAATAGGTTGAAAGTGAAAGGATGAAAAAAGATGTTTCTCACAAATAGTAACTGAAAGAGACCTGGGATGTCTATACTATATAAGACAAAATAAACATTAAATCAAAAAAGTTTACAGGGACAAAGAAGGAGTGTACATATTAATAAAAGGTATAATACAGCAAGAAGATGTAACAGTGGTAAACATTTATTTACCTAATGACAGACCATAAAAATATACAAATCATAACAGACAGAATTAAGGGAGAAATAGACAGATCTACAGTGATAATTGGAGACTTCAATTCCACACTCTCAATAATGTACAGAACAATGAGAAGATAGGTAAGAAATTAGAGGATTCAATACAATAAACCAATGTAATCTAACAGATACATACAGAACACTCGACTGAACATCAGTAGTATATACATTTTTATCAAGGCACAAAGGACATTTTCCAGATAGACCATATGTTACACAAATTGTTTTAACAGATTTTAAAAGATAGATATCATAATCAAAGTTATCTACTCAAATCATAGCATGATGAAGATGAAGTGAGAAATCAACAACAGAGGTAAAATTGGAAAATTCACAAGTTTGTAGAAATTAAACAACAAACTCTTAAATAATCAATGGATAAAAGAAGAAATCACAGGGAAATTAGAAAATACTTAAAGATGAGCAAAAATGAACACAAACATATCAAAACTTATGGGACACATTGAAAGCAGTGCTAAGGGTAAATTTTATACCTATAAACACTTACATTAAATAACAAGAAAGATCTCAATTCATCAACCTAACTAAAGAATTTGAGGAACTAGACAAAAAAGAATAAACTAAACCAAAAGGTATCAGAAGAAAGGAAATAATAAAGATTGAAATGGAGATAAATGACATAGAAAATTAAAAAACAATAAAGAAAAATCAACAAAACAAAAAGTTAACTCTTTTTAAAAATAACAAAATTGACAAACCTTTAGCTAGCTGGACTTAGAGAGAGAGAGAGAGAGAGAGAGAGAGAGAGAGAGAGAGAGAGAGAGGGCTCAAATACTAAAATCAGATACAAAAATGGGGACATTACTATCTATAGAAAAAAAGGGATTATAAAAGAGTACTATGAACAATTGTACTGACAAATTTGATAACCTAGACAAACAAATTGTAGACACACCAAATCCACAAACATTAAATCATGAAAAAATAGGAAATTTGGATAGACCTATAACAAGTAATGAGAATTAGTGAGATTGAATTTTAAAATCTCCCAACAAAGAAAAGCCCTGGATTGAGAGCTTCACTAATGAATTATGTTAAACATTTAAAGAACTAACACTAATCCTTCTCAAAATTTTCAAAAAGAGAGAGAGAAAATGAAGCAGAGGGAACACTGTCTTACTCATTTTATGAGTCCAGTGTTACTCTGATGCCAAAGCGAAACACAGACACTACCAGAAAAGCACACAAACAAACAAACAAAAAAACACTGCAGATCAATAACTCTTATGAACATTGATGCATAAATCCTCAACAAAATACTAGCAAAGCAAATTCAGCAGTATATCAAAAGGCTTATACACTATAACCAGTTGGGATTATTAGAAAGCAAGCATGGCTCAACAGATGAAAATCAATCAATATAATACACCACATTAACAAAATGAAGAGAAAAAGAAAAACATGATTATCACAGTTGATGAAGAAAAGCATTTGACAAAGTTCAACACCCTTTTATAGTAAAACACTGAACAAACTAGAAATAGAAGGAAACTATGTCAATATAATAAAAGCCACCAATAAAAAACCCACAGTGGACATCATACTCAGTGGTGAAAGAATAAAAGCTTTTCCTCTAAGATCAGGAACAAAGCAAGGATGTGTGCTTTCACCACTTCTATTTAAGACAGAACTGAGAATTCTTGCCAGAGCAATTAAGCAAGAAAAGGAAATACAATGCATTCAAATTGGAAAGAAAGAAGTAAAATTATCTTTGTTCTCTGATGATATGATCTTATATGGAGAAAACCCTAAAGATTAAAACAAAAACAAAAAAACTGTTAAAACTAATAAATGAATTCAACAAAGTAGCAGGATACAAAGTAAACCACAAACACCACTTGTATTTCTATATACTAGCAATGGCCAATCTGAAAATGAAATGACAAAGACAAGTCTATTTCCAATAGTATCAAAAAGAACGAACTACGTAGGAATTAACTTAACCAAGGAGGTGAACTAGTTGTATGTACAATGAAAACTATAAAACATAAAGAATAATGACTTTAACAGGAGATAAACTTTTCCTAATAGATATCTACTTACATTGCCTTGGGCAGACTGTATTTATGGACATTATTTGCTGCAAGAGAGACTAGGAAATAAAGTTTTAAAGCAATATATAATATATTGTTGTCCTGAATATATACTGTGTTTCCCCGAAAATAAGACTGGGTCTTATATTAATTTTTGCTCCAAAAGATGCATTCGAGCTTATGTTTAGGGGATGTCATCCTGAAAATTCACACTAGGGTTTATTTTCCGGTTAGGTCTTATTTTCGGGGAACCACAGTAACCAGCTTCCATTAATTACAAAAAAAGTGTGGAGGGGAAGGATTATAGCTATATAACTAACAGTGTTGGGTACTAAACTGTTACATTTGGACTTGATGGATGAACTAATGAGTATATTATAAAACTGTTAGGGCATCTAGAGATGACATGTACTTAAAATTAAAGAAAATTAATAAACACGGCAATTGCTAACTCCAGGGAAAACAAAAAATTGTACAAAAATTCAAGCAATCATACTGTTTGTCTCAACTACCATGTTTCCCTGAAAATAAGATCACGCTGGACAATTAGCTCTAATGCGTTTTTTGGAGCAAACATTAATATAAGACCTGTCTTAAATTCTGTCTTATTTTTGGAGAAACACGGTACAAACCTTATTTTTATAACCATAATAATATAAACACTGAAGTCTTTCTGACCTCAGAAGAGAAGGAAACCATTTCAAACACAACCTTTAAAGTTCCCATTTTTCCATCCTTACCCATCTCCTGGGCTCCAGGTTACAGTGCATCAAGAGCCTCCCTGAGGAGACTCATAAAAGAGTAATATCATAGACCCTCTGGGTTCAAGTGATTTCACATCAATTAGGACAATTCACCAGTTTAACTTTTCTCTGCAATATCCCTGACAAGTGATTACTTGGCTTCTGCTTGAACAGATCCACTGACAGAGAGCTCACTACTCCTCAAGAGTCTGTTCTATTTCTGGACGGCTCTAATTACTGCCAAATCATTCCCTATAATAAGGTTAAGGTCAACCTACTGTAACTTCACTCTATTCATGCTTTCCTACTCCCTAAAGTCCCACAGAACATATCCAGTTCCTCTTTCACAAGAAGTAATCAGTTATTTGAATACTGTTGTCAAGCTGCCCACTCACAAACCTCCCCATCAAACTTTTCTCCAGGCCCTCCAACCATTGCTAAGTGATATGGTTTCACATTCCAGAGACATTTTGGACACCTCTTTTTGAATACACTTCATCTGGTTAATGTCCCTTTTAAAAGATGGAACCAGAATAGAACACACGATTGCCAGGTGGAGTGGGGAAGAAAATATGAAAAACAAATTTCTGATTTTTGCATCACATTAGGCAGTAATATGTTTTCTTTCGGGGACCTTATGTCAAAAGACAAGACAGTTAGTCTTTATAAAAACTTACAGAAAACTGTGCATTTCATCCCCCAGACCTGTATCAAACACACCTGTCCTCATTCACTGTCCATAATACTAAAAAAGTACCAAAGTCTAGGCATGAAGTAAGAGGGAATGGGGTCTGGGTGAGCCACCCTCTCCTTAAGGAATCAAAGAAGAATTGTAAACTAAGATCTTTTTAACAATCCTGAATATCAAATAACTCCAGTATGAGATCTTTTTCCAATACCCTGCCCTACCCACAAGGAGGACGCGGCCCAGTTCGCTGGATTCAAACAGCCATGCTCTGTTTCTGATCTGCAGTCTCTGTCAGTATTCGCTACTCATTCCTCTTCTTTATACTCATTTAGAATACACTAATGGAAGTAGCCTGCCACGTGGCTTTCCTTTTTGCCACTTTTTCTCAGGAAATGTGATTAAAGAACTTGGAGTGGGCTGTTTTACGCACAAATATTCAGACAGTCTCTTAGCAATAAATGGCTGTCGCTTCTATTATCTGTCTGGCTTTGAGTTCTATTATCTGTTGTGAATTGGTGCAGGGCTCTGTAAAACAGTTTTTAGGCAGCCTCATTACTCCCTTCTACACCTTCTGCTCCATCTGAGAGTGTTGCTGCTGTGATTGCTGGATAATGTTTGCCATTAGACAAGGCACATAAAAGAATGAAGCTATGACTAATTCACTTGATGGCTCTGTGCCCTGTGTCATGCTCATTAACACCTCTCCACTCGCTTATTAAAGGGAATCACAGAACAGAACTCAGCAGGCTCACATTTATACGATGGGGTGCTTTCTTCTCCCATCTGAGCCACATCCTTACCACTGACTTGTCCTGAGCACCCTCACCTTCTACCCCAGGCCTATTCGACCCTGTCACCCCTAGCTAGGTCTTTCACTGAATAAATGAATGCTTATTGGAGTCTGTTGCCAAGGGAGGCCTTTAGATTGCCTGGAAATAGGGGTTTATGCCATATGAGGAATCACCCATTCAACTTTCCTGTGAAAAGTCATCCAGAGATGCTCCTGGTGGAAGTCCAAAGAGAAAATAATAATAACACCTGAAAATATTAAAGCATATCCAGCCCTTTTGTAACTATTATTTCACCTAAGGTTTACAACAACCCTATGTGATAATTTGCATAAATAGTACTATAGCGTTAGTTTCAAGACTAGATTTCTAACTCAAAAGATATATATACAAAAGACAAGTTATCTACAACATTGGGCAAAAGTGGTGGTTGGGGGGGGGGCTGTGGAGAGGCACTACATTTTCCTAAGTACTGATTCACAATATTCAGACTTAAGATTATAGTGGCATCATAGTTAGTTGCTTAATCATTAACTCTAACTGAATAGTCATAAATCCATATGGTAACCATTAGTGTTGTTCACCAATATCTAGGTACCCTCTACTTCTAAGTACATGGAGGATTGTACTAATCCACCTATTAAAGTTGAGAATGGCCACATGATTTGATTTGATCCTGAAATGTGAGTGGAAGTGACGTGTAGATTCCATGTGGAAGCATTTGATTGCAAGTGCTTGAATCTATAGCTTGGCTCTTTCCTTGCCACAGGCATTGTAGAAACATATATCCATATGGATATACCTTAAGATCTAAGTAACCTAAGATACTAAGTTACCACATGGGGGACAGTTGTCCTGCAGAAACATGTGGACTTTCTCTAAAATTTGAATGAGCACTTGCTAAAATTTTATTATGTTTTGGAAATGTTGGTTACCACAGCATAACCCAGTCTATATTGACAGATTTAGTCTTCACTTTTTCTAGCTGTATCATAAAATTAAGCCAATTGTGGAAATGAAAAACAGATGTAGCATGGCTGAATGAGAAAAGACATAACTGAACTTAAGGTCAAAAGTTAAAATCCAATCTAAGACAGGAACTCTGCCAGGTAACATGTGATGGTTGCCAAGGTTGCTCACTGCGCAAGGACAACAATCTGGTGAAGACAAGTGAAGTCTGAAATCTCATCCATGCTCTGCATCCTGGTTTATGGCTGTGCCCAACAGCAGCTTCCCTTACTAATTCATGCAGAAGTGCTTTATGTGAAAGCTGAACCCCTGAACTCAGGTCTCACTTACTTTTTAGATGGTATATGAATCATCACTTAACTTCTCTAAAGCTTCCATTTTTATTTTTAAAATATGAACAGAATTTTCATCATTTTGGTTGCTAGGAGATTCAAGTTTAATAAGATATGTAAAAGTGTATATGTAGTATCTACAATATAGACCGATAGCACTAAAACATGAAGCATAAACTTTGATCGCTGAAAGATTCCATCAGTAAATGTGTAGGTAATGTTTGTGAGTAGAATAAATGACCACTTTCCAAAATAACTGTTTTGGGAAGCTTCACCAATGTGAGTTATATTGCACTTGTTCCCATGTTATAATAATATATGTTTCCAAGGGATAGATCTGGTAAGAGAGAGAGAGAATGGAAATTGCTTCACATAAACAAAACAAGATTTGAATAAGCAAACCATGAGAGGTGCAATGGGGCACATTTTGGAACTAGAATCAAGAACTTAAACATGACTACATCCTTCTCTCTTTCCACGTCTTTTTATTTTTTTGTTCTTTTGTTCTCTACGTATCACTTTCCTTCCCTTGCATTGCAAATTGCCTTTTTCCAGATAATAGGAAACATAGCAGACACGGGTTTTTTAATTTTCTAACAGAAGACAAAGACTCCTTTTCTCACATCTTAAGAAATTTTGGAAATAATTCTGTTTGACTAATGTGATCAGAGACCCATCTTTAGATCAATAAACTGTTTACAAGGAACAAAACATTCTTATAGGTCCAACTTTAGTAATATGCCATCCACAGACCAATAAACTGTGGTCAAAGATGGATCAAGGTCATGGAAACTCATGGTAGACCTAACTTAAACCAATTGATTAGAATGGGAGAACAAAGAGTTTCCAGAAGAAATGAAGGGTATAAATTAGACAACAATATAGAGGTCTTCTTTAGATAGTAACTTAGGGTGAATCAGTTAGAAAAGTGAGGGTAACAAAAACAAATTCATCATTCTTTTGGGAAAGGGAGAAACAATTATCTCTGTCACGTATTCAGTGGCAGAATTTAGCAATGTATTTCTAACTATTAATTTTTCAGAAAGACAGACTGCCTGTGTCAGCTGGACATTTTCCCAATCATTACCTCTCCTATTGTAGGGTATGATTCACTCATCAGGGAGACTAGATAAACCAGAAGCCATCTAACTACATTTCCCAGAATCCCCTTTGTTATGTGATTCTAGGTTAGAATTAGCTGACAAGAAAAACTCACATGAGATTTTGGAAGGCGGAAGTGATATGGGAAATCAAGGCGGCCACATGGGTGACCAGAGGCAAATTACATAGCTAGTCAAGAGTGTTGATTGAGAGCTTTCCCTGAGACTCAAGAGTTGCAGTAGTTTCCTAGTAAAATTTTTGTAACTATTCACTAAAGGGTTCCAGGCTATTTCTCTGATGTTTTGATTGCAACCTTCTTGAGTTTTCTTTCCCAGGTAATTCCTAATTTCTTTATTAAAATATTATCCCCTGTTCTATATAGAATTCAATATTCTATATATTCTATATTTAAAAATACGGAGGGTGCCAAAAAATATACACACATTTTAAGAAAGGAAAAACTATTAAAATTGTAACATTCAATATATACCAATATCAAAACATGAATACAAGCCATGTGTATACATTTTTTTGGCACCCCTGGTATTATTCCTGCATTACTTAGAGTGACTGCTTTTCTGTCTTAGCAAAGACTGATACAAGTAGAGATTCATTTAGATGCAAAGAAATTCTAGGCTAGTTGACTATAAAATACCTTCCAAGATCAAGAATCAGGCAAGCTTGATATAGGAAAATAACAAGAGAGAAGTAGAATCGGAAGATTGTTCACCCAGTAAAATAATACAGCAAATCTCAGTGTCCAACATGAGAGGATATATGAGGTCTGACAATTAAGTTCACGAACTTGTCACAGTGCGCTTGCATTGGCAGCACTGCACAAAGGTTTCATAACCTTGGTATATCAGTGTCTCACAGATGTGTTTGTGTCAACATGTGGCAGTGTCCTGCTGAGTGGCATTCATTATTGTGGTTGTGTGATTTTGTGTGCAGTCGCAAGAATATATGAGCTTGAATTAGAGCAATGAACAAACATTAAATTTCTTGTTAAACTTGGCAAGAGTGGAAGTGAAATTGGGGACATGTTAGTCCAAGTTTGTGGGGATCATGCCATGAAGAAAACAGCAGTGTACAAATGGATTAAATGTCTTTCTGAGGTGAGAAAGGCGTCACTGATGAAGAGAGGTCAGGGCAGTCAGTAACAAGCAGAACTGATGAAAACATTGCAAAAATTCATGGAATTGTGCGTCAAAATTGTCAGCTGACTGTGAGAAACATAGCAGACCAAGTAAACATCAATAAAGAAACAGTTAGGAAAATCTTAACTGAAAATTTTGGCATGAGAAAGACGTGTGCAAAAATGGTCCGAAAGGAGCTCTTGCATCACAACTGCACCAGCTCACACGGCACTGTCTGGGAGGGAGTTTTTAGCCAGTAAACAAATAACTATATTGGAACACCTTCCCTACTCCCCTAATCTGTCCCCCAATGACTTCTTTCTTTACCCCAAAATAAAGGAAATATGGAAAGGAAGACATTTTAATGACATTCAGGACATCAAGTATAATACAATGACAGCTCTAATGGTCATTCCAGAAAAACAGTTCTAAAACTGCTTTGAAGGGTGGACTAGGCACTGGCATCAGTGCATAGATTCCCAAGGGGAGTACTTTGAAGGTGACTCTAGTGATATTCAGCAATGAGGCATGTAGCACTTTTTCTAGAATGAGTTTGCGAATCTGATCGTCAGATCTCATATGCTGCCTACAAGAGACTCACTTCAGATTGAAAGACACACGCAGACAGAAAGTAAAGGGACGGAAAAAGATATTCAATAAAAATGGAAACAAACAAACAAAAAAAGCTGATTTAGTAGTACTTATACCAGACAAAATAGACTTTAAAACAAAGGCTGTAATAAGAGACAAAGAAGGACCCAGTAATCCCACTTCTGGACATTTATCCAAAGAAACCCAAAACCGTACTTTGAGGGACATATGCATTCGTATGTTCATTGAAGCATTGTTTACATTGACCGAGATGTGGAGGCAGCTTTGGTGTCTGTAGATGGAAGACTGGATAAAGAGGAGATGGTCCATATAGACAATAGAATTATGCTCAGCCATGGAAAGGAATGGGTTCTTGTCATCTGGAGCAGCATGGTTAGACCTGGAGGATGTTGTGCTGAGTGGAGTGTCAGACAGAGAAAGTCAGATGCAATGTGATTTTGCTTATATATGGAATCTAAAGGACAAAATTAACAAACAAAACAGAAACAAACTTATAGATATAGAGAACATTTTGTTGTTTGCCAGATGGGAGGAGGGTTGGTGTGGGTGAAAAAGGGGAAGGGATTAAGAAGTACAAATTTATTGTTACACAGGAGTTATGGGGATGTAGGGTATAGCATAAGGAATTTGGTCAATAATATTGTAATAACTATGTATGATGTCAGATGGGTACTAAATTTGTTGGCATGATAGATGGGAGGGGGTTGGGGTAAGAGTGAAAAAGTTGAAGGCATTAGGAATTACAAATTGGTAGTTACAAAATAGCCATGGGGATGTAAAGCATAGGGAATATAGTCAATGATATGGTAATAACTACAGTGCCAGGTGGGTACTACACTAGTCAGGTGATCACTTCATAAATTATATAAATGTTTAACTACTATGTTGTATTCCTGAAATTAATAAAATATTGAATGTCAACTGTAATTGAAAAATTAAAAAGCGGGGGGAAAGGTGAAAGACAATAAGTGGTCCAAATGTCCAGGTATAAAACAAATAAGTCATGGGGATGTAATGTACAGCATGGAAAATATAGTCAATAATATTGTGATAGCATGGTCCAGTGTCAGATGGTTGCTGGACTTATCACGGTCGTCACTTTTTCAGGTATATAAATGCTGAATAACTATGGTGTATACCTGAAACTAATATAATATTGTATGTTAACTATATTTTAATTAAAATCTTTAAAAATATTATATCACTGATATAAAAATATATGTGGAGAAAATATTTAAGAAATTGTATTGTAAGTGGGGGATGGTTGAGAAATATAAAGATAGGTAAGGTTTGTATACTTCACTCAAACTGGCAAACTAAAAGCAGTAAACAGTTTTAAGTGATGTATATATAATATAAAAGCTAGAGCAACCACTAAACCATCTATACAAAGAAATAACAAACTATATTTCTATGTCAAAATGGAATTCTGATAAATATTTGTGTGACCCAAAAGATGGCAGCAAAAATGTAAACAGAAACAAAAATTAAAATAAATGGAAAACAAAGAATAAAATAACAAATTTAATCCTGAGACATCAATAATCATAGTAAATGTCAATGGCCTAAATACACTAATTAAAAAAACAACTTGACAGAGAAGACAAGAAGAATAAAGTGGTAGGAATCACTCCACCTGATATGAAGACTTAGTCTATACCTACCATTATCAATATAGTTTGGTATTGGTAGAGGAATAGACAACATACATCAATGGGACAGGATAGAAACCCAGAAATAGATTCACAAAATTATACTCAACTCATTTTTTGACAAAGGTGCAAGAAGAATTCAATGGAGGAAAGACACCCTTTTCAACAAATGGTGCTGGAGTAATTGGAAAAGCAAAGAAACAAAAAACCTAACCCTCACATTGTATATGAAATTAATGCAAGTGGTTCATGGACTTAAACGTTAAATGCAAAACTACAAAACTTTTATTAAAAAATTAGAAGATAGCCTTTGGCATCTTGGGTTAAGCAAGAATTCTAAATAACACTAAAACATGACCCCTAAGAGGAAGTAAATGATAAAGCAAACTCCATCAAAATTATAAATTTTTGCTCTAGGAAAGACCCTATTAAATGGATGATAGAGCAAGGTACAGATTGGAATAATACATTAGCAAACCACATATACAACAAATGACTATTATATGGAATATATAGAAACTATCACAACTCAACAGTATAAACAAGCAAACAGCCAAGCACATGAAAGGTATCCATCGTCGTTTGCCATTACAGAAATGCAAATTAATACTACAATGAGATATCACTTATACACTATCAGAATGGCCAAAACAAAAATGCTGGCGAGGCTACAGAAAAACTGGATCACTCAAACATGGCTGGTGTAAAATGGTACAGCAACTCTGGAAAACACTTTGGCTAGTTCTTTAAAAACTAAACATTCAATCACCATAAAAGCCAGCAATTGTACTCCTGGGCATTTATCCCAAAGAAATGAAAACTTGTATTCATTTAAAAACTTAGACACAAATGTTTATGTCACTGTATTAGTTTGCTTGTGTTGCTGTAACAAAGTACCTGTTGTTTAAAAAACAGAAATTTATTGTCTCACAGTTTTGGAATCTTGAAGTCCAAAATCAAGGCATCAGCAGGGTTATTTTCTTCTGAGGGCTATGAGTGAGACTCTGTCCCATGTCTCTTGCTGAGCTTCCAAGAATTGCTGGCAATTCTTGGTGCTCCTTGACTTTTTGAAGCATCATCCCAATTTCTGACTTCATTTTCACATCATGTATCCCTGTGCCCACATGTGTCTCCAAATTTACCCGTTTTACAAGAACACCAGTCACATTGGATCAGGACCCATCCTAATGATCTCATGTTAACTTGATTATTTCTGTAAAGACCCTATGTAAAAATACAGTCCTATTCTGATATACCAGAGGTAAGGACATCAACATCTGCATTTTAGGGGGAAGAACACAATTTATTTCATAACAAGTACCTTTAGTTGTAATATCCCATGACTGGAAACAACACAGATGTTTTTTTAATAGGTAAATATTTAAACAATATCATGGACTATTACCCAGTAATAAAAGTGAAGAAACTATTGATATACACAACAACCTGGACAAAAGCCAATCCCAAAAGTTTACATACTATATGATTCCATTTATACAACATTCTTGAAATGACAAAATTATAGAAATAGAGGACAGATTAGTGGCTGACAGATTAAAGGTTAAGGAGGGGTGGGCCCAAAGGGAAGTGTGTAGGGCTTAAAGGAGACCAAGAAGGACGCTTATGATGATGGAATATTCTGTATCTTGACAGTATGAAAGTCAGTACTCTGACTGTAATATTGTACTACAGTTGTGCAGATGTTACCATAGATAGAAACTGAATAAACGGTACACAGAATCTCTGTATTATTTCTTACAACTGCATGCCATTTTAAAATTGTTTCAAAATAAACTTATAAAATAAATAATATGTTATAATCTTGTTTTCCCAGATAACCACATATGATAAAGTAATTTAAAAATCGCTCATAATATAACATATGGTTGGACTGTTATTCTAAAAAGTAATGATGTTACAATATACATGCAACCTACATGACAACTGGGATTACCCTGCCCCATAAAGTATGGGTAAGTTTGAGTCAAACACATTCTTCCTCTCGTTTCCCTTTCAGTGTTCTGTAACGATTGAAACAGTCTTGCCTGGAGTTAGGAGCAGGAAGTGCTCCCAACTCCTGCTTTGGCTGAATCAGTTCCATTTGGGAATCTTCTGCCAGTTCTCCTCAAGACATATCCAATGCCTTGTCAGCCCAGCCCCTTTCCTACAACTCCATTCTCTTGAGAAAAGTGCATGCTTAGTATGTTTTACTGATGATCAAAGGAAGGTGACTGAGGAGGGGACTACATCACACTAACAAAAATATATTTAAACTGAACACAAAACTCCTTTTTCCTAGGAAGACTTTGATTTGCCCACAACTGTGTATGATTACTGTCCACTTTTCTCCCAAGATCTTTAGCCTTGGACCACCTCCTAATGTCTCACTTTTTTTCTCTTACTCCCTCCCTCTTCTTCCCGCACTCCCCCAAATTCCTGTTGGATTCCTCCAAAGAAGTTTAGCCTCTTCTTTTGTTGTCTTGGCTCCTGGTACTGCATGACCTCTGAGCATCACTTTCCTGCTCAGCAGCTTGTCAAGAACTTTTCTAAACCAAGACGTCTTCTTCCTCAAGAGAAATTCTTGTCATTTGTTAAGAAAATCAATTTATTTCTCTTACTACATACTTGCTAAAGAATATGTCCCCAGTGTATACAGGTTGGTCATGTGTTGAGAGATATAACTAGGGACAGAGGTGATCAATTAATCCTGATCTTTTGTTTCTCTCAATCATTTCTCACATTGGCCTCTTAACTACTGATTACAGTCGGGGAAATGAAGGCATCTCCACAAAGATTACATGAAAAATAATAATGCTAACAAGTAAGAATATCTGTGAAAGTCATTCTTCCTTCTTTCTTGTTAACCAAATCCCAATGTTGCTTGAGCAGTAATATGTCAAATCCCAGAGGATCAATCATAATGGGTATTATGTGCTGAATTGTGTTCCCCAAGAACCTATATATTAAAGTCTTAACCCCCATTACATGAGAATGTGATTATAGTTGGAGATATGATCTTTAAAGAGGTAGTCAAGTTAAAAGGAGGTCATTAGGGTGGGCCTTAATCCATTATGATCAGTGTCCTTATAAGAAGAGGAGATTAAGACACAGACACACATAAAGAAATGACCATGTGAAGACACAGGTAAAAGACTATACAAGCCAAGCAGAGAGGCCTCAGAAAAAATAAAAATAAAATAAACAACCTATACAAGCCAAGCTACACAGGACTATACAAGCCAAGAAGAGAGGTCTCAGAAAAATAAAATAAAACCAACAACCCTTGATCTTACAAGTCTAGCCACGAGAATCATGAGAAAATAAATTTTTGTTGTTTAAGCAACCTAGTCTGTGGTATTTTGTTATGGCAGCTTTAAGGAATTAATACAATGGGTCTAAGTCAATCATGGAAATTTATTTATACTTGGCATATGGCACAGTTATGAAAAATGAGATATAATGGGAAGTCTTTTCAGTTTTTCAAAAATGTCTTTTATGTTGTGCTTTAGACACTATTCTATGAAGAGATGATGCTTGAAACTATAACAGCCATCTTGAAAGCATGAAAAAAGAAAATTTCAGGACATTGATTTTCACCTTTGACATTGATGAGTTGCTGGTCCAACTTGAGAACTGTTAATCTCTGAACATCTTGTTTTGTAACTTTTATTAATACATCTGAATTGTTTGAATTAATTTTGACAAATACTTGCTTATGTGCAGTCAAAAGCATCAAATCTGTAGCACCTACAAGCACTGCATTAACTGTTTTCGTATAAAGTCAGTCCAATTCTGTGTCTGAAATCTGGAAGACTCATTGTCAGAGGTAATATTAGTATAGCAACCACAAAAATGAATTTCATCACATCAGAAAGTGGAGGGAAATGGATAGAGGTACGTTAGGAAAATACCATTAAAATGTATCTAGCATCATTTGTTAGAAAGTACTCTCTCCCTAGCTTTGGCGTACTAATTCCTTCATTCAAGAACTATTTACTGAGCATCGACTACTTATACTGTGCTTGATGCCATTTCCATTGAAAAGGATATTGGGCTTATTTATACTTTTTCCTGAATTCCATTCAAAATCATTCACTGTGTATACAGAGATTAAATATTTTCGCAAGATCCATTTAGCTGATGAATAGAACCAAATGAGTGAGGTAAAACCTGGCTTGTTGCCGTTGGCTCCAGAACGAGCCAGACAGTGTCCTTTCCACTTTCTGCCCCATGCCATGGGAGAGAGTCCACCTATAATAGGAAAACCAGTGGTCATATTAGACAATACCTGAACAAACAACGTCAAATGACACCGACAGTTGGTAGCCAGAGAGAATGTGTAGCTGCAAGTCTCTGATCCAGAAAGCAGCCCGCTGGCACAGGCTGCTGTCCAGAGGGCAGTACAGTTTGTAAAAGCATGCTGGCGCCACTAAGCCATGGTCAACTGCCACTCACCCTTGAGCCATGCTGCTCCAGAGGTGGGAGAGTGACTAGCATAACTGGTGGCAATTTAAATCATCTCTCTGAACCACTAATTCATAACTGGAGTGAGGAGGAAAAGATAAAGTCATTCTTGTATTTTTGTTTTTGTATGTATATGTGAGATGACAGCCTAGGACTCATTATTTTCCTGCCAGGCGCTCAATAACTGAAAAGCCACTTTTGAGGGTGCTAACGTTACCATCTCAGTATTGTTGTTGCCCCACTGCAGGGTGGGTAGGGGCTGGCAATGAGATAGGCTGTATTTTAATTGGCCTCCTCCTGGAAGGGAAAGAGCCAAATGTTTGCGGGTTGCTTATTGGAGCCAGTTTCAGAGTAATAAAAGTGCATCTTTGATACACAGAGAGTTTATGCTCTTCATAAAAATGCTAATTGCAATCTTTGCAGAAAGGAGTGGCAAGAAGGCTTTCCCTCTTTGGCTTTTTAATATGAATATGGTTGTACTACATGGATGACCTTGTATTCATTAAATAGGGGCAAGGCTTAAGTCTTCGCTACAGCCTTTCAAAACCCACTTTAAGGATTCTTCCACTGTGAATCTGAAAGCATTCAAGCTCTTTTCATGGAAAACTGGAAAGCAATTTATTTGTTTCTTTAAAAAAGAAATCTCTTAATACAAATACACAGAGGGAGCTTAGAATATTTTTTCCTTCAGTTAGTATGTTTTTCCAAGGTCAATTTGGAGGTTCTTCCTATTTGGCTGAGAAAAACTGGAGCCCCAATAAGTGCGATCACAGCCCTCACTGTGGCTTGGAAACCTTCCCCACCTACCGATGCTACAAGAAGTTGCTGATGTTTTTCCAGGGCCCCACTGTTTGCTTCTCTCGCTTACAGAGAAGGAAGACAGGGTGATGAGTGAGATTTTATTTGTCCTGCGGCATGACTCATTCAGCAAGAGTTTCCGACCCAGAATTCTTGCCTTTCTTGATTCATCGCCCCCACCTTTATTTGTCAGTCTTTGGGAAGGTTTCCATTGACCATCTCTTGTCATCTCGCCCTCAAATCTCAAAAAATTAATAATAAGACTTCTTTTTTTTTTTTTTTTTTAAGTGAAATTTCCCACAGTTGCACTCAATTTACTCTGGGAACTCGTTTAAAGGGCAGGGGTTTTGAAACATGATCAGCAAAATAATCAGTTCTGGGTTACATTAAATAACATCCTTCCAGACTGAGCCAAGCCTTAAGAGGGAAAACAGCTCCCTTCAATCCCTCCCACCATGAAAGAAACTCTGTCTCAGACATTTTTTATTGAATATTTCCCAAAATGATGTCTATCTTTCCAAAAGGGAGAGTGTGCAGTCTTTCTCAGAACCCAGTTCCATCTTCGATCCCGCTGCAGGCAGGTGTTACTCAACAGCCGTGGGCTGCTCTGGTGGTCACCTTGTCTCCATGGTAGATGCTCTGTGTCCTCAGAAAGGCCCCTCACTTTTTGAAAAAGGGTGGGATGAGGGGACACTAAATATAAAGGAATTAAAACACAATAGACTACCTGGACAAATCACCACGCCATCTAACCAAATTTCATTGCAGTCATGCAAATCCAGAAGAACTAATATCAAAGTTTATGTTCATAAAATGTGATTTCTAGCATCTCTATCATTTCTCCTAATTTATTACAGTACATACAAGATACCGTTCTTTAAACATTACCTTTCCCCATCTGCAAATCAGACAAAGAAAAGAAACACAGAGTAGTAACATTTCTCACGAATGTGCTGCTGCTCAGCTTCATAATGTATTACTCTTTTATCCTAGGTCACAATAAATAGTCACATGGAAACTGTCTCTTCTGCATGTTCTAAACCAGGCACAGTCCAGTACTGAGCAAGGGGCCCAAGTTAATAGTAGCTTCTGGGGACTTCAGATTATAGGAGGCAGGCTCTGCCCCAGGCAAAAGTGATCACATCGGGAGGGACCAGCAAATCAAAGACCACGTGTTAGTTGAAAGCAGAGGAATTTACTCAAGGAAGACTTGCTACAAATATCAAGTTTAGGTCAAGGCTAGTGTCAGAGAATTAAGAGTTCACAACCAGATTAATCAGCATCAAATCCTATGGCACTCTCCTAAAGGTATGAAGAGTGAACATGTACCTAATGGGTGGGATGAGAGGATGGGGAAGAAGCTGGTGAGTGTGTTATACTTCTGTGAGGAGTGGAGTGGTCTTCCCAGAAGTGTTGGCATCTGCATTAATGGTGGTGTTTCCTCAATTAAGCAAGTGAAGAATGGCTGGGTATAGTGAGGTGAAAAGAGGGTACGGCAAGAAGGGACCACATTAATGAGGGCAAGGAGACAATAAACAGCATGCTGTGCGGAAGAAGCACAATCAAATATGAATTATGAATGGATGCGTAAGTAATGGCATGAAATGAGTCCATAATAGCAGAGGGCATTGATGGCATTTGAGAAGGAAAGTGACACAGTCAGATTAATGAATATGGCAATAGTATGTTGCAGGGTCTTGGGAGAGTCAGAAGACTGTGAGATTTGTGACTTCCTCTATTTTTCCCCGATGGTCACAGTAAACATGCCATTTTATAATTAAATTTGTAATGTGTATCTTCCCCTATGAGAGCAGGCACAGATTCTTTTTTATCTTGTCCACTTCTGTATCCCCAGAACCAGCTAAGTGCCTGGCATATAGACGTATCCGATCAGTTTGTGTGTTGAATGAGTGACTATATAGATAAATGAATACAGAGAGCATAAGAAAGCCTAGGGCACTGACCACTGGGATAGAAACAGAGGTAGACCCATGCAGGTCTTCATGAGGTGTTCAAATCAACAGCAATTGGTAATTAATCATATTTGGGGCAAGAGAGAAGGGGGAGTCAAAGCTGACAGATTTAGGAAGTTTTTGAGAGAATGATGCTGGTATTGGTGGCGTGGGAGGCTACATTCACAGGAGCCATGGTGAGACCAGATCCAATGGAGGTGAGGTTGGCTTTAGTCCTGTTGTGTTAGGGTAGTGATGGCTATCTTGCTGAAATGTCTAGAGAAGCAGAATACACAGAATGGGGACTCAGAAAAGAGGGCAAAGCTAGAGAGGTTTGCTTCAAACTGTAGAGAGGCATCAGTTCAAGTTGTGGGCAAGGATGAACTTGTTCAGGAGAGAGGGCAGAGAAGAGAAAGTAAACAAAGGCAGAGCCTTAGGGAGGGTGACAAGATGAGCTGGTGTCTGAAGTTTGGGAACCAGGTCTTGATCACCTGATTCAGTTATCTGATCTCTTCTTCACCCAGGCAACTCAGAAAACAGCACAGATCCCTTTCCTGCCTAGGGAGATCAGGCCTTTAAATACATGCTGCATTCCAGCCATTAACTACAATCACCAGTTCTTGCATCAACCATTAACAGCTACAGAGCAACTCAGAGATTGCCACTGGAGGCTGTACATTGCAAACTCATTTTTCCCTCTGATGCTATTTAGAATCTGATGATGGCATTAAAATGAAAGGACTTTTTTTTTTTTTTTTTTTTTAATGAGCTGGGAGGGAATCCACTTAACCAAATTGTTCGTAAAAGAAATAAAACACATCAAGACTCTTTGCTTTGCGCCAATCCACCAATATAGGATCCTGCCTTGCAAGAAACTTCTTATGTAAATATTTACAAGGATAGTAAAAAAGGAAAGTGGTTTGGGGAGCCACCAGATGGAATAATACAAGAACAAACTTGAATACAGTTAAAATGGGCCTCACCAAATACAGGGCGTCCTCTCAGACATCTCCTACTGCCTGAGGTGAAGAAGGAAGAAAACAGAGTTAAAGGGGAAAGCAGCATCTGGCATAGCATCTCTGGAGCCCCATTTCAGCTCATCTCTGAAAACTGGGCTTTCGTTTTTATTAAAATCTTGACAAACTAATTATAATCAACTCCTTAATGATATTTAAGAATTAATTCATTATCCATCACTCCTCTATAATCAACCTCTACTCTTTCCAAAAGTCTTTCCAGAAATGCCATTTTGAAGCTTGGGGGTCCAGAAGCAGGCGTGGAGCTTCCTCCTGGGCTGTACTCCCCAAGTCCCCAGGCTGGCCCTTTGCATGCACTTCTGAGGTTGCTGTCTGTTCATGCTGCTATGCATGGGTCTATGACGCTTTCTCAGTTTCCATTTCTCCATCTGACTTGGGGAGCCTGATTACAAAGAAAGGACCATTAACAGATACACCAATTATATAATGTTTTTGTAACTGCTCTCCTGCCCTCCCCTCACCTCTCTCTGGGCTCCCCTATGCAATCCTTTTGCAACTCAGAATACATTTGAAGCAAACTTGGCTCACAATGCATTTTGCAAGTAAACCACAAAATAACATGATTGTAAAAATGTTAGCTGCAAAAGTAATAAATAAGGAAATAAATAAGTGTGTAACCACAGAGGCTTGTCTGGCTCCTCAGCCCCCTGACCACAAGGGCCCTCTACTGTCTGTCCTTACTAATGGGGAGGCCAGGAAAATGGGAAGACACCTCATCCTTGCCCAGGAGTCTCACAGGTGAAAGTTACATAGAAATAGACTTTTTCCCTCTCATTGTGAGCTAGATAGTGCTATGTCAGAGCTATCCAACAATGAAAACCACTACCAGAGTGGGAGAGATGGGCTGCTTGCCATACCTACCATTTTTAGAGCACTTAACAGGGGTCAGGCTCTGTGCCCAGATGCATTCATGTGACATCTCTTTAGTAACCCTGGGAAGTGGCTATGATTAGCCCTAATATGCAGATGAAGAAACTGAAGCCCATCAAGAAACACGTAGATGTCAGACTCCAACATTTCACAGATGCTATGAAATCTCCCTAATGATTGGAATACCATGAGGGGAGCGGAGAAAAGACGTGTGTGATTTTTTTTCTTTTCTTTTTTTTTTTTTTTTTTTTTTTACCTACTCTCCAGCCTGTCTATTGAGATGTCCCCATTTTCAAAGGTTTGGGGATTAAAACACCAAAGTCTAAACACCAGGTTTGCCAAGGATTTTACTTTTACTTTGAAATCCTGATATCCCAAACCCCTCTTCACCAGAAGACATCAGTGACCGAAGGATTCTGACAAGAATATGACCAGTAAGTACAGTCCAATCAAAGATGAAATGAGAAGCTGAAGGCTGGGCCTGGAACTGAGTCATAGAGTGCAATTTTTTTCATTTTACGGCCCAGAATCCAGTTCAAAACATTTGATAATATTTTTTACCCTGGGACAGGGTTTATATATTTAGAATACAAAAAAAAACAAAAAAAAAAACAGCCCCTGGTGATTAATATTTATAGAGATAGCAGCGTGCTGGGCACTTTGGTCATGGCCCGTGCATCACACAAGATTTGAGGACCCTCTTCACACCACAGTCACACAAATAGTGCCCCTTCCCAGTGCTGCGCAGTGTACATGAGCTGCAGAACCATTCAAGACAGACTTCCTTCAGGGAGGTGTAAAAAAATAATAATAAAGTAACAACCAAATACCACAGGAAAAACACAGGCTCAAATAAGAGTTAACAATCAAATGAGGGAGACAGATAAGCAAGCAAATGATAACTCGGGGTGAGGGTAGATATAAGTGCAGTATGTGGACTGAGAATGAAACCACTAGTCAGTTTACCAATCTCACACCCATTAATGTCTTTGGTTTTTACAACATCAAAAATAAGAGTTATTATCCTCATTTTCCAATTGGGAAAACAAATTCAAAGAAGGGAAGTGATTTTTCTAAAATCTTTAGATCTTAGGTAAGAAGACAAAACCAGTGTCCTGTGTCCCTAGGCCCCACTTCACGGGCTCCTGCCCTTGCCCTCTCACTGCCATATTGGAAAGGTTATAGAAAAGGGACCAACAGAAGCTAGATGTGCCAGACTGAGGAGGGTTGACAGCCACAGTCAGGGAAGAGGAAAAGAAACCTTAGGAATGTGGGAGGCATAGAGATAAGAAGGGGAATGGACAAGAGATGTATGGCATAAAATTACCGACTGCACTTTTGGATTTATTAAAAGTCAGACCAAATTATTCCTTGTCTAAGACGTAGCACTCCAAATGCTGAAGGTTTATGGTTTTAATACAAAGTATATTATAACTCAATTAGGATGAAACTTTCTAAAATTAATGTTTCATTTTTGCCTGTATAAAGAATATAATCTAGCCTTTTTTTTTTTTTTTTTTTTTGCGGGAGACTATAGGCTGCCATTTTTTTTGCTGAACTCTAGTATATGATGACATTGTGGAGGATTCTCTAAATTTAAAGAACCTCTTGACTTCTATACTCCATTCAGATTGCTGCAATTTTTTTTTTTTTTTCATTCTTGAGGATTTGTGGTAGGGTTTTTCTTTTTTTTTTAATTGTTCTTGTGTTTGTCAAGCCATCAAACTTGTATTTCTCTCCTTTTTCAGTAGCCTGCCTTTGGCAGCCCATTCTTCCATTGCTGACTTGCTGGTTTGGTCTTATACATATTTGTAGATAACCAAGTTTATTAGCAGTTTTTATAAACTAATATTAATCAATCTCTATTGAATAAGGTCTGCCAATTAAGTTCACGAACTCATCCTAGAAAAAGTGCTACACACCTCATTGCTGAATATCACTATGGTCACTTTCGAAGTACTCCCCTTGGGAAGCTATGCACTGACCACAGTGCCTAGTCCACCCTTCAAAGCAATTTTGGAACTCTTTTTCTGGAATGACCGTCAGAGCTGTCATCGTATTACCCTTGATGTCCTGAATGTCATCAAAATGTCTTCCTTTCAATAGTTCCTTTATCTTTGGGTAAAGAAAGAAGTCATCGGGGGCCAGATAGGTGAGTAGGGAAGGTGTTTCAGGACAGTTATTTGTTTACTGGCTAAAAACTCCCTCACAGACAGTGTCCTGTGAGCTGGTGAATTGCTGTGATGCAAGAGCCATGAATTGTTGGCGAAAAGTTCAGGTTGTCTAACTCTTTTCACACAAACTTTTCAGCATTTCCAAATAGTAAATAAACTTGGTTAACTGTTTGTCCAGTTGGTACAAATTCATAATGAATAATCCCTCTGATATCAAAAAAGTTAGCAACCTCGTTGCAACAAGCTCACAAACTTAATTGTCTGACATCATACATAACATCAGGCATTAAGCTTGAGCCCTTCTTGTGGCTGTGCCCATGTCTTTGCTGATTTGCCAGATTTGGTTGTGTTTTTTCAATGAGTGGCCTTCAAGATCTAACTCAAATAAATCCTTCTTTAGAAAACATCCCATGAATCCCCCAGCAGAAATTATTTCTGCCTCTGAACTCCAAAACTACCAGGATGCACCTTGTGGGGAGGGAACCACTGCCCATCTTGGGTTTGTTGTCAGTAGGGTTGCTCCCTTTAATGCCATGAAAGTTTAAAGATGGGATTTACATTTTATTTGTGTTAATATCTTCCCCCAACAAGCGCTTTGGTATAATTAAGCCATAAGTGTTACCCTCAAGAGGATTCTATCCTCTTAGAGGGCCAAATAGGACAAGGAGAAAGGAGAAAAAGTTGGTGGGGAAAGAAGCTAAAGGAGAGTTGTGGGGAACGGGAGGAGGAGGAGGGAGGGGTAGAAGACCGTTTAATTCCTTAGCTTCTGGTATGTCCCGAGTCTCTTGTTAGATTCTGTCCAGTGACTGCTAGTAAATACAGCCAATGGCCATAAGAGCTAAGACTGAGGGACTGAACATGGGCACACAAATGAGCCCTCAACCATGCCCACCAGAGAGGTCACCAAGGGCCAGGAGGCCCTGCTGCTTGGAAGTTCGTGGGAGGAGGGAGCAACCCCAGCTGACAGGAGACAACACACTCCTGTCGCTGTGGGCTCTGCCCTTTCCTGCCTCCCGGCAGCCTGGCTCCATTGCGCTGAGCTTGTCCTGGGATGAACTCCTCAGAGGCCCTTCTGCTTTCAGACAGGTATTCAAATGAGTGAATGTTTTATTTTAAAAGATTTTGTTTAAAAAATATGGTCTCAGAACTTTCTCTATTCCTCTTGCTCTCATGCTCACCAATGCCAGTATAAGAAAACTAGGCCAGTTTGAAATCAAAGCAATTAAACATTGGTTAGATTCCCAATATATGCCCTATGAATAACCCTGCGCTGGGACTTTCCACAGCCTGTCGTCCTTTAGATTTGCTGTTGAATGAATTGATATACCTCACTTGACATAGATTCTGATTCATCACAGTAGCATCACAGGGTGTGCAGCACGGTGCAGCCATGTAGAGTGTTTGTCCTTTTAAGATCTCATAACTTTGATTGACAAGTCGGCCACGGTGGGTGCTGCAGAGCATCTCTGTTGTTTTGGCCTTTCCAGCACCTATTTTCTCCTATTCTGGCAATAGCACTTCACTTTTCCTTTAGAGAACCACTCCTCCCACTCTCGATCTGTGTGGTTTATGAAGAACTGACCTTACTCCTCTAGCCTCCAATTATAGAGCAGACCCAGGCTTGGCCAATCAATGTATCTGACCACACTGGCCACAGTAACTGAGTTAGAGATGGGCACGTGCCCATGTCAGTCCATTGAGTCAATTGTGGAATTTTTGCCAAAATTACTTGGGGGAAAAAACAAAACAAAAAACTTTTGGTTAAGGTTTTTAAATTGATAGGATGTAAACATACAACTGCTGGAAAACACCGAAAAAAAAAAAAAAAAAAAGAGAGATGCCTGAAAAAGAAGCCCACACAGAAAAAAGCCATAGCTGAGAGAAGTAGAAAAGCATAGTTCTGATTTTCTTACTTGATACCTGTTGTTATTATTCAGTTACGTGCACAAAATACAATTTATTTTTACCTACTTTTTTTTCATTAGTTTCAGGTATACAAAACAATGTAATGGTTAGACATTTTTACCTACTTTGAGTTGGGTTTCTGTTAGAGTCCTATAACTGAAAGAGTCATGACTAATATAGGTAGATAAATAAACGTAATATAAAATTCTTATCACAATGCTTAATAGTTTACAAAGTACTGTCATATGTATTATCGCATTTAAATATCGTAACAATTCCAAACATTGGCTATTATCATGCTCCCTATTTAATACATGAGAAAATGACCATTAATTTACCCAAGCTCTGGTAGCCAGAACTGGAATCTTGTATGCCTTCTCTAAATCCAGTGGCACCCATCCTTGTTCCAAGGAATTTATAATCAAGTACGGAAGACAAGCTAAGCCCATGTGTAAAGCTAAACAACACACAACCAGATATTCCATGCAATGGTAAATTGTACCTAATGAGGCACTATTTGTTTGTCAATAAAACCAATGGTCCTCAGAGCAAAGGATTTGTGTGTTCAGAGGGGACAGAATGCTGAGGGCTGGCCAGCACTAGGAAAATGTATGGAGGAGAAATGATTGTACTGTTGTTAAATTGCCCTAGAGGATTGTAAGGCATTTTGGGAGGCGACCTCTAGAAAGGCCTTTACAAATCTTCTAGTCCAATACCATCTTTTTACAAAAGAAAAGAAGAGAGAGAAAAAAAAAAAAAAGAAAAAAAAAAAAGAGAAAGAAAGAAATGGAGGGAGAGAGGGAGGGAGGGAGGGAGGGAGGCAGGGAAAGAAAGAAAGAAAGAGAAAGAAAGAAAGAAAGGAAGGAAGGAAGGAAGGAAGGAAGGAAGGAAGGAAGGAAGGAAGGAAGGAAGGAAGGAAGAAAAGAAAAACAGAATTAATAAGAGGGGGAAAAAAGTCTTATTATTATTGGCCATTCATTGACTTCTAAGTTCCAAGTTCCCCTTACACACAGTATTGCCAATGTTCACATCACCATTGCAAGATAAGTATTATTTAGATTTTCCAGATTTGGAAAACAAAACTCAAAATTTCTTTTCCTTTGGTTTCTTTGTACAAACTGAGCTCTTATCTCAAATGTCCTTCCTTTTCTTATCCGAATGAAGAGAACCTACTCGTCTTCCAAGACATCCCTGAAGACCCCTTCCATGAGGACATGTCTGTCCTTCCCCTTCACTGTTCTTCCCCCTATTCAAGTAGTAACCAGCTCCATCAATGCACATATTGTTCATTAGACTTAGAGGTCTATGTGCCCACATCCATCACCCCTCTACCAAACTGTGGGTTCCTTGAGGTTAGATATTATGTTTTATTTGTCTTTGTATACCCAGTGTCCAGCATAAAAGCTGGCACCAGAGCAAATGAGAGAAAGAAAGAAGAGAAAATGACACAGACATAGCCTCCAAAGTTATGAGGCTATGAAAGAACTGGAGAAGTCCAGGATGGAATTGTAGAAGAACCAGGGTAATATTGGGTCTCAAAAAACACAAGAAGAAAGATTGTCAAAAGTATGCACTGCTGCAGAGAGAAAGAAGAGAATGGGACTGGAAAAAAGTCAGGCAGTGGATACCCATGCTGGTTTTGCAACCTGCTGGTAATTCCTCAGAGAAAATTATTAGGAATTTTAGACTTATCAAGAGAAATGCTTTTCTCTGCCGGCAATCTGGAGGATCTATGAAGTTGAGCAATGGTGTAATTACACTTCTATGTCTGGTTTGCATAAATGACCTAGGTTTAAAGACCTCCGGGGCATATAGTTTCCATCTTCAGAGCAAGAACTGGTTCTATCAGCTTAATTCTCATAGGGGAAAACCCAGCACAATGATGGTGAAACACAGTATGCCAAGGAAATTACAATTCAAACGCAAAGAACAAGCAGAACTGATAATCAGCTTCACCAGTTTTAATTAAACTCATAGGTGAGAGATTCTTAATGATTATAAGAAATCCAGGGGCTACTCTCCCAATTTTGGTTGTTGCAGTTAGGGAAACAAACCAGGCTCTTCTCCAGAATGCTCTCCATGGCCAATAGCAGAGACCCAGTCCTGAGGTAGATTAGCCTTGGGTCTGTTCCCAGGAAGAGGAAAGAACAACAAACCAGAAGACCTAATTTTTTTTGTTCCTCCTTACAGATGTGTGATGGGTGGGCAAGACATTTCCCCTCTCTGAACCTCTGTATTCCTAACTGTGAAGTGGGTAGATCATGATACCTTCCCCAGAGTTGGTGTGGGATCCAATAAAATACTGGCCTTAAAAATTATTTATGAACTCTAAAGTGCTATACCAATACTACAGCTTTCCAGCATAATAGAAATGTTCTTGTTACCAGTATAGATAAAAGGTAGAAATTGCCCCCAAATTTGAAAACCCAGCATGCATAATTCAACATTTTTCCTTTTTTTTTTTGGCCTGATGGTTAAGATTCATTAATGTCAGTGTAAGTATCTGCTAACAGGGACTTTCTTTTGTATTCTTTCATCACCTATTTATTGAATACTATTATATGCTAAACATTATTCCAGGCACTGGAGATATGAAAGAACAGCAATAACAATAATGATAATAATAAACACCCAGTATTCCTCAAGTCACTTTCTATATTCCATGTTTTATATTAAGCACTTGATATCTACAGTAGCTCCCCCTTATCCATGGGAGATAGGTTCGAAGACCCCCAATGGATGTCTGAAACTGCAGATAATAGTGAACCCCATATACAAGTATACTGGTTTTTCCTATGCATGCATATTTTTTCACTTAAAGGAAGCACTTTACAGCTTCTCTTTGGCATATCCAAGTTTCCAGCATCACTACCCTTGCACTTTGGAACCATTATTAAGTAAAATAAGGATTACTTGAACACAAACACTGCGATATTGCGACAGTCGATCTGCTAACCAAGATAGCTATTAAGTAACTAACAGGCGGGCAATGTCTGCGCGTGGGTATGATGGACAAAGGAATGACTCGTGTCTAGGCGGGATGGAGTGAGATTTCTTCATGCTATTCAGCAAGACGTGCAATTTAAAACTTATGAATTGTTTATTTCTGGAATTTTCCATTTAATATTTTTAGATAGTAGTTAACTCCAGGTAACCCAAACCATAGGAAGCGAAACTGCAGATAAATGGGGCCTGCTATACTAACTCATTTCATCTTTTAATGTCACTGAGGGAGGCATATTTATTAATTTCATGTCACAGAAGAGAAAACTAAGACTTAAAGACGTCCAGTAATTTACCCCAAGTCACACAGTAAGTGACAAAACCAGAGCTAGACGTACGACTGGCCCAGGTTGCCGGTCCCAAATCCTATACACTTATCACTGTGTTAGACTGTCACAATGGGTAGGACCCTTACTCTCACAGAATTTATAGACTAACTGAGATTGCCGACAGGTCAACAGGTAATTACAGTAACTGCCTCCATGGGGAAGCACCTTGGAAGAACAAACTCTCACAGAGAATGAAAATAAATAAGTCTCTTCATCAGTGCCTAGGAGCCAGGATCCGATACGCAAAGCAGTGCCTAACTTTAACCACATGCTTTGAATACTGAATATCTTTCTCTGAAATATTTACAGCCTTTCGTATCTACTCATCATATTACTTCTCACATTTTTGAAGGATTGTATGACCTGTTTGTATTTTCAAGTTGGTATTTTAAACTCATTACCTCCTTTGATCCTTCCAACAGCGATGTGAGATGGGAGGGCCTGAGACAATCATGCCCACTTTATGCACGAAGAAACTGAGGTCTTGTGAGAGAAGGCTACTTGTCCCAAGTCATCCACTTAGTAAGTGGCAGACCAGGGACTTCAAACCAGATTCTCAGACTTGGGGCCAGGCCTCACTAACCTCCCGTCTCAAGAAAAACATCATCTAGCATCTTGGTCCAGAAGCTTTGACAAACTGAATTACCTCTCTGGTCAAATCTGCACATGTATCATAAGAGATCTGAGCAGGGTTTTGAAGTTGTGCTTTCCACAAACATATTTTAAAGTAAAGCTACTTTGTATTTATAGAGTGTCTTTTGTCACTTACTTCTAAACACTTTCAGGCTCAGAATTTAAAGAATTTTGTACCCTTGGGATTACTTAGCCGTTGACTTTGATCCCCCCTGAATTTGTCTAATGTGATCATTTTGTCCATTCTAAAACTTTGCTGGTCACAGTACCTATCACTTAAGGAGGCCTGGCACATGCAGAGCATATTGGTATCAGAACTGCATCATATCTATTTCCCAGTGCAAGGACAGCCCTCCAAGCAGATTCTTCTATGGGAATGAGCTTAAGAATAGCATTAGGATATGAAATTGATTTCCAAACACCATGAAAAAGAGTCTTCAGAGACTTTGAACACATTTTCTATGTGTTCTGAGTATAGTCCATATAGTTTTAAATACCAGAATAATTTATTTTTATTTCCACTGTCTCTCCCTGTCCCTCTTTTTCTTCATCAAAAAGCACCCAGTCACTGAGCCATGAGAAAGTCCATGCAGGCAGTTACTTTTATAGTAATTAAATTTGGTAAGGGACTAACTCTTGTGTTTTTCAGTGGTTATGAAGGATAAGAAGCTTGTGAATGAGGCGGTTCTACAGATAAGTTTGCAAAATATTAATTTAAATTTAAGGCCCATTCTCTTCTAAATTTTTTCCAGGGTTGTTCATCTAGCCAAACATCTTTGAGTTTTTTCTTTTCTTTCTATTTTTTTTTTATTAAAGTTTATTGGGGTGACAATTGTTAGTAAAGTTACATAGGTTTCAGGTGTAAAATTTTGTAATACATTATCTATATATTACAATGCGTGTTCACCACCCAGAGTCAGTTCTCTTTCTATCACCATATATTTACTCCTGGGTGTGTGAGAGAGTTTCTGGGAATAAACAAACTGAACTATGCATTCCTTTTTTTCGGGAGGCCCAAGTTAAAATATACTGTGATCTTATTTATCAAACTCAAAATTTGAATATGTGATCTAAAAAGTCTGAAAAGCTTTGCAGTGAGAGCAGAGCAGAAAACCAATGCAACCTGTAAAACTCTGGGCATTTGATGATCACCAGGAGGAAAGGGTACGGAAGGGGAGGCCCCACCAGACTGCAATTTGAATGTACGTCTTGAGAAGTCACGGATATCAGGAAAAGCCACTGGGCATCATAACTATGTAAATGAGAGCTCCTGAAATCCCTACTCTAACCTCCAAAGTTGTTCTTTGAAAAACACAGCTCTGATCATGAAACTCAACAATTTAAAATGCGTTTCTTTCTACCTGACTCCCGAGTGGTCCATGTTCCTCCTTATCTCCAAGTTGTTGCATATGCCATCCCCCCTTGCAGACATTTTCTCCGTGGAAAACTCCTGCATCCTGATCTCTGGTAAGTTCAGATGTCACCTCCTCTGGGAAATCATCCCTGACTACCAGCCCTTAGTGGCTCCTTCCTCGGGGCTTCCTTAGCACTTGGTACCTACCTCTAGAGCAGCATTAAACGTGCTGCATTGCAATTTTTTTACAGGCCTCTCTCCTTTGCTGCATTAGACTAGAAATCATATCTTTTATCATCTCAGAGTCCTACGTAATGACTGGTACATAACAGGCACTTAAATGTTTGATGAAAAGAGAAAAAGGAAGAGAGAGAGAGGGAAGAGAGAAGGAAGGAAAAGACAGGGAACTAGAAGGGAAGAAAAGAAAAAAAGAAGGGAAGGATTCAGAAGGAAATGGAAGAGGGAATAAAAAGAGCTTTGTTTTCCAATTTATAATCCTACTGTGAAATGGGAATAATCTCTCCTCCTTCTCCACAGATATGGAGAATTCATATTTATTTCACAGTCTCTCAATTAAATTGTTCATTTGGATCTAAAAAGACATTTATTGACTCTTGGTTTCTATTGATTCTGAAGAGGCCCCTGGGAAGATTTCATAAATGTAGAAAAGATAAATAAATGTACAGGTAATAAACTCTACATTACATAAGCAAAACATTACTTAATTACATTCCTATTAATATACTGACTCTGTAATGAATTTTTGAGGCATTTAATTATCAATTTGACAAGATAATCTAGGGGTAGTTAATGATTATACCAGTAAATTGTTTTTAAAAATCACTGACAATTATTAAGTTTCGTAACACATCAAATTAACTTGCTAAGCTGTCTGGTTAAATACAGAGCAGTTAATTATGAGGTACTTACACATGCCTCAAATTTTAATATGTAAGTCTTTTTAATTGTGTAATGTCAAAAGTGTTGTGCAAGGGAACAATTTACCCATGGGGAATACTCAGAGTCCATGCAGTGTGACCACTGGACAAGCAGGAGCATGATCTGGGATGCTTTGCCTTGTTTTTCTCACTTTTTCTAAATCTTGAAACAGAAAAGATAGAACGCCCTAAAAGACACAAAGGATTATCATACACAGTTGGTCCTGTGGGGCAAACTCTCTCTCTGAGAGGGAACCATGGAAAAGTGGTCAGATTACAAAGGCTTAGGACGACGATGGTACTATTGCCACCTTATTAGCACCAACTATGGGCCAGACCCTGTGCAAGGTGTTTCATATCGGCCATTGCTTTTAATGGTCGAACAACGTTTAAAAATCCCACCTATATGCAGGTTTCCCTTGAAGTGCTTAGTGGGAGAGGTGGAACAAGAAATCACACACACCAGAACACTGAGATGGCTTAATCTTAGCTTAAAATGGCAGCCCAAGTCTGCTGGCCATGTGGCTTAAAGCTGGACAGATGCAATGGTCCCAGTATTGAAGACATAAATACAGTCAAAGACCATTTATTTTTCAGGGGTCCTGAGTACCTGTTTTCAACTCTCCCCCCACCCAGACTATGTGGTTCTAGGTGACCCCTATCAAAACCCAAATTTCTTGAGTCCTACTCCCCTCTCTGTTAGCTCTCACACTATTTAGTGCACTGACTGCTGGCACAAACTAAACATTCAAAAGACTCATATTGAATCAAACTGGATGGGATGGGATGGGATGGGATGGGATGGGATGGGATGGGATGGGATGGGATGGGATGGGATGGGATGGGATGGGATGGAATTATACTGGATTCCATTGCATTAGACTGGACTCTATTGAATTGAACCTTATAAGGAAGGAAAACATATTCTAGGAACTTATGCTTCTTTACTTTTAAGCCAAGGTACTTTCAGTGATAATAAAGCAGCATGAAAGCTGTGTGTGGACTCTATGGTCAGACTACAGTCCTCAGTTCAAACCTCAGCACCACCTCTTACCAGTTTTGTGAGGTGTGGTAAATTCCTTAACCTCCTTGCACCTCCCTGAGTACAGCTAGGATACTAGCAGTATCTACTTTAAAAGACTGCTATCAAGAGTCCTTTCAATTAATTAATTCTTATAAAGCCCTTCAATAATGGTTGGCACATAGAACTCACTACATAATCATTTTTTAAATAAAAATAAATTTTATGAATGAAATTACCTCTTTGAAACGTATTCCACTTTACATTTTATAAAGCCCCTTCACATATGGCCACTCACAACACTTATGCACAGGAAGGATCATCTCTATTAACCCCCATCTGGCCAAGAAGGAAACGGAGGCTCATAAAAGCAACTGAAGATCGAGACGTCAAGCAGGACCTAAATGGTCATAGAAATTGAGCCCAGTTCTGTCTTATTTAGGCTATTTTCACTTTGGTAGGTACCATCTTCTGATTCTATCCCTGGCAGTTTCCATATAGAGTCCTGACTATGATGTATAGCACTGGTCACCTGGTACACAAGACTTATGGAAAGTCATAGTATCCTCAGTGTTATTGGGATAGGCTTTCTTGTGCCCGATACTCAGAAAAGTGCAGGATTGCAGCTGGAATTAAGACGACATGTTTGCAATGTGGTGTGATAGAAATCACCCCAGTGAGGAAGTCAGGAAACCTGAATTCTGGCCCTGACTCAACCACTAACTTTTGTCATGTTAATAACTAACATTTATTGAGACCTTACTCTGTGCCATGCACTGCATTTATATCATTTAAACCTCACAACAAACCTTTATTATTTCCTTTTGCAGACGAGAAAACTGAGGTGTAGAGTAGAGAAGCAACTTGTTCAGAACCAGTTGCTGGTAAGTGCTATAATAAATCTTATTTGTAGAACGAGGGTTTCGGACCCATATGACCTCAAAGGCACTTTTCAACCTTGTCCCTCTATAATTGAGTGAGCTCTTGCCTAATCCTCACTCCTCTGGGGGATAATTCTGTGGTTCTGGGCAACTCTACATCAAACCTCAGACATCTCAGGGCCTCCCAGGATACCAAGTTTAAAAAACTGGTGAATCATTGCATAATGTGGGATTTTCTAATCATCGAAAGAAGGAGACATAAGAGAAATTGGCAAAAGATAAAAACCCCAAATCTTCCCCTGCTCACCAATTTCATATACACATTTACTGCATTTGTAATCATGAGATTCATTCCATTTTGCATTTTTCTTTCTTCACTGAATACACTATCATAAACACTTTTTCAATAATTATTGCTGAAATTCTTCATAATTATCATTTTCATGACTACATAAACAACCATGAACAACTATCAAATGATATTTGGTCAAATATCATAATAAATTACCCTGTTACTAAATATTTAAGTAGTTTTTGGTATATTTACTGTTACATATAATGTTGCATATATGCATGTAATGTTGCATATATTCATTATATGCATATACATATAATGAATACCTTTGCAAAGCCCTTTTTTTTTATCAGTGATATTGTGGCTATAGCATGAACTCCCCAGAAAAAGCTAAGCACACAGCACATCCATGTCTGTGTCTCACACTCTGAAAAGGAAGAGTGTAATGTTGATAGACCACAAATGCCCTGTTGAAATCTTAAGGCATTAAACAGTGAATCTGGCTCCAGATTTTCAACGAATATGACTAGTTTGCTAAGGTGAACAAACATTAATCTAAGAGAGGTTTTGAATGCTGAATTCTTGGCGCCTGGACCCGAGGCAAACCTTACTTACTGTCAAGGAGAAAAAGGTCTGTGAGAAAAACCTACAAGAAACAGATTTACAGAAATAAAGAGATCTTACAGGAATTTATAAAGACCAAGCCCTCAAGAAATGAGCACTCAGGAGACACAAGTAAACCAGTTTTCTTGGACTTTACTTTGACGTTGTTTATCTTAATCCTAAAGAAACATTGTGTTAGCTAATCAGAAAAGGTGGTTAAAGCTGGGAATCATATGAATGAATACATTTTAATGTAAGACATCCATTTGCCAGTCAGTAAGCCAAATCCTTTCTTCAAGCATGCGTGCTCCAATTCCAGAGTTTGTTCCCATTTTTCTTGACTAAACCATTCCCATAATGTATCCTCCATTATTTCTACTTTCAGGTGTTTTTGTTTTTACCTGTCAGCTTTCATTGTGCCTGCCTTAATGGAGGAAAACTTTAAAAACGTGCAGAATTCTTTTAGGTTTTTTATTTTTGGTCATTCTTTTATGCATACCTCAACCACAAACTAATTTTAGAGTATTTTTCAGCAACTTATCCCCTTTGAGTCTTCCCAAAGCAATGAATTTAGTTTTGGTTGAAACAAGGTCTCTTTTTCTCACACTCATCATTCATCTGTTTGCATAATATTTAAACTATATAATTAACTAATACAACTGACATAAATAGGTTTGGGGAAGGAAATCAACTGACCCTTGATAAGAACACAGCTCAATTGCCTAGAGGAGACGGGCACCAGCCCACTAGAGAGCAGCGTATCATCCATGAGTATTTAGATGCTAAGGGCATCTGTCAGATTACTGTACAAAGTGAATGGAGGGCTCTTGCAGCTAAGTGGGCGTTACATCTACTGAATCATCAGTGTTCCTCAGCATGAAAGAGGAGACAACAATGAGAACGGGGTTCCGGAACGCAGAGGCAGTGCATATCTGCTGTCTCTATGTCACCAGGGGCTAAAGAGACACTAAGACGCCCTATGGACTTAGAGCTAAGTGTCAGAGCTCCCATCCTTCACTTTCTTGGAAACCTCATTTCACCGTCTATTTTAACTCAGTGGGTTTTACAAATTTTAAGGTGGTCCTAAACCATTCTAATGAAATCGAAGGAGGTTTTCCTCCAAGAAATTGCACTGACGTGTTAGCAAATACATGCCACTTCAGAGGGCTCATAGATCTGCTCATGAAGCCTGATCCCACAGGATTCTGTTGATTCCCACATTCAGGAATCCCTATCCGAAAACGGAGGAGTGCTGTTGAAACGTTAACAGTTCCATCATTTGCTATGAGTTCTGAACCACTATACAATGTATGCTTGAAAGTCTTAAACATTTGATCTGGACAAGCCCTTAGAGATCATGCAGTATCCACCATTTTAATAAACTGAGGCTCAGAAAGGCCAGCAGTTTGTCCAAAGTCTTCTGTCCATGACACAGTGCTCAGAACAGAACAGATTATTTTTCGATGCTCTATTAAGTTAAGAAAATAACTTATTTTTAATGGCTAGTGAACAGGATCACAGGTATATTTGAAGCCCAAATATCTGGCCAGTTTCCAGCTTCTAGATTCACTGAAGGTTAGAGATTCTGGAGGATGTAGGAATTGGACCTTGAACCTAAAGCACCAGAAAAAAAAGGTCCTGGGTTCCACTTCAAGCTTTACTACAAAGTCACTGATGTTGGGGAACTAGTTCTATTCATTTGGTCTAAGATCTCTTGTTTGTAAAATTAGATCATTTGACTAGGAAATTTCTGAGGTTCATTTCCAATTCCAAAAACAAAGTCTGGTTGTCCTCATTTTCTTGGCTTTTTTCCCCCTTCAGTACAACCCAGAGATGGTGACCACTAGGGGTCAGACTTGCAAGAAGAAACCTAAGTATTAGATTTTCTTTTCCTTTCTTTTTTTTTTTTTCCAACTGGGAGGAAACGAGATCTTCTAGCCTGGCAAGTAGGGAGTGCCACATTTAAACTCTTTCAACATGTGAAACTCTGTTATGTTCTTAAAGATTTCTAAGAAACCAAGGGTTTCACAACATTCTCCTCCAAGAAAGTCTTCCTTATATGTAACGTAGATCCCTCAAATATAATTTTAATCTATGTCTTATTGTGGTGTCTCGGTGTAGGCTGGTAATCAGTGCCTATTATCTGGGTGAGATATGTCTTCTTCTGAGCAAGCAACAGTTCATGTCTCAGTTTTCATACCTGTAAAATGGGAGTGGGGGGCCAGCATTAGAGTTCCTCTTTCAATAACTAGCACCTTTGTACCTGACACTGTGTTCACAGGAAACATAGACATGGGCCAGCCCTCAGGGAGCTTCAATGATCTCTAAGAGCTCTAAAGTTCAATTATTAAGTGAGATTACATGTCATTTTCTTAAGCAGGGTCTCATTTTGTACCTTTCAAAATAAGGGAGTCCCAATAAACATCCTTTAAAAACCTCTTACAGATCGATGGCTGTAACATTCTATGGCTCTACTTGCTGGGCTAGTCTACTGGTCCTCTTTCAGAATTCTGTCTTTCAACCACCTTCATTATCCTTCATACCTCTTTGCATCTCAAAACCTGTCCATATTCTGTGCCTCGAATGCATCTTTTCTCTAAGTATTCTTCTCATCCGGAGCTTGCCATCCCCACTCATTTTCTATCCTTTGTTTATTCAGTAGCATGGCAAGTGCTCTGGCAAAGGGGAAGCCAGGGGATGTGCTCCCTGCTAGGGCCGCACAAAGTGCTCAGCCATCTTCCCATCCCATAAGGAGCTTAGTTTAGTTGTTGATTTGTTTTTGAAATATTGTATTTATTTTGCATATTTAAAATTATATGTATAAAACATTCCAACAATATGAAAGGGTATATTCAAGAATAAAATTCCTCATTTTCTCCTCTTGCCCTAGTTGCATACCTCGGAGATAAAAGCTATACACATTTTAGTGATTACTCTTCCAGATTTTTTCTTTTTCTGTATACACACAAGCTTTTCATTTTCACTAGTTCAGTGTTCTCAGGGAGGTATGTGCACCACTCACGAGAGACAGCTTTCTAGTAGGAATGAACAAACTGCCAATACATACAGTTATAAGAATGAATATCAAGAACATTACGTGAGTGAAAGAATACTTACACAGACAAGTCCATACTGTATTATTCCATTTATATTAAGTTCCAGAACAGGCCAAACTAATCTATGGTGAAAAAAGTCAGAACAGCGTTTCCCTCTAGTTGGGAAAGATTGGGGATTGACTGAGGGGAGACATGAGAGAATTTACAGGAGGAGGTTAATGTGTTATATACCCTAATAGAGATTTGGGATACACAGATGCATGCATTTGTCAAAACTCAGTGAATGTATTATTATAATTGTGCATTTTATTGTATATAAATATATGTTAAAAGAAAAAACCAGTAAACAAATATTGAACTCTAGCAAAAGATTTTCATGCTGAAAATATTTAAGGGAATTGTATTGATGGCTCCAAGTTACTTTGAAATAAATAAAAATATAGATTAATGGATGGAAAAAAGAATGCATGAATGGATAGATAAATGATAAAGTAAGTTCAGTAAAATGTTAATGGTGGAATCTAAGAAGTGGATATATAAGTGTTATAAAATTATTTCATCTTTGCTATAGATTTGAAATTTTTCACAATAAAATATTTTAAAAAGTGCTTTGAAAAATTTTAAACACATATAAATAGAATAGATTATTACTGACAATAACAAGTCACCACATTTTTTTAGCCCTTAAGAAATAGCATTAGGGTAAGAGGCCTAATGCTCTCCCCCAGATTGTCACAAATGAGTAGCTACATCATTCGTACAGCCTCCAGGAAGAAGAAACAACCCTCAAGAAATAATAATAACTTTAATTTACTGGACAATCCTGCATATTGTAAAGTTCAAATACATTATGGCACTAAATCCTTTCACTTTGAAAAAGTAAGTATTTGCATTCCTGTTTTTAGGAAAACCAAGGATAATAAAGCTCAAAGTTAAGCAACTAATTCAAAATTATATGACCAGTGAGTGGCTGGGCCAGGATTAAAACTGAGTCTTAGATAACCCCAAAACCCATGTTCTGCTCACTGGAATACACTGTCTCTCACTTCATGCTCTTCCTGGCCTCTGCCTGCTAGGAAGAACCCCAGACCTTACATCAAGGTATGCAGGGGGTGAGGAGAGATGGGCTCCCAAAGTTGTGATGGAGCAGTCAGTGGAGCAGGTGCTTTGGTCACTCATACTACTGTGGTGATGGGCTGGAGTTAGCTCTAGAAACCCTTGGCATCTCTCAGTGTATGCTTTGACATGAAGCGACAAACGTCAGGCTTTGTGAAGGGAGCTAAATGCAGTAAACTCTAAGCCAGCAGTAAAAATCAAATGTGTTCTGATGTGTTGGATCAAGACCTGGGAACCTCATGGGCTCCACCCTACCTCCCCACCATAACAGCTGCACATGTTTATTTCTCTAACATCTGGCCAGCCCATGTGTAAACAGAATGAAGGGTCAGCATGAGGAAAGGATTGGAATGCCCCATTTCTCAACCTCTTAAGGATTTAGTGACATGGGACAGAGCCTGAGTTAGGAAACTCTTCAATTTCATTAGGATCTGGGCAGCAGTATCCAAAGGCAATTTAGGATCTCTTATCTTTGGGTCTTTTCTCATGCCATTGTAAATAGGTAGTGTCGGGGAGTGGTGAGAACTCTGGATTGAGAATTAGATGACCCAGATTCCAATTTGGGCTCCTCCAATAACTGCCTGTGAACTTTTGAGAAAAATTTTCTTCCTATGTTTCATTTTCCCATTTGGATCATAAGAGAGTAAAATCTTCACTAAGGTTTCATCCAGCTTGAATCTTGAATTTGGGGGCATAATTTCAGCAGCTGAAATATTACTATCTCTCTTTTTTCAATAAGCTTATTCTTAGCCACTGCCTCTCCCATCGTCTACATGGCACTTCAAAGATTATCAACTCCCAAAACTTTTTTATGTCAAATAAGTTTCACCTTGCTTTCTCTCCTAAAGGACATGTTAGAATTAACCTCAATGCGAAAGATAGAATTCAATCTATCAATTATTACTTCTGTTTAAAAGGTAATTATTTAAGCAGGGTCTTCTGCTTTATTCAAAATTACAAGCATATTAAGTGTTTGCTGAGCCTACTTTTTAATGTCAAAGGTATGACTTTGACATTCAAATATACTTTTAAAACGTTCAGTACATTTTCATTTCTTAAAAACTAGATCAAAGTAAAGGTCTCATTTAAAATAAGCATGTTCTTAGCCTTGACAAATGAAATGCACACAAAATAATGAATGATGAATTTACAAATATATCTTGAATGCTAAGGTAAAGAATGTTGACTTAATTGAGTAGGTAATGAATGTTGCTGAAAGTTTTTAACCTAAGGGGTAATACAATCTGAGATTACAAATTGAGTTATTCTAAGAAATTGGTCTTTGTAACCTAGCCATTTGGCCTCAAGAAGAAGGTAGAATTCATAATTTTGTGCCCACTTCACTAAGACCCTGTTTCTCCTCTTTAAATCAATCCTATTTTTCCATCTCAAGATGATCTTTTAGGTTGAATTACCAAGGTCAATTCTTTCCCTAATACTAATCAGCAAAAGACAAAAGAAAGAAATTGAAATTGAGGGAATGAGAAATGGAAAGGCAAGAGAATGCCATGGAATGGATCCACCTTATTTTGTGCTTGTGTTTAAGTAGGGGCAGCTTAGAGCTTCCCTGAGTGGGAACCCCTCTCTCAAGGAAACTCAGACTTCTTTTTGACCCTTTGAGAGATCCTGTTGGTCCCACTTCCAAGTTGTTTGAGACCTCTAGGTCATGCTCCAATCCAGCAGAGGGAGCTCTTGGAGCAGAATTGGGGACAGTGGTGGGAAACTGGTAGGACAATCTCAACCTCCTTCACCAGAGGGCTGGCTTGATATTTCTGGCTTGATAGTTCTGGTGACCTGGAAAGACAGATCATTGGTCCTTTTTGCCTAGCATTATAGAATTCTGCTCATAGTCCAGTTAAACTCTGCTGAGGACCCTGTTTTCCAGCTCTACCTCTCCTCCCACTATCAAGAAAAAAAAATGACTGATCTTCAAGAGATAGAAAATAAGAAATGTGACATCCAGGCAATTGCACAGAAAAGCTGCTGAGAAGTCAAGAAAAGGTTAATCAAGTTAGGTGTGTGTCAGAAATAGTCAAATCAGCTTAAGCAAGATCACCTGTCTACCTCTCCCTAGCTCACTGTCCACGTGGGAATTTATGAATTTACAAAAAATGATGGCAGATGTCATGGGCAGAGCCAAAATAATGACACAAAATGAACCTTGAACTAGGAATCGGTAGCAGAAATCCACAAAGGTTTTTGAGCCCAAGAGTGATGTAATCAAAGCTTAGCAACTGGGTTGCCTAGCAAAAGATTTATCCATTGCAACCCAGAGACTGAGCTCCAGCTAGCAGCAAAAAATGAGCACCCAGGAACAGGGCAGACCCAGGCTCTCGCCCTAGATCTGAGACTTGACTTTGTGTCTTGGGTCAAGTTCCTTGGGTAAGTCTCTTTAAGCCTCAGTTTCCTCATCTACCTACTGAGAGAGTTGAACCGTGCACTCTGTCAGATTCACTTCACATTTTATATTGAGTCATTGGGTTTCTATCATCTTAGAATTATAACTTAGATTTTCTGTAGGAAATCCATATAGAGAAGGTTAAGGGGAGCTGTCCATTCATATTGTCATTATTTAGTGAACACACATCCTTTGGGGGGGAAAGAGTTTGTGTCAGAACTTCTAGCCATATCTCCACTCCCATCCACATTTGCCCTTCTGCCAGCAGCACTGAGGGTGTGGTATGGGGGCTACAGGTGAGGGAGAGGACATTAGTTTCTGAGCTGATTCATGGACTCCATAGCGGATTGGTGGAGTTGGATCAGCCAACTCATGCAGACTCTGACTTTTAGGCAAATAGACAACACGTGCTAAAAGAAGCCTCAGCGCTCAACTGTTCTCCCCTGTCATTTAGTAAATGCTGAGACACATAGCTCAGCCAAACAGTAATTGGTAAAATAAACCTGGGTTATGGTGTCTTTATAGGCTAAATGTAACTTCCACCATATAACCTCCTCACTTGCCAATCCCATAACCTTACCTGAACTATGGAGATTTTTTCAAATTTTTTCCAAATTTCATGGGATCCTTGTGCTGCTTAGAGATAATCACAACCCCTTCAAACCTTGTCATACAAAACTGCAACTCAAATGTAACAGCGCTAAATAAATCGTTTGAGTAAACGTTGCTTTCACCTGTGATGCTCTAATATTTGGATCTTTTGCTTCAATTAAAGTTAGGAGGGCTTCAGTTCACTACTTATAAGTGGACTTACTTCTCCACTTCATGCACTGATTTGGGTCCAAATGAACACTTATTTGTTTATTTACTTATTTATGCAAATATACTTGAAAAAAATTGAGGAAGCTTACAATAAAAAGCATAAGTATCTTTAAACCCAACTCCAAAACAGGAGTATAAATGCAATTATTCTTGAACCTAAGGGAACTATTGCAAACATCAAAATGACCAAAAAAAAATTTTTATGCCATTTTCTTTTTTACTCTACGAGTTCACTGATGGATTTTCTACGTGAGTCTCTATCATGTTTCCCCAAAAATAAGACCTAACCCGAAAATAAGCCTTAGGCTGATTTTTCAGGATGACATCCCCTGAACATAAGCCCTAAAGTGTCCTTTGGAGCAAAATTAATATAAAACCCAGTCTTATTTTTGGGGAAACACAATACCTGAGAGCCATTAAATAACGTGTCAATATCTTGATGACACCTCCGTAATAAAGAAACTTGCATTTGTTAATCTTATAGCAGACCTTGGTAAATTTCAAAAGTGTACTGTCGAATTGTACCTCTAAGGCAGAGTTCTGAAGCCCCACCCCATGTAGTCCTGGTCAGTAGATGGCTTCCTGGAAACCTAACACAGGATAGGGAGAAATCTGAAGCATCTTGAGGAACAGCTGTTTACTAAGAACCTCAATGCAGCCTCCTCAAATACCAGCTGTCTCAGCTGGACTAGGAAGTAGAGAGCAGATGCGTCTAAACAGAGGGGGCTGACCTGGGCCTAAAGGGCAGGTGTGCTGTTTTGGGGCCTGAAGAAAGATCTCTGGGCTCTTTGTGCTCTGGGTACACAGGAAGTTCTTCAGACCTGGCTGAGATCTTGAGACTGGTCAGGTTTTCTCACTGAAAAACAAGGTTGCTGGACTTAGTTTTGTGTCTCACAGAGCAGTCACTTCATTCCCACCTCTTCCCCTCACCCAACTGCGCGCGCACACACATAAGCTGTTTCCTCAGGCTCTTCACTGTAGGATCACAGCATGTTAGAGCCATTAGGTCTTCTTAGCCATTTATTTTACAGAGATGGGAAGTAAGGCTCAGATGGAGGGGAGCTACCATTTACATAAGGCCAAACTGGGATGTGACAGACGCGGGCTCCAGAGTCTGTCTCTTCTCTATCAGAAGCGTGTCACTGAAACACACTGACGATTGATCATTCTAGGCCCATGCTCAGTCATTTCTGTTGATACCCCATAGCGCTCAGAGAGAGGGAAGTGTCCCAGCCTGGCATTGAGACCCTCCAAGAAAAGCCCTGTTTGCTCTTTATCTCTGTCTCCCTGTTCCCTTGCTGATTGCTTATGTGACTTGTTCCCACTCAGACAGACCAAACTCATTCCCACCTGTCTTGAGACTGATTCTCCTGCCCATTTCCAGATTCTGAGAGGCTGTTCTCAGTGAATTGAGGTGTCCTGGAAACTAAAGCAGCCACGTAACATGGCCTCCTCACATACCTCCACATGTGCCTCTCCAGAGCATCAAAAACACACAGTACATTTCTACTTTTAATAATATTTTTTTGTGTGTGTGTAATGACCAAGGCCACTTAAAGCCTCCGCTCCCTCCTGTGTGGTAGGAACGGCAAATACGCCCATTTTATAGGGAAAATGAAGGAAATGAGACTCAATGTCGAGAAAGGGCATGTGATTCATCCTCCAGAAAGCAGTGAGTCAGAGGAGAAGGAGAAAGAAAACTCAGGCTTCCTGATGCTGTGCTGCATTCACAAGGCCAGGCATTTTGCCTCTTTTATTTCCAAATGCTTGATATCTTTAAGAATAAGTCAACAAACATTCACCCCAATTGGCTTACTTTTGGGAAAACTTTGTAATATGATGCTAAAGGGCAAGGGACCTTGTATTCCTAACCTCCGAGCTGTACCTAGAATGTTAACATATTTTATAATAAAGCAGCTCTCAGCTTTCCAAGTGGTGACTTCCTCCTGAGGCAACTAGATAAGTGAAGGTAATTCTGAAGAGTTAGACTGTCAAAGAAATTGGGCAAACTTAAAAATACAGCTGAGGTTTAGAGATGAGAGCTTCATCCCACAGGCCAGGTGACCTTCTCTGGTGTTGGGCATCTATTTCCAATATCCAGTGGCTTTCCTCTGTGAAGAGGCTAAGAAAGATGGAAAGAGTTGAGGTAAGCAACTTCTTGTTGGGTCAGAGCATTTTGAAATCCTGGAAAGGCCTGTCAAAAAGAAAGTGGTACTAGGTCCTTCTGTACTTCTTCTCTAGGGAAGAGGAAGAGGAACAAAGGGTTGCTTGCTTCCATGGCTGGTGAAAAGGGGAGCGCCAAGAGCTCCAGGGAGCTGGGTAAGAAACATCTCTGACAGGTTCTTCAAACCACTTCATCACATCTACTAATGTGGTAGATACTTGGATAGAGACCCTCACTCAGTGAGGTGACCATGTACATTATGACTCAAACCAGAACCCTTGAGGCTGACAGAGGGAGTTATTAATGATAATACTAGGACAAAAACGCATAAACTGGGAAGGCAAACCAGGATATGCAGTTGCCTTATCCTTCAGGGTGAGATCGATAACAAAGGATTCCCTATCTGTAGAGAAATCTCCACTCCATAAGGATATAATAAGCACAAAGATGGCATAACCGTATGTTAAGGATGGCTGATTATATTCAGACATTATAAAAACAGCCCAAGGAAGAGTTGAAAGAGAAAGATATCACATCTGGAGAGGGGACTTGGCATTTTGAGCTTAGTTTTGAGGATTTCAAAGTATGGCAATGATTTTTTTTTTTTCAATACAGGTAATTTTTTTTTTTTTTTTTTTTTTTTTTTTTAAACCTCAGCCAAGTCTTAGTGGCTTGGGAGCGTGGGGCATTTGTGAGGAATGGTGAGGAGACAGAATAGATCTGATGTTTCTGCAGTGGAAGGCATAGTGAGACCAGAGAGAGAGAGGAGGCAGGAAAGGTGCTGGTGCCCCTGTTGGAATTGGTTCTAATTTTGTGGAAACCACCAGGAATGAGCCGTCCTCCTTTCATAAGTGGGGTTGCACAAATCAGCTTTCCCTGTCTTGGACTTCGATTGAGACTACCCAGATGTCCAGACTTACATTGCACAGTCTGCTGCTGGTCTCACCAGGACAATTGTTTTCCCTCCAACAAGTAAGGGAGTCTCATTATTTGAGGAACTGCAGGACCTCTTCTAGTTTCAGTACCAAGCAGTTTCTCTCTCCATCCAGCTGCCAGAGGAGTGGGTTTGGACATTAGGGGGAAGTGTCTGTTTAGCAATCCAACAGGGCTAAACAGCTTGAGGGAGGTGGATTTTAGGGGCTATTCCCTTGTGAATATTCAAACCTTTGAAACTTCATGGCAAGACCAATTGCATTCTTATTTTCCAGGAATACACACAAGTCCAGAGGAATCTTGGACCTTGGGGCTTTCAAAGGGATGGAGGTCAAGGTAGGGAGACTATCACTGATACTGAGCAGAGCTTTGTACTTTGTAAAACTTTCATATGTAGGCCTATAATTTTGTGCGATAGCTCAGGAAGGTGTTATTACTGCGAACAACTTACATATAAGGGAAGTAAGGAGCAGACAAATGGGTGACTCATCCAAGGTCACACAGCAAGTGACAGAACTCAAGTCTCCTAGAGCCAGGGCATGTCCTCATGCACCAACTAGACAGCCTGCTCTCAGAAAGGAGACAACAGAGAAGAACAGGAAGGGAAGGAGGAAGAGGGATAAATCAAGGAGAGGGATGGCAAAACCCTTCCCTGTAGTTGTGGGGCCTAGGATGGACCTAGAACCTTCTCCCTTAATACTTTCTCCCCCACTTCTCCTCTGGACTCAAGAAAACGGGCCCCAGGCTGTGCGGTAGGGAAGGGCTGCCTGGTAACGTCTTTACAGAGACGCGAGCGTGGCCCCGCGGGGTTGCTGCTCTTTCAAAGGCCACTTGTACACTGGAACCCGGTGCAGGGGCCGCAGAGGGCCCGGGCCAGGAGGAGGGGCCAGGCCTGCCTTTGGTGCCTAGAAATCAAAGCAGCCAACCTTGGGCTTTTTCTTCCCCTCACACTGAGGCACTTTTATTGGAGAGATGAAGGGAGGCAGACCGGGCCTACAGTCCTCGCTTTGCTTTTGGAGGTTAATGACCCAGTTAGCAGCTCTTGGCTGCGTTTCCGACATTTTGCAGACATCAAGCCCCGCGTCTCTGCCAAGTACATTCTGTTCTCTGGAGCTCATCCAATGCATCTCAGATTACTATGTAATGCGACAAAGAGGGAGAGGTGGCTGGGAGGGGCATTGGGGAGCAGGCGGGGTGAGCTGAGCGGGAGGGGAGAGGGCGGGATGCCTGAGCGGCGGGGCGGGGTCAGAGGGATGCCACTCTAAATATAGCTGCCCCCCCTGGAAACGCATCCATCAAGGTGCTTATTTACTGCCCTACAGTGATCCCAAAGTGAGGGTGCGGAGGGCCCTGGTGTCCACTCAGTACTTGCAGGAATCCTGAGGCTGAGAGCCAAGCTCCCCACCTGGGGCGGGGGTCCGCTGTGACTCCGGCAAGGAGAGGCAGGGGAGCGGAATGAGAAGGGGGAGGAGCTAGAAAACTAGGCCCCGCCCGGAGGCCTTCGCTTGCAGAGCCAGCGGCCACGGCAGCCTACGCGCTAATTATAGACGTGAATGGGAAGAGGCAGCTTTTGAATGATTGTGTTGCTTGTGCTGCCTTCGGAAGCTGAGGAGCAGGTGCTGCCCTGCTAGATGCAAAGTGATTCATTTAAAAGCCCTCTGTCACACACGCACACTCCCTGACGTACGAATGCTCTAGCTGACGCCTACCACCGCCCATTGGTGGATTCTAGAATTAATTTAAGACACTTGAACAGGACCCGGGACAGAGACTGGGGGCCTTTTCCTATCTCTTTCACACCATCCTTAGGAAACTCCCCGTGAATGAGAAGAGCCCCATGACTTTTCAAGCTGATGGAAAACGCAGTCTGTTTTACAGATGGAGAAACTGAGGCTGGTAGAGAAGCTAAGATGTGTGGGGGTGGGGGAGGGAGGGAGGCACATAGTGAGTCCGTGCAAAGCTGAGAGCCTCTCTGTTTGCCTTACCAGATTGGAAACTGAAGCAGGTTTCACTTCAATGACGTTAATTTGCAGGCATGGATCCTTCGCATGAACATCCCCCTTCTTTCCTGGGTCAGCTCCACCCCATCCTACCCCTCACCCTACTCTCACACAGAAAACGTGCTAATGCCAGCTGATTCTCATTGGTAGGTTTACTAGTTTCAGGCCTGAAAACTGGGTAATGTGAAAACTTTGCCGATGTCCCTGTCAGTTATGTGTGAGTCAGTCTGGTGTGCCCACATCAGCATAAGTAATCCTGTTGTGAGGAGGCAGAATCTCAACTTGTCTTTCTCCTCAGCATCTCACATGCACCAAACACTCACAGTGAGCCAAGTGCTCTCGTGAACATCACAACTAATCCAGGCCACACAAGCACAGTAAACAGCCTTATACCCATTTTAACAAGTCCCTGTAGAAATGGAGTGTTGGATGGGGAAGTGACTTGTTCACCATCATGTGACAATCAGTGGCCAAATCAGGAGCCAAACCTAGAACGTCCACCCCCATCCTGGGCTGTGTCCAGTACTCACTAATGTGGTGGTCTGGAAAGCCGGGCAGGGGTCCACCCAGTCATAGAGAAGGGTGGCTCTAAGTGGCTAGGGTATCTCCAGCCTGGCCACTAGCCTCCTCTTCCCATAGCCTTTGGACCACTGCTCCCATACCCCAAGTTCATCCTAGTGCACAGTATGAAACTGGGCATGAACAGCTGCTGTCTTCTCCAGGCCAGAAATCTCCAGTCACTGCTCCTGATTCCAAATATCAAGGCCATTCCACTCACCTCCCGGACCTAGCCACATCCTCTCACTTTCTCTGACCACTCAGGACTTAATTCTTTTCCTCTGTTTCCCCGTCCTCTCAAAATCTCACCAGGACAGTTGGATAAAGTAGCAGCATGAAGTACTATGCTGAAGGAAGAAGGGAAAGTGCAAATAGATATGAAGGATGTTTTAATGATTTTTTATTTGCCTCTTGGACACAAGGAGTGTGTCTTAGTCTTTGTAAGTCCCCACGCTATCCAATATATACAGAATCTAGCTCAATGCACTAAGCACAACAGACACAACGAAATGTTAAGGAATCATAAAACTGTACATGGCTAAGGAAATGTGTATATACCTAGGCTGGCCATTGTATATCTCTCTGATGGCACAAATGAGTGGTTCTAAACATGGGCTTTGCAGGTACAAAACCAGGCTGTGCCCTGATCAGTTGTACAATATTGGGAAGTTGCTTAATCTTTCTTGGTCTCTGTTTTCTCATCTGTGAAATGGGCAGTATTGAGTAGTGTTGAGAGTGCTGAGCCCAGAAAGGAGGGGAATGCTCACATGTGAATGGTTGTCTCTGTCGTCATGACCTAGTTGGAAGCCAAATTCAGCTATGAGGCTTGGGTAACTCTCTTAACCTCCATAGCTACAATTTTCTCATGCATGAGATGAGAATAATAAGCATACCTATCTTAAAGAGTTGTGTGAATTAAATGAGTTAATAGATGTAGAGGGCTAGAAATAGTATCTGACACAGAGTAAGTGTTTAGTACAGATGACTACTGTTCCTAATTGGAAATAGATGAAGATTGAATGCTGTAACATGTAGAAAGTTCCTAGCATGATACCTAGCACAGTATCAGCACTCAGTAAATAACTATTATTACCTCCTCATCCGTAAAATAGGATTATAGTTTCTTTTATAAAGGGTTAGTCTGTGGATTAATTTAGATAATGTATATGAACATTCTTTGTAAAACTACATATGTAGGACTACGAATTTATTGGGGCATTGATTCAACAAATATTGTTGTATCTTGACTGTACCTGGTCCTATTTGAGATAGAGCAATAAATAATATCCATGCCTTCCAGGAGGGGATAAGCAGGTAAGGCCCAGGATGGATATACAAATAATTATATAACACTAGACAGAGAGTGATGAGTGCTCTGACTAGCACAATAAATCAAATGCCATGAGACATCAGGGAAGGGCAAGCAGATACCCGGAGGTGGGGACAGGAGTTCAGGCTTGGCAGCAGTGAGGATAAAGGAGCTTGAACACAGACTGGAAAAGTGAGCAGGATTTGGACAAGTGGAGACAGAGGTGAGAGAAAGACATTCATGGTAAAGGAAGGTAAGCTATGAGACCTGGCAGGGGAGTCCCAGGGAGCCAGGGCAAGTCCAGGAAGGCCCTGTGATCTTCCCTGATGACATGGAGGTCACATGAGCAGGGGATAGTCTTGCGATGATGATTCACGATCAAACTAAAGGATCTCATGTAGCAGAAGTGGAGACAGCAGAGTGCAGGAATGTTTCTCAAGGGCCAGAGCTGAAGTGATGGAAACTGGGGTGTTTGCATAGCTCCTTCATAGCACCTCTCAGATTTCATAATTGGGTGTTTACATTTGTGTTGTATTCTTTACATTGACATGTAAGCCCATTACAGATGGGAAGGGGAGTCTTTTCTTCCTTATTTCTCCCCCGGGCCTACTAGAGTGATTGGCACATAGTAGGAGCTTAATATAAACTCTGAGCAAATGAATGCTTCATCGATCCCAAGTCCGAAATGACTGTCAAAGTGGTCAAAAATTGTCAAATGAATCTCCAAGGAGTTTTTTCTTAACTTTAACTTCAGCAAACAGGCAGACTCAAGGTGATGGAGAAAAGTTTAAAATTCCCCAAACAGCAAGACTTATTTCATGATCCCTCAAATAGATCTGTTTTTAGAAAATAAAATCAGAAAGAACTGGGAAGAAAGGGAAAATAAGAAACCTGGAACAGAAATCAAATTCCTCCTCTCTCTATCTCTTATTTAGTTAACTTAATTAGCCATCTTCTATTTTTAGTCTGCTTTTTCTGAAAAAAAAGGAAAAGAAGGAAGGAAAGGAAAAAAGAGAAGAAAATAACTTACCCAAGAGAACTATGAGTGTGGGCCATTGGTTTGGTTGTCTTCTAAAACCCTCTATGACCTGCACTCCTTCCCTGCTCAAGTTGGAAAGCAAAAAAAGAAATCCAAATCTTTAACAACTAAAATGAGTTGGGACAAAGCTCACTGACAGAAGTTTGCCTACTCTCCTATCCTTGCCTTCTTTAAAATATCAATGCCATTGCCTTTCTTTATCTTTGAGAAGGAAATTTGGTGCTGTGTTTCTTGATCAGAGGCACAGAATGCCAGACGTGGAACAAACAGAACCTAGCGATTATCTGCTTCAACCCCTTTATGTTATCAATGAGAAAACCAAGGAAAAGGAGAGAAGAAATGAGTTGCCCAAGGTTGCCCAGCTCATTTGTGATGGAGAACAGGATCCAAGATTTCTAATTTCAAGTTTAGTGCTCTTTCCAAACTTCACGATGCCTCCGTTAATGGAGTAACGTTCATATTATAACATATGACATTCACATTTCCCTGGAAAGAGGATAGTTTTGAGAGAAGCAGACCTGGATTTAAATTCCAGCTTTACTGTACACTAGCTATGTATCCTTAGGCAAGAAGCCAAATCTTCTGCAGTAACAAGAGCCATCATTGCTGAGCACCTAGTTTGAACAAGCTCAGAAAAGTTAAGAAACTGGTCCAAGAAGTGTCAGTTATAAGTGGTAGAGCCAGAGTTTGAACCCAAGTCTGTCTTATTCTAAATCCCATAATTTTTCCATTGCAACATAATGCTTTTGTATGCCTCAGCTTTCTCATCTATAAAATAGAGGATTCTTTTTAAGAAGAAATGAGATAAAAAGTGCCCGGCACAGTACTTGACGTACAGTAGGTGCTCTATAAACAGCAACTATTGTCATTTTGAACAACGCATTTTGAACACATTGTACCTCAGATCTTACCATTTTGATTATAGTACTTAAGAGGGTTAGTTATTATCAATCATCACGCTTTCATCAACCTCCCAGTGTCAGCTTTTCTCTTTGGGAGCTGGGTCTCAAAGAAGGAAGGTCTAAGAAGAACAGGAAAGGCAGGACGGGCATGAAACCTGCCTCCTGGTGCTGGGATGCTGAGCAGCCAGATCAGGTCTGACAACAGCATGTACGCCCACACAGACCAGATGAGCACAGGCAACCAGGTATCCAGGTATAAGAGCCTGGTTGGTAGTTTGTCCTACACAGGGGCCAGGGGACATAACCTAGGGCTTCTGAACTTGACACATGACTCTTTTTACTCCTCTGATTATCAAAGCTAGTAAATAACCATGAAATTGTCTTGGCCATAAGTTGTTTGTGGATAGATTCACTCAGAGTGAAAGTACCAAAGCATTCATGGGAATGATACCCACCAAATTCAGAAGAGTGTTTTCCTCACTAGCAAGTAGGAGGGGAAAGAAGGAGAGAGAAAGAAGAAATGGAAGGTGAGGGCTTTAACTGTGTGTGTCACATTTAATTTCTTTTAAGAAAAAAGAAATCTGAGGACAATATGGCAAAATGTTAGCATCTGTTAGTTGTGATGGTGAGTATATGACTATATGATATCGGTTATATCTTCTCTGTCTGGTTACATATTTAATCATTTAAATAAAAATATAAAGTAATCAGTAGATTTAAAATTGAATAAACTGTATGAATAATATGTGGTCATTGTAGAAAATCTGAGGATTTTGTGAATAATAACTTAGAAGGATAATAAGTTTTAAAAGTTATGATGTTAGCTAGCTGATATGATATCTCTCCTATGTAACAACAGGTCTTATTCCAGTAAGAATTCATATAAGACCTTTCTGGTAGGATTTCATACTGACAGTCCACATAGGAAGATTTCAGGATTCTTCCAATAATACTATCTGGTCAACTATTCCAGAAATACCCAATTGTTGAACCCTAATCTGGCTGGCCAGAAAGTCCAATCTTAAGACAAAAACCAGGATTTTATACTCTCATATGGAAAGAAAACCTAAAACAACTTCTGAACAAAGTTAATGTTACAAATTTCACAAACTAAAATTCATGACTGGAAATTCAGCAAGGACATGTAAGAACAGAATAACACCATTGACCATTGGATCTAACTGACATTTACAGAGCCCTCTGCCCCACAAGAGTAAACTACGCATTCTTTTCAAATGCACATGGAACATTCACCAAGGCAGACCATCTTCTGGGTCATAAAGCTTATGGATGTCTCCCATGAAGCAGAGATCTTTAGCCCCTCACTCAGAAACCGGTCTTATTTTACATAAAATTAATGAAGATCTGACCACAGCTTGACAGAAGAGAAAGAATTACTTCACAATGGGCAACACTCATCAGTAATAGCTGTCTGCCAAGCCATTGGGAGGAGACACGCTATAGCATATAGACATACGGGCCAAACACATAGCAGTCTGGTACATCAGTTCAGGGGCAAAGCCTAACAAGCCCAGAAATGTCTGAGGCACTACGACACTGGTATGCTCAGTGCTTTAGTAGAAAGAGCATGGGAGTCAGCTGAAGAGGGTTTGGGCCTGGCTCTGCCACTAACCCACAGAGGTTGTGGGCCAGTCCCTTTCAGTTCTCCTTTCTGGCAACTAGCTTCCTCTTGGGCAAAATGTAGTCACTAGAACTAGTGACTGGATCTCCAAGATGAGTTCCACTTCTACCTCTCTGTGACTATTTTTGTGTGCATTCTAATTTCCCTGGGTCTTCAAGGAAAAGATAAATAAGTAATCTTGTTAGAAGACAGAGGACAATGTGAAACCTCAGAGGGCATATTTGCTTCCATGCACTGGCCTATTATCCTCCCCTGCCTCCTCCAATCCTGGATATGCTCAGAAGTATCCCAAAGGGTTCCACAAGGACATATTTACAAACAGCTTCCAAAAGGCAGTAAAATGACAAAACAAGTCTTGCAAGAGAAATTCTGTATACCAGACCATTTAATTCTGAACAATGGACCACATGAGGGTGTATAAATAACTAATTACGCTGGACAACATGCACAGCTTTTTTGGATGATTGCAAAATTGGGGAGGAAGGAAATGTGATGGGTATTTATATATTTGGGCTTCAGTCAAAGATTTCATATTCACTCTTAAGCAATTTTACTTACAAAATTAGCTCAGACTAGAACACGGTCAAAAGACTCGAAACTGGCAGAAAGTCTGCTCTCAAAGGGGGTGGTTTGTGCTCAAGCATTCAGGGATCTGGAATGGAGGATTGGGTATGTGGGCCTGCAGGGTATTCAGTGAGAGGGGCCATGGTTTCCACAATGACCTATAGGAGTAGAGACTCTGGGGCATTTGCAATCAGTATTTCAAGGGGAAGTCAAGTTCATCTTGTTAGCAGGCAAGCACATATTCATTCCTAGACACTCAATTCATATATTTTTTCTGAGTCCCTACTATATGATCAGTACTATGCCAAGTCCTGGAGATATCGACTGGATCTCTGTAAGAGACATGGGGCTACCTCGCTCACCACTGTGTGTCTGGTACCTACCTCTGCCGATGGTACTTACATGCTTGGTGCACAGAAATACTTGTTGGACCAATGAATTGTTGAATGAAATAAGTAACACATGGTCCTTCCCAAACAGAATCCTCCATCTGATGGGTGACATAAAACTGTGCAGTTCTCCCTAATATGAGCAGGTTTGTCAATTCACGTGATCACCAAGGTGCAAAGGGCTCTGTGAGCACAGAGGAGATAGAGCAGTCAATTCTGACCTCAGGGATTGGCCAGGCTCTTTCTTTCCTGCTGCAGGGCCCTCACATACACATTTCCTCACTGCTACTCTCTGTCTAAATTCTATTCATTTTCATAGCATCACTTTCAGAGAAGCCTTCTTTGATTCCATAGATGTAAGCTAATATCTACCCCCTCTCTCTTATGGCCCCATGTTCTTTTTCTTCAAGACACATAGCATAACTGGTTACTAATATTTATTTATATGTTTATTTGTGTAGAAGTAGATTTCCTACTCGTGCAACAAACTAAAAGCAGCAGTGTGTGTCTTGTTCATGGCTATCTCACCATCACCTAGCACAGAGCCTGATGCCCGGGTGAAGAGTAAATATTTTTAAGTTGCTCGTGAAATACATGAATGACCCTTTACAAAGGAAGGGGGATTTTAGCAGCAACTTGAAAAAGATTCTGACAAAGGGAGATATAGGAGAAGAGAATCCAGGCGAAAGAACAGCAGAAGCAGAAGCAAGGAAGAGCGAAAGTGCAGATAGGAGTGACTGCATTGGTCACTAGTGAGCAGACCAGTGTTCACCACAAATGACACACTAAGGAACGGCAGGGGGAACCATCAGTGGTTTTGGGGGAAGAAAAATAAAATTACCAGAGCTAGAACTCTAAAGAGTGGCTCAAGAAGCTTATGAAGCAATAATTGGTGGGAAGGGAAACTAGAGAGAAAGAGAGAATTAGGAGGCCACTAAAGTCGTCTGTAAAAAAAAAGTGATGGCCGTCTGACCAGGGAAGCTCTAGTAGGAATGAAAAGATCAAAGACATGGCTGTGGAATGATTGAAAGGAATTACATGTGAGGAGAAAGGAAAAGGAAAATTCAGCAATACCCTCAAGATTCTACCTAGGAGAGTGGGTGAGAGGAATGGAGCTGTGAGCAGAGATTGCAAACACAGCCAAAGGAGGGGGAGTTTGGCAATGAAGTAAGAAATTTGATATGAACATCTAGCTGGTGTTTTGAGGTGTTGAAGAAGCATCAGTGGAAACTACCCAGAAAGAAAGAGATCAGGACTAAGTTATGGGTTTAGGCGACACCTGCTCAGAGTGCGTACTGGAGTGAATGAGCCTTAGAACTCCCTGGGACATACCCCCTCCGTTTTTCCTGCACAACAGCTCCTCTTGAACCTCAGACAATGGCCCCAAAAGAGGGGTTCTAGAAACCTCCAGGATGCTAGAGCTGTTTCTGCTCCCTTTGTTGGATACTGGACAGCAGAGACACACCCTGCTTGTCATTCCATTGTTGGCACAAATGCAGGCATTGTTCTGCTATCCTGGAAAATCACTTTGCTACCTTGTAGACCTTCTTGACTAACTCTCCTTCTGCTGTGCCCCACTAACCAGTGCATGTAGCCTGAGCTCACCCTGCCTTAACTCTCTCCCATCCCACACTCCTCCAAGTAGCCAGAGCTACGTTACCCTGGCCACATTGAGCCCTGTGTCCTCATCAGGGAAATGATGAACTTCAGAGAAAAGAAAATCTCACACAGAGCTAGAAAAACTTCTCTAAATAGCAGAAACATTAGCTTTGACTGACAGAAAGATTATACCCCTAAGTGTTTCCAAACTTAAATAATGAAGAAACACAGCCAAGTGCCAGACCGGTGTGAAGAAATCTCCCAAGGTGAGGAGTACCACACCACGAGTTGGTCATGACAATAGACAGCATTGTTTCTCTCCAGTCATGCAGGCTCAGGCATGGGGAGGCATGCAAACATGATTAGCTCTCAAGGAGTTTTTCCTTGAAAGAGAACAAAACAAAGGCAGGATGAGAACTCAACCAGCTGCTTCCTTCAGGAGACCTGCTGCCACAGAAGTAGCCCCTCACAGATGTGCCAAGAATGAAGTTTTTGAATTACGACTGACTAGGACACAGAGTCTGAAATTCCTAGAATCACTTCCTACTTGAGTCAAAGACGCACTCAGGGAGAAAGGGGTCTGCTCTCAGGTGTGAGTGATTTTGAACCCTGGCCCACACTCTGACCCCTTGGAGAACTGGACTACCTCTGGAGATGAAGGGGGATCCTGTCTAGTGGCTGACAATCAACATGAGTCATTTGTTCTTTTTAATGCCCCAAAGTATTTAGCTTGAGCCTTCCCAAGGGAGCAAGAATATCACTGTAGGTGAAATGCCCTAGGACAGAACCACAGCAAGCTCCTCCACCTTTCAAAAGGGTTTCTCAGTTTCAAAATTATCCCACCTTTGATGTTGATATTCTTTTCTTTCCCACGGGAGGCAGCAAAATTGATGGGAAAGGACCTGGGTTCAAAATGCTTACAGACCTCTTGGTTTCCTGAGGCCTCAGTTTCATCAGGTGTCCAAATGAGGGGGTGATCTTTGCTTGAGCCTTCTCGGGTTGTTATGAGGAATAGATAATATGAGTGTATGGGAAAGGGCTTTGTAATCCTAAGTTCTCCACACATCAGAGGTTGTAATCAGACACTGACTGAACCTGTCAAGTGGATTTCCTTCTACCTCAGTTGCTGCTCCATATTCCCTGAGGGTCATGAAGTGTGGTGAGAGGCTGTCACTTGCCTTCTTAGGCTGTTTTCTCTTGGTTTCTTTCCACAATGGAACTGACATGTCTATGGAACACAAAACTACTCAGCTCCTCCAGTTTGTGAGAGTTGCTTGCACTGCTTATATCAGAGCAAATAAGACCAGAAAAGGAAGCCGACTTATTCCCACCATTAACAGTCCATAGCAATGTGTAGCCAAGCTGATCAGAGGACACTGACTCAACCCACCTCACCTAGAATATTCTCAAAATAAGGGAGTTCATTCTGATGGATGGGAACTTGGGGCCAGTTCATCCTGGGTTCCAGTCTCAATGGGTCACTTCCTGGCTTGGTGACCCCAAAAAGGCCACCTAACTTTTCACAATTTCTTTACTGATGTAATGTGGCTAATAATAACCTATGAAGAGTTATCAATATTAAATGAGGTAATAACTATGAAAGGGTCTATCACATAGTAACTCCCCAGACATATGGGTTTCCATCTTTCCTCATAGTAGCAGAGAAAAGAAGTAATCCTAACAGTAGTACTAGCTAATATTTATATAGCATTTATGATATAGAAGGCATTGGTTTAGGAGCTTTACTTGTACTGACTCATTTAGTCTTCTCAACAACTGTTTCCATCTTCCTATCATAGGCGAGTGAGCTGAAGCTCACTGAAATTAAGTCCTTACTCAGTGAAATTAAGTCGTGTGGCTCACAGGGGCAGAATCAGGATTTAACATGAGAGTCTGACACTGCAAGCATTGCACTTACCCCCCCTGCTATCGTGCTTCCCTTGATCATGGGTATTAACCTGTAAGGGTCCCTTCAGCGTTATTCTGAGGTTTGATACACAGGCGTTTTTTCTCTTATTATTACAGAATAGCGCTCTAGAAGTATATATATATTAATTCTTTTTTTTTTTTTTATATATTGCAAAAGGTGTGTTCCTGTCACTTGTAATGATTCAGCTTCTGACAAGCTGGTTAATTGAATGTTACTTTTTTTTCCCCTGTCTAAACTACCTTTGTAAAGTTCACACATATCGTGAAGTTATTTATGGTTTGAGGAAGAATATCACATATATAAACAGAAGAATTGTTTATGAAAGTTAGAATTAACAGTGATTGATTTGATTTCACTGATTAGGTAATTGGGGAAATGAACAGGTAATTGGGTATTTACAGAAGAAGGTCAAGAGCAGTTTCTGGGAGGGACCAGTCAGATCCATTCCAGAAGTCTTAGCTCAGCCTTGCCTCCCTCAAAACCACACGACTGTGGAGCCGGAAGGAAAGCACCATGTCTCATTTGTTTTTATGGCTTTGCATTCACTTTTCTCACGAAAGCTGCATCCTGATTTGATCTACTCTGACACCTCCAAAGGCACTGCTGTCTACAGAATAAAACCGAACCTAGCTGGGCTTCAAGGGTCCTCCACCCTTGCCTGCTTCCAGACCACTTCTCCAATACTCTCTTCCACATGCTTGACCCTACTCTTCCCTAATCACTCTCTGAGCTCTTCCTCCCCCAGGACTTTACACAGCTGGGGCCCTCTGCTTTGACTCTGCCAATGTTCTAGTAAGTTTTCAGGACTGTTTAAACTGTACCTTCTCCACATGTATGACCCAGATAACCCCAATGTATAAGCAATCTTTTTTCACTTGAGTTTCCCCACTGCATAGAATTATATTTCTATTTCAGAATTGATCACTGACTATCTTGCATTAAATTTTCTGCATATATCTGCTCCTTCCACCAGAGCAAGCTCCCAGGGGGCAGGATAAAGGTCACCTTCATCTCTGAACACCCCCACAATCCTTCATCAACATAATTTTTGGTGAGAGGAAGCTTTCAATAATTTTCAGTTTACTAAAACTGAACTTCTCACACAGCAAAGTGGAATCACTTTGTGACTATGCTTCGAGTTGAAAGCCCACCCACAAAGGCCAGGCCAGCCAATGACCTTCATCCAGTGACTGTAAGAGAGCACAAGGCGTCAGTCTCAGAGAGCCAGAAGGAAAACGCAGCTTTAAGTATCTGGAGATTTTCATATCCAAAAGAGTCATTCCATCAGTAAGTATGATTAGGATTTCCCTTATTATCCAGAGTGTGAATAATAATCATTATAATGATAAATAAGTGGCAGAAGTCATTGATTTTTAGAAAAGAATATTGATAAATGTGCAATGAAATTGTGTTTATTGACTCTCATCCAGGTATTCTTTGCACATACTCCCTAATGAGAAATCACTCTACAGTACTGTATAGATGGTACATCAACATATGATTTCATCTTCATACCAACACAGAGAGAAGCTGGACTCATTACGAATCTGCAGATAAGAAAACTGACGACCAAACAGACAAAGAGACAAAGAATTATTTTGTGTTAGAGTTGGATCTCAAACTCAGGACTTCGGACTATATCCTGGATTCTCTTCTCCCAGGCACTGTGTTATAGGTTGAATGATTGTCTCACCCACAAAATTCATATGTTGAAATCTAATTTACAACGTGATGGTATTTGGAGGTGGACCTTTCGGAGGGGATTAGGTCATGAGGTGGCACCTCGTGAACGGGATGAGTGCCCTTAGAATAGAGTCCACAGGGTTCTACGCTGCTGCCATCTGAGGCCACAGTGAAAAGACAGCTCTCAGTGAACCAGGAGGCAGGCACTCACCAGACAATGGATCTGCCCACACCTTGCTCATGGACTTCCAGCCTCCAGTTGTTTAAGCCACCCACTGCATGGTCTGTTTGTTACAGTAAACTGAACAGACTAAGACACATTGACAAAGGTCAGGAGTCTCCTCAGGGTAAGGTTGTCAAATGAGCAGCTTCCTCTGTAGGCCCCACAGGTCCTTGTCAGAGGCCTGTATGTTTCTGCCACCCTGGCCACCCACACACACTTTAGGTGGGTCAGTGCTGTGGAATTGTTCACTCCATGGTGTTTTAGTATCCATGGTTCTCTGATAACACTTCGGACTTTCGATTTTTTTAATCCAAGTCCCCTGCCTTCAAGACATGACCTATGTCTTAACTCTCTAAACTGCTCTTCCTGTCACTTTCACTTTGCACAATAAATGCCTTATTCTTTCAAATATCTTCTTGCAGAGTGAAATTTTTGACATAACTGTACTCAGAGGAGGGGTTGTTCTAAGTGAGCTATGTCTTCATCTATTTAATTGAGACATCCATTCACAATACAAGCTCTCTGTTTGCCTAGAACTGAGCTTGACACAGAGAAGGTGCTCAATGTATATTTGTTGTTAAAGTAAACAAAACAAGAAACAATAATAACAGGCATAGTATTTAAAGTTGTGGAAGCAACCAACAATAAAAACTAGAGTAAGGATGGTTACAAGCCATTGCCTGTGAGTACAATAACTCCTGGTGGGAAAAGCATGAATGAGGCACTCTTGCGTTTATTATATGCCTTCTGGAGTATTTGAATTCCAGGACGAATCGGTCTAATCCAAACTGAAGCCTTTTCTCGGCCTTTCTACCTGCAAACTACACCCTCCCTACCTGAAATCTGCCCACTGGGAAGCACAAAGGCCCAGGGTCTGCACCTGTTTTAACCATGTGGCTTTATTATTTTCATAAAAATTAAAACATTAAATATAGTTTCCAAATCAGTCAGTTTTTATTCTTTGTGACTTGTGGTTTCTGAATTGCATAAACAAAGGACCTAAAGCCTCTAGCAAGAGTTCTTTCTTCCATTCTCCCTCCTGCACCCTAGAACAAAGAGGGAAAATGGAAGAAATAAACAAATACCAGCAGGGGACCACGTGGCCTTTTCTACATGTTCAACAGTTTTTCTTTTAGCATGGTTTGCTAAATCTTCTCACCATCAATTCTCTCCTGAACCTGTGCCTCAACAGCCTCCCGCCCCCAACCTGCCCCCATCTCCTGCTGTCTGTGCCTAGTCTCAGGCCTCTCTATCCCTCAGCAGCACCGCCCGTGCAGAGGGCAGAGGGAGAGTCCTTAGGCTGGTCTAACAGAAAGAGCCCAGGACGTGCGGACATGGCTTCTGAGTAGCCTGACACTGAGGCTGAGTGAGGATGGAATACCATCCTGGAAATGACACAACTGAAGCCAAAGCTCAAAATAAATGTTTAAGCCTGAAATTAAAGAAGAAAGACAAAGGAGGGAGATACGGGCTCTGGGCAGGAGTCTGCTGCCAAGTGGTTGTGGGTCCCTGAATGAGTCACTTCTCTGAACTACAGGCTGCTCCCCCAGGAGAGGAGGACAAAATCCTGCCTTGCCAACCTCATGGGGTGGTTATGACAATCGGAGGAGATCCTGGGACTTAGGAAAGCTATAAGACCCTGTACATTTTGAAAGGTTTTTTTTGTTGTTATCATACATTGGGCTGGAAGGAGGAGGAAAAATTTGTTTTCTCCCTGGTCTGGAACTTTGAGTCCCAAAGCAGCTAACTCAGCAACTTTGGAGCAGAGATGGGGAAGAATTCTGGCCTGCTGCCTCCTGCCCCAGTTGTTCAAACCCAGCATATTGCTCTAGAATAGAAATGTATCACAGAGATGTGATCTTTAAAGCAAACCCAGAGGGGCCCACGTGCTGCTCTTCTGGCCCTCCCCAGTGGACCCCAGAGGACCGTTGTGCTGACTGTCTGAAACCAGTGCTTTCTCCCCCGCCTTAACCTTTCAGAACCAGATTCAGAAAATAGGCATTGAGGGCATACTGTTTCTGGGAAAGTTTCATGGCATTTAGCTGAATCCTAACACTGTGAGGCAAATGCTATTACCACCCCATTTTCAAGATGAGGACTGAGGTTGAGAAAGATAAAGTGAGTCACTGGATCCCACACAGATTTCAAGGCCAGATCTCCTCTGTCTGAGCTCCTGGCCTTTGAGGTGATTGGATGTGGGTCCAGGACACCAGCCTGCCTGGCATTAGAACCCAAGCCTCAGGCTAGGTTAGGCCAAAAGTAGGTAGACACACCACCATCCCCCCTCCCGATAAAGCACATACTTTCTATGGAGGTTCTAGAGGCTTCCAAGAGGGGCTTCTCTAACCCTAACTATAATGCTGTCGTCTAGGAGGAAAACTTTGACAGGCTTTGTCTTCTCAGATCTGTTCCTGGCTTTTCCACTCCAGGGGGCCTGTTACACCCATGACAAATCTTTAGGGGTGTTCATATGCCAGGGGACCCCCTCCAGGTGGTACACCCATCTCAATCTTATTCAGGCTGAGTGGGCACAGCTTGTGCAGTTTCCAAGCCAGTCATGCCCTCATCTGAGAACATCCTGGTTCTCTATAGGTGTCTGAGGACACATATAATAGGTTCCAGAAGGGGTTGCCTCTTCCAGAAGGGGTTCCAGAAGGGGTTGCCTCTTCCAGAAGGGGTTCCAGAAGGGGTTGCCTCTGGTCAAAGCAGGACTCAGGAGAGATGGCTGTCATCCTGGAGGTGGGGCAATCCTTATATTCTCTAAGGATCTCGGGAGGGCCTGTGATCTTGGTCTCAGAGTACGTTCTATCCACCTCAGCCCTTGAGGATACTGGCTCTAGGACACCCTTAAACTAGGAATTTCACTGACTGTCTGGATCTGGAGAAAGCTCTGTACCAGGCATGGTCGGGGAGAAGCTCCTGGAGGGCTGCAGTCATGAGATGGCCAGCCCAGGGCTGCTGTGGGAGAAGAGGGGCAGAACCACTGCTTAGGCTCCTTTGACCTTGGCCTCTGGTCATTCAGGAAAGAAGCAGTGGGCTGGTAGGGATCTAATTCTGGTCCCTGAGTTCTGAAAGGGCAGTTGAATGCAGCTGGGAGAGGCAGGCATCCTGGCTGGGTCTGTATATGCAGCCAGGAAAGGGAACTTGGGGGCTAGAAATGGGCAGGATCTCCCCCTCAAAAGAGTGAAGCCACAGGGCTGGGGAATCACTGAATTTCAGGCCTTAGAGTCTGAGGTATCTTGGTGGGTTCTGGGCACCAACCTGAACTGGAGGTGGTTCATGGAGAACATGTGTATCTTCTAGCACCCAGTGAAAGAGAGAGGACTCGGTAATGCCTGGAACATGGTCAGGATTGGTTGGAGGGCTGCAGAAGCCACTTCCTTCCCTAAAGTCTATGGAAATAAACCCATGGGTCTCTTGTTCTGGGCTTTTCTGGGTCAAACAGAGCAGGCCAGTAATAGGCTTCTTCTAGCATAAAATCCAGGAGCTCACAGGTAGAAGGACTGGGTTGTAAAGTGTGGCTTAGAGTGGCTGTCCTGGTCTGATGGGGAAGGCGTGAACGTTCAAGTTCAGTCGATTGCTTCTACCTCCACATTCCCACCCCAAAGGCTACGAATAGCCCAGACAAGTCTAGGCAAAGGCAGAAGTCTGCCAGGCCAGGTGCTAAGTTGGGAGGATCCTAGTAGTCTCCTGAGTGGCAAGCAGAGCATGGTAGCATAGTTGGGGACAAGCAGTGATCAGAGATTCAGGTAGTGAATGGGGTTAGTGGGCCTAGGAGCAGATATACGTGCCGACACCTGGGTCAGGCTCAGAGGTAGGCAAGGTCCTGTTAGGAGGGGAAAACAGGAGAAGAAAGTACATGATATTAGCAAGAAGGTACGACCCCACTTCAAGAGTTTCTAAAGGCAGGGTCTCAGGCAGAAGGGGAACAGGACTCAACCCAAGATCTAAGTGCCAGTAGCGGAATAGCAGCACGAGGGCTTAAGGGGGCCAGCAGCCAGGCTGACTTGCTGCTTATTTCCCAGAGCTATTGATCCAGGGCTTCTTAAATTCTAACTTACTTTTTTCTTAGTAAAAACAAGACTTACCTACTGCGGCACCTAGGGCCAAGCTGAGGTTTTACAGGGCCCACATAGAATCTGGTATAGGTTACAGGAAGGAGCCTAGAAAGCCAGGATGGGCCTTGTAGAGCCCAACTCTATTGCTGAGTCCTTGTTTGACTTTTAATAAATCCCATCACCTCCGTGGGTCTTAGGACCCCAACTGTGAAATGAGGGTGTGGGATTCCAGTAGAGGCTTCCACTGCTTCTGTGAATCCCAGTGACCTGAGGAGCAGCCTCACAGGACTCAGATAAAGGGGGAGCTCAGAAAAGGAGACCAGCAACTCCCTACCCCAATTGCCTAAAGTAGTCCCATTTTTAACTTTAATATATTGGATTTCCATATGAGAAGTCACAACAAGAAGTAAAAGCAAAGGACAGAGGGAATAAAGAACAGAAAAAGAAAGAAGAAAAGATAAATTAAGAGTGCTGGGCTAGATGTCCTCCAAGCCGTCTCAGTCCTGTTCTCTAACTCACCATCATGCTTCCATGGCCACATTTTCAAGAACTTCTTTCCCTTTCTGCCAACCTTTCGTGGAAGAATCCATACATACGCCCAGAAAAGCCACTGGTTAGATCTCATTGCCCAGTTGTGAGGACTGCTGGCTGAGAGAGGAGGAAACTGGGGGGTTGAGGTGGGCTGGGAGGGAGGAGATCTGAGGCCCCACGCTGTAAATCAGGCTCAGAGGTTTGGGCTGCCTGCTGCGTGGCTTCAGATGCCCCTCACCACTCTTAAAACCGGCACGCTCACACCCAGGCTGAGGAAGCGTGCCCAGCTCCCAGGCTGCCCCTGGAAGCTGGGCCCACTCTGAGGAGTTGTTTTGATTTTTTAGGAAAAACCTGTTCAAAGCCAAACCTTCCCTCCCAAGAACAACACAGGCAGGGGTTTTTAATGTACTTGGGAGATGAAGCCTCTGGGAGGCTCTTTGCCATTGCCGGGCCAGTGAGACCCACAGATAACACCCACACCTGACTCAGTAAGGAAGTTCATGTGCTTGGGTTTCCAAGAACTTGATTCTAATCATACACTGTCACTTATTCATTAAGTCATCGTGCCCAAGTGCTCCCCTTTCTGAGCTTGAATTTCATCATCTGAAAAAGGCTCAGCTACTAAAACAAAATGAAACAAGACCAAATAAGCAAACACCAGTGATAGACATACTCCACACCTCAATCAGTTCATAATTGCTATTTCTTTTTACTCTAAATACCTCCCACTCTTGCCAAGCCTCTGGGCTTCCTGACATATTTTAAATAGCTTTGCTCTACCGTTTTCCAATCTGATTGTGTTTTTGTACATCTCTCAATACCCAGTCCACAAGTCCAGGAATTTCACAAGAGCTTGTAGATGTGGCAAATTCAGATTGAACTGAGGATTTCCTTTATGTGCACATACACCATCCAGTGAGAGCTCTCTGCTGCTCTCCCACACAAGAGGAGGATTAGTTGAAACTATCTGAGAGTGTAGAACAGTGGAATGAGCACTGATCTGGGAGTCAAGAGTGGAATCCCCTAGAGCCAGCATGGACTGACCTTCCCTCTGTGTGAGTGAGTTACTTCCTTTTTCCAGGCCTATTTCCTGGTCTGTGAAATGAGGGAGATCCTTTATTCACTGCACTGACATTTACCACATGCCTGTTCTCTGGTGAAGTGGTCTTCCTGACCAAGGTCAGAGCTCAAGTAACGGCATGAAAGCCATATCAGACACATTAACTCTGGAGACCACTAGGGTCTCTGATGCCAAAGTCAGTTTTGCCTCTGGAAGGAAATGGATTAGATACATTTGCATCCTTCTGAAAGCTCACCTTGACTTGTTAAAGGATAGTCACTTAACAGTGTGGTAAATGCTTTGATAGCAGTTACCCAGCTATTATAGGGACACTGAGGGAGTGGTCTTCTTAGAGTCTGTCTAAGAAAAGGTGACAAGTTGAATTTTAAAGGCTAAGCCACGGACAAAGGAGAGAAGGGAGGTAGAGGGAAGAATATAGAAAGGAGAGAGTTTGGTGGGTTGGAGAATTTCAAGTAATTCCCCAATGATGAATCATTGTGGCATGAGAAGGGAAGAGGAAGTAAAACATTAGGTAAATCACATCTGCACAAGCCTGTGTATGTCAGGCTTTGGGGTTTAGGTTTTGTTTTTGTTTTGTTATTCTTTCCTCTCAAGTTCAATAGGGAAACACTGAAATGTAGAGGAATAACATAATCACATTTGTATTTTAGAAATCTCACACTGGATGTCTTATAGGGATGGTTTGGAGAGGAAAGAAAAAAAAATGGAGGGTGGGGTGATCATTCAAGAAGCAAGAACAAGAGGTGAAGGTGTGGCAAGCAGTGTCAGGCACCATGGGGGTGAAGAAGAGGGAAGTGAAATCAAAGTGTGTCATAAGGGCCATGACTAGATGAGCATTTTCCATTTCTAACTTTCTAGGACTCCACAGCTAAAGAAATCTCCCTTCACACATTTCACCTCCCATTTTACCCACCCCTCCTCCCACCTCCCACACACTCCAAAGTCTGGCTGGCCCCTCCTACTCAGAGGCTTGGATAATAGGTGTGGCAGCCGGCCCAAGCGTTCCCCGCCATCTTCTCCACCAGCATGTTCTGCTGCCTGAGCAGTTGGCTGCCACCATGAGTGTTAATTGGAGAGACATCTGAAGTGACCAGACTGGTTGTGATGCCGCCATGATAGACACACTCCATCTGCTCTAACAAGTCGCACGTCTCAGTGCACACATGAGGCAAGATTGATTCCCTATGCCCAGGACTCGTTAGAAGTGAGACTCAAAGAAGTTAGATTCATAGGCTTTTAAAGTGAAAACTGTCTCAGAGGTTATTGAGTCCATGCCCTTTGTTTTCATAGGAGGAAAATAAGTCCCAGTCTTGCCCAGGGTCACTCTAGGTATTCATGGCCAGGTTTCCTGACCTTTCCCTCTGCCCCTTGTAGGTGGGTAAGGTATGAAGCTGGGGACTGAACTTCTAAAATCATGAGCTGACCAATATAGTTCTCTGCAGAGATTTGCTAAAACTATCCATTAACTGGTAAATGACATGACTTGATATTAGGAGTGGAATTTGGCATTGAATCAATTTCTTAGAAATTTTTCATTTATGTTAGTCTATTATCTAGCTGGGGGAAACTAGAAATAATCTGATGGTTTTCTCTCTAGTGGTAGTTGCTTATTTGTTTTTGTTTTGTTTTCATAGCAGAGCCTACTTTTCAGAGGATGAAATTGAGGCTCAGAAAGGGGAGCCCTTGAGTAGGATGACATAATGAATAAGTAATGATGTATAATTAGAACCAAGATCTTGTAATCCCAAGCACATATTTCACATCCAGTATTTTTTGGTCTTCACAACAACCTCCACTGCCACCCACTCCCTGCTCTACTGTTAGTAGGGACCGAGAGGAGGAGGGTTCCGTAATGAATAAGTATCTATCTCACTTCAGGCCCTAAAATCTTCCAGCACAGATTCTTTACATATTACTTGATTGTTGTATGGCATTTTTAATTATTTATTCACATTCACATATACAATCCCATGTTCACTTGAGGAATGTTGTATGTGCCCATTTTACAGAAAACAAAGAGAAATGAATTGTCACACAGTCAATAAGTGGGAGAATCAAGACCCACTTGTCTCAGTGCTGTGACCATATCCAGGTTCCCCTGTCCCCTGACTTATTGCTCATCTGGATAGTACCCATGCTAGTCAGTTGTCTTTGTGGACTGAATTCCAATGGTAAATAAAAGACTGCCCCTGTTGCTAAGCTGCAGGATTACAAATAACATTGCTACTTCTGTGATTATAGTCCATCAACAGGGGAGATGTAAGTTATTAAAGAGACCAGTCTGGGACTTACAATTAAGCATCTTCAGGATCCAGCAACAATTGGAGGTCTCAGTGAAGAAAAGAGGGAATGCTCCCATCTGAAAGTCAAACAATACCATGAAGCCCCATCTTGGCCTTCTCTGCTGCCCCAGGTGCTGAGAAGGTAAATATGTCTGGACTAGCTCTGCCAAAAGGACAAAGGCAAATCTACATCCTTTATCCAAAGATGCTAATGTCAGCAAATTCAGGAATGCAGGTAAGATTGGATGCCAAGGGACCTAGGAGGTGTTCCTGGAAAGCCCTGGTCATCTGTGGGCCCAAGACACATCCTCCATCTGGATGGGAGAGAGGACCATCCCTAGGGTAGCCTCAGAACTGGGTCATCCCCTACCTCCAGAAGAAATTTCATAGTAGGTAAAATCCAGCCACAGTGATCCCGAGAGGGAAGGGAGAACAGTGGAAAATGTAGCTATACGTAAAGCCATGGTTTTCATGGAAGGGGGTCTCAAATGCATCCTAATTTAGCATGTTTTTGATCATATGGTGATTGAGTCATTTGGGAATGACATCTGCCTAATTCTTGGAAGCAGCTAAGAACTCTCCCATGATAATAACAGCGATAAAAAGAATAACAGCAATAATTATTAGTATAAATATTGTATTAAAATAACTACTATTACTTTAAGGACAGTTAATAGACATAAAGAGTTTTTAGTCTACTACATTCTTTACTGTTCAGATTGCATTTGCTTTTCACAAAACCAATAGGAAGTAAGCAAGGCAGGAATGGCAACCACACACAATTTACAGGAGAAGAAATTGAGGCCTGAAACGAGGAGTGGGCTGCCCATATCACAGGTAAATTAGTAGCAGAACAGACAAGACTTGGAGGTGGGAGAGTAGAGGAGGAACGTTTACAATGAGAACCCATTAAATCCCAATGAAGAGGGCACTCATTTCCCTTGGGAAGGGATGCAGCTTGCTCATCCTCCTGGGCAAGCTGACACTGAAAGCCTGCACTGTTGAATGTAGAGCCAAGAATCCCAGCAATCCAGCTGTATATGTGGAATATGACTTATGAGGGACACATTAAAAAGGGAGATTCTAGTCTCTGAGGCCAGCAGAGTGGACAATATTCAATTGCCTTGACTGCACTTACATGACAGAAGTCACAGAACCAATGAAAACAATAAGTGGCTGCATGTCACACATCTCTAGCACTGCTCTTACAAGTCATGTTTCTGTCTCACCCTGTCTAATCCCTCCCTGTGCCAATGTGAGCTCCTTATTGTCCAGGACTTTATCTTTTTCTTCTCTGTAACCTTGGTGCCTACTCCATTGCCAGGCCCCCAGTAGTTGTTAATCATGTGTTGTTGAATTCATGCACACCTACAAGATTGACAAATATGTCAAGAGGCAACTGAAATTGAGACTAGGGATACACTGAGTGCAACCCCTAACTGAAATAACCGGCTCCTTCATGCCAAGAACTTAGCCTCTATGTGTCTTCCCCTATTAGATCACTGTCGTGCTGGGCGGCCTGTGGAGTCTCTGCTCCCACTCCCCACACAATAATGCAGGACGTGGCTAGGCCAAAAAGGAAGACCCACGGAGCCATAGGTAGGGGAGTCATACCACTATAGTCTCACTGGAGACTGGAGTCACCCGATGTGCGACCTGCTGTCTGCTTTTCTGTCAACCGACTTAATCCCCTCGACTCAACTCGACTCGACTCGACTCACCAACCAACGCAGCCACGGCAGTTATATTGGTGGCTAATTGGCTAACCGGCTACAGCTGACAGCCAACCAGCCACAGCCGACAGCCATCTACTACCCGAGCCAGCACCTTTCCACATGAGGCCAAGAGCCTAGAACCTGCTCTCTGGGGCTCTGTCCCCACAATCACTAATACTTACTCCCCTGGAAATTTCAGTGAGAACAAAAGCAATGTGGCATCTGAATGACAACAGGTAAATAGCAGCCTAGCCCCTAAAGCACCACCAAGAGGGGATGCTTAATAAATGTCACACAGATAACTTCCCCCATCACATTAGGCCCGACAGCATTACTAACCTGAAAAAAACCAACCACCTGAAATGATGCCCGTGCATCAATTCCAGCCCACCTGGATTCACATGTGCAATAATTCCACTCTAATTCTGGGACTTCACCCAAAAGGCCATTTGATTTAAATTCAAATATCCAAAAGAGGGCATTTAAATGAAAAGCCATATTAGGCACATATGTATGCAAAGCCCTGTTAGGCACCCAGAGGATAAGTCAATCGGATTTGTCTTTGCTTTCAAGGAGTTTACAATAGCATGAAAGACAAAGTGCCAAGTGAAGAACAAATAAATGCTTAGTAGTGTGTATTAGTTTCCTATTGCAGCTTTAACAAATTATTACCAATTTAGTGGGTTAAAATGACACAAACTTATTACCACGCAGTTTTGGAAGACAGAAGTTTTTGGGTTCAGGGGGCTGCCTGCATTCCTTCTGAAGGTTCTACTGAAGAGTCTCTTTCCCTACCTTTTCCAGCTTCTAGAGGCCATCTGCTTTACTGGACTCCCGACCCCCATCTCCAAAGCTGGTGGTGTCGCTCTTCTTTCCAACTTCCTGCCTCCCTTTATAAGGGTCCTTGTGATTACACTGGGCTCACCCGGATAATCCAGGATCATTTTCCCATTTCAAGACCCTTACATTAATCACACCTGCAAAGTTTCTTCTGCCCTGTAAAGTAACATGGTCCCAGGTTCTCGTGATTAGGACACGGGCCTTTTTTCAACCACATGAAGAAACAATGAGAAGCTTCGGCAGTTGAAGAAAACCACGGTGAATTTCAAAAGGCTCAGGAAGAGCATCACAAAGGAAGCAGCATTTGGACTGATCTTGAAGGATAAGGATAGGTAGGATTTTACAGGATAAGAAGACAGAGAAAATGGTGGCAAATAATCTGGTGAGAGTGGAATATGAGATACATGTGGGAGGGAAGCACTGGGAGAAGAAGCTAATGATATCGTCCAGGCCAAACTGAGGACGACTGTGAATGCCACCTGAAACCATATGTGTTCCTTACGCAGAGAGAGACCTCAAACATTTTTGAGATGCGTTCTTTCCTTCTGAAAGATTATTCTAGCAACATTATGGAGGATATACAAGAGAGGAAGGAGGTAAAAGGCAAGGCAACTAATTTGAAGTTGTTGCAGTAGCCAAACCAATAGGTGATGGCCATAACCATCATCTTGGTCGTGGAAAGGGGGAAGACTTAGAGACACTGAAGAAGTAACTTTGTCAGGATTTGGTAACTAATTATACAGAACGCTGAAAGAGACGGAGCTACAAATGCAATAACTTGAACTGATACCCTTGTATCAATTGCTAATTAGATGAGCCATTAGCCAAAATGTATATGGGAAAAGGAGCAGTTTGGGGAGAAAAGGGGATGAGTTCATTTCAGGACAGGCTATTGAGTCCAAGGTGTCTGTGGGACTTCCAGGTGGAGATGCCAGCAGGTAGATATGGTTTCAGAACTGGACCTTAACTGAGAGCTCAGGACCCCTTACATCTGGCTGCCACCCATTTGTCTCGTAGCATGTTTCCCCAAAAATAAGACCTATCCGGACCATCAGCTCTAATGCATCGTTTGGAGCAAAAATTAATATAAGACCCAGTCTTATTTTACTGTAATATAAGACTCGGTCTTATATAATATAATATAAATAATATAACATAACATAACATAACATAACATAACATAACATAACATAACATAACATAACATAATAAACATCGGTTCTTGTGTTAATTTTTGCTCCAAAAGACATATTAGAGCTGATTGTCCGGGTAGGTCTTTTTTCAGGGAAACACGGAATAAGGGTCATAGTTCATATCAGTTTTTAAAATGAGTCTCTAAGACTTGTCATCACATGGCAGAAATTTCCGTTCTTAAGACTAAGGGAAGCATGACCCACCACCACCCATAGGCCACTGATTCCCAGCCACCACATTTCCACATGACAAAATGAAGAGGTTATCGCTAGTGCTGTCTTCAGAGAAACAAGAGTAGTGCCCCTGTAACCAAAGACAGCCTGTGTGGGGCTCAAGCCTGTGAGCTGAGGCAGAGAAGAGTGGGAAAGAAAACAGAGCTCTCTACAGGGTGGGCTCACTACCCTCCATATATGTGTACATGTTCTGACCAAACCCTCCTACTTTCCTTCTTCCATGACTTATTACCTCTCCTACTTAGATGGCTCTCCTCCTTCCCACCAAGGCTCAGCTCAAATGGCCCCTCCTCTGGGAAGCCTTCCATGGGTCATGTTCAAGGAAGTAATACTCTCTCTCCCTACCACTGGTTGTAGTTCTTTTACAGTACTTATTGCTTTGTATCATAATCATCTGTGTATTTAAGATTCTCATGCTCACCCAACTTAGAATTTCTTGAGAATGCAGATTCTGCCTGATCTATTTCTGTGAGCATGCTAGCACCCTACGTAATGCTTTGCACTCTATCAGTGCTCCATAAACACAGGATGAATGGATAAAAACGGTCATTTGTGCACTTATGTCCTCCCCTCCTCTCTCTCCTACCCTTTAATAAATAGACTTTGTGTGACCTTCTTGTAGGCAGGGGTCAGTTCTTAGTCAACTCTTAGAGTACCTCCAATGGCTATCTTTAAAGTGGCCAGAGCTCAGCCAATCCTTGTTGAACTCAGGAGTATTGACAACTGTGACTTACAGCAGAGAAACTTGGAATAATGAGGCCTAATTATGTTGAATCAATATGCCATGAGAGCTTAAGGATGTCTCAGCTCTGGTTGAGCTTGGGAGAGGTAAGGTGTCTTTGACATTGGACAGAAGAGGATCTGGGTCAGAAGCAGGTGAATCTTGGTGAACTGGGCTGACATATGGACTCAGGATTCAGGGGAAATACTAGCATGGATCAGTGACTATAACAAAGGAAGTCTCAAGTCCCGGATGCTAGGCCCATGTCGATTTCTGATGAGCTCTGTGACCTTGAGCAAATTTTCCCTTCATTATCTTTTTATCATTTAAGTTTCTACCTAAGTGTCACCTTCTCATAAAGGTCTTCACTGACCATTAAAGCTATAAAAGCATCCTCCCACAGTCACTTTATTTTTGATTTTTTTATAACAATGAGTACATGAAATTATTTATTTATTTGTTTATATGCTTCATTTCTGCTTTCTCTACTACAAAACAAATAGGTGGAGGGCAGGAACTCTGCCTGGCTGGTGCATATCAGTAGCCTCACATTTTGTGTTTGCGATATTCCGGGTACTCAATATTTGTTGAGCGTTTAACTATAAGATAAAGGTTGGAGAGTATGAAGAGATGATTTCTAAGGAAGTTCTGTCTCTCCTAATTGTACAATTCTACGTTTCATTATGTGTACCTCTGATGCCCTCAGACATTCTGAAATAAAATGTAAAGTGAAGTCCCCATCGTTATTATAATGGCTTGCTCTTTGCTATATAGTTGGTGGCCTAATTCTTTCTCAAGTCCCTTAAACATTATATCAATAATGTCCCTTGCTTTTGTTGAGGACTATAATTTAAAATGTATTTTCTCATTTGATCCTACAACCATATATGAGGGGAGGTATTGTTATTTTATTTTCCAAATGAGAAAACTCAAAGATTAGAAGGGTAAAGTGATTTGCCCAGGGTCACACAGCTTGCCTGTGGCAGAGGCTCTAGGCCTCTCTATCCCAATTTCTCTGCTTTCCCACTAGCCCTCAGTGCATCTCAACCAACGTGTCAGGTAAACCTCTATACTGTATGAAAAATAATGTTTGTAAGACAAATTCTCCAATCTGAAGTTGCTAACTTATCTATGCTGGCATAAGCAGGTAGATTCACTGGGCCATTGGCTTCTCTCTGCTAAAGCAAGAGCAGTCTAACTGTGCCAAAACCCTGGGCTGTGAGGCCCAGGGACTGGTCACACACACAGAGAGAATGTTACAATGGAAGGAGATATAGTGTCTAGATAATCACCTAATTTTGGCTTTTTGCAAATAAATGGAGAAACTAGGCCCAGAAGAGGAAGTGACTTCCCAGTTCTCCTGAATCTGGATCTTTCACTCGTAGTATCTTTACTATCCAGTGTCTCATGAAGATACAGGAACAGTGAAAACTGGAATTTCTGCTTTAGACAGGGGTGAGCCTGGTTTGCATGTTCTCCCACCTGGTGGGGAAAGCCTGAATTGATGAGGCAACAAGGAATAAGAGTACTTTCTCTCAGGGAGTTGAGAGGAATGCAACTCTAGGTCTCACAGAGCAAATCCCACAGCAGAGATACTCTCAGGACTCCAGGGAAATTGAAGCCGCTGTCCCCTGAGTAGTGAGTGTGACAGCCTGAGGGTCTCTGCACCTAGCCACATGCTGCCTCTACCTGAGCAGGTGGGCAGGAAATAGGCCAGGCCCATAGGTAAACCTGAGTGATGCTCCCAAGGGAAGACCTACCCCAAGAGCCCAAGATCTAAATGGCCTCCAGGGGATACAGGTGCCCGCTTTGATTTTCCCTAAACTTGGTTGAAAAAGACAAGCTCAAATCCACCATTGACTTCTCAGTAGAGCGTGGCAGGACAGCTAGAGGAATGAAAAGTGATTTCATCTGTGACAGACACAAGCACATTGGAGCACTATCGTTTTATCTTTACGTTTAAAGAAGCCAACCACTCTATCAACAAACAAGACAAGAAAGGAGTATTTTCTGATATTTTGGCATTACACAGTAATTTCTTAGTGCTTAAAGCACTTGATACACAAGCACCATTTTGTACTTTATTAGGTGTTGTCGTATTCATCGTATCACTTCACCCTGCTGATAACTCTGAGGGAGGCAAACCAGGTACTCATTCATTCAGCAGGTGGTTACCAGGTAATTATAAAAACTTTACTCTGTGCTGGGAGCTGTCTTAGGTGCTGGGAACACATGGGCAGAATGTGACAGAAGGAGAAACTGAGGCTCGGGAAGATGAGGTGATTTTGTTAAAGAGCGCGGAGCTATTCGGTGAGGAACTGGAACTCACACCCAGCTCTGCCATGTGGCTTGGAGCTCTTTCCTTGTCTACACATGCCTCCCTGTCCATCTCTGCATGCAGAAACTCAAAGTGATGATTGTTCCTTGCCTGTCACTCTCTCCCTCTTCCTTTCTTCGCCTGATTTACATATTGCTAAATGATGAAATTATACAGTACATAATTCCACAGCAACTCTGCTGCTTTTTTAAAAAAATGGGATTGGAGTAATTAGGCAGAAAGGATTCTCAATTAGGCCATGGATTCTGTTTCTAAAGCCGTAAATGGGGAAGAGATGTATTTTCACTGTCTCTTGAATATATTGCCATGAAATGATTGCTGCCTTGAAGAGCAGCACCGCGGCTCTGAACTGGAACCCTCTGAGATGGCTTCAGAGTGGTATTTTGTATTGGAGTTTCCTGCCTAGCTCTAGATTTTCAGCTTTCAGAGGTAACCTCGCACTTTCGTATCTCTAGTACCAAGACAGGCAGTCACGACCACCATTTAATTCTAGGTGTCTTCTCTAGTTTTCTTTGTTTTAAGGTAGAACATGTGAAAAGCAACATCCATTGGCTTTGCCGGGATCCTTTGAGCTGAGCAGAAAATGATGGAAAGTACCTGGGTTTTCCAGGGCTGGTTCTGAATTCCTGATCTTCCAACTTCATGTTGGGGGTTCTCTGAAGAATTCCATCTCTCAGAACCTTGGAGGACTAAAGCACATTGGGTAATTCCAACCCCATACAATAATAGGAAGAGGATGGGAGGTGATGGCAGAAGCTAGTGTATGGTAGGAGCTAAGTGGAAAGTTCATAACTAGAATCAGTGGGTTGAAATTCAACTCAATTATAGCTCTGCAAAAAAAAAAAAAAAAAAGACTTTTTATAGAGTTGCTAAACCGTAGGGCTCATCAGAGGGTGAGTTTCTCATCACTCGAGATAATCAAGCAATGGCTCAAAAACTATTTGGAAGAGATGCTTTAGAGAAGATTCCAGTTGCCAGTAAAAATTGAACAAATTCACCTCTCAAATCTAGGTCTTTTCCAAAGATGAAGTTCCATAATTCTGACTGTGGTCACTATGCTTTTATAGCATGAGGGAAAGACCAGCACCTAGTTCATTTACAAGGGTTTGTCTCTTCCCCAAGGAGAATGAGCCCAGACATACTAACTTTTAACATCCTAGCCTTTCTCCTTCAGCACTACTGCTATGTTAGGTTAATACAAATAGCATCTCATTCTGTTGCTAGGCCATAATTTCCAGGAGATTGTTAAAGAGAATCATAAGTCAGGTTTAGATTAAAGGTAAAGGAGTGGGCCTCATGACCTCCTGTGTTGTTTCATGCAAACTAAACCTAAAGGGCCCCTGTAACTATTCACAGTGGGATACTGGCTTTGCCGATATTTTATTTACTTGTTTGTTCTCTAGAAGACAAGTCATTTCTTGGGTGTAAACAGCAATCTGAAGGTTCCTGCTCATCACACAAATGTTGCTTGTTCTGGGATAGACTGTTTCTTCACCACAGTGCCCAGTAAAATCTGCCAAGTGTCTTTAATGGTTAAGCCTTACAAAGCTAGATGGATTTGATGCCAGACTTTGAGTGAAATGAAAAGCTTTACCAACCCTCTGAGTCGACACATCTTAATATTTTCAGGAAAAGCAGAGCTTTTCCTATGAATTTCTTGGCAACTTTCAGTCAGACTGAAATTCATTCCAAGCACATGATGGGAGAACCACCGACAAGAACCATCCTTCACGTGGGTACTTACACAGCCATTACTTCAAAACTCTGTTAATTCAACATGTATGAGTACCCCCATTTTATGTCTAGTTACATGACTTCCCCAGGAAGGGATTATAGAATCCATAAATGTAGGAACCAAGAGAATCAAAGATCATCTGTGGTTTACAAAAAAGATCTAGTCCAAACACTTTAGAGGAATTAGCAATGCATCTTTTTTTGTGAAGCCAACCCTATGTAAAATGTGGTGGCTGTGATGCTGCTCTGGCACCTGTATGTAGACCAGATATTTGTAGTTGAGAAAGCTGAGTTAGGAAGTGACTCATTTAGGATCACACAATGGCAGAGTCGAAACTGAGACCTTTTCCAACTTGGTTGGGAAAGCAGGAAGGAACTGGCGAAAATGAAAGAGGGGAAGCCCAATCTTCAGGCTCTGTGGAACCACTGGGCTCTCCAATGTGTGAGAATGTATCACACACGTCACAATTGTGTGCCCGGCTTCAGGACATCTGCGGTAGGAAAGAGTGCAGCAATGGAGCTTCGGTCACCAGGTTTGAAAGGTCAGCCTGGTCAGACTGACAAGAAGAACTAGACAGCCAGGGAAACGCACCACTCACGGAAAAGGAAGCAGCAACAACCGCCGCCCCCCCAACCCCCCCACCCCCCCTGCCCTCCCCATACCAGACAATCAACATATGTTCTTTAAGCACCTTCTCTAACACCAGTAATGATACCTTACATTTGCATTGATCTATAGTTTTCAAAGGACTTTCTCATTCACTGTTTGGTTTGATCTTCACAACAATCTTGTAAATTAGTGGGGGCTGGTGTCATTATCCTCATTTTATAGGAGAGGAAACCAAAGCTTGGAGAGGCTAAGCGACATTAGTAAATAGTGGTTCTTGATGATAACCCAGCTCTTAAACTCATTGTGTAGTTTTCTTTCTACACCATGGTCTCCTGCTGTTTGGGGCAACATGTGAGACACAGAAGGGGAGAAACTGTTCCAAACACAGGCCGAGGCTATCTCTAATGTACTGGGAAGGTTTACACCTCCCTTCATTTCTCTAAACCAGAGGCTGATGTTGGTTAAAAAGGTATTCATACACCCAGCTGGTGACAAACACATGATTTTCATGAAAACCATTCTCTTTTGCTTCTTTTCCTAAATATCATTAAGGGGGGAGTGGTGGGGTATGTCATGCAGAGGTACGTAGGAGCAGGGATTCTGTGAGGCTCATCAATTTCTAAAGTTTATAAGCTTCTGTCACATTCTTCCCAGAGGAAATATAGACAACACGTCTGATCTTCCTAGGTCATTCCAAAGAGCCACGATTCTTGCTCTAGTTGGAGGGTACAAAACATGCATGTCAGGAACAATTAGAGAATATTTATGTGAAAAAATATGTATTATGTGAATGTGTATATGTGTGTGTGTGTGTGTATAAATGAAAATTTCACATGCAGACAAAGCAAACTCGTCCTAAATGAAGATAATGTCTTATAGTTTTGCACAAAGCAATTATTTACAGTATTTATGTGTCAGCACTAGAAACTTCACGTAATGTTACATAACATTTATAGTCTAGGCACTATACTAAAGGTTTTGAAGGAATTAATAATAATAATAATAACAAACCCCATGTTTTTCATATACCACACTAGCCTGGCATGTGTGGGAGAGAAATGGTTAGAATCCAGATGTCAGAAGAACACAAGTCATCTCCAGAAAGATCTGAAATAAAGAAGGAAATGTCAAAACAGGAAATTAGATGCAATATGGACAAATAAGGGCCAGAAACCTGAGAGGGGAAGCAGATGGCTAAGTAGGACCACACATTAGGCAAGATCACCAAATGATATGGGTGGAAATAGAACCAAGCCAGAAGAAAGAGAGAGTGTGCGGAAGCATCAGAGCATCTACAGTACAGGTAGGTTCCTCGGGAAAGTTGGACTGACAGCCAACATAGCAGAAGGGATGGTTCAGACCCTCTGCTGGGCCAGAAAGCCTTTGTGGGGCCCTCTGCTGACTGGGATTTGATATGTGATTCCAATTTTACAATGATCTAATTTGGGGGGATCAACTCTAAGTAACTTGATCAAGGTTACATCAAAGAGGATTTAGGGTTATAAATAGAGCCCTGGACTCCACAGATTCTCCCCGTTGTCTGAGGACTCCCAACTCTGCAGAAGACAAGGCACAGAGAGCTGCACTCAGAACTACGGATGTGGCGGGGAAGTGGAAACCAAGCCATTTGGTGTGTTGTAGCATTCCCAGCTCTGGTTTAACACAAGCCGATGTGTTTCGCTCACAAACTGGCACTGAGAGCTCATTTACATTTAAATAAGAGGCTTGTTAATGCCAGCAGGAGGATGCTGTCAATGCCAAGCCTGGCTCAGGATTCCTGCCAAGGAGTTTCTAAGAGCATCGCTCTAGGAAACTCCCCCAAAAGAGAAGCAAGCATGCCTTCTCATTAAGACAACTCCACCACAGTGACATTTGCCTCAGAGTGGCAAGCCTTTGGCTGGGCTGGAAGCAAGTTATTGAGTCTTAGAAAGTTATCTGTTGCCAAGACAGTTGTTTAGCTTGGCTCCACACACACTCAGAGACCACCTGGCACATGCCGGGTGGCCTGGTGCAGAGGATAGCAGGCTCATTCCTGACCTCAGGCCTCTCCAGTCATTTCAGGCAGACTGGGTGTTACTAAGAAGCATGTGCAGAAGACCATCTTACAACATAAAGGAAGAGAGGGCTTAGTCCATTGCCAGACAACTCTTAATATTGGAAGTTTCTGGCATTAACAGGAAATATGTTTGTCTGTTGCAACGATGGTATGCTCTAATGCCTACAGATGCCAAGCAGGGAACAGAGGAGTAAGGCAGGCTCTTTATGAAACCTTCAAAATTTGGGATTCTGGTAACCTAGAGTGTACCTAGTCTAATGGGGAATGCAGTATTTAGCAAGAACTGATTTGGGGGTTTATAAACATGGATCATGTCCTAGGTAGCTTAAAGACTAAAAGGGAAGTTAGACAATTAGACAAGAATTACAACACAGTTAATAGGTACTATCACAGGAAGTAAAACATGCTATAGGAGCACATGGGGATGATAAGGCACATAAACCAGAATTTAAAGGTCATAAAGGGATTGATGTGTAAGTTCAAGCTGAAGGATGAGCACAAGTGATCCAGGCAAAGATGGGGGCATGGGGAGAGACAGAAGAGCGGTGCAAAGGCCCTGAGGCAAGAGAGAGCACAGTGTACTTGAGGACTCAAAGAAGTGTTGTGTGGTGTCAAATTCAAGGTAGGGGAAGGATGGAGAAATGAATACAGACTAGATTATGAAGAGCTTTCCAAGCCATTGAAAGAGTTTGGACTTTAACCTATGAGCAGGAGACCTTACAGGATGAGGTTTGATGCTGACTGAATCTCCTACAGGTTAAACACTTCCAGTTTTGTTGAAGGAGGCAGCAGAGTGGGGAAAGAAGAGCTCAGGACTTGGAGTCGGAAGGCTGTGGGTTCTTGTTATAGCTCTGTCAACATGGGCATGTCTCATTGATCTCTCCTGTGAAATGGGAAGAACATATAGCAATGTTGGTGAAATAATAGGAAAAGGGAACTGCCATATCTTGTGGGTGGTATGGTAAAATTATAAGTTATTACTAAAACCTCTCAGAGTTGTTTGACAATATGTATCAGAAGCCTTAAGAATGTGTGTTCTCTTGGACACAGCAATTCCATTTCTAATATTTAACCTAAAGAAAAATTAAACATTGCTTGTAAATATTTAACTATAATGACATTCTATGTAGTGTTGTCTGTAAGAGCTTAAAAAAAACACTGTAATTTATGTCTCTGCTGACTGGATATTCCTTAAGTCCTTTATCCTGCTGAGGTCATTTTGGCCTTTAGTAGTTAAACGAGACTGACTCAGGTACTCATCTCACAGACAAGGAAAACCCTGTGACCCCCAATCCCAATATCTATGGTGATTCTTGCTTTTCCTAGTTGCCTCTGTCTCCAAAATCTGTTTAGTCCTCCATCCCCACTCTATATTTTGCACCTGCCTTTGCTGTCCCTTTTCTGCAAGGTGCCACTCTGCGTAATACAATCCTCACTCCCTCAGGTACCTTGGCCACAGGCAGAGCGTATGGTCAAATTTTACTAAGGGTTTGACTGTAAAGGGCTTGACATTCATCAGACAGCTACCCCCTCCCCATCTAAGCCTCTTTCCATCTACTCTCCTCTTTGTTTTCTAGGATCCCTCCTTCTTGGTCTCCTTGGCTACTTGTCCCTAAGCTATTTCCCTTCCCTTCTGTTTTTCAAATTCATCTGGCTCTCTACTTCTCAATTCCTATGCCATTCTAACTAGAGAGGCATGGATCTTATCCATTAACAGCACAGAAGAGTTTTAAGATTTCTCTCCTTTTCTTGCTCCCCTAATGGTCTCTGTAAGTGCAAAGATACAGCACGTGGATTTATTGCAACATGTATATGCATTATGCCTACCTCTTTCCATTTTAGAAGGGAAAACAGGTATAATAACTTTGTTTTGGTTTTGTATTACTATTCTTTCTACCCTTGCAAATAATCTCTATATACCAAAACTGGGGATGAAATAATCATGGTACAACTATGAAATGGAGCACAGTGGAGAGGTGAAGATGATGTTACAGAGCAGGTCTCAACACAGGAAATGTTCAGGATCTATGGTTACGTGAAAAATGAAAATATGGAACACTGTATGAGGTGTGATCAAAAAACATGGTGAATGTTTAAATTGAAAAGAAATTATTACAGTAAAAGACATTGCCATTAATTACCCTCAAAATACTCCCTCCTCCCCCCTGCCCTGCTCCGCTTTGAACACACTTATCCCATCATTTTTGCCACGTTCTGAAGCAGTTCTGGAAGTCCTCTTTTGTGAGTGTCTTTAGTTGTGCTGTCCTGGCTGGCTCAATGTCCTGAATTGATTCAAGACATTTTCCTTTCATGGTCATTTTGACGTTAGGGAAGAGCCAGAAGTCTTACGGTGCCAGATCCAGTGAATAAGGCAGATGAGGACACACCGTAATGTTTTTATTTGACAAAAATTGCCGTACCAGAAGCGATGTGTGATATGGAGTGTTGTCATGATGGAGGATGAAGTAAAGACACTCACTAAAGAGAACTTGCAGAGTTGCTTCAGAAAGTGGCAAGAATGACGGCATAATTGTGTTCAAAGAGAGGATGGATATTTTGAAGGGGATTAATGGCAATGTGTCTTTTACTGTGATAAAATTTTTTATTAGGTCTAGGTGTACAAAACAATGTAATAGTTGGATATTTCCACCTCTCACAAAGTGATAAGCCCCAATCTAATAATTTTTTTTTTAATTTAAACATTCATCATATTTTTTATTATGCCACATATATACTACAACTTCATTTTAAAATATGTATTTACTCATATGTATGCAGGAATAAAGAGTGGAAAATGGTATCACTGGTGATCTCTGGAGCAGTGGTTCTCAATGGGAGCGATTTTGACCCTAGGGATAGATGGTAATATCTGATACCTCTTTTCCTTGTTCCAGAAGTAGAGACAATGTGCTAATGGCATCTGGTGGGTAGAGTCCAGGGATTCTGCCAAACATCCTACAATACACAGGACAGTCCTCACCACAAAGGATTATCCAGCCCAAAATGTCCATACTGCTGAGGTTAAAAAATTCCTCTCTAGATGATGGGCTTATGGAATACTCAAACTTTTTTTTTCCTTGTTCGTATTTTCTACTTTTTCTACAATGAGCATGCACTTCATGTGCAGTTATTTTTAAAAACACATTAAGTGGATACCTCTGAAAACAATCGGGAGCAAACATGTATGTTTTTCCTGTGATAACTCTCAGGAAAGTACTTAGCACTGTGCCTCAGATTTCCTTACCACCATGGTGCCTTTCTCTAAACCTGCCCCTTTAAATTAGGAGGAGAAGCAGGGGGCTCAATACCTCAGAAGTATTTGATGACTCTCTGCCCAGCAGGCTGTGCTTCTATTCATTCTTTCTACATGGCCAGAGCCTTTGGGCAGTGTTATCCCTAGTTGACCCAGTGAACTTGCTGTATAACTTTGTTACATGTGTGGTCCCCCAAGGCAGCTCAACAGAACCAGAGGTAGAGGAGGGGTCTGGTCAGAGGAGACGGGGTGTCTGTGCACACCCAGAGTTCCAGGATGCTGATCCTCTGTTCATGGAGCCATGTCTTGGGGATGCTTTTGCCTTGGAGAACCTTGGCCAGGGAATGGATCTTGTAATCAAAGTGAGCTCTCTTAGAAGTTTAATCACTTGGAGAAGTGGTTTATTGCCCCCACAGACTCTTGTGCTGTGAATATTAGACCTAATTAGTAGCTGAGATAGTGATGATTTAGCAGAGCCTCTGCATTTGATGGCTGTGGTTTCTGGGCCACCAATCGCAGTTGAAAAGGAAAAGGCAATCATCTCTGCCATGTAATGAGTTCTTCGTACTAATTCCCAGGGAGCTGAAAAGACCTGTGGGGGCTGACTTTTCCTTTGACCCTAAAACTGGTGGAAATTCAGAGGTTATAGAAATGACTCACACCCTGAGAAAAGTGAATTCTACAGTTGCAAGAGGATTTGGTTGATTTTCAGAGAGACAATGTACCTTCTTGTGAATGCATCTAGTTTGTGCAATGAAAGATGCAAAATCTTAGAGAGGAGAGTTTTTCCTCTTTGCCCAGGAACAGCAGACTTTCTCTGAATATAGCAGAGGACAATAAACTCTTCTGCCACCTGATTGGTTGGAAGAGAGGAGAAGCTGAGGCTGTTGACTGTTCAGAACCAAGCCTACAGGTGGAAACTAATCGGGACTACAGGACTTGGGTGAAACATGGGCTGACATCTTCCAAGGTTTGGGAAGGAGAAAAGAAGTAGAAGAAATAATGGGACTGAAAGGCTTGGATTAGACAATTTTGGCTCTCCATCATCTGCCACTGACATGGATGAGGGGACTCTTCTGATCCTCCAAAGACACATTTGATGGGTGTCCTTCCTCCCTGTTTCCTCTCTTTGAAGACATTCCCAGAGCTTTTGTTCTGCTCACCTTTCAGTTTTCTCTCTGAAAGAAGTCATTACCAATCTGTCTCTAGTGATCTAGTCCACACAGACAGGCTCTGAATCTCTTTACCCTCTAAAAACACCACTTGTTTCCCAGAAGGCAGTGTTAAAAGGGATAGTCTATGGGGAGGCAGAAGAAACTGCTGGCAGCCCGAAGGTCTGATGATTTGTTTGGGAAGAAATAGTGTTCCCTGAGAAAAAGAATGTTTACATTGAGCCTAAATGGCCTGGAGGGAATGTCATGGTGACATAGCAAATTTCAGCATGGGTAGGGACAGTGTTGGCTCTTCACTACATGATCTGGGCAAGGCTCTTCCCAACTTGGAGTTTGATATTTTTTGTTATTTTTGTGAATAGTACAGGACAACAAAAACAAAAACAACAAAATCCAAGAACAAAAAGCCATTCCTAAACCTTAGAGGACCTCTTGGGAGGCTTTTTTTACCCCCTCTTCAATTTTTTTTTTTCCTCTCTCAAGTGATTACGATATGCAGGAAGTTATTCTGTCCAGACAGCAAAGTATAACAACAGCCTGGAACTTTTCCATTCTACTGAGTCAAAAAAAAAAAAAAAAAGTGCCAGAGGAAGTAATATTAGTCAGTACTTAGTCACACTTGAAAACAATGGGATAGTTTACGTTGGCTTGACATCACACATTTGCATCTGGTTGTGGCCTAGATGAAGTCCTTTCAGTTAGCAAATTTTGTCCTGTGTTTGAAAGAATTTGAATTCTCCTTCACTTCTGTTTTACAGTAAAGAATACAGAATGGTTCTTCACAGCCCCTGAGAACAAAAGGTTTTGCGTGCAAATTTACAAAGACTTGGGAAGGGAAAAATATGGAAGGGAAAATCTCTCAGTGGCAAGAAGGACAAGTCTATACTGGCTCATCTTTCTCTCCTCCTGGAGAAGTATAATTGCCTTCCTCCTGCTCTGCAACCACACCTCTCAGTCTTCATTTCCTTTATGGACAATTCTAGAAAGAGGGCACATCTTAACCCTTACCATCCCATAGAGAAGGACTCACTCACTCATTTCATCCTCCACTTATTACACATTTATTCAAAGCCTATTATAGACCTGGCTCAATGCATGCGGAGGTGATGAAAACACAATTTCCAACCTCAGGGTGTAATTCAGATGGACGTTTGAAAAGAAGAAAAGTCAATTTTAGTTTAACATAATAGTACACATGCGTTTGAAGTTGTGTGGACTTACATACATACATAAGAGTGACAAATACCACCATGGAAGGCAAAGGAAGAAAATTTCCTGGAGGAGTAACTTGAGGGCTGGGTCTTGAAATGTGAATAATGTCAAAAGTAAACAAAGCCAGACATTAGTTGAAGTGGTGAAACAGATTTTATTCTGCAAATACTGACAGTAGAAGAAATAACTGTGCTCCATTCTCATTTGTGTAGAGGTGACTGGGTATTTTAAAGGGGGAATAAGGCAATACGGAGGGGGAGTGGACAGGGGCTCACCTAGGGTGAGGGAAGGAAAAAATTGCAAAGAACGAATGAGAGAGATGGTCAGTAAATGTGATTAGGCCAGCTGTGTCTGTCAGACATGAAGTTAGGATTCTGTCTTCCCACAGAGACTGGGCGACAGAGGGCCTATCATTTCCAATGATCACATTTCAAAGGAGTGGCTTTCAGGTCCTTGAGGAAGACATTCCTGGGCTGTAGGATATACTAATTATATATATATATATATATGTGTGTGTGTGTATATATATATATATATATATATATATATATATATATATATATATATTTTAAAAAAGTAGATTCTCTAACAAAGAGGGGGTTAAAGGCGTATTGTCAGGTCTTGGCCAGAACAAATGGTAAATTCATTTGACAAACTTGAGATTTTTCAGACAGAAACTCATAGGAGGTCTTGGGTCCCAGGGATGTGGCCTTAGGCTGCCAGCCTAAGGTATGGTTGGTCAAGTTTCCTAGTGCAGGCAGGGTTCTGGATACAGTTAATTGCCAGAGTTCTCTTGTACTTCTCAGTGAGTGCCAGACAGGAAGGGAAAGGGCCAGTCTAAATACAAGGAAGTGAGGACAAAGGCATGGAGAAGTGAGACAGCGTGGTCTGTTTGGGAATGTTACATGGTTTAATGGCAGGATGTTAGGGGAGGAATAGGAGTAGATAAGGCTGGAAAGATAACCTAGAGTCTTCAAGGTCATGTGAAAAAAATTGGGATTGAATCCTGAGGGTGATGAAGAGACAGTAAAACTTAGGATCAGGGGAGCAGTGTGGTTCGATTTGTGGTTTGATTGGTAGCCACAATGAAGGATACTTTAGAGGTGAACTTTAGGTGGTAAGTTCAGAAAGACTGAGACAGGGAGATAAGTGTGGAAACTTGGGAATAATTTCCTAATGAAATGAAAGCCTGGATTATGGCAAGGCAAATGAAGTGAGGGAGAGATGAAATAAGAAGAGACAGAATGTGGTGGTGGGGGGGCATTAGATAAGGAACTGAGGAAAGGATTTGGGACAAAATTGAGGTTTGGGTCCTGGGTGACCCAAAGGACATGGCAGACTTTGTTGACATGATTGTCCAGTATTTCTTCCTTCTTCTTATCTCCCTGGCTCATTTTCTTTATATGAGAAATGGAATGGAAGAGGCCCTCGAATCTGAATTTAGGAATCTTGATTGTGCTCCTCATGCATAATTCTTTATCATTGTCTTACGTCATCATAGGGATGCAATGAGTATGCCATTTACTTCCTGAGCATAAGAGCCAAGGTAGAAAAGGTGGGTTGCTTGTTTGGAACTTGAATCTGGGGTGAAGTTAAAAGAGGATAGGATCTATTTAATTCCATTGAACAATAATTACTTACAGTTTGCAATGTGCCAGGCTGTACAAGACATTTTGAGGGCACCTAAATTAATAAGACCATTGTCTTTCCAGAAAAATCTTCATAATTGTTTGGATATGCAGACATACACAACTGAAGAATGCTGGTATGTTAGTTTGCACTCAAATGGGAACCCAGACCAGAAGAAGGATCATCAGTTTCAATAAAGGAAGCAGTGAAGACTTTGTGGAAGAAAAACCTTTATAGAAGATGACAGAGGCAGAGAAATGTGGGAAAAGACAGAAGTGTCCTATAATTGCATGGCCTGCAATGAGTGCTTTGCTCCTCAGTTTCCATTCAGACTCACTTACATATACAAAATGAGTTTCTTCCAGGATTTTGTATAAAAAGTGCTGAGAAATACTGGGGCTTCCCTTAGCCCTCTCCTGAGGCAGCCTTAATCTCAGATGTACTGGTCATTAAGAAGTATTGACATTTTCAGTCAAGATGGTGGAGTAGGTAAATGCTGTACTCACCTCCTCTCAGGACCACATCAATTACAACTAAGCCACAGAAAAAACACTATTGAGGATCTCCTGAAGTCTAGCTGAACGAAAGCCCTACAACTATGGACATACAGAAGAAGTCACCTCGAGACTGGTAGGAGGGGTAGAGACATGGAACAGGCTGGTCCCACACACATGTGTGACCATTAAAAATCCAGAGGGATATCTTGGCTGCAGAGGTTACCCCCATCCCACTCCCCGCCCACCAGAAGTGAGGGGTCCCAGCCCTTCCAAGCCCAGGATTTCAGTGTTGGGGAGAGAAGTTCACATTATTTCTGGTTGTGAAAACCAGCGGAGATTGTGGCTGAATGAGATGCAGGGTGGCCGCACTCCCAGGCTTCCCTCATAAAGGGCCCACACATGGACTTACTCACTGACAGACTCACTTGCTCTGAGCTTCAGTGCAGGGGCAGCAGCTCAAAAGGCCCCTAGCCTTTTCTGCCTTTCTATCTCTTCTTATTTCATCTCTCCCTCACTTGGGGAGGAACTGACTTCTCTGGATGCAGGATGAGGGCTGGCGGGGCAGCTTTCTCCCAGACGGAGGAGCTAGCGAAGCCATTGTTTATTCGTTGAGCCCTCCCTCTCCCTGCGTGCAGACGCAGGCAAACGTCATATATGAGTTTCCACCAAAGTGGCTTTCAGTTTTTATCTGCCCCGCCCTGGTGATTACCTGAGACCACGTCCCACCCAATTTCCGGGCACAACAAATTTGCTTTCAGTGGCTTTTCCGTATAAACAGTCTGCCTTGGCTCATGCTGTGGACTTTCCCCAAATCTCTCAAAGAGTCACAAAACCCCAACAAACAGTATCTGGCTTTGGTCTGTCCTGTACCTCTGACTGAGCAGCCCTGAGTCCGGCATTAGTGACAGCTGGCCTTGTTTTGTGGCTTGGCTTCTCAAGGCACCTCCAAGCACAGCATGGGTAGCAGCCATCTCTGGATTGCTTTTTGGCTCATGCCACGTGAACCCCACAGGGCATAGACTGCAGCTGAACCTGGCCTGCAGTGGGTCCTATCACAGGAGGTTTGGGGCTGGCAGGCCCAGTGGCCAGCTTTGGACTGGGGCTGACACTGCAGAGCAGGGTTCACTTTAGCGGGGCTCTTGTGTCTGCCCAGTATGCCCTTTGGGTGTATTGTCCTTGGGGATGGCTGAGTGATGCTTCCTAGACAAGAAAAAGCTAAAGGAGTCCCTTGCCACCAAACCAATATTACAAGGAATGTTAGAGAGACTTCTCTGAGACAAAAGAAAAAATATATATGACTAGTATAATGGCAATAACTACATACCTATCAACAATTACTTTAAATTTAATTGGATTAAATGCTCCAACCAAAAGATAGCGTGGCTGAATGGACAAGAAAACAAGACCCTTATATATGCTGCCTACAAGAGACTTACTTAAGATCGAAACACATACCTGGACTGAAAGTAAAAGGATGGGGAAAAGATGTTTAATGAAAATGAAATCAAACAAAAATCTGTGGTAGCAATACTTATACCAGACAAAATAGGCTTTAAAACAGAGTCTATAACAAGTAACAAAAAAGGATTCGGTAATCCCACTTGTCAGTAATTATCTGAAGGAAACCAAAACACTACTTCCAAAGGATGTGTGCATCCATATGTTCATTACAGCATTGTTTACAATGGCCAAGATGTGGAGGCAGCCTGTGTGTCCATTGATGGAAGGATGGATAAAAAGGAGGTGGTACATGTATACAATGGAATATTGATTGGTAAGGGAAGGGAGTGGGTTCTTGCCATCTGCTGTGGAATGAATGGACCTGAAGGGTATTGTCCTGAGTGAAGTATGTCTGACAGAGAAAGACAGAGACAATGTGATTTCATTTATTTGTGGAATCTAAAGAACAAAAGAAATAAACAAACAAAACACAAACAAGCTCATAGATACAGAGAACATTTTGATTGTTTCCAGATGGGAGGGGAATTGGGAACAGGTGAAAAAGGGAAAGGGATTAAGAGGTACAAATTGGTTGTTACAAAGTAGTCATGGGGATATAGGGTATAGCATAAGGAATATAGTCAATAATATTGTAATGACTATGTGTGGTGTCAGATGGGTGCTTGATTTATTGGGGTGATAGATGGGAGAGGGGTTGGGGGACAGCGTGAAAAAGGTAAAGGCATTAAGAAGTACAAATTGCGGCCGGCCGGGTGGCTCAGTTTATTAGAGCGTGAGCTCTGAACAACAGGGTTGCCGGTTTGATTCCCACATGGGACAGTGAGCTGCTCCCTCCACAACTAGATTGAAGACAATGAGCTGCTGCTGAGCCTCTGGAGCGGCAGCCGTATGGCTCAGTTGGTTAGAGCGCCAGCTCTCAACAACAAGGTTGCTGGTTCAATTCCTGCATGGGATAGTGGGCTGAGCCCCCTGCAACTAAAGACTGAAAATGGTGATTGGACTTGGAGCTGAGCTGTGCCCTCCACAACTAGATTGAAAGACAATGACTTGGAGCCGATGGGCCCTGGAGAAACACACTGTTTCCCAATAGTCCCCAATAAAATAAAAAAAACAAAACAAAAACAAAAAAGGAAAAAAAAGAAGTACAAATTGATAGTTACAAAATAGTCATGGGGATGTAAAGTAAAGTATAGGGAATATAGTCAATAATATGGTAATAACTATGTAAGGTGTCAGGTGGGTCAGGTGGGTACTAGACTAGTCAGGGGAATCAATTTTTAAATTTTATAAGTATCTAACCACTATGTTGTGCACCTGAATTTAATATAAAATAATATTGAATGTCAAGTACAATTAAAAAATTTAAAAGGGAGGAGAAATGGTGAAAGAGAATAAGAGGTTCACATTTTCAGGTATAAAATAAATAATTCATGGGGATTTAATGTACATTATGGGGAATATAGTCAATAATATTGTGATAGCAGTGTACAACGTCACATGGTTGCTAGACTTATGGTGATCACTTCTTTAGGTATATAAATGTTGAATAACTATTGTGTACACCTGAAATTAATATAATATTGTATGTTAGTTATATTTTAATAAAAATATTTTTTAAAAGTATGGAGTACTTGACTTTGCACTGGAGTAGAAAAGAGTTATCAGGAAGCATTTCTTCCCTTCTTTTCTCTTTTAATTAGTATATTATGAAGTATATGATAGATATATAGCTCATATTATAAGGTATAATAAAAATGAATGACTATGATCCCAAAATTCAACTAAAGAAATCTAATATTAATAACATCACTGAAGCTCCCTTATGTTCTTCACAAATCATATCTCCTCACTCCTTTTATCCTATGTCTCTAGGATATCTATCATCTATCATCTATTTATCTATCCATCTATCATCTATTTATATCTATCTATCATCTATCTACAACATAGTTTTTCTTGTTTTTACATTTTCTATAAATGATATGATGTGTGTGTGTATATATATATATATATGTTAGAATATATATATATATATATTCTTTTATTCTTTTCTCCCCTAAATTATGTTTCTGATAATTAACTATGTTGTTTAGTCAATATTTCATTAATTTTCACTGTTATACATTATTCTATTACATGGTTATACTTTTATTTACTCATCAGTTCCCTTTGATGGACCCTTGTGTTATCTTTGGCTTTTTGTCATATAAACAGTACAGCTCTGTATATCTTTGTATATGCCTCTGGGGTACATGGGCCTCAGTGGAATTATTGGTCATAGGATTGGTATATCTTCATCTTTATTAGAAAATGTTATTTTCCAAAGTGATTTTAGCAATTTACATTCCCACCAGTATTGTATGTAAATACCAATTGCTCCATGTCATCTTCAATACTTGGCATTATCAGATGTCTAGGTTTTTGTTGTTCTGGTTTGTGTAAAATGGTAACTCATGTTGGTTTTAATTTGCATTCTCTTAATGACTACCTTAAGCATTCTTTCTTATTTTCCCCTTCCATGAAATGCGGAAAATACGTTCTTGTGCCCATTTTTCTACTGAATTTTATTTCTGTTAGGAATTTTTTGTATATGCTGGATAATGACCCTTTGTCAGTTTTATGTCTGGCAAATAGTTTTCCCCAGCTTGAAGCTATTGTGAGTCTTTTGGTTAACAACATTTCTTAATTTCATTGGGGTCTAAATGATCAATTCTTTTATTTGCATCTTTTGTGTTTTGTTTTTTAATTTTGTTTATGAAATTTCCTAAAGATCATAAAGATTTTTTAATAGGTCTTAAAGTTTTGCCTACATGAGAGACAAATTATCTCAGCATCTACCCTTCCACAGTGATCCGCAGTATCATCCATGTCATATATTAAGTTACCATCAATGGATGGTTTTGTTTTTGGATTCTCAACTGTGGCCCACTTGTCTATTTGTCTTCTTTTATACAAATGATACACTATCTTAATGACTATAGCTTTATAGAAAGTCTTATCTGGTAAAGAAAATTATCCTTCCTTGTTCAAAAATGTTTTGGGGATTTTGCTGTTACAAGTAAATTTTTGAATCAGCTTGTGAAAGTCCATAAAAAATTCTGATGGTATTTATGTTAGAATTCTATTAAATGTATGGATCAACTTAAGGAGAATTTACATTTTTGATATTATGTCCCTATCTTTGAATATGGTATATCTACTATATTCAGATCTATTTTAATGTCTGTCAGTAAAGTTGTATGATTTTCTTCATTAAGGTCTGTTACATTTAAAACATATATATATATATATATATATATATATATATATATATATATATTCTTAGGTAGTTTACATTTTTGTTAGTATTGTATATGACTTATTAAAAATACATTACCAAACTCTGTGGCTGTTTCACATTCATAAAATGGATTTTGGGTAATGTTATATCTTGCAAACTTGCTAAACTTTTTAATGGTAATTATTTACATATTATTTTGGGTTTCTACATACTAGTTTTCTGTAATTATAGCATCTATAGTTAATGGCAGTTTGGTTTCTTACATTCTATTCTATATATTTTATTCATGTCTCCATCATAACTACTGGCTAGAGTCTTCAGTACAAAGTTGAATAGAAGTGGTTATAGTGGGTATCCTTCCTTTATGATTTAAAATAATTACTTCCAATGTTTCACCACTTGGGATGATTTTCACCGATAGTCTTTACTAAATTAAGAAAGTTTCTTCCTATTTGTAGTTTTCTAAGGGATTTTTTTTTACTATAATTGCTTTTTAAAAAATCACATTTTCTTCATCTATTGAGATATTCTGATTATAAGACTTTTCTATTTTGTCCTGTGAAAGTGGTGAATTACATTAGTAGACTATTTAATGTACAGCTACTGTTGTGGTTCTGGGATAAACCTAACCTATTTGAGATTGAACTATATGGTGGCCACTTTCTTTGCTCACCATCCCTTGTTGCATCACTCATATTCCTTCTTGGTTTAGTTTCTGTCTTCCTGAAATTTATCTTTTAGAATTTCTTTTAGTTTGAGTCTATGGACATTAAGCCCTCTCAGTTTTTATTCATTTTTAAATGCCTTTATTTTTCCTAGAAATGGAAATTAGAGATAAAACTCTTTTCCACATTATTAAAGTCATTGGTTTGATAGCACTGGACTGAGATCAGGAGGCCAGGACTCAAGACCTGGTCTTGCCATTCAATTCTGATCTTGGGTAAATCTCTTCTTGGACTTAGTATTCCCCTAAGAGCATTCCCCTTAGTATGCTCTCTAAGGGCATTCCTAGCGCTCACATTCTATGAATAGGGACAAATGAATGAATAGTTAGAATAGCAGTGTTAGAATACAGAGAGCAGAGAGGGCCAAAGAACAGAATGATTTGAGAAAAATAGGAAAAGGGAAGATAAAATTGCATGTTATATGCCCTTCGTGTACAGCTCTCTGGCAGGAAGCTATGAATACTCTGAGTCCCAGTGATTTAGCCATCATTTGTTTATTCATAGATGTCTCTTGTGTCTGGCACCTTTAAAAATGAGGTTTGCCAGTTATCTGGTCTGTAGTTCTCAGGTCCCTCAGCATTAGACTGAAACTGATGTTGGAGAGCTAAACCCAAGGCTTAAGTGGAAAAGAGAAGGGGTATTCTTCTGAATTTCAAGGAAGGAGCTTCGTGTACCTTCTAGCTTTAGTCACGCTTAAGAAAAGAAAAAAAAAGAAAAAAGGTGTTTAGTGAATGAATAGTGATCTTGGGTTAACTTTATTTCTTACATTTTCAGAATTTTCGTCTATGAAGTTAAAATAATTCCCGATCATGGGCAGTTAAAAATAATATAATGAACAGTGATAGCTTGAAAAGGCTAAATTACTGACTGTCCCATGTGTCTGAGTCTTTCTTTCCTTTCCCCATAGTTATTTGTATCCCTATCTATCAGCTGTACTATACTACAGGAAGTAGGAGCTATATGTCTGATTTATATCTGTATCCTGTAAGGTGCTCAGTACAGAGCAGACTTTCAGTGTTTAAAAAGTATGCATAGTACAGATGGAATCAAAGTGTAAAAAAGTCAGCAAGTTCTGGGGATGAGAGAACACCCTGACCCCACTTCTAGGGACCCACTCACTTGGATCCAGCTCTAAGCGAGAAAAATGCTTTACACACAGGTTAAGACACAGAGTGGTCAGTAATTTCAGAACACAACCAACCTTATGATCTTCTGTGCTAACAGTAGAGAGTGGGGGCCGGCAGACTCTTGTTGAGCATTATATTTGCTTTGAGAGACATTCCCTTTCTCAGAAGACCATATGGAAAGCAAATGACACAAAGGCAAATAAATGTAATAAGAAGTTTATTGATTTTCTAAATATAATAAAGTAGTTGCAGCTCTTTTACAGAAAAAAAGGATATGATTTTCATATTCATTCTTATAGAGCATTGGAAAAAACATAATTGATAGAAAAAATGGATAGAAGGTAAATAGAAACATTTTAGTATAGTTTGATAATACATAAATACAAAATACCCAAATCACTTGCTTATAACATATTTTATTCTCTTATTTTCATAAGGAACCATGTGGATTATTTTGGATATGTCAGTGACGGTTCATGATGTAGTGGAAGAATGCAATTTGCTAAGAATAAAATACTAAATCAAAACCTACATTTTAGGGACGCCATGGCTCTGTCAGTATCACACACGTGAAAAAGGTATATTCCCTACATATATTTTCTGTGTGGCCTTCCCTAAGTCAGGCAATGTTATTGTGACTAGGAAGTGATCATGGTGGGGCTATGAGTGTACTTAGTTCTTGATCTCAGTAAACACATTTAGCGCAGAGAAAACCTAGCTTCTCCCTGTCTCCCCTCCTCCTCTATCCATCCAACTGTAAACACCACTTAATGTTTACATGGAAGCCTCTCTCGTAATCATGATCATCAGATTGAAACCTGGAGGAAAGCCATATTGTCTCTTTCCCAGTCGGTTGTGTTTCCAAGGAAGAAAACCTCTATATCGCTAAACCCCTTCTGACATTGTACAGAGATTTTTGAACTCGTATCTAGCACTAAAATCTGATTTTCTAAAACAAAGCAAAACAAAACAAACAGAAAATGACTAGTGTTGAAATTGGATAAGAATCATAAAAAGAACATTAACAGTGAAGGGTAGTCTTTTCTAGTGAAGAATATCACTCTTTATCCAAGAAAACAACTGGACTCATAAAACGATGACAACTAAAGGCAGGGTGGTCCACACTCTTGAAATTATGAGATAGGAATCTGTTTCACCCTCATCCGTAGTTTATATAGCGGGGGTCCTTAAATGGAGAGCAGAATGGTGGATGACTGTAGTGGCAGGGAAAGAATCTTCCATAGCTTCCCCTCCTTTACTTTCATTTGGGGAAACTGGGTGAGGTAGGAGACAACTTTGTGATTAAGAAGACATGAAGAGCTTCCTTGGAGAAAGGCTAACTGGAGGTGTCTTACTTTTCCAAAGCAGAGGCATGTTCAAGTGAACGTGGAGCCAACTAACTTAGAAGGAAAGAGAGAGACTTGGCAAGTATAATTTGCCAGCTGGTTGAGTCAGACGACACATTGAGAAAGATCTTTTTTGGAAGCATGTCCTCCCTTGAACCCTTTTCCAAAAATCAAGCAGTGTCTACCTCGTCCTATTTACCTGGACCCTCTGCTATTGCCTCACTTGGGTAAGAGTCCATCTTTCTAGGCTGTGCTCCTGCTAGTTTTAACGTGACAGAACTGTGGAAACAAAAGCAATTAAATAGCATGTGCTACTATTTTTAGGAGTCAAAGTAAAGATGTTCTAAGGATCTGGCAAGGACATTTGGCCCCCTGAGCCTCCAATCCTCACAGCCAAGACTTTTCTTTAGTTTTCACTGATGTTAGCCTGAGAGATAAAAGGAGAAGAAATGTGCTGACGTTCTAAACCCACCAAATGCTTAGTTTATAAAACATACATATGACACATATCCTAATACAGGACCTGGCTCTAATCTCTTCAACAGTTTTTTTTCCCCCCCTGGCTAAATGTTCCAATTCCATAAAGCATACACTGCCTGGAAGCAGAGTACAGGAAACCTCAGCAATATGCCACCATCCAGTAGGATACAAATATAAAGTGGCTGTATCAGCAAGGAGTGCTCGCTCAGGGAATGTGTTTGCAGCCCATTTCACGGTGTCACTCCAGAGGGGAGATTGGAAATGAGTGACTTTCTTCCACTTGGCAAGGTTTCCTTATCTCAGCACCTACTCCTTTGGATGGTATGTTTTTGAAGGCTGCACAGTAGGACTCTGGGTACCGTGTGTACATACATATGTAAGAATAACGTTTATGTTTCTCAGAACAGGCACTTTTTGAAGGCAGTAAATCTAAAAGTGAAGTTAATAGAGCCTATATTTAGGCCTCATCTTCTCACTTTGCTGATGTGTTTGCTGAACAGAAGATCACAGATTTGACTCAGTCTCGCAAAGAGGCCGGAGTCGGCAAATGGCTATATTCAGAACTGGGGAAGTCTTGCCAACTCAACTGTAGCTGTTAAAAAGGCAGACTTGGAGAAGGTGCAATTGCTTTTCTCAAAGGTGACAGCACAGAAGGAGAAAAGCCTGTGACAAAGCCATGAAATAAAAACTTGTGTGTGAGGCTCAGAGAAAATTACTATCCTCAGGTTCTGCATCTTCATGTCACGTCTATTTCATGGCACAGCTTTGCTACTCAGAAAGTTCTTTCCCTTCCTTTTTTTGGGTGTGTCTCATGATTGCACATATTCCCAGTAAAGAGAGAGAGCCCCAAATCCGTTAAACTAATGATAAATTGAAGTTTAAACCACAAAACCAAACAAAAACAAAGCAGTCCACTGCACAGATAACAAGGTAAAAGTTCAACACAACATTCAGCTGTGAAAATTTTTCATCAAAGTTTAAATTTTTGCTTCACGTACATAAAATCACATGATCATTTTATTCACGCTAAGGAATCAGACCATTAAGTGGCATCTTTAATTCCATTTGCTCTTTGATATGTTTCCTGAAAAAGAATGAGGGCATTATTCAGATTTTAGGGGGGGGGGGGAATTCTTTGTTTGTTAAGGAAATGATTCTTGGATAATTCGCTCATCAACTTTCCCAAGAGAATAAATGGGCAGTAAAAGAAAGTAAGAAAAAAATTTTGCAACTACTTCATTATAAGCTATTGGTAACAAGATATACTACCCAGGGTTCTAAATCTCTTTCATCAAAGATATACCTCCTTGATGTTTCAGACATTTTAATTTGGGTAGAAAGCTGGCATGGTCTACACCAGTTTCAATTTGCTACCTAGTGAGAGAGGTCTAAGGCACTTTAACTTTTTTTGGCAATTCCACCCTGATACGTTGATGTACTTGACATTAATCTAACAATTAATTAGAAGATATATAGAATTAGTAAAATGCAGTCACTACCCAAATATTAGCTTGGCTTTATTACTTGAAAGTTAAAATATGAGGTCATTCCTACTGTTGATATTTAGATTATAAAAATCCCTTTCCCTCTCCAAGTTTGTGTTTGAAGGAATGAAACACGTTGGCAGATATATCATAACCTGGGTAGGCTTTTCTCCTGCTTCTGGTTGATTATTATTAATAAGTGATCATCAACTGTCACCCAAAGAGAACAACAGAGAAGGGACTGGCTTTGTTTTTCCCCCCCTTATATGCATAAGTCTCCCAGAGGGGGTGGGGGAGGAGAAAAGTATCCAAAAAACCTAATTCTCTCTATTTCGCATTTTGTAAACTAGTTCAGAAATGGAGTTAAATAATTTGGTGAGGAAAAAGACATTCAGGCTTAATATTTACTCTTTCCTAATAGAGGAAATGGAGTCAAGAAAGCAACTACTAATCCTATGCCTTGGTGCGAAGCAAAGCAGGCACTGTACAAAGTCGCAACACAATACGTCAGTAATAATGGCCCAAGAATAGTTCTTGACCTTCTTCCCAACAAATAGAAATATAAAGAGTGAATCGAGCAGGAGAGATAAATACATTAGTTTCCATCCCCACCTCAAGTTCCTTTGGAATATTTTAAGAGATAAACGGATCCATACAAAATTTAAATAACTTTCTCTTTTCTTTTTTGGCAGTTACAAAAATGGGTCAGGTCTAGGAATTATTAATTTTCTGGTCTGAAAAACCCAAGTGTTTAAAAATAAGTTTCTTTTCTGAAAGATCAGCTTTCTTGGAAGATGCGTGTGCATGTGAGTGTGTGTGCACACATAGGTGTGTTTTAAGGACAACACAATTGTATTTCCCCTAAACATTGGGGACTATGCTGTATAGAACGGAGGAAAACAATTTTTTATTGATAATTTTCTTTACATTATGTAAAGGTAAATCGGGGTTTGTGGCGCTCTTTATTTTGTTAAAGAGCTGCTTTTTCATACCCACTGTCTCACTGTACTTTTATTTCCTCTAATAAGATGTCACAGGTTCCACCCAAGTGAGTCTCTACTCAGGCGTGCTCACCTAGATAATTCCGAGAAGTTCTCAAAATGTTGCTTCTATTAATTCCCTCCTGGTTGGGGGTCCTCCATCTATTCTACATCGTTTTTTACTCCATCAGCCATAATATTTATCAAACCTCATAGAAAATGGGGAACTTTTCCAGACTCTGGATGTTGCCATCTCAACCAAGGTTACTACTCTGCTGTCCCTGCTGGCCCCTCCAGCCCCTCCTGTATTTCCTAGGTGTGAAGATTGGAAAGAGGTACGAGGCCATTTGTTATTTAACTTGGCTCTCATTAATCCCAGGGAATAAGCAGATGGATGATGAGACTAGCTTGATGGATGGTAGACTCTAGGGAGGGAAAATGCCTAGAAAGCTTATTAGATAAGATCATTTTAAAGGTTTCCTGCAGTAGATTTAACTCAGATGAAGAAAGAATATTTTCAATCAGTTCACAGATTTTAACCAAAAGCCAAACAACTGTAAGAGAGAAATGGGATGAAATAAAAACCCAAGAGCACACATCAAAAGGCACAGCTTCCTGAGAGATCCAGCTCAAGAGAAGGAACACTTGTTGTTGAACTGCCATGTAAAGCAGCTTCCAGAACATAAAGGCTTCCCAGTAAGTGTCCTGGAAATACACAGGACCAAAGTCCCCATGAGAGCATGCACAAAATCACAAAATTACTACAGCCCCTGAAGCCCGGTCTAGCTAATGGCAAAGGTCAAATCTCAGAACTGCAATCAATCCCATAGCATTTGTTCACAGACATCTTAAGATCATGGGTTGGTGGACTGATTTGGGAATGCATGATACAGTGACACAGAAAATGGGTGGGCCTCAATAAATGTGCACTGAGAGAGAATAAGATGTATTGTTTACCTACAGCAGTTTCGGCCTCTGTGGGGCATACACTGTGGCCCACAGGAGAGACGCTCGTCTTAAAATCAAGTCACCTGTGCATTCCACTGAACTCTAAGTGTTAGGGTGTTGTTGATATTCTGACCCTCACAGTCCCAGAGAGTTTTTCAGTTAATGTAAAGTAAACCCACTGTCTCTGGGGAAATGTGCTGCAGTGTGCTTCAGTGCCACAGTTGTTTGTGCTTAGCGGTGGCCTTTCCCCACTGACTTCATCACAGCGTCCATCAGACAGACTACCTAGTAGTTTCCCACAAGATGACACAATATGTATGCCAGCTCTACATGGTCTCTGACAGTGCCTATGTGGATTGGCCACCTGATAGCTAAAAGGTCTGCGTGAATTTCCTTGGATGCCTTTGAATAGGGGGTACTTTAGTCTGTGAGAAACACGTACTGTGCTCTGAGGTATTCTGTGCTCTGGCAGTGGCCACTGGAGAGAGCAGTGGACTTGCAAGATCAGGGTCCATCCCAAACTGCCATTTACCAGCTGTATCGCCCTTGGCAAGTCACTTAACGATTCTGAGCCGCAACTTTCTCTTCTAGGGTAAGGCTATTAATAACCTTCCTCTCAGGGCTGTTTTATGTGTGAAAGCAGTTTGTAAGCTCTCTTAGGAATTATTATTTTAGACCTCAGAAAGCCACCCCCAGGTCCTGCCCAGGAGACTGATGACAGGTTCTGCTGATAGGGCTTTCTAATTCCGAACTGGGGTGGAAGAAGCTGCAAGCCTTGTCCTCCCAAAGACCAAGAAATACTATTGAAACTAAATAGCAACCCAGGGCAATTATGAAAGCATTTATACTTTTCCACATAAAACTATAATGTACTATAGCTCCTTCCGGCTCAAGAAAGATTTCCTTTTGCACAGAACTAGCCAGAGGTAATGAGTTTTAACAGAAGCACTATCTTTTGCTTTTGACTTTTTCCTTGTTAGAATTGGAGATCACATACTGACATTTCCCAACATTTTAAGGTCATTATCAGCAGGCCAGTTAACTGGAGTGTATCGTTAATGGGATAGGTACGGGGCGGGGGGGGGGGGGGGGGGGAGGCAGAAAGCTACATAACAACTGGCAGAACCGTTTGTGTTTTGAAGAATGTAAAAACAACAACAAGGAACTCATAAACTAAAACCTGACTCTCAGAAAATCCTTCAGACTATTTTTAAGGATGTCTAATGATTTTTTTTTATAAACAGGTAAAAATCAACATTTTATTTTGTCGTAAGGATTAATCTTGTGTAGCAGCAAGGAGAACATAAGCCATGAAGGCTCGTTCTCTTTCAGAGTCAGAGGGAATTTAGAACAAAGTGTGATGGAGGAAACAGAAGAGATGAAAGTAATGAGCTCCTTGATGGAGATGTTTAAGTAGAGTCTGGATTATCACTTTGCAGTGAATCTGTAAGGGAATTTTAACACTAAGTGGGAGAGGTGACTATGGAGTCCTTTCTGATTGTGACCTAGAAGCAATAGGAAAATAGGGGGGCTTTGCTCATTCTCTTGCAGGGGTTCAAAAGACAGGTAGGTATGTTTGCTACAAGAGTGGAGTACGTAGTTATGAGCGAGTCGGAATGTACATTTTGTATCTTATAAATAAAGCTTCCTGTTCAGACTGTATGTGTTGTATTACATTTGGGCAACTCATACTATCTTCAAATGAAAATGCAAATAATTGAATCAGCCTTCCTCTATGCCTTTTCCTTCCCATTGACCCTGAATATCTGGAAGCCTTTGCTTCTGTTAAGGAAATTCCAGAATCTGTGATACATAAAGCAGAGGGTCTTCTCTGAATGTAGCCTCTGCTTTCTGTTGTTTCTGGTGCCTTAAATACTCTTCCCTCAACTCTAAATCAAGACAATGCATCAATTCAAGATTTCTTACTAAATTTCACTCCTCCATGAAGCCTCATCGATGGTACTGGGAAGAAGTACTCTTCCTGTCACTAGATTCCTTCCTGTGGACTAACATTGAACCTATTTGATCTTATTGTACTTAGCCTGAATCAAAGTTACTTAGGAGCTGGAATCAAAGTTAGGAGCTGATTCTATTACAGCGATTAGGAAATAAATCAAATGAGTAAAGGATTAGGATGTGAGAAAGACAAAAGTGAAGAGAAAATATGAACTCCTAGATACAATATCTAATCGATCATGTAGGGAAGCTGCTCACTTGCTCTAAAGTGCAACATCTCTGGGTACAAACAATTGAACACAGAAAAACGGAACTGACCCTCAAAACCAGTCAGTCAGTAAATATTTATATTTAACCTATAAAGTATCAAGGACTCTTTAGTATATTTGGTATGGGAACATGGACTAGAAGTGTCTTATTCTTGGGAGGATGGGGCAAAGGGAAAGGAAGGATTGAGGAGACGTTATGAACATCTACCAACAAGTGGGCATCTAACGGATGGCATATGTACTAGCTCACTTCTTGTTTTCAGAATGACTTTGAATGTGGCAACATCAAAAACAGTACAGGACATAGCGTAAGAGGACTGTTTTATACACAAGCAAGATCTATCCTCATCTTGCCTTCACTCTCGTGGGTCTGAGTCCTTGGGAGAAATATCCACATTGAATATCAGTTTCTTTGGGTGATTCAAATTCCATTTACTTTTAGCCCTGAAGAAAGTATTTTCACCTAGCCTGACCCAGTAGATTGAAATAAAATTAGAAAACATTTTTAGGTCCAACTGTTCAAAGGAAAAGCAGAAAGGTGACTGGACTTGACACCAAGTCAATAAATAAGGAAAAGTTAAAACAGTTATTGATATCTGACCTAGAGGCAAAGATTTAGATGTTAGAATTGTTTTGCATAGCTCTATAGCCAGATCTTTGTTTAACATAAAGAACTTTTGTAGGAGAGTTGCCTTGCTGGTAGAATGGACTGCTATAAGCAGTACTACATACAAGCAGGTCTAAGATGTGGGATGGTGGCAAGTCAGGAAAATAACAGAGAGGATTCAGAACCTTAAAGCTTCATGATTCTGTGTTTGTCTACAAATAGCACTGGTGGTTGGGGTCAGCGATAGCCCTCCACACTGGTATAGAATACAAGGTGATATAGCGACACCCATCTCATTCTTGGTAAGCCATTCTATTCCAGGGGTTGAGAGCAGAATTAGAAGTTATGTTCAGTGCCAAGTTGACTGAACACATTTGTGCGTTGTTTAATAAGGCTCCTATTAGGGTATATTAGGTAAACATCTATCATAGTTAGATGAATGAGGTTTTTTCTTGTCCCTAAAAGGATGGGTACCTTGGAAAATTAACAAAGATATACAGTAGGAAAGTATTAATGCAATCATCTATAGTTTTAGAGAGGAATTAGCTGTAGGGTTTCCTCCTCTCTAGTATGCCTTCCTGCTTATAGAATATTAATTTTGTTGATAACAAAGGATGGAAATAGAGATATTTATTAGTGGGGTTAGAGACCGCTGTACATTAAATAATCAGAAATAAAGAGCAAAGATTTTAATAACCTTTTAGTAACTTCAAAGGGAAAATGTCACTGAGTTTAGTAAAAATACATCTTCCACACAATTTCCCCTCAAATAAACTACTTGCATGTTGGATAACTAAAATAAAGTCTTTTTGCACAGAGGTCAGGAAAGTAAAATAGAGAAAGGAATGTATTCTTCCTTTCTATAGTGAAGGGAAAATATGTCATTTTATATTTATTTTTCAAGTTAGTAAGATAAAATTAGTTTTCTGTGTTTGCACCTAAAAAGAGAAAACCAGTACAAATCAATCATAGTATTTAGGTAAGACATCACAGAAAGTGGATGATTAGATTTGAACGAGAGAACCACCGACCAAAACAACTCCTACTTCTTGTGCTCACCAGGTAAGTACACTGAAAAAGGATAACACATTGAATGTATGAAAACAAAACCCTTTAACCCACAGAGAGGCTTAGCATGTAGTACAGTTTGCCTAGGACTATGTCAGAATATGTATCACCACCTCAGAAGGAGGCGAGCTATACCCCCCTCTCAGAGGGGATGAGAGGTCATGTATTGTAAAAGTTCAGATGTAGTTATGGCCATGTCATGGGGACAAGCAGTGCTCTTGTTTTACTTTCTTCTGACAAGGGGAAAAATGTAGGGTTAGCTATAGTGATTTTTAAACACCTCATAAAGTTGGAAAGTTAAATATTTTACCTGTTTAAATAACCACAACTGCTGATCCCTAAAACCCTTATGAAAATTCTCAGTTACATGATACAAGAACTCTGTTGCGTAGTTTTAATTATAGATTGCCCCTTCTATCAAATTCCTCCTCTTCCCAAATCGCACTCTTCTGGAGGCAGGTTAGGGAAAAAAAAAAAAAATCACCTCTGTCTATGTATCAAAACAACATACTCACTGAGACTGTCATTAATTATTGGTAATTTCATTTATGTGTTGAATTAAGTATGTTTTATTTTCTTCATATGGGACCCTCCCCCAAAGGAAAATCAGTGTCAACCCTGTGAGAACTTGTAGAAAACGGAAGTGAGGATAGAAACCAAAACTGGAAATACATTCTTAGAATTATCAGCCTTTTCCAAACAAACAAACAAAGGGCCTATTTTTTTTTTTTTTTTAAACAGTATTAGCCAGACTTCAAAAGAATCTCAGACCCAAATTTTAACAAAATGCTTCAGGGAGGGACTCGGACTTCTTGTTCTCAGGTAGCTTTTTATAAGCAGGCTTGCAATCTGTGCTCCAGGAAAAGCTTTGGTGCTGACTCCCCTCTACAAAATATTGTGATTCAACTGTTAAGATTTAATATCACTGTCATAGGCAAAATGTTGGTATGTTTAAGAATTCCAGAAGGATAACAGTTTTTCCTTGCCATAAGAGAAATTATCAAGTTTCAGTGGAATACAATACCATGCTACCACTAAACATATACTTGTTTTGTTGGTCAAAATGCTTTTGATTAAAAACAAAACCTTAACCTAGTCTCAGAAAGATTACTTTGCATATAGCTGAGAAAAGCAGGGTAGTCATAAACGAATTTGCCAAGGACTCTGTGATCTGAGTGCCTAATGAAAACTCATTAAAATAAAACTGAAAGACTCTATTATCTCATTTTATGAATAAACACAATCTGGAAAATATGCCCTTTTAAAGGAAGGGTTTACGATTGCCACATATATTTTGTGGTATCATTCTTCCCTTAATATGATCATAATACCATAAGGAATGTAATACATTGATTTGTTTATGGGAAGCCCAAGCAGGATAGCATTAATAGGTAGGATGGATGGAAGGAAAAAGGGAGGGAGGAAAGAGGTAAGAAAGAAAAGAAGGAAGAAAGAAGGAGGAAGGAAAGGAGGGAGTAAAAACTCTCTCACCAAGTCTCATAGTTTTAACCAGATAATTTTTTAAAAGTTTGATATAGTATGCTAACCAAACAACAGCCGCAGGAGAAAAATTTCATTCTAGTTATCTGTCAAGTAAATAACTCGACCTGATAAGTTGTTCAAGGTCGCACCATGATGACTCAGAACCAGGATTCTCATCGTGTTCCATTCACTATTCAATTAAAAAAACACACAAACTGAAAAATTATGGCAATTAAAAACCAGTGGACATGCTGAATGAGGGTTAAAGGCTCAAGGTGAAGTCTTGTCCTTGTTATCTGACTAAAACCAGAGTAACACCAAACTTGATCACTGACAACATCCAGGACATCACTTCATGGCCATAAGAATGTTTCCCCAATTTAGGAATCCATTAAGGTACTTCCAAGAGATAAAACAAAAGACATCCTATTAGGATAGATTAAGATGAAGAGTTCAGACTTCCCTGGATTTTGTTGGACTTTTGGATGAGTATATCTTTGAGATTTGGGGATCGTGAATGCTACAGGTTCTTCAGTGGAGTATTCATAGTAGTGTCAAGATTCTTTAAAAATAAGGCACACATACTCGTATATGTTGCTGATTGTCTCCCATGAAAGTGCACCAAAAGAACAATCTCAGGAAAGGGACTCGAGGAACATTTCACAGAGGTATATCTTTTTCAGCCTACTGGTTCCCCACAGATGGCTAAAGCAGGGTATGGAACATGCTGTCATATTTCATAACACACATGTAGTGTAGCTGTAGGCAACAGATGGACAATCGCTTGTTTAAACTACAAATGTGAAATACTAAGGTAGTATAGCAATATTTCTAGAAATGTATATGGAAAAATAGCCTTTCCAAGCCAAGAGGAATGGTGCGAGGCTGTGAGGTTACATCAGTGTTTCCCTGATCTCCCTGGCAGCTGCCATAATTTCCCCAACACCCTTCAAAACTTGATAATGGAGGGATAGGGGGCAGCTGACACAGATTTGACAAGAGAAGCCCAAACCATATCAAATAGAAATAACACTGTTATTCCTGGCTGGTTCACATTAATAGGATTTTTACTAACTAGGAAAAAGGTTGGGCGTTGTGTTTTCAGAGTCCTGTCTATATTCCATAAAACCCTCTACTATAGCCCCATGGTAAAAGAGCTCTCTTTCTTCCTCTGGACCCAAATGAAAATACTTCTTTACATGTAGTTAGAGTTTTACATACTTTAGACATCACCATAAGCATCTATGAAGAATCTTTCACAGTGAGAAAACAATTATAGCGTTGATAACTCCACTGCATTAATCAGCATACACCCAATGAAGTAATTTTGATCAGAGAAGTTGCTCCTACAGAAACAATTTGTTAATGACAGGAAAAAGAACCCACATCTTTGAGCTGCAGAAATTTTCAGCATCTCAAAGTCTTGATGCCTTATACTTGGGACACGTGACTCATTTTTAAGTTTTAAAGGCAATTTTGTTTGCACATGAGACTCTACATTGTGTTAACATGAGCTGGGGATCCAGGCAATGAAGAAATTTGATTTGAAATGGCCTGCAGAGCCCATGACAGAGTGGGTTTTTTTTCCCTTTTTCACGTCTCTCACGTTAACACAGAATTACCAAATATTTGTGTTCTTGACAATTTTTTAAAACCAGTATATTTTTAACAAACATTCTCTTATAGACTCTATTTTTTCTATTATTTATAAATTTAAATGTCAACAATTAAGACAATATATCAAAAAATAATAGAATTATAATCATTAAGGTAATATGAACTTTATATCTCTGCTATAGGCAAAATTTCATGTAATTAAAACAGTAAAGAGTGATTGGCATTTTTTTTTAAAGTCAAATGATTAATAGAAAAGACAAGAAAGCAATATAAATCATATTTTTAAGAAATCCTGGAATAAAATATTGCAGGAACCTTTCCTTATCATACCTTGTGAAAGAAAAAAATCTAAATCTAAATATTTCTGCATATGTATGTGTGTACATTCATTATATAAAAGTATATAAGTCTATATTAAAAGAGATTTACTTTAAAAATCTTTGGTAAAGATACTCTGAGGTTATGTGAGAAAAATGTACTATAAAGATTGTAAGCAAGCAGTATTCTGGCAATGCCACAGTGATGGGTCTGTGACAGCATTTTATTATAACTATTTTTTTGGCTTGTAAACATTCAGTTACATAAGGACTTAAATGTAACAAACAAATAGAATGTTATTGCATTTTTATAGTATAAATATTTCATAAATTCTTCCTTTTTTGGCAAAATTTATAATAATATGACTGCTATTCAAGAGATAAAATCCATCTTTCAATAAATTGCGCTCTTAGCTTTTGGCCTAAAGACAGTTTTTCCCAAGTGTCTCATAGAAAACAAGTTACTGAAGCAATTCAAGCAGATTATACTATCGCCCCCGTTGTCTAACAGTCAGTGCTTTCTGAGGTCATCAGCATGGTCTGGCTTTTAATTTGGAAGGCAGAAATTCAGAGATACAATCACCACTGTATCCTGAAATTCACATGCTGTGCAAAGTGGATCTTATTGTATTTCACATTATGAGAAATTTAAGATTCAGGATAGGAGTAGTAAGGTAAGGAGAAGACAGTGGTCAAAGGAAACTTTATAAAGCTATAACTTTGGTGGTTCTAACACAAAACTGTTTAGTGACCAAAGCAAATGAGCCACAAATTAACTTAGTTGAGCTATAGGCTTAAGATTTTCTTATTGGAAAAAAAAAAAAAAAGAACCATTTTATGATTATTCTTACTAAAGTAAAATAAATGTAATTGGAATTTCTAAGGCATGGGTTGAAATTGAAAACACTCACAAATAATTTTTCATTTCTGTTCTGGGTGTTAAAAACAAAAATTTTAAAAAGTCGCACTAAAATATTTATAATGGCTGTCACTTTATAATCATGAAAAAGATACTTATGGAGTCAGGGAAGGGTACACAGGGAAATGTAATTATATTTGTTATATTTGATTTCTTAAGGTGGGTGGTGTTACATATATATAGGGATTCATTATATTATTATTTATACTTTTGTGTATATTTAAAATATTTCATAATTTAAAAGCATATACTTGTGGAAGATTTGAAGTCAAGTTTAAGAAATCTCAATCCAAAATACTTGATTCGTTTAAAAAACAGCAGCCTGCCATTATTAAGATAGGTGTCTCTCCTTAAAAGAAACATGTTAGAACCTGACAAAGTGTGGTTCTACAGTTGGTAAGTAAGCATTTCTCTGCCCAGTAGTTTGAATAAAGATTCCAGGCAGAGACTTTGCATATTTTTAACTCAGAAAGGCAATTTTGTTTTCAGTGATTGCCTTTGAAAGTGTGGTGTAAATGTCACATCAATGATATGAAAATGTCTCCTGCAATAAGTAATTTGAGTTGCAGAAGGATTAAGAGAATAATGAAACTGTGGTTTCACAATCTTTTTAAGTTTTCCTGTCTTTTTAAAGCAAATTAAACAAAACTACACAATTTTATTTTGTGTGCCCTGATTTGCAATTGTCAGGCAGAAAGGACCTGGTCCTGGGGGGGAAAAAACAATTTGAACTGCTCCTTATAGATATTTTTCACTATCAAAAAAAGTCAATTTTGGTAGTCATGTTTGAATATTAGAAAAAACATGTCAATATTACTGATATTGAACAATAGACAGTATAGAAAATGTTATATTCCAGAGAAAACTAAGTTTGTCTGTTTTATTATGTACAGCCAATATGGAAAAGGGAAATCTTAAGATAATATTGTGGGATAACAATGGGCTTTTTAAACATACTCCTAAAATGCAGTCTCCATTATATCCCACCTGTAATTTCTTCAGAAAAAGATTGAAGTTTGAATCTCTTTCACTAGTATCTATTTTCAAATGAGCCCCAACCACTGGTCACTATAGATTTTGAATTTGGATGGCTGCAAATTAAATTTGGGCTTGTTTGAACCCATGTAATTTACAGCTTAAAATTCTTTATAATCTAACATATAAACTGTGAGTTTTTTCCCCCCAAGGTACATAACCAGTTTAGAGAAACAGAAAGATATACTTTTCAATACACAAAGAAAGCAAGGATATCTTTTATGATCACAAGCAACGTGGAAGTAATAGGATGGAGCCTTCAAGCCTAAAAGCACCTGTGAGTTGGCAGACTCACTCAGGAAAAACTGTGACAGCAAATACCACACTAAAAAAAGCCATTCAACCAGATGAAAAGTGAGACAAACATAGGGATTAAAAGTCACAGGAATGCAGAAGTGAATGGGATGGAGCATAATCCGTGTAAAAATGTGGAAGTCCTTGGAAACAAAGGCCACCAAGGTCCTACATGATTAAATGTGAAATGTGTATTTGGTAAGAACTTAAAAAAAAAAAAAAATCTCATAATCTACGTGTTTCTACAGAAAGGTTACCAGTAGATGAAGAACAGAGACCATCCCATAGCTTGATTGCCTTTCCTCTATTTTCCTACTTCTTTTCTTATATTTTTTCTTGTATTTCATTCTTCTCAGTGCCACCAACTAATCAGCTAGATGGGCCACAGAATTTAGAGATCAGTGCTAGCCTTGGCAGTCAGCACTCTGATGCGGGCCGAGTTGCAGGTCTTGCAGAGGATGTGTCCATCCAGAGGGTAGCAGCCTTGGTTATCTCCTTCAGACAGGAGACCACCACAATCCTAGAAAAATAAAGGCAGATGGAAACGATGTAAGTGCAAATGTAAGCTACGTCTGTGGAGACCAAATTCCTTACGTTTCCATTCAAGGCCTCCACCATGTGGCCTCTTACCTTCCATCTTCATAGACCACCAGCCCCTCCAATCCTCCCCCAGTATATAACATATCATGTGTTTAATGAAATTGAATTAGATACTGAAGACATATATGAGAAGAGGGTAGAATGACCCCCCTAAGGTCACTTAATAGGAAGTACAGCTACAGGAAAAGAAGAATCCAAGGGTCTAGGCTCTCAAATCGTGGTTTTGCTCCCGTAACCCAAACAATAATAGCAAGGACAAGAGAAAATAAAACAAGACTAGATCCCGAACCATTAATTCATTGTTACCCTTTATCATCAGTTTAAGGATCTCTCAAAATGAATATACAGGTACAGGGATGACATTTCTTGACCCTGTCTAGGCAAGAGCAAAGCTGTAGAGTGATTCCGGCTAGGCAGAAGGGCCAGCAATGGGCTCTGCATTGTTACTCCAGTTGTAGTAAGAAAATACAACCCTAAGGTTTGTGGGGAGTAACGATTTGTTGTGCTTTCTAAAGGAGATATTGTGGTGTAGAGGAATGAGTGCTGGACCGGGAGGCAGACTCTTGGGCACCACAGACACTGCCTGCGTCCCTGCAGGTAAGGCTGATTGCCACTATGAAAACAATTGCTGCATTTCCTACCAAGCTGTTGGAAGGATCAAAGAGGATAATGGATGTAACATATTTTTTTTTAAAAAATGCAAAAAGCTGCATAACTGTAAAGAATTATATTATTGTTGGTAGCACATCTGAGGGTCCATTCTGGAAAGTGTTATATAGCAGTTAAATGTTGGTCCTTACTTTTGGAGAAAATGGAAGTTTCTTTAGAAAAAAAAAATGTACTTCATCTAGTGGTGTGTGCACTTGATAACTTTAGTGGAAACTCTTTTAAAAGGCCATGATTGCTGCATTTCTCACCTCTGTTGTCTACCATGACAGCTAGGAGGTCACTGGGGCTCACGTCTGCATTGCACAAATAATGAAATTTAAGTTCAGAAAGGGTGTTGCTCAGAATACAATGACAGCAGCAACAGCTGCACTAGGTCAGCTTTACCAAAATGAACAAGCAGGTATTCTGCAGCTCTGGAAGTATTCAAGAAAGTGAGTAATGGAACTCAATAAAGTCTTTTCATCATAATGGAAAGAAAGAAGGACATTTCATAAATGACATGGTTTTAAGCATTTCATGAGTTACTATCTATTGTCACCTGGATACCCTAAGAGCCCGGAGTCAACCACAATGTTGGAGCCATCAATGCCTTGAATCTCCCGGCCCAAAGGAGCCCTATGGGGTGTCCAGGGCAACTTCTTCGTTTTAGAGAGGGGAAGCGAAGAGCAGAGAGGGGATTGATTCATCCAGTGTGAGGCGGCCTCCATGGCAGGACTAGAACAATGGTCTGCTTGCTTCTGATTCACTGTTCTTCCCATTCTACAGTGTTTTTTCTAAAGAAATGCTCAGCATTTGAAAGCAAGTTGAATTTGTACAGCTATCATTTAATCTGGGAGGAGAAAAGGTACATTTCATGCAACTCTTAGCATAAAAAACAAAGCCATTAAAACTCAAAGCCTATTGGTATGTGTGTGAGGATTGGGAAGCCTCTTTGCTTTGTGCCTCAGTTTCTCCATCTGTAAAATGATCTCTAAGTATCTGTTAGCTCTTACACACTTATGACTCAGGTCAATTTTGAAGGTGATGGATGGACATTGTTGTTCCTTTTCAATTGTAAAACCTTATGTGAAAGCTGGTCATTTTATCTTTTCTCATGTTAAGGCAACTTGAACTCTAGGAAACAACAAAGCACACTGCATAAAACAGGTGGTCATTGAAGGCAGTGAATGAAATGAAAGCAGTCCCAGGGTGCCAGCCTGGGTCTTGGGTAGATCTTAGTGGGAATAGATGAGCCAATCTCATGAAGATGTGGTAATGAGGAAATACATATTATCCCTCAAGTAGAAGAGAGAGCTGAAAACTGCTGTACTCAGGAGAGCTAGTAGAACACAAGAAAACTGCTTCAAAAGAGGGGGTCTGAGTAACTTAGAGAAACAGGATAAGACAAGATTTTAAAATCATTTTCTGAACGTAGTGCCCTCTTGAGACAGATTATAGGGGAAAGACGTGCTACTCTTTGCTGTATAAATGAGTACATGTTCGTTGGGCGAGAAGCCTTCTTTGTCACTCCCATCCTGGATTGCAGCTCTTGTATATATTCCCAAGGCACCCTGTGCACAGCTCTCCTATAGCTCTTAGTAGTCACCTGAAGTGCTCACTCAGTGCTTGCTAACTTAATGAATTTCCGTGACTTTGAACATAAAGTTTCAACACCTATGAGAGGAATAAATTCTAATCCTTCTCAGTGGGTAACAGAGGCATCTTTGCCCCATAGGCGTGTCAGACCCAAATATAGCGATTCCCTATAACAACAACAACGATAATATTAATAATGCCAACAACAGTAAGACCTTTTCCCACTAACTTAGCACTTTATGATTTACAATGTCCTGTAATATACAAGTTTGCATTTTAGTTGCACAGCCATATTTGAGGAAGTTAAGAATGAGTCCTTTTTATAGGTGTGGAAATCGAGACTGAGAGAGGTAGAGTGACTTACCCAACATCAGTAGCATTAAATGTGCATATGAAATCTAAAACCCAAGTTTAATCCTGTGAACACAGGCACTAGTGGCTGTCCCAAACTTAATAATTACTATGTTTATGAAAACACAAACATAGGCTCTAATGGGCCTCTCAATGCCTGCCACGCAGGGTATGGGACTGCTGACCACAGACCTCACACCGGTAGCAATGAACATGGAAATCGCGATCCAGAGCCACGATCCGGACAGTCTCTTCCTGGCCTGGGGCTGGCATGATTGGCTCCTTGCACACCGAACATCGGGGGGCAAATTTCCTGAAAATGGAGAGATAGTTTGTTAGATACTGAGCATAGACAATGACAAAGAGGTGAGACAGAGATTAAAACAAAAGGTGTAAATCGAGAGGACATCTTGTCTGCCATTCTCGTGACCTTGAGCAAGTCACTTTCTTTCTCTGAGTCTGCTTCCTCAACTCTAAAATAAGAGAGTTAGACTCAGTGACTGTTAAGGTCCTTGTAGATCATAAATTTTGTGATATTGAGTGAGGTGGGGGGGTGAGTGTGTGAATTGCTTATGCATGAGAGCATTTATGTTGGCCATGTGAGATGTGGCATTGAATTCACCTGTGGATAGATTCAAACACAAACCCTGGGCTTGTGCAGGTCTCTACTTGTTTTAGACTTTTGCATGTATTCCTCGGGCCCTACCCAACTACTCTAAGTTTGATGACTTGCCCTCATCCCCACTTACTAGAGCCTATTTCTTTGATATGTGTCTTGAATTCTAAGAATTAAACCTCAAATGCCTATCTTTCAAAATAGCAGAGGTTAGTGAGTTTAAATACTCTTTACACCAAACTTACTATGGCCATATCTGCACTTCTCACATTTTGGTTGTGTTAAACTTGTTTGAAGAAAAAAAAAATGTTAAACTGCTATCAAGTTCTTTATTCGTTAAAGGATTTCAGCACTTCTGAAGGGTATGTGTATGTTAACACATATACAGATACATCCATACACATACACATATGATTTTGAAATTACCTGTTGGTAAGGAATTGCAATATTTCCTAATCTCTTAATATTCCTTAATATGACCGATACATAACTTTTTTTCCCCCTCATAACAACAGATTAATAGGCTTGTCATGCAGGGGACCCTGCTCACTGCACCATTTGTCATGCGAGGCAGCCTGTGGGGTCTCTGCTCCCCATATAAGAACGCAGGATATGGCTAGGCCAAAAAGGAACACCCACGGAGCCATAGGTAGGGGGTGATACCACTATAGTCTCACTGGAGGCACTATAGTCTCACTGGAGGCTGGATCCACACGACCTGCAACCTGCTGTCCACTTCTCTGCCTGCCAACCAAGCAGCCGTGGCAGTTATATTGGTGGCTAATTCACTAACTGGTTACAGCTGATGGTCAATTAGCCACAGTTGATGACCATCTACTACCCGAGCCAGCACCTTTCCACATGAAGCCGAGAGCCTGGAAACTGCTCTCTGGGACTCTGTCCCCACAAGGCTGCAAATATAGGGCATGCATCCATCTGTATTTGTAGAAATTAGGGGTGGCATTTGTGAAGGTGTGAAATGAGACACGATTTGAAATGGGCTCAGGTAAGAACTGAAAATATTTTAAAAAAAGAAAAACAATTTGTGCAACTCAGCTTTTTCATGCTAATGGTTTTAAGATTAATGATATTAAAATTTATTTATTTGTAGTGAGACTTAAAAGAAATAATGATAGCAATCTAATGCTTTGCAGAGTATTTTATGGTTGTCAAAGCATTTTTACATACATTATACTATATATGTACACATTAATTTTCCTGGCAGCACCCAAAAGTAATCTGTATGGCTGCAATCTAAATAAATATGAATTAAACAGCAGATCAATTGAATGCTATGAAAGAAAAATGAAAAAAATCATGTGCAATCGAGTTATTATAATTGCTATTTTATGCAAGAAATTTATATTCATTGACAAAAAAAAAATTGCTTTGGACTACCTGATTATTTTTGAATCTCGGTCACCAGTCGTGAAATAACCAGGATTTTGGAATCAACTGCAAAATTTCCTTTCCTCAAACTCATTGTGACTGTAAATTCTGTGAAGTAAGAAATATGTCTTACCTATCATTGTGTTCATGAGCCTTATCCAATTTCCAGAGTAGGATTACTTACTCCTCTAGGATAAGATATCTTTCATTGCATATGTCTAGATTAATAGGAATTACTTGCATACCTCTGGGGACCACTAAATTGTGACCATCCAGAAGACGGGATTTGCTCCATCTCTGAGTCCCCAGAAACAACCATTGTGACTGGTACAGAGAGTAGAAATTCAGGCTACATCTGATGAAATGAAATATTTGCCATATTTCTCTACAAAAAGATGTTAGTTGGACCTTTATGTTCAATCTCAAGGTCCTACCTCTTTGGAAAGGTATAAACTGTATTCTTGCTGAGTAATGATTCCTTTCTACCAATTGCCCTCATTTCCATGATGGAAAAAGAGCGAAGTGAAGAGACAGGAAGTAGTTTCCACAGTCCTCACAGTGTTTCTTGGCCAACATTTCAAGGATTGTTCAAAATCCCAGGTGGTCTATTTCAAGGCTCAGCTCACTGAGCAGATAATAATAATAATAACAATAATAATAATAATAATCATAAAATGAATTTGATAACACTTTTGATAGCTAATATAGCTACCATTTATTGAGTGCTTATTATGCGCCAAGCTCTGTTAAGCACTTGACTTTATTTTTCTACTGACAGCGACATTATGGGGAACTACTTTTATTGTTTGAACTACTTTTATTGTTTGTACGTTACAGTCACGGGAGCCAAGGCTCAGGGAGGGATGGTCTTAATCATCTTGTGTTCCGGCACATTTCTGGCAATCAACAAACGGATGCAGATGAAACAAAGAAATGGATGAGTGTACGATGCCTGATAGGAAAGCTCAGATCGCGGAGTAAAGGCTCAACACAATGAAAGGGTCAGTTAAATAAGCAACCTGCTGTCTGCTTCTTCTGGGCTCACTGTACTGGCTCTGGGAATACAGACATAAAGTAGGACTCCAGAAATCAGACTGCTGAGGGAATTCTACCTATTTCTGCATTTGTTCCATATCCGATCATACTGCAAAAATGATTTAAGCCAGTTACTGTAAAATTTTATGGTGTATATGTGTGTTTGTGGGGTGGGAGGGGAGGGATGAGATACAGTCAGTCAGCCAGGGACTGAGTTTGACCAGTCCTCTGAAATGATATACATGGGACAGAGTTCCCACCTAATAGGCTGGAGGACTTAAGCCAAACTGGACTGAAGGTGGGTATGTAGGGGATGGCCCATTAATGAGGCCTCCCAAATAGCAGTTCAGAAGCTTGCTGCTCAAACTGCAGTCCAAGACCACCTGGGCTCTTGTCAGAAATGCAGAAATGCAGGGCCCACCCCAGACCTACTCCATTAGAATCTGCAGTTTAACAAGATCCCCAAGTGACGTGTAAGCACAGTAACGTTTGGGAAGCGCTGGTTTAAAAAAGACAGGATTGTAAGCAGGCGAGATACATCCCTTCTCACGGGCCTCCAGTATCTCACAGGGTAACTTCTACTCCCAGGCTGCTCTAGTTACAGCCAAACCCATCTTCCTTGAATGTAGAGGAGACTTTCCTGACTCCGTGCTCTGGTTTATTGCTTGAGTTGCTCCTTCTGCCAGCAATCTCCTTGTTTCCCACTTAAAACATTCTTGAAATTCTGCTTCCAGAAGTCTGCCCAGAGCCCAGGGCAGAGCAGTCTCTTCTGACTCTGGCTCAAGCCTTTGCTTGTGCCCAGCTCATTGTATTGAGCCCTTCCTGCCTGAGATCACACATATTCTGCACTTTCTCCTCCTTCTGACAAGCTCCTTGCTGACAATGGCGTCCCTCCGTGTAGCTGTACAATTTCCACCTACGCAATTTTTCTCTCCTTTTATCGCTGTCCTTTAGCACTTAGCATGGTAATGGGCACACAGAGGGCTCTTTGTAGATGAGGTTGAATTGAATTAAAATACATTTCCTAAAAGCTCACAAAGGGACACCTATTCAGAATGACCAAGAACAAGGCTCTGTAAACACTGTCTGCAGGAGGTTGTATTCCCCTATCTACACTCTCTTTAGCCTTGCAATGCCTGCCCTGGGTTGGACTTTTAGCTGCTTTGTGTTCTAGTATATTCAGGGCTCAGAAACGGAGTTCTGTAAAATTTTCTTATATTTTCCTTTGGAAAATGGGGAAAATATCAAAAAGCTTCTCCCATATACTTGTTAATCACGTAAACTTAAAAAAAAAATTGTATTTTAACATGCCACTGAATTAGTGGTGGTGGGGAGAGAGTTGGGGGCCTGAGATTATTTTCCTTTTTAGTTCAAGTCTGCTTTTCGGGAGCATTCAGAACTACACACTTACGTCATCACCAGTCACAAGTTTCTAATTATGCTCCCCACTCCTAGAAATGAAAGATAAATGGCATAGCTATAAACTTACATTTGTTAGAATTGATTTCCTGTTTTAATTGAGGGTGTAATATATCAGTCTTTTCCAGCAACAGAAACATGTGTGCTCTGATTATATCTATCACTCTGTCTTAGATTAGGCTAAGTCTAAGAAAAGAGAGAAGCAGTGATAGAAACATATTCCCCATTGGTATCTTTTCACTTCCCTTAAATAGATGCAGGTTTTCTTTTTTCATGTGTAATTACAAGCTAAAAATATCAATAATGTGATGTACAATTTATGCTGTAACTGGCCTTTTAAAGTGAACGTTCCTTGTCTAATTCAAGTGGAGAATTTCTGCCTCTGGGTTTTTAAAATTCATTCAGCCTCACGTCTTTTGGTGAGGTTTTCACTTTCTTTGCAACTTGCAAAGTGGTCAGGAAATTCATTTTTATACTATGAGTCTTAGGTCACCAAATTGCTTGTGGAAAGTAGCTCCTGGTTGTTGACAATCAACAGAGCAGTGAAAATTAACCCATCTGGAGTTAATACATCTTCAGGCCCTAGAACAGATACCCAAACTAGTGAGCCATACAAGCTTCATGTCTTTGAAAGCCTCAGACTGTCCGGAAAGCCATTGCCCACCAAATACAGTCTAGAAAGCCTCTGTGTCTACAAATCACATCGACAGTTTTCATTCAGTTCCTAAAAATATGTAACAAATTTGACGAACCAATTAACAAACTCACAAGCTGGCCAAATAAAAATAAGCAAAACACTAACCCCACAATTTTCATGAAAACCTCAACTATAATAGAGGAAAAAGGGACATACAAATGAGAGAATCGAGGAAGTGGGAATGTATTTTTCCAGGTCCATGAGTACATGGTCTTGACTTTGGGGCTCTGCTTTCTAATCCTCCTCAAAAGATGGCACAACACTGTATTCATTTATTTCATTAGAAAATATCGTGAGAGAGAAGACCTGGGTGAGGGAAGAGGTGAGGGGAGGGTATGAATGGGCTGAGGATGGCATTAAACTGCCTCTGAGTGAGAGGTTTACCTTAATACGAATGACTGAATTGTTCTCTGTGTCCCTCCCTCTATCACCTACTATCTATGGAGTGGCAGGACACAGAGAGAACCCAGGGCTCTAGAGAGAACCCTCGTTGATACAGCAGGAGAGCTTTAAGACAGGGTCTGATCTAATGACCAAACACAACAGCTCAGAGAAATTAAGCCATTTGTTCAGTGTCACACATCTTGTTCATGTGTAGGCCAGGGAGGGCTAGCCCAGGGTCCTGCCTCTTTCCTAGACACATACTCTGCGGCTAAATGAACTTTCTTGCAATTAGAGACACACAAAGATGTCATGAGCAAGCCCCAGGGAAGCGCTGCAGCAGAGGCCAGGCTGGAAAGACCACGGGGACTGCCTGATAGCAATTCCTACATTGGAGGCCAGGTACGTAAACTCTTTGTAAAGTCCCACAAAATCCTGAGATGCTGTGGTTCAGAGACAGTATGTGGCACAGATGCCAGACTGTGAGAAGAGGCCCTAAGGAGCGGCAGGCGGGAGGAGAGGGGGAGACGGCCTACTTGTGGAAGTCCTCAATGCAGTGGATGAGGCCGCCTGCATCCACGGTGAACGGGATGCCGTCCAGGCTGCGGTGGCACATCACACAGGTAAAGCAGTGAGGGTGATAGGCCTTCCCAGTGGCTCGGAGAATCCGCTCCATGATGGGTTTGGAGCACACGCTGCACTGCTCCAGGGTATTCTGCGGAGGAAAAGAAAAATGCCAATGATAAGCCGGGACTCCATTTACGCAGTCATTTACAGCAGGACAAGAAATGTTACAGAACACATTGGCTCATACGCTTACCACAGTCAGCGTTCAGAGGAAGGCAGAGAGTATATCTTTAATACACAGAAAAGGAAACACAATCAGATGGATCAAGTGGCTTTCCTAAGGTCACTTAGGCAATACGTGGCAAATGTAGGATTTAAAACACATCTTCTGACTCCTACACTTGTTCCTCTCTACTATAGCAGGGGTGGTGGCCAATTGTTCTGTAAAGGCCCATGAAATAAATATTTCTGGATTTCTTGCAGCAGCTCAATTTTGCGACTGTACCGTGTTTCCCCGAAAATAAGACCGACCCGGACCATCAGCTCTAATGCATCTTTTGGAGCAAAAATTAATATAAGACCTGGTCTTATTTTACTATAAGACTGGGTATAATATAATATAATATAATATAATATAATATAATATAATATAATATAATATAATACCGGGTCTTATGTTAATTTTTGCTCCAAAAGATGCATTAGAGCTGATGGTCCGGGTCGGTCTTATTTTCGGGGAAACACGGTAGTGAGAAGGCAGCCGTAGACAGTATGTAAGCAAATGGGCTGATTGTGTTTTACTAAAGCTTTATTTACAAAAGCAGGTGGTAGGCTGGATTTGACTCATGGCTGTAATTTATTGACCCCTGAACTATACAACCCAGGTTTTCCACTGGAAGAAAGCTTCATTATTACTTCTAAAACTTACTTTATCATCAAAGACCTAGTGGGGTCACAAAGGCCCCTAACATTTTAGAGAGTGGTCCGTCTGATGACCTACTCAAAGAGCATGCTAGCTGCAGACCCCTATCAGAGCACAGTGCAATCAGTGAGGCTTTTGATCATTAAAATCCTTGATTTGAACACCATCTCCAAGTTCAGTCTTGTGAACTCTTAATGGAAATGTTGAACTGAGAGGGGTTCCAGTTTTGAGAAGTGAATTAAAGAATTAATTTAGCTTTAAAAATATGCTGAGCTTTAAAAATACACACCCCCTTAAAGGGGACACAAGTTATTGAATCAGGACTTGGAAGACTTGATAAAATTAATCCTTTATCAATCCTTCTGCAGAATCCCATGCTCTCTTACCTAACAGTCATGCTTCATATGTAATACGCTATATTCCAACTGAGTTGTCTGGACTGACTCACCAAGTTTACAGTCTAGAGTAAACCTGGATGGGGCTCTGATTAGAAAGATGCAGAACTGGAAGGGATGTGAAAATTAAGGAGTAACTGCCCTCTTCGCATGAGAACCTTTAAATTTAGGCAAGAAGTGCCTGTAGTCAGATAGGTGGTGTGCTGATGTGTCAACTATAGCAATGGTCTCTGATGGGCTTCCCTTATTTGCATCTCTCTTCTTCTGTAATACTTCCCCATCCCCAGAGTGACTTCCAGTTTCCTTTCCAAACCACAGATGTGACCAAGTAATTTTCCTGTTAGCAAAAACTTATATGGCTCCACAGTGTATAAAGAGCTAGTTCCATAGCTGACATTCCACCTCCCTTTCTAGGCTGATTCTCCTCATGTTTCAGACTGTTCACACTTGCTCAAACCTATGAGAAACTTCCATACTCCTGTAATGGCTAATGCCTGGAATGAATTGCAATTGGTCATTTTGACCATTCAAGGTAGGGGTCAGAAGGCAACTCTGCAGTGAAGCCTTTTTTGATATCCTCATTTGGAATAAACTGCTTCTTTCCCTCCCCTTCCCGATCACGTTATTTGTGTTGTTTGTAGCACTTACAGTATTCACATCATTTGTGTATATGTCTATTGCCTCTACTAGACTGCAATTTCTTTAAGTGCCAGGACTACATCTAAAGAATGTGTTTCTCTTTCCTATACTATTCCAGGTATTTTACCTGGAATAAAAATAAGCCCAGATGAATGTGTGCATAAAGAATGAATGAAGGAATATTGTTTACATCCCACCCTGGCAGCACACTGCTGGCCTGACTCTGCTGACTCTGGAATCCATCCCAAGATGAATTGGTAAATCCATCACCATCCTCTCCTCAGAGCTGCGGTTGCCAGAGGTTCTGAAGTTGCTTAGTACGCTTCTGGTCACAGTCTAAACTCATGGAAACTATTAACCTATTTTTCCCCTGTTTTGAAGTGGTGAAATTAAAATAGCAGAAAAACATAATGTGAGAGTCTAGAGATGACGATGGTCTGGACAATGGGAGCCCTGCTACTTTTCTAGCCTGGTGAGCTGAGCTACTGTGGCTGGAAACTCTCTTCTCAGTACTTGTGTTTTGTTCCTATGTGGGTTTTAGATTTTTTTTTTTTTTTTTTTTTAAAGGCAGCCCTAATGGAGTTGAACAAACCAGAAAATGCTTGACCAGAAAATGTTTCTGTTTGCACTGAGGCTTGCCTGTAAGATTCAGCCCAATTACTTAAAACCATCAGCAACATATATAAGGTTGAGTAGGTTTCTAAGGAAATTCTTTATGGTCTATGGAAGCACTGTTTAAAGGAGCAGTAACCTGACCATTTCTGCTACAAAGGAAAAACAGTGTAAAATATGCCTAAAGTGAGACTATTATGAAATGCCCCCAAATCAGAAAATAAAGGCTCTAAGAAGACAGCTGACTGGAAGCTTGGAATAGCAATGGTGGAGGAGGAAACACATTAACCTTGCCTAGCCAGCTCCCTTTACTGTACTCCTTTCCTTCCAGTCTCCAGTTGGTCCACTACATATCTTCTCTTAGGGAAAGGATAAAGACTCTTACAGCGTCAGAGAGGAAGGCAGTGAGAGTCCTCTAGTCCAGGCCTCTGACTTCACAGACCTGGCATACTGATGCAGTTAGACCTGGGTCATGGAGCTCATTAGGGCCAGTGATGGGACTGGTATCACAGTTTCCCCACTCCCAATCATTCAGAGAGAAAGAGAGAGAGATGTGATGAATTCATTATATAGATGTACAGAAAGAAAGTTGCTAGGTAAGGAATATAAATTATCCTTCTGGCTTTGTCAACTTCTACTGTATGACCTTGGGTAAATAATTTCTTCTCTCTAGACCTTAGTTTGCTTGTCTGTAAAACAATGGTTAACTCTAACTCTGTAATTTTAGTACTCTGTGATATATCAGTGTTAACAACAATAGGAAAAGGCCAGTTTTTAATACTAGAAACAATCATAAAATCTCTCATTTGAGATTTAAAAGGAAGGTTCATGTGTTAGAAACCAGGACTGTATAACCTTTACTATGCCTTCTCACTTGGAATTCCAGAAGTTACTAATGCTTGAATTTTAAGCACCATAAATTATTTTTGTGTCTTCTTACAGAAGGTTATTTTAAAGTCAGATGAAAAGATGCGGTTTTCACGTAAACATGAGGCTTTTCTAAAGTAGGTTAAAATGAAATAGTAAATATTTCTCAAGAAAACAGAAAAAAAGATAATTAAGAAGTCTTAAAACAAAAATGTGGAGGCAGGACATTTCTACGTATATCTACTCAAATCACTTCATGTCTTGCATGAACGGAGTAGGGGTGCTGTGTTTGATAGACAGGGAGGTGGGAGGGAAGAACAAAGTCCAGCATAAGAACCTTCAAAATTTGTAGAGTGCTGTGTGAGCTGGCTCTGGAACCAACTCTACTGCTTTCGTCATGGACCCCCATCTTCCAGCTGTCACTGAGCTTTCTGCCATATCTGTCTTTAACAAGCTGTATTCTTCTGTAAGCCCAGACTACCTCACATTCTTTTTTCCTAGAGAACACCTACTCATTCTTCAAAGTTAAGCTCAAATATTACCTCTTTTGTAAACTTTTCCTAATTTTCCCTCTGCTATACTCCAAGAAAAATAAGTCACTTCTTTCTCTCTCACAATATTGTACGATGTTTCTCCTATGACACTGAGTATAATGTACTTGATTTAATGGTGGATGTTAACCTCCATGACCAAACTGAGCCCACACCTCTGCCCCCCCATGGAGCCATAGTGATAGGCTGAGTTTCCTGGGAAACAGTTTCTCAGAGATTTGTACACGGGAGGTGATTGAAGAGTACCTTTGACATCGACAGCTATAGGAGAGTGCAGAAAGTTCCTGGGTAAAGGAAGGAGTTCAACTGTGATGCTGTTACAACAAAGGCTTCTGACAGTTCCGGGGATTGGTCTGGAGCTGGGATAGCCCTGCAGAGTTGCTCTTCCTTGAAACTAGGCAATGGGGCTTGTTCCAGGCATCTACCCATCAATGGATATAGGCTGCTCGCAAGAGGGAGGTGTGATCTTGGATTAAGAGGTTCCCTTTAGTTGAGGGTAATTACCAGAGAGGGACTCAGCTATGAACCATCAACTACCATTGCTCCCATCAGCTGGGGGAATGAGAGCCTCAGGCTTAAGGGGGATCTGGGCAGTGCATTTCAACATCTGTAACGGTAGCCATCCTTGCCCTTGCCCAGGGCCTGCACATAGTAGGCAACTGGTTACCAGTTATGAAATACCTATTGTTCACACTGAATGAAGAGTTCAAATTTTATTCATATATATATATATATATATATATATATATATATATATATATAAATAAATTCTAGGCATTGTTTGAAGCTTTTTTTCAGGATTTTTAGAAAATGTTTTGGGCAACTACTCTAATGAAAGTATAGTTAAAAGGAGAAGATGTGGGTAGCCAGTTGGCTCAGTTGGTTAGAGTGCAGGGCTCATAACACCAACGTCGCCAGTTCAATTCCCACATGGGCTAGTGAGCTGCACCCTTCACAACTAAAGTGAAAAGAACGGCTTGACTTGGAGCTGATGGGTCCTGGAAAAACACACTGTTCCCCAGTATTACCCCTCCAAAAAAAAAAACACCTCAAAAAAAAAAAAAAAAGAGAGATCTTAGAGTAGCAGAAACAACAACACAAAAACCCAAGAAATTAGCTGCTAATAGGCACAGCTTATAAACTTTTCAGAAATAATGGTAATACAATTGTGATTTTAAAAGTTGAGTGGAAATAAAAATGAAATCACAAACAAATCTTGTACACAAAACTCCCCTTTTAGAGATACAATCTGGTTATATCTTTTCTATCCTTGGATATTGTATAAATAACTTCTCTAATTCACGGGCAGAAAAGCTGGAGGAATCATTTGAATATAAATGAAGCATTTAGGTAGCATAAGCATTAACTACTTGTTAGATTATAAAGAAAATAACATTTCTATAATTTATATATTGCATAGGTATATATGTGTTCAATGTTGATTATTTTATATCAAGAGATATACATATTTGAAGATTTGGAAGACTGTAAAGTGTTGCCATTTAGAAATGTTAAAATTTTCATTTCATAAAATTAAAATGTAATCTTATATTCAGTCTTTATTTTTTTTTTAAGGTATGAAGGCAATATTGAAACAGGAAAGACTGTTGGAAAGATAAAGGTGACATTTCACGTTCTAGATACAGTTTTGGTTTTGTTGGACTAAGAATGCAGAAAGAAAAAAATGAGAGTTAAGAAAATATTAAACCTTTAAAAATCTTTAGTGATTACTGTAGTCCAGGAATTTTCAACTTCCCTCACTTGTCTCCCTTTCCCGTAATCCTTTGTTCAGGGAAACAATTTATCAAAGAACCACATCGAATAGAGCCGAAAATCACTTCTGGGTGAAGAGTGTGAAAGAACAGAGCCTGCAGGGATCTATACTGTACAGTTTATAAACCATTATTCTAATTCAACCATCAAATTTAAGAAACAAAGATACAGAGAGGGAAAAAGCTAGTGACAGATTTAGAATTAGAATATGGGTCTCCCAATTCTCCACGTAGTGGAGAATTCCTCTCCTGTATCACATTATACCTATTTCATATTTCAGTAGACACACTTCAGTATGCAAATATAAGGCATTCCGACTATCTGCAAGTTACATGCATATAAATAAAGGGAGGAAACATGTCGAGATCTTAAGACAGTTTGTCTACTGTCAATTTCATAAGTTCTCACAGGATATGATAGAAAACTGATGGTTGGATCCCCAGCATCTACAACAACATCCCAGCATGAAATTGATTCTCCACCAATATGGGTTAGATGACGAATTACTAAACTCTGATAAGTACTTTATATAAAATAAAATAATTCTATTTTTTCCATGCAACAATTCTGTAATCCAGGGCCTCTCAACTGACAGCCTAAGATGCAGCGTTCCTCAAGTGGGTTCTAGATGTGCCACATTTAGGAAGGTCAAAGGGGACACAGGTTTCCAGAGCCCCTGAATGGTAACCTTGGGCCAGGAGAAGCCTCATTCACTTACCCCAGTGTGCTGCATGAATGCCATCATTTCCCACAGGAATCATGATGCAAAAAGGGTTGGGAAGCACAACTCAAGTATAGGTGCCCCCAAGAGAACAGCAATGGGAGCAGTAAAAAGAGAACAAGGCTACGACTTAGCAAACCTCCACTGAAATGCCAGTGCCATTATTGAAATTCAAACAATTATATCACCTAACTTAAATGGGAATGCAGACTTATTCTTGATTCTAGTAATCAAGAAGGCTTCCCAAATGATGGCTGTACTTTTGGGATTTCTTTGCAGAAGGAGACATCATTTTTCCTTGGTAGTCTCCCAATGAGCTTCAGTACACAAATCTCCCAAAGCTCTGCCTCCCAGGGGGGCATACATTTCTTATTAAAAGTTTTCTAGCACTTTCCAAGAGTCCTTCACCTATTTCTGTATCTTAATTTTAATCTACAAGTATATCTGTATCTAACATGTGTTTCAAAACAGACTGAAATAATGGTGATCCTAGTGTCATCCCATCGCTATGACTTTCATTTTCTAATCAGAATCAAAATTCCTACCCGATAGATGAGAAGTCTAATTTTTCAAAATAGGAAGAAAAATTGAGTCAATTTATTAGATGGCATCAAACCCTTTAAAGGTATTTTCTTTTGATGTCATGACCTCGCACAAAAAACAATAGTTATCAAACATGTAACTGAAAATTCAGTAACATAAATTCAACTTTCTTGTTGTTTTTGAGACCACCTCTTTGCATCTGATGCCTATGTTGCCTCAGCTTTCTTATAAATCCGCTTTAAAGAAACTTTACACAAGCTTTTCTGATGAGCAGAGCTGCCTCCCCACTTAATTTAACATAGCATTGCAGGAAGCCTAAAGAGTAGAACAAAGCCTTCAACATCCTGGCAGGTACAGAGTGAGAGAGAAAAGACACCACCCCTGCCCTAGAGGTTCCCAGCGTAGTAGGAAAAGTAGACACTTCTATAAATAGCTGATCAGAGGCAAAAGGGCACAATAAATTGCTATTATAGAGGCATGAGTAATGTGTGATGGGAACACAGAGAAGAAAGTAATTACTTATGAATGGTGCGGTGCAGGCAGTGTGGTGGGATGTGATTCTGGGAACTTCTAGGTGGGTTTGAATTAGCTCTTGAAAAAAATGCATTATAATGTTCTTTGGAATTAATGTTATGTTATAACAAGAGTCGTCATTACCTCACTCCCAGAAACGTCTACACTGAAACAAAATTCACTTCACAGGAAGACTATTGTAACAAAATCAGTGTATTTATTGGGCAGCATTGGTGAAGGGGAACTCAACGTTGCCAGAGATAAACAGCTATGTGTCAAACTCACAAAATAAAAACACACGTATAACTATTAACATAGAATTCAGGAAAGTAAAATTCTTACAAGATTTTTTGTTTATATTTGGACTGAATAAACTGAAATTAAAATGAAGAAATATGTCCTACAGCCACAAGGAAACAAGCCAATGAAAAGGACAAATAGATCAGGACAATTAGGTCATTTTATTTAATGTTGCCATGAGCCACAAATCACATTCTTCACAAAGTAAATAATGCCCTGCCAGTTTACTCTAAAGTACTTGGGTTGGAATTATGATCTGAGCTTTAGTAAATTAAAAACAACAACAAAAAACCCATTAAAGGACATTTAGTTTATTTATACCTCAAGGCCCAGAATGATGCTATTTTACCTTAAAATGTGAAGCCCTTGTGGTATGCTAATTCTTCCAAAACACTTCTCTTGAATGTTTCCTAACCCCTGAGAAATACAATGAGGATGGGAGGCTGGGACTTGATAAGTGTGTGAAACTTTCATGCCAAGAGCAAAACCACAAGATCACAGCACTCTACTGAGACTACTGTGAAAGGGAAAAAAGGGAATAAAATTCCTTTCCTTCTAAGCCAAGTCAGATCATAGATTTTCCTTTACATCTTCAAGGTACAGCCTGTGGGGACTTGTTAAGTCAGGAACCAGAGCAGAGTCTACCATATGTGGTAAGAGAATTAGTGATGGATCCAAGAGACCTGGGTTTGAACGTCCAGGTAATTTTCTTTACTTCTCTGGCCTTTAGTTACCTCTTCTACTAAACAAGATTGAAAATGTCTACATTGCAGTGTTGTGAGGACTAAGATCACATATATGTAAACAAAGACCTAGTGTCTGGCTACATTATAAATATTAGTTTTGGCTAATTCTTCTTATAAATTCTAAGGGGGCTAGAAAAGATATTTAATTAACTTGTCATTTTTTGATCATTTAACTGAATTATTATTTTAAGCACTACATTTCTATTTTTTCTAATTTTTTCATTTGCTATCTATTCTCCTATATTTTACATCTCTACTTTTTTTTCTTTTATTTTTTTTTAATAGGTTAGTTAAGGAATCTTGTTATGATACTCTGGAACAACTGAATAATGTCATAACATAAAATGAGCTAATGAATTCCTAAGAGATTTTCCTCCTGCTTCCCTGGGAATTTGGTGCAAAAACTGTTCTTACTTCTCTGTGAACATTATTATACCTCAAACCCATCAATTTCTTAGTTCTTCAGAAAAGTAATTTACATTATTTTACACACTCAAAACAAAACCTGACAACTTTCTCTTTTAGTCTTTAAAGTTTACTAAGTTTGCACAAACAGGACCTCATTTAATCTCTATAATGTTATAGTAGGTAGCATGGTAGAATTCTTATCCCCATTACATGCCACAGCATTATAAACATGATCAGGATTTAAACCTATAGCTTCATTCTTCTGCTTCACACTGTCCTCTAGTTAACAAGTTTCTCCTGTCTTTCTATCTAGTACTTACATATGATGGCAATTACACTGAATGCAGTTTTTGATGTTTACAAACTGCTGGACCATAGTCTTTCACAAACGGATACCTTGTTTGACCTTGAAAGAATTATCAAAAGTGTCTTATCCAAGTCTCTCACCTTATATACTGGGTCTTTGCATTCTGGGAAGCTGATAGCTTGGTGTAATGGTGTAAACTAATCTAAGCTGAGTTCAGGACCCAGATTCTCTGGTTACTATAGGGTGTTCTTTTCCAAACCCCACCCTAGATCCTTTTTGGAATATCAAAGCTTCTCTTTGGTATTTTTGGCCATTGTTAGCAATAAGAACATGACAACTAATGCTGACGAGTTATTGGCATAATTATTTACATCACCAGTGAAAAACCATTAGTCTGAGTATGTTACATTACTTGGATTTTTGCCACTTTCAAAACAAGGCTGTCACAGACGGCTAAAGATGGAGGTCCCCCGGCCAGTAACTCAGAAGAGCTACTCCTATTCTCAGCCTCATGGCACAATGTTTTAGGTCCAGACTTCATAATTCCTGTGACTACAACTTGTACATAGAGGTTATCAATAGACACTCAGACCAGTGCACTGAGGCAGTCACTTTCCTGAACAATGGAATTTCACAGCATCTTGAACAAAATTCCATAATGTGAGTGTCAATTTTCTCATCTATAGAATGAGATACTAATTATTCTGCCCCGTCTACTTCCCAGAATTGTGAAAATTGAGATAAATGTGCGATGCACTGCGTAAGAATGTGCATAGGTTAAAGATACTGTTACAGAGTCATTTTCTCTGGGCAAACTTACTATTCCATGTGTGGAGGGAACCTAATTCAAAGTTTTGAAATCTCTGACTAATCAGCTGATCCTACTTTCCATTACTCTTGCTATCCAGAGAAGCCGACGAGATGAGAAGGCCACATAGGCAGCCACAATCTTATGTATATTGAGTTTGGGGAAAAAATATGTTTTTTCCCTTTTGTTTTGCTGTTTTGTATTCAACAGACACTTTTTCTTGTTATATTTTTCTTTAGTTTACATACCTGGAACCCTATAAGTGATGGAACAGTTATACATCATTTGGAATGTGTACAGAGAAGTCTCATGGAGTGTATAGTTGGTTGCAGATATACTTGGCAGAGTCCATTTTCTTGACTTAACTATAATCAAGGCCCAACTAAACCCCTAACGCTGGTGCCTGTGAGGCACCATCTGGACAATGCCCCATCAGGTTTACCTGAATTTAGAGTGGACAGGAGGCTCCAGTGGGAAACACGGCTTACCTTTGGGTCACAATGCCAACCCCAGCACTATTTGAAACTAGAATTGTTGACATAGATGTTTATGGAGACCTTGCATGGTATAGTGACAGAACAAATGACTTTAAGCCAAGGGCGGTGCTCTCATCTTGTGAAGACAAGCAGTTGGCAGTGATGCCTGTGAAAAGCTTTTGCTTTTCTGGGCCTCAATTCCTTCACCTATGCAATAAGAGACTTAAGTTAGTAAGTATCTTGGTCTCTTGAAGCTCTGTGATTGATTTTAGGACTGAACAGAAGTTTCAACAGGGCAGGGCTCTTTGTCTTGTTCACTGCTTCACCCCTAGTTCACTCAACAATGTCTGGCATGTGGAGTTCAATAAATAATTTATAAAGTAAATGAATGAGTGACTGGGAATGAATGGTCCAAAGAGTTATCCAATAGCACCTACTCCCATACACATACCCTAAATTTCATCACCATCCTCAGATGGCTTTCTGTCACCACTGTATTTAAGCAGACCCCTCTCCTGAGCCAGACTCTATCTCATTACCCTGTTATTTTCTTCACAGTCCTTATCTCTATCTGATATCACCTTATGCATTCAGTTGCTGACATGTTTATTGCTTATCTCGCCACAGTCTGTTTGAGACACTACTGCATTCCCAGCCTCCGGAGCAGGGTTTAACACATAACAGGCACTTAATAAGGATTTGTTGAATGAAAAATGTTAATGACATTAAACTACCTAACATCTAAGGTCTCTTCCAACTCTCAGGTTCTTCTATCTCAGCAAGAGTGTTTGTGTATTTGTATGTATGCATATATATATATATATATATATATATATATATAATAGTGCTATACATTTTGCTAAGGATATAAATGATCAGAAGTTAATCACACAACATAGTAAGTAGGAGAATGCTCTTTTAACTTTAATATTTGTCTACTATGGGTAACTGACCCATCCAGGGCAAAATCTAAAATCGGGATTTAAGCAATGATGTTTTCAGCTACGTGTATACATAGCAATGACTGCCTGCCTGTACATTTCAGATCACAATTAAGTCCATTGTGAATCATCCATTAGAATCAAGAGCTGCAAGCAGAGACTAGAAATATCCCCAATACCATTCTGCTCACATGTCAGTTCCCTTCCGAAGTGCCTGAAACTCAGGTCTGCCAAGATGTTTATTTCTACCTGGCTTTATGAATTGCAATTACTTCCTAAATTATAGCAAGCCACAAAAGTGGTCTGAGCCAAACAACTAGGGTCACAGAAGGTCTCTCCTTATACTCCTGGGGATGATAGAAAAGCTTGTTTGAAACAAACTGGATCCTCTTTCAAAATAAAGGGAAAACTTTAAGCCTCTAACTCCTGGGAGTGGCAAAGAGAACAGCCAGAGGGCCATGAGCTAACTTCAATTCTCTAGAGATGAACAGATTTGGCTTCTGTTGAAAACAAACCCTTCTAATTATACTTCTGCCAGTGGAAGACAAAAGACAGCACCAAAGCTTAGAAAGGCCACAAAGAAATGCCAACATCATGGCTGCAACTGTGTAGTTCCTTTCTGAGCACAGCACTGTAAATGTGTATGTCAAACACCTGGCTCTGGAACCCATTCCCAAGAATGTCAACTTCTGAAGTCGGAGAAGTGACTTGCTTCCCTTCAACGGGGTCTTGGCCGTAATATTTTCTGACACTTGAAATAAAATAATTGCATGTTTTGGTTCCTCTCACCACCCCCACCGCGCCAATAGTGGTTTACATTAAGTAGGTATGAAAGGCACAGACAAGGGGGTTTTCCATCCTGTAACTGCTGAAAGACAAAGGGGACAGAAAATCCAGATGTTTTCTCTTTACTGCTGCAGGAGGGAAGTTGGACTAACTTTTTCAGTGTCTCTGGAATGCAAATTTTTTGTCACAGTTTAGCAGTCTTTTTTGGATTTCAACAGTGAACTAACACTTTCCTGGATTCCAAGACCTCCAGAGAACCAGATGGATGAGAGAAATTGGGAAAAAAGAACCCACACTACTTGAAAAAGGTATGAATTTCTCACTCTGCATCTAGCCAAAAGCTCTGAAAATTAGAAGAGTGAAATTACTTTTGGTTTGTTCAAATGCATGCCATCCTAGTGTTGTTTATGGTGGGTTAAAAAAAAAATCTAAAGCGATTTGATGATTTAGAGTCTGTGTTCAGTTTAAGCTAGGAGGCAAACTTTCACAGAGATGATATGTTTACTATCAAAGACAGAAAGAATGTAGATGGAAGAGATTACTCAGGAGGACCATTTTATATGCCTGTGCTCTAAAGCCAGGGACTGCTCCCCAATGCCGAACTATTTAACTTCACACTCAAGGTTCTTCAGGATATTGTCTTATTTCCCCTTTCTGGGCAGCTATCCCATCATTCCTCCAACACAGTTTTCATTCCTGTCAACCCAAACATTTTAACACTTCACACTTATTCTTGCAGGCCTCAACCTTGAACACTTTTCTAAACAACTTAGATGGCTCGACTTGTGAGGCCCAGGGCATGTGAATATTACCTCCTTTATTAATCATTTCCCTACTCCTCTATTCTTTCACAACACTGCTTATACCTTCATTACAGCAGGGACCCTGTGCATAGTGTTACCATTTATATGCCATAGGAAATGCTGTGATAAAATGCACTTTCCAAAGATGGCGACATCAACACATATCCCATCCCACATACTCTTCTTTCAGTGTGATCCTGACAGTGCACCAGGGAGAGCTTGGGCCTGGGAGGACATCTGTAACTGCCTGGCCAATGGAATGTGGCAGAGGTGATGTTAAGTGACTCCTGATGCTACTCATAAAATGTAATATGGTTTTCTTGAGACACATACCTTCGAAGACCTGAGTTGCCATTTCAGAAGTTGAGTTATCCTGAAGCTGCCATGTTGGAGAGACTACATGCAGAAAGTGGGAGATACCTAAAGAATGCCGGTTGTTCCAGAACAGCTATTAAGTATTCCTAGCCCAGGCACCAGAGAAGCCTACACATAAGAAGCCTATGAGAGACCTCAGACTCAAAGTCTCATGAGAAACCCCAAGCTAGAATTGCTCAGTTGAGATGCTATCAAATTCCTGACTCACCAAATTGTAAGAGATAATAAATAATGATTATTCTTTATAGCCACTAAGTTTTTGAGTGGTTAGGCATGCAGCCATAGTAATTGAAGCATAGGCACAGCTTCCATATTTGATTATGAGATCTTCAAAGACTAGAAATTAAAACAAAACAAAACAAACAAACATTTTTCCAGCACAGAAGAGGATAAGTGACATATGAAAGAGACTGTTTGTTGAATAAATGCTTGAATTAATGAATGAATGGACATTAACTTTTTTACATAGCCACATAAAATTAATGTGCTATAACTTCATGAAGCTTGTTAGGTTTATTTAGCTGGTGTATTTCAGGCAACAATGATGCCCAAACCATATGATTACAAGATAGATCTTCCTCCATATAGGGGATAATGCGGTTTTCAAATTCCACAAGCTGCTGTTTATTCCTAATAATAGAACAAATTGATATAGAAATATATGTATAGACTCCTTTTTCTTCAAAAGTATTCAGTATTAATTCTTAAGATCTCTGCATGTAAAAAGTCAACAGCTTTCTTTTCATGTGGGCATTGAGTAAAGAAGCAACTTATCTATTTAATTGTATAAAGAAATTAAGGAGCTAGAATTTTGCACAGAATCATGGAGAAACATCAGGGCGAGGATAACCTTAAGGACCAAAGACCATCAGGCCCACTCAGTCTGAGGATAAATTCTCTCTGTAACATTCCCAGTCAATCAGTGCCTGTGAAACCCCTGGAACTGCTTGCCTCATGTCTAGTCATAGTAGACTCACTCGGAAGGTGTGCATTCTACTGGGAGGTCTAATTGTTAGAGCAGTCTTTATTATTTTGATTTAAATACCTTCTACCTCATTGTCCTACTGCCCTCTAAGGACAAGGTTATTGCCTTTTCTGTGTCACAGCCCACTAAATATTTTAATTCCATCTATTATTCTTTATCTTCACCATATTATTTCATTGTTTCTCACTTAGGAAGTCACAGTAGCCTCCTAACTGGCCTCTTAGCCTCCATGTTTCTGCTCCAATACACCAACCATATTGATATTCCTACAGCATAATAGCACATCAGACTCATTAGACAGCTGTAAAAACTAAAGATTACTGGGTCACCCCACGACCAATTTAATCATAATCTGTGGGGCTGGTGTTCAGGCATCCATAACTTTAAAAAAGGTCTATGATTATACCAGAGCTTCCAGATTGATTCAAGACTGGCTGGAATTTGAATTTTTATAAAGTGAAAAAGAACACACTGTGCATCTAAACATCTGGAGAACAGCTTTGTGAAGTATATAAACTCCTTTAAATTACTTTCTGGAAACCTAGTTCATCTTAGGGTTTGAGGAAACCCAAGGAAAGAAGGAGAAAGGAGACAACAACTGACATTTGTGGCATTAGATATCTATTGGGTATTAAGTGCTGATCTAGGCCATTTCATAGATATTGTCCTATTCAATTCTTAAAAGAATTTGTGGGTGATAACATTATCACTATTTTAGAGAACAAAGTCACAAATTGACACATGAGAATTAAACATGGATCTGCCTGACTTCTATCTAGAGATTAACAAATACAAATCATTTTGTAAGCAAAGAAGAAACACTGCATCTAGTATAGGCATATAAAATGATGAATTTGTACATATTCAAAGTGGTCTTATAGGCTTTAATTAAAGATCACATCTCTATGAAAAAAATCTATGGTGTAGTAAAAAGAGCATTCAATTGGGAGTCAGGAAACAATACGAGTTCTGGAAATGTTAGTAATTTGCTGTGGTATGCCTTGATAGTTGTTTCCCTATAGCTGTTCTTCCCTTCTTTTTTATAACCTCCAAATTCTAGCTAGGTCGATGGATGCCCAGAATAAATATCACAGTTTTTCACCTTCCCTGCAGCCAAGTTTGGCCATGAGACTGAGTTCTGATCAGAGTTCAAGGTAGAATGGATGTGCCCTCAGAGGGATGGGGTGTGTCCTCAATATACTGGAATGAAGGAGCAGCCATGTTGGACCCCTCAATACAAGCCATATGCTGAGCATGGCACAGGAACACAGTAGGAGACTGAGTCCTTGCCCACCATTGTCCTGGATCACCTGTTTCCTTCAGTGAGACAGAAATTAACATTGTCTTATTTCATCATTATTACAGTCTTCTGTCATTCCATCTGAACCTAATCATAACTTAAATACTTGCTTCATGATTCAAGTCCAGTTACCCCCTTCTCTGAGCCTCCGTTTTCTTATTTATGTAACAAAGAGGTAGGAGTAAATGATACTTAAGGTCCATTTCAGGTCTTGCATTCTCTATGACTGCATGAGACATGCCATAAGGAAGAGATTCTGAATTTAAATCAGGATCTCAAAGAGACATCTGCTCTTCCATGTTTATTTCAGCAGTAATCACAATAGCCACGATATGGAAACAACCCATGTGTCCACTGACAGATGAATGAATAAAGAGAATGTGTTGTATACATACAATGGAATACAATTTAGTCTTAAAAAAGAAGGCAATCCTGCTATTCACAACAACATGGATGACTTGGAAGACATTATGCTAAGTGAAATAAGTCAGTCAGAGAAGGACAAATATTTCATGATTCCACTTACATAAGATATCAAAAATAGTCAAATTCATAGAAACAGAGAATACAATAGTGGTTGCCAGGAGTGCAGGGGAGAGAGAAATGGGGAGTATTGTTACTCAATGGGTGTAAAGCTTCAGTTATGCTAGATGAGTAATTTCTAGAGATCTACTATACAACATAATTCCTATAGTTAACAATATGGTATTGTGCGCTTTGAAATTTCTTAAGAGGGCAGATCTCATGTAAAGTGTTCTTACCACAAAACAAAACTAAACTGAATGAAAACAAAAGGACACATGGAAACTCTGAGAGTTGTTGGACATGTCTATCATCTTGATTGCAGTGCCGGTGTCGTGGGTGTTAGCACAGGTCCAAACTCATTGAATTGTACACATTAAATATATGCAATTCTTTGTATCTCAAGTAAACTTCAATAAAACTGTTAAAGTAAATAAACAAATAATCCAGCCCTAACACTAAAACGAACACAAAAACTTCCTTCCGCCAACTTGGCATGCTGATCTGCTAGTTGACTGTCCCTGTAAAATCCATGAGTACTAACTACATCAATATCAGTAGATGCTACTCCAGAGGGTAATCCGTTTGTGCAGAATGTCGGTATAAACAGCTATCAAGCAATTGCCTACTGGATATTTCAGTGATATTCCAGGCACCTCAGCCCCATGTGGAAACTCATGAGACAAGGCATGAGGATTTGATGGTATCCGCAAGTCTCAACCCAGAGCTTGTTCTGCCTGTATCACCCCATGGTGAGGATATACGCAAGAATTAGATAAGATTATAAATCTCAAATGATGAATTGTAATCAAGCCCTTGGAATCTCACAGGATGGAAAATAATAATTTATTATTTATGATCATTAACATTTATGATTTTTTTGTATGCAAAAACACCATATCAGGGCTGGGACTAGGGTGAGGTACGTGAGGAGCCTGGTGAGCAAAATTTAAGGATGTGCCCACTTTCAGGTTCCTGTAAGTGCCTGAGAATCTCCTTCAGTTTGGTCCCCAGAAGCTTCACTTTTCTTATCTTAGTCCTGGCCTGTTTTGTGTTTTGTACTCACTTTTCTTTCCTCTAAGAAATTCTACCTAATGACTATAACTCATTTTAAAATCTGACCTTTAACATGACCCAATTCATTTCACATCAACTGAACTAACGACTGCTTCTGCTGTTCCCACTGTAAAATATCACTCACAGTTAAAAGGCATTTCATGAACCCCCACCACCCCATTTCCTTACTCGTTTTCTTAATTTCAAGAACAGATATACTCTTGGGGCGTTTTTACACTGTGTTCTGGTTTCATATACATGTTTGTCTGATAACATATTAGAGTATAAGATAAAGTGTATGAGACAGACAATGAAAAAAAGTATGACTGCCTGGATCATAAAGATAAGTTTTCATCCTTCAGCACAGTGCTTTCTAACCAACTGGCTACTGACCTAAAGTACATTTTCAACAGTGTTATCAATACTTCCCAAAGCCTTGAACTACAAAGGGCTACACTTAATGCACTGCCATCTTTCCAAAGCCTTCTCTTTTTACAGTATTTCTGCATGTATGGGAATCCTACTCACTTATCATGCAAAATAAAAACCCCAGAGTCTTCGTTGAGTTCTCCATCTCTCTCATTCTGTACACAGCAAGCAATCAGTAAGTTCATTTTTTGTCCTTCTTGCCATCCCTATAGCTTGTACCCTAGTTAAGGTTTTCATAATTTCCGGCAGTACAACTGTGACATCATTCATTAAGTCTTTCTGACACCAGGTTTGCTCTAGTCCAGAGGTCTCATACCCATATACATGATCTAGAAAGGTAGCATCCATGAATAACATCCTTTGTGTATAAGTAATAAACAGTGGGGTGCATAGTGGCAAATGGCAGAATGCACGCCCCAACCAAAGGTATAAGGTACTGCTCCAGTCTATTTTTAGCAGAAGTTGGAAATCTAGAATTTTTATGTGAATTCTCCCCAATTTTAAAAGTTTACAACCAGTTTAAAAAATAAAAATAATTTTAAATTTATTTTATTTTTTAATTAAATGTGCTGGGGTGACATTGGCTAATAAAATGACATAGGTTTCAAGTATACAATTCTATAATATATCATCTATATGCTGCATTGTGCGTTCACCACCCAAAGTCAAATCTCCTTCTGTCACTCGTATGTGGGATATAAAACTGAAAGCAACAAATGAACAAGACAAACAAAAAACCACAAAACTTAAAAATGTTTTGAATATCAAACAAAATACACCTTTATGTATCTGGTCTGAGAGCAGCCAGTGTGTGACCTCTTCCCTACTGTAGTCGATCACCTCTGCTACCCTGTCAGAGCACACTTCCAAAGCACAGACAGTACCGTAGCTCTCCCTTGCCTAGAAACCATAAAAAGATTCCTCTGTGCCTATAGGAGAAATCCAAATCCTTGGCAACACTGTAAGAACTTGCACAACTTTGACTCTGCTGAACACGCAACCATTCCTTTTCTGTACCCTACACTCCAGCCAAATCAGATTGATTGCATTCTCTTGAATGTATTTTACGCTTCTCCCCCTTGGCACTTCTCTTCATATTACTCTGTCCACTTCATCTCTGACCGGAATGCTCCAGATGCCCGTCATATGTGCCCTCTGACATCTTCCAAGTTAGTTTCTCTTACGCAAAACTGGTTGCTACTTCATTCTTCATGCATAAAATGTTTGTAGGTATACTCCTGTGGCATTTTCATACTGTGTTCTGATTTTATGTACATGTTTGTCTCTCCTGCCCTATTCTGAGCTCCTTGAGATAGCAGTCATGTCTCACCCATCTTTTGCTTTCCCTAGCACAGTGTCCAGTACAAAATGGTAGGTATTCAGTTAAGTGTTCCTTGACTAATGAGTGACTAAAAGCACAGATGCAAAAAAAAGCCTTTAAGCTGATTTTTGTTGAGGTAAACAGTGTGAGTCTCCTCATGGGGTTTAGCTGAGACTAGAATCCATAGAGTAAAGCTGGGTTTAGAAGACAAAGGGAATAGCCTAGGACTATTGGCATCAGTTATAACTGTTTTCCTTATCTGAGGTAAGCAACAATAACAAACACTTCATAGTCATGTAGCATCTTTTTTGGATGAGCTCTCCACCCATTGTAGATATGATCACTACCTTGGGAGTGAATCAACTTGCTCCATGATCACAGAGTCAATCTTTGGCCCAAATAACAGATGTAAGAAATTCCAATTCCACATCAGTGTTCTGAGTTCCAGAACCTGCCATCCCATTAACAGTGTTCTCCTTATCAAGGCACATTCACCAGAAGCAAGCTATGAAGGAAGTTGGTTGGGACACCTGCTTAGATATGCTTCTCACGCACTCATGTTCAATCAAGAACAAATCATAGACACTCCAGTTACCACAAGACAGGACTCCAGCTACCACAGTATGGATTGTTTTGGTAGCTCACTAATCCTCCCCCTACTGACTGAGTTAGTTAATCGCTCTTAAGCTATTTACCATCCTCCCCTACCCTACACTTTCTAGTGAAGGGGTGTGATTTCCAGATCCTGAGGCTGTCTGAGCCTCAGATACAGAATCAGGAGACACATCTCCCCATACAGAGGTCTTATCTCTACAATGCAGCAGAGTGTGACCACTTAATAAACATTCTGATTATGCCCCTCTGGGTCCTTCATTGGAAAATAGGATGCAACAGATCTTGCAAACATAATTTTCTGGACCTAATCACAATTTGGTGAGATATAAGGCGATAGTGAAATCTCAGAAGATTTGAGTGTGAAAATGAAGCTTTACACTTCAGTTTAGAAGTTCCAAAGTTAGAGTTTGCAACTTTGTGCTTTACTTTTGATGTTATATAAGAGATGTAGTGGAAATGACATCTCCAAAGTAATTGCATTACCACCTTTATTGGGTGTATACCTTATGTGTCATGAATTTTATATGTAGTATCGAAGATCCTCAAAACAACCTTGAACAATAGATATTATTATTCCCAATTTACAGAGAAGAACACAGGTTAAGTGATTTTCCAAAGTTGTTCAATTGGAATGTAGCTGGGCCAAGATTTAAAAAAAAAAAAAAAAAAAAAAAATAGCCTTTCTGATTCTTCAAGTCCATGCTTTTTCCTGCCCACTGTGCTGCAAAAGAATATATCCAAGGAGATGGATAATAAAAATGAAAGACAGTTCTCAGATCCATTTTTGCTTAGAGATGGAATTTTCCACTATATGTGGGTACATATACTAACCTGTAAGCTCCTGTGGTATACAAAATAATTATATCATTGACTTAAAAGAAGCTGGAAAAAGATCCTCCTTCATCATTCAACTCCCTCCAGTTTATTTCATGCTAGAAACAGATACTGTTCTTTAAAGTGAAGCAAAGTTTGCAGAATAGAATAGGATAGGATAGGATAGGATAGGATAGGATAGGATAGGATAGGATAGAATTCATAGAAAGCATTTCCTGTAGAGAAAAGGATCATATTTCAAAGGACCCTTCCCATAAGAATTATGAAGACAAGGAAACGAGGTATTAATAAGTTGAATGCTAAAGTAAAATAGACATAGCCAAATGAATAGTATTAGCCCAGGATTAGCTGAGATATAGGTGGGCCAATACTTTGACTACCTGGTGCTTAGACTCAGATCACACAACTACTACTACAAATCAGGAGGAAGGAACTTAAGTCAGTAGTTTAGAAGCTATCACCAGAGACAATGATTAAACATGGGAGGGAGACAGAAAGAACAAATCCATAATGTAGTTTTGAAGTATGATAAAAAGTATGATAAAGTATGATATCTCTAATTAGCTTTGCAAATTAAGAGTATTCTAGGAACCTAACAAACAGGTGAAAGTTTAAGACTCAACACTTTTTAGGGAAATCTTTCTTGTAGCAAGCTTGTTAGACAACATTTCTTCTCTACGCTCCAAGCCTAGAAAAGGGAAGTGTGGGGCTTGGGAGAGAAAGAGGTACCAGAGATATTTTCTGGAATAATCTGATGCTTTGGATACTTTACCACAGAGATGCAAAAGAGTGAAATCCCAAGATTAACTGAGAAGAATAAGGAGTCCAGAGGCCAGAAGGCTTTTCAAAGGACCATAAAATGTCTGCAGTGAAAGAGGTGAGGGATTATCCAGTCCAACCAGAACATTTTACCAATGAAGAAATTGAGGTCTGCTGATAAAGTGGCCAGTTATGTTGCTAAGTGCGGCAGAGCTCTTAGAACCCAGGTTTCTTGTCTCTCAGGACAGTGTTCCTCCCACTCCCTCTCGACACTAGTGGAAACGATACAGGAATAAATGGTGACTACAAGAAGCAAAGGTATATGTCCAATAGTCCAGGTTGGTGTCAGGGCCCCATGACAAATACCTGAGGCTCCTGGGACTGAACAGAAGATGGATTTGACCCAAAGATTGAATACTTATATCCACATGTTTTCTACTTATATAAACTCATGATCAATTAAAAAAAAAAAAAAAGAGGAGAATGGATAAATGAATTGGGACTTTCAGGCAAGGGTATACTGCTCAATAACAAAAAGGAATAGATCGCTGATACAATGGCATGGGTGAAAGAATGAATCTCAAAAACCTGCATGTTAAATGAAAAAAAAACCACAAAAACAGTTTAGAGACTACCACCAGATACATTCATGATCTGAATATTTCACTGCATCTAAATTATACCTCAATTAAAAATGAGAAAAAGGCAAGAAGAAAATAAAGAATTTTAACAAGTGATATTATAAATATATTCTTATAATATACTAATATACAATATGTAAACATGTAAGTAAATAAAGAAAAATAGGAAAAACATGAATTCTATAGCTCATTGAACATAGCGAATGACCCAGCTAGGCAAGGGTTTAATTTTCGAAGTGCAAACAAGCTAAAATTGTGCTTTTTCTTTTTTTAAGGACAGACATCATTAGAAAGTGATGCTCTATTTCTTTGCTGCCTTAAATAGCTCCTATTCATAATTTAATCTTTGTTTTCATAATGAGATCTGCAGCTCTTTCAATCAACTCCTTACACAGAAAAGTTAAAGAACAATTTCAGAGGAGGAAGGGATATTTGAAACCATCTTGTCCAAGACATAATTGGGTAGTTGGAGAAAACATATCCAGAAAGGGCAGGTGATTTTACCAGAAGAGGCAGGACTAGAAACTAGTTTTCTAAGCTTCCGGGATGAGGTTTTGTCACTGTACCACATGCCCATAGTCTTGAGAAATGCCTTAAAGTTAGCCCGTCTCCAGACATCAACTTTACTAAGCACTGTCACCAAGAATCCTAAAAGCATAGAGGTACAAATTATAGAGCTTGTTTTTCTAATGTGTCTTCCACGTGGCTGACACAAAGAATCCACAAAGGTTGTGATTCACACACATGTCATCGCTAGGCCGGTTTTAATGAAGAACCTACAGTATAACCACAGCCCTGGTGCTCTCCAAATTCTCCTGAAAGGTCAGGGACAGTCTGACTACCCCACAGCCCAAGCAACCCCTGTGATAGGACCTGAGAGGAAGAAAAGCAAGTCCCAAACAAAGTAGCATTTTCCTAAATGGTCTGGATGCTTGCCATATCATATCATTCCACTTTTAGTACAAACTGAGCCTGAGTTTACAGGAGGCCTCTGGGAGTCAGAACCAAGGCTGTTGGTGGAAAAGGAGGCTACTGACTTTGGGAACGGGCTGGGACACTAGCACTGGCTCATGCAATTTCATACCATGGGTGAGTCACCTCACTATAGTTTCCTCACCTGTAAAATGAGACAATAGTGTTCCTTTGTGGGGTTGAGAGAACTAAATGACAATGGAAGCCCAAGTCCAGCACTCCACAAATGCAGGGATTCACTGTTATAAGGGGTAGCATAATCTCTTCTCCTGGCCATGGGAATAACAATATGGCTTCCTTCTCCATTTTCAATATCTGACCCTCTAGGCCAGAGAGGAAGATGTCGTTGCATGTAGGTAAAACACAGCCTCCAGTGACCCCAACTATCCCTTGAATTCAGAGATACTGATTCCCAAATAGGCAAGAGGTATGGTAAAGATCTGAACGTGCCTCCCTACGAAACCCCACACCCCACCACCAAAAGCTGGATAAAGTTAGAAGGAAATCTTATGTTTCTTAGAATATGAGGGAATAGGAAAACATGGGACGTGGAAAAAGTACCTCTGTCTAGTGATAGATAAATCTTTATGTCTCTGAGTGCTCTAGGAACTAGGACTGGAATAATACCAAGTACCCTAAATTAACTTGCTTGGTACGTTTTTCTCATATTTTACCTGTAAAGCGTGATTTATCATTTACTATTTGTGGATAGTAAAACCAAAGTTCAGAAAAGTAAAATACTTATCCTCATTAGGTGTATAACATTTTAGTGGTAAAGCTGGGTTTTATAATCAGACCTGTCTGATTCAATCCCATGGCTCCCCGCCACACACCCCACTTTTTGCTGTTTACTCAAATAAATAACCCTTTTAGAGATGTGTTAGCCCAGGCTTTTCAATGATTACCACATTTATTGCTAGTCCTAGAAGTGATGTGCAAAATGTTTGTTGGAGCCTTGGGGGCTCTAACTATAGAATAAACATCACTTATCCTTGTTGACCTCATAAGGGAGCTGTTGGCCTTGAAATCTAACCTAGACTAACAACTGACACTTGCAGAGTGCTTTTAGATATTTAGATAAGACTCTATTAAAAGCACCAATAAAATCGTTTCCCTATTTATACACCAGACTGTCCGCCAATATCAGAGTTTAAAGCAGCTTTGTGTAGTCCAAATGCCATTCCCTGTTTGTAGGTACAGTCAGGCTTCTCTCTTTCCTAGAGAATTTTAGGCAAAGGAAGAAATCCTCTTTGGTGATTCTTATCAAGTTGTGAGAAGAAAGAAGTGTGGGAGATACCACTGCAAATCATGACTCTTATCCCCAGTTTTAACTTCCGAAGTCTTATAAGAAGTTGCATTTCAGATTTGCAAAGGGAAAATAAAAACCACTTGTGTGAAATGGTCCTGCTTGTGACCTAAGGTCGTACATGTTCACGGAGCCAAGCTCATTTTTAGTGAATTCTGAGAGCAAGATGATACAGTGAGGGGCTCAGGGCTGGACAGGCCAGGCCTTTCTATTGGACTCTGATTACATCACATGTTTAGGACCACCTCAGCCGTAGGGAAGGACATGGGTTTAGGAGTTCCAAAATATGGGTTTAAATCTCTCTTATTATTTAGAAGCAAATTTCTGTCACAAAGCTCATTATCCTCCTGGAATCTCTCTTTTTTTTTCATCTGTAGAATGTAGATCACAATGCATCCAATAGCATGTTAGGACACTAAAGTAAATAGAACATATATTTTAATACTAGAACAATATTAAATACAATTAGCCATAAGATAATGATAAAATAATCAAGTATATTATAAGCCATAAACTGCTAAATAAATACTGGTCATTATTTGAGATTATTTATTGGAAGCTACCTGACCATACAGGACTTGGAAGAGGAACCACTAACAATAGTTTTTAATAAGAGTTTGCATAGATTAATCTCTGGTCCAAAACTGTTCCACGCTTTCCCTAACAAGATAGATAGGAAGACAAGGTACAGAGTTCCTGACTCTCCTCAAATCACAAATCGAAAAGGATTCAGACCCAGATCTTATCAAACCAAGGCAAGCCTCTCATTTCATTATCATTCTATTTCCCTTTCTTGATACTTGAGCAATGATCCCTTTATGGTTCCCAACTCATTCTTGTAAAGCGTATTTTTTCTCTAAGTAATGGCAATATTTAGAAAGACCTCAAATATGAAAAAGATTCTGAAAAGCAAGACTGCTGGCACAGAAGAAACAAACAATGGTCTTAATATTTAGTCCCTGGCCGTCAAACTTGAAATAGGGGCAATTTCAAGATGGATCAAACAATTCAAACAAGGGCAACAGAAGAGACTGCATTTCTCAATTGGCTGTGAGGGCAACTATTTTTCTCCTTTTCCCTGCCCCAAAGCAACCCAATTTAGCTATAAGCACAAAGAACAGAGGTCTTTCTTGCTTATCAGTAAGAATAGCAATGCTGGAAATTAAGCAGGTAGTCCAGATTACTTCTCAGCTCCTCTCTACCTCTAGAACCAGTCAGTCTAGGAATAGCACAAAACAGGGATACTATATTTTTATTGAAAAAATATGACTATACACATAGTATTTTGATAAGGATAGTGCAAATTCCTAATTCAGTCACTACCTATAAAGAATGAAAATATGTCAGATTCCTCATCTGTAAATGATAAGGATGTAGATAGGGTCTCTAAAAGCCTGTGATGCTCTGAGAGTTTAGGATTTCTATGCCACATGAACACAGAGTTAGGCAACTAAGCTGATCGTAAAACCCGGAATCAAGTCTCATGGACCCAATGCCATTTTTGTGGAAAGGTATTGAAAAGATAAACTCTGTAAGTGAAATTATTTCAATTTCTATTCATTTGGGCTCTACTGAAAGTAACACAACCCATTTATAGAGTATTAAAAAGCAGTAAGAAATATATACCAATTAAATGTCTTATGAAAACCTAGGTGGTACACCTAATAGAATTAGGCAGGTCATGGAATCAAACTGGAAAATTCATCCACACATTCATTCATACATTGAGCCTCTACTGTGTGTAAAGCAGAATTATAAGCCCCGCAGGGATACAGTGAGGAATCAGACCATGGATACTGCCCTTGTCAAGTTGCTCACACAGAAACAATAAGAAGGAACTCCATACAGGTTTGGAAAGTTGACAAAACAGAAAAGTCATAGAACACCAAATGCTTATTGTATAAGGATAGGGGAAACATGACAGCCTAAGACTGGCATCAATTATTGCTATAGAAACATGAACACACAGGAATGTTTTGTATTTGCCTTCCTCCAAGCCTGTAGACTAAAGAGAATCTTTTATTTTATGCTTAAAGGGACAACATCAAAGAGTTTAAAGCTCAAGATGTGGGAAAGCCAAAGCTCATATAAAGAGAAATCAAAACAGTAGTTCGGCAGTAAAAGCTTTTGATACATTTTTCTTTATTTTCCCCCTTCTTTAAAGAAAATTAAAATAAACATTTCCTGAAGTTTCGAAAAACCTAACATGACCCTACAGTTTTGGACAGAAGTAATATACGAAATTTTGCTGAAATAAAAGCAAATTGCCTGAAAGCATTTGTTCTAAATTCTGACAGACAGGTGTTCACACGATATATAACAAGTCCTTACTTCCTTATCAAAGATGCAAAGGCATGCACAGGAGAAGATGTACCCGTGAGATAATTATAATGATTTCTTTGCAACATAAATCATCGTCCTTGCCTGTGAAGACTGGGTGGAAGGCTGGCCCCTTGATTCAAGAACTGTTACCTACGCTAACAACAACATTTCTGAAAAATAAATAAATAAATTGATCCCATTTTCGATAACATCAAAAACAATATAATACTTAGGAGGTGAAAATCTCTACACTGAAAACCACAAGATTATGGTGGAAAAAAAAAATCAAACACACTAATAAATGGAAAGTTATCCATGTTTATGTATTAGAAGAAATGATAGTGTTAAAATGTCAGTACTACCAAAAACTATCTATAGATTCAATGCAATCCCTATCATGATTCCAATAGTATTTTTTTTTTGGAAGTAGAAAAAACAATCCTGAAATTTATATGAAATCACAAAAGACCACGACTAGCCAAAGAAATCCTGAGAAAGAAGAACAAAGCAGGTGACGTCACATTTTCTGATTTCAAGCTATATTATAAAGTTATAGTTATCCGAACGCTATGTTACTGGGATAAAAATAGACAAATAGACCAATGGAACAGAATTAAGAGCCCAGAAATAAACCCTAACATATACAGCCAACTAATATTTGGCAAGTGATGCAAGACTCCTCAACGGAGAAAATACAATCTCTTCAATAAACAGTGCCAGGATAATTGGATATTCAAGTGTAAAAGAATGAAACTAGACCCCTATCTTACACCATTCACAAAAATTAACTCAAAATGGATTAAAGACTTAAACATAAGACCTGAAATCATGAAACTCTTAGAAGAAAACATAGGAACAAAGCACTTAGACATGGGTCTTGGTGATTAATTTTTAGATACGATACCTAAAGCATAAGCAACAAAGTAAAAAATAAAGAAACAGGACTATATCCAATTAAAGAGTTTCTGCACAGCTAAAGAAACCATCAACAAAGTGAAAAGACAACCTGTGAAATGGGAAAACACATTTGCATATCTTATATCTGATAAAGGGTTAGTACTCCAAAATATAAAAAGAACTCATATAACTCAATAGCAAAAAAAAAAAAATAACCCAATTTAAAAAATAAAAGACCTGAATAGACATTTCTTCGAAAGAAAATATAGGAAAGACCAACAGATACATGAAAAGATGCTGAAAATCATTAGAGAAATGCAAATTAAAAACACATGAGTTATCACCTCACACCTGTTAGAATAGCCATCATTAAAAATACAAGAGATAACAAATGCTGGCATGGATGTAGAGAAATCAGAACCCTTGTACACTGTTGGTGGAAATGTAAATTGGTACAGCCACTATGGAAAAGAGTATGGAGAAACCTCAAAAAATTAAAAGTAGAATTGCCATATGATCCAGGAATTCCTTCTGGGTATATATCCAAAGAAAATGAAAACAGAATGTTGAAGAGATAGCTGCACTCACAGGTTCACTGCAGCATTATTTACAATAGCCAAGACACGGAAACAACGTAAGTATGCATTGATGAATGAATAGATAAAGAAGTTCCATTGTATGTACACAATGAAATATTATCCAGCCCTTAAAATGAGGAAATCCTACCATTTGTGACAAAATGGATGGACCTAAAAGGCAATATGCTAAGTGAGTTAAGTCAGGCAGAAAGAGACAAATACTGTGTGATCTCACTTACATGTGGACTCGAAAACAACACAGCACAAAACAAAACGAAAACAACACTCATAGAAAAAGAGATCAGATGTGTGGTTACCAGAAGTGAGGGCTTGGGAGAAGGGAGAATTGGAGGAAGATAGTCAAAAGGTACAAACTTCCAGTAATACGATAAATAAGTGCTAGAGAGGTAATGTACAACATGATGACGATAGCTAACACTGCTGTATGATATGTAGGAAAGTTGTTAAGAGAGTAAATCCTAAGAGTTCTCATAGAAAGAGATTGTTTTCCTTCCTTCTTTTCTTTTTATTATATTATATGAGAAGACAGATGCCAGCTGAACCTATTGTGGTATCATTTCATAATATATGTACTTGTAAATCAAACCATCATGGTGCAAGCCTTAAACTTATATAATGATGTATGTCGATTATTTCTCAACAAACTGGAAAAAAAAAAAGAAAAGAAAACTGCTGTCTTACTAAGAACATCTCTCCCCTTAGGTAAGAACGGCTACAGCCACCCTGCCCACACAATACCTCCACTGATAGCCCAGTGATGAAGCTTTTCCTCACAGTAGCGGACGTCCTTTCTTGCTGCCACTGCTGATGGCTGCTGGAGCTGTCTCACTTGCCCCTCACTTATTCTCTAGTAGGAGCAGGACCCCATGAACAATTATTTTATCTAACTCTGGGTGAAATGCACCTCCTTGTGGGCTAAAGTAGGCCACTGACTGGTATATGTGTCTGCGATAAAACGAGGACAGACAGTAAGAAAAATACACTGAACAAGATAGGAGTTACTTCTTCCATAAACTCTTCCAGGACTTTCAGTAAGGTGATGCCCCTCTCGGGTATTTCTCATCCGTGAAATGGGAAGGCTGAATTGAATTCTGTTAAGCTTTATGAATTGTAATATTCATTAATTTTATGAATTGTAATATTCATTCATATCTGGAATTTGGGAACTGGCTATGTAAATTTTCACTGATCATTCAAATCCTCTCACTTAGTGTCCCAGGTGATACAGCAAGATCTAGGATTGCATTATCTGGTCCACGGGAAAAAAATGTAACCTAGAAACATTTATTCATGTATGAAATTAACAGTTATGGGACATCAGCATTATGCAAGGCCTAGTGCTAGGTACTTGGGGTTATAATGAACAAGACAAACAGTTCTCTGCATTGCAAGAGCTCACCACCTAGTGGGGGAAACTTAGGAATTAAACAGATAAATTCAAATTTCAATTGTAGGTTTTATGGTTGTTGGTAAAAAGTTGTCTTAGATCAACGATGAGAAAGCAGGTGACTTCGCTCATGCTACCAGAAGGCTGGTTGCATGACATCTGAACCACTGAGATAATTGGCCAGAGGAACTCCAAGGAACCAGGCTCAAACATTTCACACTAGCATTGGAATTAATTAGCCTTGGGCCTCATGCCTAGACAGGAAAACAAAAACAAGCAAACGAAAAATAAGAAACAAAAACTCCCAAACAAACAAAAAACAACCAAAAAATGAAAACTTAAACCATGAATAAAAACTAGGTTTGATGAAGGATGCAGATACAAAATACAGCACCAACAGCATGTTTCTATCGGTTCCTGCTACTTGATACCAGAACATGTATCATCATGTTGACAAGAAAACAGGGTGTGTACAGAGCTAAAAATTCAGACCAAAGGTAAGAAACATTTCTGTGGGACCAACATAAAAGACATTTGGCTGAGTGACATTTTTTAACCTAAGTTTTTAAAAGGAGGGTTTTGTGGAGGATTTTGCTTTTAATGACAATATTTTGGTCTTGTTCGTCTTAAAGTGGGCAAAAAAAATTACAAAAGAATAGTGCTACTTTAATAATAATGTGAACAGTACAACACAAACCTATATAAAATATACCCTGAAAAATACATGTGTAAACATATTTTTCTCTTCCAAATGAGGAAAATCACAATATGTAAATTTTGTAAAGAATTAACAGTGCTTTCTGGGTCATCCTCCAATGGACAGATTAAACGTCTTCATAAGTTCTGGGGTTTTTGGAGATGGACTTCTTCGTGGTCCATGGTTGCAGGAAGATCTCTAACGAAAATAAATGAATTTGGGGCTGATTGAGAGGGTACCATGGCTGGATTTGTAAGTGAAGACATTTTGCTTAGTGAAATCTTTCATCAGAAAAACTGCCAAGGCTCCAACAGCCCTTCAAGAACACAGAAACATGTTCAAACCAGTTTTGCCTGCAGACAGAAGGACGCTAATTTCTTTACCCAGATTCTCTTGAACCTTCTTGCATGCAGAAGCATAAAAATAGCCACGCTGTATAAAATGCCTCTAGGATCCAGCCCTCCACCTGCGGAAAGGAATTCAAGTTTCAACTCTGTCTTGCTGCCACAGGTTTGCTTTGGAGCCTAATTACCAGCTAAGTTTGATGACAAGGTAACTGGCTCCAGGGGCTTCTTGTTCTCCCCAAACAAAACAAAAAACAAATTCCTGAAGCAAGACCTGAAACGTACCATTGGGAATCCAGAATGAGTGATGCAATTCCAAACTGGCTGGTCTCCTCCTTATCTTCCCATCGGCAGCTTCCCTGAAGAGTCTGTCTCCATAAGTATGGACCAGCTTTGACAGGTACTTACTGACAAATGACAATTATTTTAATAATCGTCATTTGCAATCATTTGCTGATTTACAGTCAAAAACACTCTCATAGAGGAGATCTCACTTGATGGCCACAACTCTGAGGCAAGTACGCAGAGGAGAGAGCAGGACTTATTAATTTATTTAACTGGGTGAAAGTTTACACTACTATAGAGTGGTAAAACTGGGCGCACGAGATACAGTGTCATGGACCTGTCCCATGCATTCCTCTCCGGTCCTTTTTTATGAAGGAGAATGATTCTGGACTCTTAGCCACCTGGGACAGTCCAGGGCCGGGAGAGGCAAGATCACTCACCAACCTACTTGGGAAGCTACCGCACAACTAGGCTGCCTCTGCAGAGAGTATTACCCTCAGGAGAGTGCAACTTGACAACATACAAACCTGTTTAACATTGAAATGGGCTGCCCTGTGAAATGGTAGCTCACATCACTGAAGATATAATCACTGACTTGGAAACTGTAGAGGAGATTCCTTTATTGGGTGAGGCTTTTTTAAACAGTACCTGTTTACAAAATACTGAAGAGTGCGGTATTAGCTTTCACTTGCGGCCTAATAATTGTAGTGGCTTAAAACAGCATATGTTTATTATCTCTTAGTTTCAGAGGGTCCATGGCTTTGCTGGGTCCACTACTAAGAGCCTCACAGGCTGCAATCAGGGTACTAACTGAAAGGCATTCTTATCTGGAGACTAGACTGGGGAAGAAGCCTTTTCTCAACATATTCAGGTTTTGGCAGAATTCATTTCCTTTTGGCCGTCTGACTCTGGGCCTGGCTATTGGTTGGCTGTTAGCTGGAGGCCTCCCTTAGGTCCTAGAGCTAGCCCACAGCTCCTAGAGGCCTTGTTTCATGGGGTCCACCAACACGATCACTTACTTCCTAAAGCCTACAAGAAGAGTCTCCCACTCCGGGATTCTGAGATGGGCTCTGATATAATGTGCTGTAATTATGGGAGTTACATCCCACTGCCTTTTGCATCTTCTATTGATTAGAAGCAAGTTACAGGCCCCACCCGTACTTAAGAAGAGAGAGTTACACAAATAAGTAAACACTGGGAGATGTCCCACTAGAGCTTGTCCCCCACAAGGAACTATGTAGAAAATCTAACATCCTTTGTAATGTGCCTTCTAATGTCTCAGAATAAATATGACCCCTTTCCATCCAGTGCGGCTCATGAAAATCAAAGAGATACATATGTACCATCATATTTATGAGACTCTCCTAAAGTGTTCTGAGGGGAGGTGGTAATAATACATATCCAGACAGTGAAATGCTTCGCCCATATGGCCTGCAAGAATCAGCTTTCCGAAGCATAGTAAGGTCCGTGTAGCTTGATACATTATCACAATGTGAGGAGGTGCTGCTTTCCCACAGAGCGCGAGCTAGAGTGAGAGTCAAAAGACTTGGGTTCTTATCACTTTCTCCCTTGGTCTCATTGTGTCATCATGGGCAAGCCATAGCCAAATGTTATGATTCTAAAATTAAGTTGAGGAAATACCTGTAAGTCTGAGAGATCTCTCTGCCCTGGGTCCCCAGCCCATCTATGCAGTGGATACCTAACACAAGGAGGAGGTTGGTAGGGTGGGAGGCAGGCCCACAGGGTTCTCTGCTTGCTCTCTGGGCTCCCTGCTTAGAAAGCGTATGCTTGTCAGATGGCACAGAGAGGGAATGTGCCTGGCTACAGACCAAAAATATCATTTTACATCCAGGCAGATGGGCTGGGCTGAGGTCTGGCTGCTCAGTCCTAAAAGAATCAGGAATCTTTAGCAGCTGTTGGGACAACGACTACTTGGGAACTCTCCTCCCCTCTGATGTTGAACCTGAACTTCTTGAGCTCTAATCCCTAATTTTGCTTTCTGGATAGATGTCTAGATGGTCTTATCCATAGTACTCCATGACGCTTTTAGTTTTTGTACTATCACCGGTTTCAAAGCTATAGCGATGTTGCCATGTCTCTGGGGATATGCTGCTCATCTCCCTCCTCTCCATCATTGCCAAGTCTGATGATCTGGACCAAAATCCATTAGAATATGGAGCTCTTGCCTGGCACCATTTCCTAGTAGTCCCTTGTGAATTGTGGGGTGCATAACAGAACAATGATAGAGAAATCTCAGCATCCACAAACAGATTCTTTTGTCATCCAAGGCCACAGATGCTTGCTGCAAATATTACTCAATTTAATTTTACATAAATCTATTGAGCACCATTATAAAATATAAAACACTATAGGTAGGTTTAAAATTCCACAAAAATCTTTACACTTTGATATTTCTAAATCCCGAAGGATAGTTGATTTGCAATGCAACAGTCAGTTCAACAACAATCCAGTATAACCACGAAAACGGAATAAGTTCCTGGACTCTGCAATAAACTTGACCCATAATGCTGAGCGTCTTACTATAATAAGACAGGTCAACATATCACTTAGCATCTCTGAATTTTATAGGTCTATATAGAGAGACCTCTGGGGTTTGCCGAATGCACTAGAAGAAACAACCTTCTTCACTATTTATGAAGTATGTGTGTTCCTTGGGAGTGGGTGCTGTTTTAAAATAATACTTAGACTCCAGGGGTTGTGCATACTCTATTTTTTCAGCTTATAAGTTTAAAAAAGCTTCTATGAATTCTATATTCTTTACTAGCAGTGTTGATGCTTAAATATGCCTGAAAATTCTGAAGAGCTTTTGTTTTTCTGGTACGTGTGGAAATCACAAGAAGTGTCCATTTCTTTCTTTTGCGTATATCAGTCATTATATTTTTACAGAGCTTACTCATACCCCTGACATTTACACAAGACAATTTATACTTTCTGAAATTTCTTAACATGTCTTTTAATCTTCAAAATATTCTTGTGAGTCAGGGAGGATAAGAGTTTCTTCCTTTCTCTCTCTCTCTCTCTCTCTCTCTCTCTCTCTCTCTCTCTCTCTCTCTCTTTTCTCTCTCTCTCCCCTCCCTACTTTCCTCCTTCCCTCCCTCCCTTTCCTTTCTATAAAAAAACTGAGACTTTAAGGTATTTTCCAGGGTCATATGGTGACTCAATAGCAAAGCTGGGGTGAAAAGTCAGGTCATGCAAGGGCCAAGCATGAACTTTTTAAACTCAGTATTATCTATTCAGATAACAGGAATTCAGGTGTCGACGCTACCATTTTTAGCCATGTGTACTTGGAGTTTTCACTTTACCTCTCTGAACTTCTGTTTCCTTATTAGGATCATGTAGCCAATGATATCTGAAGTTTGTACCTCACATAGTTCTTCTAAAGACCAAACAAGGAAATGCATGAAATTGGATCTTCTACTAGCAAGTGTTAAGTGGTTGTAGAAAAGCATTATTACCAAAGGTTTAGGGCATGCATCTAGGGTTTGGGAGGGGAGTGGGAGACGCCCACTGGACAAAAATGGTTAAGATTGTGTGAAGGCGGACAGAGGCAATAGGACCTAGCTGGATCCACAGTAAAATGATCTATGAAAAGCTTCTGCGGAAGAGCACAGGGGTACGTGGGTCTGTGACACAAGGACCATGAGTGTGGCTTTCTGTAAGAGGTGGGAAGGAATGGTGATTAGGAGGTAGGGAGAGGAGATGGAGAGAATACAGCTCTTGTTTAGATGTGACACAAGAATGATGAGCATTAGAGAAAGAGTCTAAAAGCTGGCTTCAGCAAAAGATTATCATGTTAGGAAAAGGGCACATCTATTGGTTTCTAATTTAGCAAAGCAAACAGAATCCCCTATGTGCCGGGCTATGGAGAATATAGAGAGTAAGAAGCTATGGTCATTGGCTTCAAAAGTTCACAGTCTAGTGGGAGAAAGAGACACAGATGAAGACACAGGTATTTTGAGAAAAATGGAATAGTCTAGGCACAAAGGTAAACAATAATATTATTCATATAACATGTACATATATATATATATATATATATATATACAACAAATGTTATATACATTATACACATAATATATAAAATCATATGAATAATAATACAAACTAAAATCATTAAGTGTTTGTAGGGAACCAGGCCCTGTGTTGAGCTCTTTACATGGATCATCTCAATTCATCTCTACAACCACCCAAGAAGATACCAGTTTCCCTTATGATGCCTGACATACAGACAAGGACACTGAGGCCCGGGGGTGGGGGGGATGAGGAGTTTATTAACCTGCCCAGTCACATGACAGAGAAGGATGGAGCTGGGATTCCAATTCCAGCCCAAGCTGTCTGACTGCACTGAGAGCTGTAGCCCCTTCTCCCTCAGCACTGCCTTTTCCTCCCAGCTTGCTTCTCTACCAGCACTCACTACTTTCTAATATTCTAAAGAACTTCAAAGGAAATATATAAAATCATATGGAAATTATATGGACCAGTCACATATAAATATATTAAATCCATTCAAAGGAAAGCTCCATAAGGCAAGGATTTTTGTCTGTTTGGCTCACTGCTTTCCTTATTGTTGTATCCTCAACAACTACCCTGTTTCCTCGAAAATAAGACCTAGTCGGACAATCAGCTCTAATGTGTCTTTTGGAGCAAAAATTAACATAAGACCAGGTATTATATTATTATATTATATTACATTATATTGTATTATATTATATTAGACACGGTCTAATAGTAAAATAGGACTGGTTCTTATATTAATTTTTGCTCCAAAAGATGCATTAGAGCTGACTGTCCGGCTAGATATTATTTTTGGGGAAACATGGTAGAATGGTATCTGGGACACAGTATATGCTCAATAATATTTGCTGAACAAATACACAAATAAATGTTAAGATATCTCACATTATCCTATTCTGCATCTCATAGCTAGGGGAAATGTCCCCAGGTGAAAACATTTAAAAGAAGAATGAGATGCACCATGAAAAGATAGAGAGGAAGATAAGAGAATGGAAAAAGTTATGTAGATAAAGAAAGACTGAAAAGCAGGTGGTAGGGAAGCAGATGGGAGGAATCGGGGTTGTTTTCAGGTCAGTGAGGAGAAGGACGATGAGAGAGATTTACAGTTCACATTCCAGCAAGCACTCAGCTCAGAACACACTCAAAGCGCTGAATTCACTCACGTAATGCTGTTACATAGTTGGAGAAAAGAATCTTTCCCCCACCCTACCATTTGGCTCCTGCCCTCACCTCTGGCTGAAGTGCAGGAGTCCCGATATTTTCTTCCTCTCTACTCCTCTCCCTGTTGTGGGAATGTTAGCCAGCTTAACTCCCACTTCCTGCAGCGCTGTCAGTGACCCAACAGCCTGAACCTCAGTCATTAAGTGTTTTACCAAGTACAAAATTGAGTCAGACTTATCTCCTTACCCAGGTTTCTGATTCAGCGGTGCAGAAACACCCTATGATGGAAATAGTCAAGTTTCCCTCCGAAGCTGCTGCTATTTTGTTTGTATTATTTATGTCAGCAAAGAAATAAATATATAGGGTGGTGTGCTGTGGGGTGGGAAATTACCGTCCAACCATCATGTGTCCAGGCAATATTATGTTTATACCACTATTATTCTAGCCTTGTTTCAAAAGAACATGCTGGGTTGGATGCCAGATCTGAGTTATACGTCCTAGCTCAATTATTCCCGTACTATACGATATGGACCAGTCACATATAAATCTTAGTTTTCTCATTTGAAAATGAAGATGGTATGAAAAGGGAGGTTAGTGGTTAGGTTATTTGGAAGTTCCTGTCAAATGTAATATTCTATACCATTATTATTAAAATTTCTCAAGTTTCTCATATAACCAATCTCTTTTCAATAGCCCAGTCAATGTATCTGGTTGCATTGTTGTTCTATATATGATTTTTCCCTTTTATTCATTTACTTATTCAATAAGTGTTTTTTGAACAGTTATAGTGTGTGAAGAATTAAGTCTGTCCTAAATATGATGAGGCAAGGGGCAGGAGAAGATAGGATAGAATCCAACCATCATCAGGGAATTTCATATCTAGCAGTAGAGATAAAGAATATTCAACTAAATAACAAACAGACAAAAAGCGACTGAGAATATCATAAGAGAATGGGAGTTCAGAGGAGAGAACTATGACTTTCAGCCAGGACAATTAAGGCAGTATCTTTTTAGAGCAAAAGGTACTTGAATTGGGTCTTAAAAGGTAGGATATATGCTGGTGGTGGTGGTAACGGGAAAACATGTTGATATACGGGTGGCGATGGGCAAGCATATTGCTAATATGAAGGGAGTATGAAAGAGTTAGGGGAAATAGAATTAGAAGTCAGATCATGGAGAACCTAGAATGCCAGTCCAAGATATCTAGATATTACTCTACGTGATAGATAGCATTTACATTGCACATTAAGCCACATTCCGGTTTGTATGTAGTCTTTGACCTATTAAAATGTCTATTCTAGGATACACTGACCATGTAGGACTAATAGGGCAGAACTTTCCAGATGAGACCTTGAACTAATTATTACTGAAAGTTAATGGGGCAAGATTCTACACTGAGGATGGCAGGATGTCTCTAATAAGTAAATCTGCAGAAACCAGAGAGTATTTTGTCAGCCTCACTATCCAATCCAAACATAAATTGGAAGCATTTGCAAGTAGCAAAAAAACCTCAGTGTATGAGAAAGCATGCGTTGCTCTCTCTCAGGAGTAACCTGTCTACTGGAGAGTCTGGATGTACTTGCAAGTGAACTGTTCTCTCCAGTCAGACCTCTGGCAGCTTCTTTGCAACCAAAATAAGTGATAGGCTGTAGAGTATGAACTGCACTCCATGTAGAGTGGCACATAAAGGCCCAGGGGAGGGGAGAGCTGGGGAGAGGCTGAGGGGGTGGAGAGAGGAAAGAGAGGAAAGAAAGGCCAGGTATGATTATGTCACCAGGTATCCTTGGTAACCACAAAACATCTTGTGCATTCTGCTTGAGAGTTCAGTGGCACATGGAGGAAAAACGTGCCCTACTTCTGTCAACATCAATAGCATGGGAACAGGACATCTCTGTGTCACAGTCAAGGTAAGAGCAGAGATTCCAAGGTCCTTAAATCTCAAGCGTCTGGCAAAAAACAAACACAAAGAGCTGGAGTGAGTGCGTGTGTGTCTGTGGGGGGTGGTGGGGTGGTAGTGGTTTGGAGTGTGGTGGTGAGGAAAGCTCTCACAGTGTAAAGTTCAGAGGGAGAGATTGTGAAGGTCCCACGGCACTGGGGTTAACTAGTTCTGAAGGCAGCATCAATCAATTCAAGGGCTGGGTGGATATCCTGCAAAGGAACGGCTCAACCCAAGTGGCTCGCACTCTCCAAAGACAGGACATGAAGATACCCTTCTATCATCCACAAGTTTGGAAGACCACAGCTTCTGGGAAGAAAAGAAATGGACTTTGTGTGTCTACCAATGAGCATAGGAGTGTACTAATAATTATGGCTCATTTATAACTAGTACTTAGAAAACATTTATAATGTTCCAGGAACTGTACTGAGGTATAAGTATATACACATACTCACACATATATAGGTACTTAGATATGTAAACATACATACGCATACATGTAAATTACTATATATGTATGAAGATATATATATATACATATATATGTGTATACATATATATATATGCATGCACACTCACACACATTCTCATTTAATCCTCATACCAATCCTGTTATAAGATCTCTTACTATCCTCATTTTAGATAAGAAAACTAAAACACAATGAAAGTATGAATTTTGCAAGACCACCTACCTTGCAAAATGTGTGTGGTACAATGTGTATGGTAGAAGTGGAATTTGAACATAGGCAGTCAGTTTCAGAGTCCATGCTGGAAAAAACAGGTGAAACCGACATGCATAAAGAAAAAAACATACTTTCACGTATGTGAGCTCCAGTGGGACACATGTGTGCGTGCGCACACACACATACACACACATACACATACACTCAAAGAAAGTCGGGCACTACTGCACCTACAAAGAAATGAAGCTCAGACTACAAAGGGAGCACAGATGGTCACCACTATATGATTTTATCATAATGTAAAAAAGTCATTGATGATATTACTAATCAGTCTAACTTTGGTATATGGTTTTGTAGGTCATAAAGAACTTTCAAAATCAGACATTTACATAGAATGTGGTGGGGCAGCAGAGGCAAATGTTTTCTGCTTGTTATGCAGCTGCCTCTGGTCACTTCAGCTGAATTTCTGTCAATCCATGACAGCAACATGATTCTCAGATGTCCCCTCACTCCTCATTCCCACCACCGCTCTCCCACTCCACTGTAGGTTTCTAAAGCTCAGTATGGCTTCAACACCTTGGCCTTTGAGGGCTAAATTTATGAAGGAGACTGGGAGCTTTCATTTGGAACTCATAGGAAGCCAGAGAAATGTGCCAAAGACGACACTGGACATATGGTACTTGAAAATGATTCTGACGGAATTCAGAATATAAGCATGCTCACCGATTCCACTTCTATGGTGAATGCAGCTGACGTGCCATTCAGCACAAATTAACCCCTCCCTTGTGCATGCCAGGTTCAAAATCTCGCATGTGGTTCAAGGAGAGCAGAATTCTCTGAGGACTGTACTAATCCCCGCAGCTCACAGAGCAGCTCAAGGAGATGCCACCCAAACTCAAACAGCAATTTTCAGAACTCAGGAAGGGGCTGTCCTTCTAGACCAGCGCTGTCCAACAGAACTCTCTGCAGTGATGAAATAGGTCTGTGCTGTCCAATATGGTAGCCTTGAGGTATCTGGGACGACTGATCATTTGCAATGTGGCTAGAGAGACTGAAGAGTTGAATTTTTCATTTCAAAAATTAAATTTTAAATGTTACTTAACTTTCATGCGTTTAAATAAGCCCCACGTGGCTAGGGGCTACCATCTCAGACAGTGCAGTTCTGAATCATCCGGACCAGCATATTCAGTTTACTCCTACCATGACTCATCTCCTTACGATCTCAAGTCACCCAAATGAGTGAACACACTTTTCAGAGGACAACACTGAGGCTACTGAAGATAAGTTACTTGCTCAAAAATCACACAGCCATTCCACAGCAGAGCTAGGATGACAATATAAACCTCTGATTATGCTGATCTTTCTCCCACTTACACATCTATTTCTGAGATGAAGTTACGATACAAATACTAAATAGATTATTGTGAAGCCGAATACCTCCGTGAACTGCCTATTTTCTCCTTAAAATTAATGACGATGGTAGTGGAATGTACTTAAGATCTAATGGTTTTAAGAATTAGCAACAGCAACAACAACAAAAGAAGTCAGCTACAGAGATTGGACAGAATATAAAAATTTACGACTAACAAGTAACAGAATTGGTGAGTTGAAGACATAATTTGAGAATCCTATATTAAAAATTATTATTAATAGCAAAGTCTTTTTGGACTAATAAAAAAAAACCCGATAGACTCTTTGCTGACTACCATAATTCCACATCTTACCTCTGTTACTCGCTGACTTTAACTTCATTCGTTCTTTGTCTTCTGATACTAAAGCAATTATAGATTGTCATAAAATCCAAAAGCGTTTTAGAGTCATCGAAATGCCAAAAAGCCTCATCAAAACAAACTCTTTTAATTTGTTTTACTTGTTCTTTTTTTATTAACATTTATACCATAGAAATTGTGTTTGTTTTTTCCTCCCCTCACCCAAATCTGTACCCAATAAGAAGTGTTTCCAATCTGGGATGCCAAGTTTCCATTCAAATCCCATTTTATTTTATATCCCTGGGTGAACCCTCCTTAAAACAAAGATTTACACTGACATGTGGATGGACTAACTGTTGAAACAGCGAGATGAACCACGCTTCAGCAATCTGAGCCCCCCAAGCTTTGGACGGGGACACTTCAAGGGAAAAGGGACAGCTTCAGCAAGGTCTGTGATGTTCTCTCTCTGCTTACTAGGGAAAGTTGTCTATGATCCTGAAGACATTTACTCTCACCTATCTCTTCCAGAAAGAATGAGAAATTTCACACTTCTTTGCTGCATTATCTTGATTATTATGCTGGCTTGCTCCTTTCTCGTTCATAGATTGGCTGGGAGTCTAAATGGCACTCTGGGAAGAAAATAATTAAATCATAAAATGTACAAGTAAGACCTTTACAGAAAAAGACATGCCATCTAACTTGTGCTCAAGACTTTGTACAGGACTGCTCTCCTCCTAAAAAGTCTACCCTAGATTAAGGCTTACATTTTTCTATACGGGGATTTACTTTGGAGGAATTTCACACTGACATAAGAAAGAATTTCCTGTACATATGGTTCCCAATTTTAGACACAATGCATTCCTGGAAATTTTATAAAGCAGATAACCAGAGGGAAAGCTGTGATTGTGCCTGCTTCTTTCATTCAACAAACAACTACGTCATGCCCGCTATATCCCAGGCACAATGACAAGCTCTGCCCCGTCACATGGCCTAAAACATGACCTATGCATCAGAATGGGTAAGAACAGAAATAAGTGTTTATGAGGCTGTGTCAAATGAGTAAAGCAGCAGAGTGGTGAAAAGTGGGGATCTTTAGGACACTCTTTGGATCACTGGGTTTCAAACGTAATCATCTACTACTCACCCCAAACTGTGACAAATATGTTTTATGCCTGCCTTACTTTCCAAGCACACTATCAGCTTGGAAATTGTGAATATTTGCCATGTCCAACTTACATGACTCCTCCCATGGAATTTTCAGTGCTCTCATCAGTCTGCTGTTTCCTCTACCACTCTAGAGCCACTTCTGCCAGAGTTTGTCTCATACATTTCTGATGCTTTAAGCCTCCAAATTCAGGCTCACTTCTAGTCCAAGTAGATGATCAAAACTTTTTATATCAGAGAAGATGGTGTTCATATGCCACATTCCCCAGTATTTTTCCACGTCACCTCAAAGAGTCCCTGTTGTGATTTCATGACCTGCTGTAGCTGTCTCAGAGGCGGACGTGTACCAGTCATCTCCAAGATAATTGTCAATTAGTACGAACACTTTCAATGCCAAGGTTCAATGCTTCAGAACCCAGGGCAGTACAGTATTAAGTTTTAAGTCTTAGGAAGAACAGAAAATCGTCATTCCTTCAAATGTCAGAAAGAAATGAGGCAACAGGGAGCGCTTAGAGAGCACCTACTCTCCTTCCTGTGGAAGAAAGCCCACATAGGAATAAATCAATGTCAGTTAATAATTCCCAAGGTAAAAATTGGATTAATATGCCCCAAAAGTTGTTTAGGATATTTTTTGCAAACTTAATGTGTAAGAATAAAAGAATAAGTAAATCACGATGTAACTGTGTTTATAAATGTTACACAAGTATTAAGAATTGAGTTCTTAGAGAATATTTTTGGGATTATACGGGAAAATGTCCCTGGAAATAAAACTGATTGGAATAAAAACAAATAGATACGTATTATAATCAACTTATACATAAACATGCAAATATATGTCAAGTATATAAGCATAAATATATAAATTTATATAATATAAAAACATACAATCATATATAGTCACATATATGCTTGCAATTTTGTTAATAAAAGGAAAACTATTAGCAGGTTAGCTATTCCAAATTGCTTATAGTGATTAAACACTGAATTATGGGATTACAGGTGATTTTGAAATTTCCTTATCTTTTAAAAAATGTGTTTCTGTAAAAATGGTGGATAGCATAATGAAAAAGATTTAAACCAATAATTCTCAACATTGGAATCACCTAAAGAGCTTTAAGAAAACATGGGTGCCTGGACTCCACCTCGAGATATTCTGATTTGTGTGCTGCCCTGGTATCAGAACTTTAAAAGCATCCAGATAATTAATCCTAAGTTTTAGCTATAATTGAGAACCACTGTTTTTAAACTGTTTCTTTTAACCATATGCTTTATTTATTTTAAATATACATGTTCAAAAAATAATTTGACTTATATTATAATTAAAAGTCACATTTATTAGGATTGTTGCAACTAAAATCCAAAAAAAAAAAGAAAAAAATTAGAGACTACAGAGAGGAATGGAGGAGAGAACTGTACCAGAACCCTTTTAGGGGTTCAGTCTGTACAGTAAGATAGTTACTGTAGCGCAGTATTAACTTTAGGCTTGAGCTTCCTGGCAGCCAGGACAAAAAAGGAAACTTAACATGACATAAAAATAATTAATTTCTGTTAAAGAAGTTTAGGACTAAATTCTAAGACAAAATTATCTTGTATATATAAAATATTATACTGACATAGTGAAAAACAGCTTTAACATAGTTTCATAAAAAAATACAGAGACACCTTTTCTTATAGAAGTTTTTTATACTGATTTCTCATAATGGCCAAAGATAAAAAATAAAAGCAAAATGTAGTGTTAGATTTTAATTTTGTGAAAATATTTCAGTGGCAAACTGAGCTGTATGGTCTGGACTTGGATAATACTGTATATATTAAGAATAAAAAGGATTACTCAAGAACATTGAAAACTAAAATGTGTACCTTTTCCTTTGAACTTCCATATATCTGTAACACAGAAGTTAATTTCTCAGTTTAGTACTTTCTGATATGTAAATTGACCAGATTTAGAAAATTTAGGTTGAAATATGTTGCGGAGAGGAGTGTGGTATGGAGAAAGAAACACAAACGAAAAATGTAATAATTCACCCCAGCAAATATAAAAGTGGGTTTTTGAGCAACAATATTTGATATGAGCTTTGGAGAACTGCTTTCTACCTTTTATACCAATTAGCACACACAGGTTCACGAAGACATAAATAAAAAGACACGCATACACGTATACTTACTGTATTTTAGTAATAACTTCCAAAGTATATTTATAAACATTTGGCATGAAATTTTCAACTTGAGTCTCCTCTGGTCTTTAGTCAATTGCGCGCACACACACACAAGTTTACAGGGCAGCAAAACACACCAAGGAGGATATAGTAAAGAAGTTCTGAAGTGGAAATATTTTTGACCTTTAACATAGAAGCAATTGATTTATTGCTAACAGTACTTAATGTGATGGCTTTAGAAATGTGCTTACCACACTTCCTTGGGAGAATCTGCTAAAAACAAAACTGACCCCATTACACAACAGGGAAAATAACTCCAGAGTCTTGGGGAAGATGCATGAGTAGTTGAAGTCACAGACACTGTGTAACCTTTGGAAACCTCTAGTCTGCGTTAAGTTAGAGCAAAAGCTCCCTTTACAGATAATATGGCCATATAAACAAACAAATGTGTGTTTGTGTGTGTGTGTGTGTACAATTAAATACCTTTAGGCAGTTAAGTCAGGTTTGGGCATGCTACTCGAGTCCTCACAAACCTTCCTGTTGACCACCAGAGGTGAGTGCACCATTCAGGACCCTCCACGAACCAGCACTAAATTATCTTTCTACCTTTATTTACTACTTCTGCCCTTGGGCATTCCTGCTCCCCTGGCCGAATCATCACCACACATGTGTTGATATTTTCCACCTCTAATCCTGGGCTCAGGGTCTTCAATCTTTCCCCTCCTTTCCACCCAACATTACGTGTCCAAGACACTATTCAGTCTTTAAGATCCAGCTTCCACCTCCTCTACAAAGTATTCCCTGATGTCCTAGTTAGAATATATTCCTTTCTCACCCTATTTTATATTTCTATTATAACACCCTTCAAATTCAGCATTTATATGTTTATTTATTTATTGCTAGCTACATAGGCTTTCTTATTCCTCTTACAAACTTCCAGAGGACAGAGCCTTGTGGTATGGGTCTTCACAGCACCCTGCAGTGAGGCATACAATAGGTATTCAGTACATATTTTAAAAAATGTATTTAGCTTTCTAAGACCAGGCCAATCAAAGAGTGTCATACAGAAATAACAGAGATGGCAAAAATTTCATAAAGTATACACATACACAAATAACATGTGTTGCAACTCTTTAGAGACGAGGGAAAAGAAATCCTTAAATTATCATCAACTGAATTCTCACAATTATCAGACAATTATCCTCATGACAAATTATCTTCTCTTCCTACAACCCAAGCTGGGTTGAAAACAGATGCTGACCATGAAAATACAAGGCTGGGAAAGAAGTTGGCATGCATTATGTGTTTATAAGATGTCAGGAGCTTCACATTTATAATCCAATGGTAACACTACAAAGGAAAGACGTATCCCTGTATTTTTTATTTATTTTTTTTTTAATTTTTTAAAGAAACTGAGTCTCAGAAAGATCAAAGATTTGCCCAAGGCCACATTGTTAGAAAACAGTACATACCCTGGGTTGTACAACTACAAAATCTGTACTTTTTCCACTCCAGCAAATTGCCTCTCATATATACATAATTAATAATTTAGCTGAAGATTAAAAAGAGAGTGATTCTCATACTACCTTATCTTTTTTTTTTTTTTTCGGGGCTTTAGACTAACACCTGTCCAACTGACAGGAATGACAAAACCCTGGATATTGGTTAGAGACTTAAGGAAAGCAATAGCTCCGAGGGAAAACAGCAATAGAAACGATTACAACACTCAAAGAAAACGGAAATTATAAAATGGAGCATGTATATTTCTATCACCTATTAAATAGTTCTGTTAGATTACACACGTTCTATGTCATTAGTCACAAAAAGGCATCAGTAGATGTACTAGAAAAATGAAGAGAACATTGATTAGAAGTCATGAGATTTGGATCGCAGAACAGAAAACCATGAATTTGCTGTGGTATCTTGAGCAAGTCATTTTCTGCACTGGGTAGTTGTTTTTGTCCATTTGTTCAATAAAGCGGTTGATTACACATGTTCTCTCAGCCTGAGGCTACTAACTGATAGGCCTACAAGATCTCACTAACGATGAAAAGAGGTTCTGCTCAGGCCTGGACTCTGAACTTTATTTGATGTGCATTGGTTTATGATCCACACCACTTTCCTAAAAGCGTTTATTGCTCATTGAAGATACTAAGTTCAGAAGAAATTACAAAAATGTAAACTCGTAAAATACATGTCTGAGTCAGGCGAACCCTTTGCTGGTTTCCTCTGAAGTGAGCCCAGGCATCGAACTGTACTGTAGTATCTGTTTCTTCAACTTCAGGTTAGGGTTTGGAATTTCAGTTTGAGACGAACACAGGATCTGGTTTTCCATTTTTTGATTATGCTCGTATACAAAGTGACATCACAACGATTTTGAATTCAAGCAGAACTCCTCTCCATCCCACAGCCCACAAGAATTTTTACAGGGCTGGGTTTTTGTTTTGGGGTGAGGAGTGACAGTAGCAGCAAACATACTCGTAAAATCAAGAAGGTGTGATGTGCTGCAGAAAAGGGATAAACTGCCAGGAGCGGCAAGAATGGGAAAACCTAGCATCCTAATTGAAACAGCTGCAGAAGAGGCATGCAGTTTGTTATATTCATTTGTGTGTCTCATACTACAGAGCTAAGTGGTTTAGCAGCCCTTTTGAAATCTGAAAATGGGTTTCCCATTCATTGAGAGCTATACATTGACTCCAACTAGCTCTTGTTCAGAAAGTCACGTGGCAGTTCATTGCGCATTGTACAATGGAGTCTGCACCCGATTTTGAGAAAGCTCTGGGAAAACAGGGTAAGTGCTCCTGGAAGGATCTGTAGAACTGCACCAGCGTTTACTCCAACCCCAACACTCTGGAAGCCAGGGCCCACAACACAGGGTGTTCTTACAAACTATTACAGAAAATGAAGAGACGACAGAAAATGGACACGTTTGCCCTAAAAACTTTATGTTGGCTTCTGTAGTAGTTTATTTCAAACTTATTTGAAAACAGTCCTGTCTTTTCAAGGAGTCAAATTATCCCCTCTTGGTTATTTACAAGTGCCTGTTTCCATGCAAGAATCAAAAAGGCGAAAGAACACCAGGCACTGCTTACTTCTCACTGCTTAGTCCTGAGGGAGAAGAAAGAAGAGCAAAAGTAGCTTTTCCTCTATCAGGGAAGGGGTTGTTATCAATGTTTTATAAATAATTCAGATGATTGCAGTACCCCGCCCCACTGAGTGCTAAGCACTATGCTAAATTTTGATAAGATTTTCACAGTATTTAGGAACACAAGATTAGCTAGTATATATAACTCAGTTTTGGCTTCTCAAATACATTCAAATTCTGTTCACTCCCCAGCAAGTAAATACAAAACATTAATTTGTTTGGCAATGGCTCCAAATGGCACAGGATTTCAGAAGAGGGGTAGAGTAAATAAGAGGAAAGCTTTCGTTAATGTTGACTTTAATATATATGGAGAGAAGTACAAGCTCTGCCTGATTTAGGAGGTGGAACTGGAAGAGCAAGTCAGAAAAACTTGTCAGCAGATAAGAAGGAGGCATTTGTGCTGGCTTAGATAAAGAGAGTAAAAGGAATGACTATGAGGTACAAAAGTACCTGTGGAGAATTTTAGAGTTTATCAGTAATAGTATCTGATTTCTTATCGATTATATCATTTGAAGACAAGGTCAAAAATAGGCAGAAACTTTACTCAGTTAAAAAGAGAAAAACAACAAAACAAAACAAAACCCTAAAAACTCCTGTGGGCAGGATATATATTTTTCTTTTTTTTTTTTAAGTGAAATTTACTTTTGGATTCTCTCTAAACAGAATGCAAATAACGTAAGTGATCTATTGATGCGAAGACCTTTAGTAACCACATATGCTTCCCTGTGGCCTGTAGGAGCCTACCTGCAGCCCCCTATTGGCTTGAGGCAGAGACAACAGCTAGTCTACCCTGAACAGTTGCCAAGGGAACAGCCAGCGTTTTATGACATTATGGTTGGATTACGGGGAAATAGACTGGCCTGTAACAATGCCAGGAGAAGACTAGCTGCTTGGAAAATCACGATGATTAACCAGTTTTCTTTCAAAACATGCACACAACAACAGAAAATTCAAACCAACGCATTTGACCATGAAAACAATAGCTTTTTCAACAAATCCACTGTGGAGTCCTCGCTTAAACATAAAAGTCAATTACTGCTTCTTCGTTTTTTATTTTTTAAAGCAGTTAGAATTCCTTGTTATTCTTGTCTCATTCAGAGATATAATCTTAAACCCAGACTTACTTTATTTTAACCAACATCAGCCAGAAAGGAAACAAGGTTGTCGAAGTGCTTTAATAACAAACCTATACCTGGCTTTATAGTCCTTGAACACCCTGACTCTCTTCACAAAATACCCTTGGGAATAGATGTAAAGTCTAATTATGCCTGTATCACATCAGTGTGTTTATGGAAATGCCACAAAAAGTTCCAGGTGGCCTAGGACTGCCCTGAATACAAGGGATAGGCTTGGATTTGGAACTAACTCCAAATGGCATAACAAAGCTTCGTTACCCATATGGTAGATATCAGCGTGAAGGGTTAGGGGCAATAATTCTAGTCCATTGAATAAGTACTCATCCAGCGCCTGGATCTTTGTAGATGTTTAACACATGTTGGCTGAAGATAATGACAACTAGTATCTATTAAAGCTCTTACTATGTGTGAAGCACTGAGTTGACTGCTTGGCATGTGTTTTCTCATTTAATCGTCACAATTACCGAAAGGGAGGAAGATACATTATCATTGTCCCCATTTCACAGATACGGGCACCAAAGCTTGGAGAGGGGGTAGAGTAATGTTCCCAATACGCCACACAGCTCATGAACAAGGAAATCTGTCTTCTGAGGCCTGCCTCTAAGGCAGAGACTAAAGCAATGCAAACCTACCTGCCACAGTGGGTGACAGATGAACCACACATTGTTCCTGTCATCTAAGAGCTTACAAAATAGTCTGCATTTAAGTGCATATGTGTGTGTACACGTGCGCATGAAAACGAAAGAGGGGTGGAGAATAACACACGTGTGCAGGCAACTCTCATTCAAGCCAGAACAAATCTGATACAGCAAGACAGGAAATAAGAATTCGGGGAACAACAAAGAATAATTCTAATCCCACTTGACCTGGAGGAAGCCATTTAATTTATTGGAAGGGGAAAATATGGAGTCCAGGTGAGGAGGCAGTTGAGTGGAATTTCAATTACTAGAAGTGAATAAAAAGATGAATCCTCTAGCCCAGAGCCACTGCCACGAGTGTGGACTATAATACTGTGAGGGTATAAAAAGAAAGGGGGAGGGAAGATTATAAATTTACTCCTAGGGTACTAATGATCTCCACGTCTACTTCTGAATTGAGTCAGTGCCATATGAATCATAGTGGTGAAGTGAGGTTGTAAAATTGCTCCCAAGCTGACTCCTTATTGTGGCTTGTCTTCTCAGTTACTATCTCGGTGCATATTTTGGAGCAACCTTCTCATCTATTCAATGAGAGAGCTAAACAAGATGATCTCTCAACTAAGGGCCCCTTAGCATTTCCTAAGGTGATATTGGGATGCACTGTTCATAATAAATAAGTGTTTGTTAACCAAATTCCCTTGGTTAACTAATTCCTATAAAATAAGCTAGATTTTGCCCAAGAGAGTCCTTGAACTCTGAAATAGCATGAACCTTGTGGAGCTCGGCAGTTCCAAGGGGCAGAATGTAGCCTTTGTGTGTTATCTAGTATTACATGGCTGTGAGCTTAAAAATACAACTAGAAAACAGCCTAGAACTCACCTGACACATAGTAGGCACCTCGTGTTATACTGAATGAACAAATGGGTACTGATTAAAAATGCATGTTCTGAAGGCATTACTTAGAATTAAATTTTACTGTTACCCACTAGCCTTTTAACTTAACAGTAACCTACTTTTCTCTTTCACTATCAAGTAAACGATCATAATAATGATACTGACTTAATAGATCACTGGTACAATTAAATAAGATCAAGCACACAAAGTACGCAACAGAAAAACTAGCACAGAATAAAGCATGCATTAAGTGATATTACCAAAGAATTCAGAGGGACATGCATGATTGAATAAATGAGTGTTGGTGTTACCGCAATTAAATAACCAAGGAATTTTTAATCTCAGTAGAGACTAGAAAATTCATGAATATGAGACTATATGCAGCATATAATTTCTTTTGCTCAAAGACCATATTTTAATCCAATTCATGAATTCTGTTTATATCTGTGTGGCACAAGTCTGTAAGCTCTAAATGTTACATCTGTTACCAGGACTGGCTCTAGAAATGGAGGGAAACAATAGAAAACTTCACACTGATACAGAAGCTATGTTTTGTTCATGATCACCCATCAATTTCCTATTCATTTGGGTTTATTTGCCTCCCCTTATTCTGCCCTCACTGACTGATACTTTAATTTAATGAGAGAACATAAAGAACATAAAGAGAAGTATAAATTTTTCTCTTGATTCAAACTTGTGCCTATAACATTAGATGTCTGGAGTAAAATTTATTAGCTGTAATATACAAAAATAGTAAAATATAATTAACTTCCAGGGTGGAGGGAATATTAAAAATTACGAATGTAAAAGGAAAAAAAAATGTCACTCTGGGGTTCATCACTTTAATTATTTATAATCACATCTATAAAAAACACAATAATCTACCTCATCAGTGAACATTTTGGAAACGACTTGGTTTTTTAAATATAATCTTAAAAATCCTCAATATGCACAAGAGAAAGGGAAAAATAAACACAGATGCAAAAGAAACAAACTAAATTGTGCTTTTTTTTTTTTGGTCTTCCTAATAATCTTTGCAAATTCCTTTAAAGTACGCATTTAGATCTTTTTATGTTCTGATTATATTCACCATTAAAACACTGGGCAAAATCCACCACAGCTACCATTGTGGAATTGGAGGTTTATGCTATCTGCAAGAAGCTTTCAGAAGCTCTGGTTGCACGAAGAATGCTGTCTGCCCACTGGCAGTGCAAGAACCAATGAAAGGAACTGGGAAGTATTATAAAGAAGGATTTTGTGGCTGAAACACAGAGAGGAAAAAGACAGTAACCATAATTCTCCAGATTTTACTTTATTCCCTGTTGCCCAGATTATCATCTGTCTAAGCTACTCTTGATTTTGAAAAACAAACATATTTACAAAATAGTTAGAAACTTGCTCACCCTTGCCCTTGAACAGGTCAGAAGAAATATAAAGGAATGGGAATTTTTTTTCGTTATTTTCACAAAGACCCACAAAGTACACCACACAAAGTTTCACGAAGAGTGAAGAGATGAGTAAGATAATGTTCCACCACTAAGAGCTTTGAGTATAGTGTGTGTTGGGGGAGAGGGTTCAACAAGTATATATCTCTCAGCAGAGTGCAAACCTGGCAAGTCCTCTCTCTGGCTTCATCTTTCCCATCTGTAAGTGAGAGTTCTGGAACACGTGACCCCTACGGCTCCGCCATTCCTTAATATGTGAGTCAAAGATTATTTCTTCCAGGGCAAAAGACCCAGATATCCTCCCTGATTTCTATAAAATCAGGACATATGTTTCTTTCCTGGCATAATGACTCTAAGTTCTATGAAATCTCTGAAGATGACTCCAAGATAAAATTTCTGTAGGACGTTGATGATGATAATGATGGCAACTAGCATTTCTTGAGCTATTAAGATAGGCGTGGCAGTGCATTATTTAATTTATGTTAATATTAAGATTATTTACATTTTTAGAGTAAGGAAGACTGATTTTTACCAGCTAGGATAGGCAGAACTAGAACTCAAGCCCAAATCTCCAGATTCCAGTTCTTAGCTGATATATACATGACTACACTTCAAAATGAAGGAGAATTAACCATTTCAGGCCAACAAAAATAGAGAGGGTATTAATTTCCAGCAGACCTACACTGCAAGACATTTTAGAGGAAATTCTTTCAGCAGAAGGAATATGATACCAGACAGAAACCTGGATTTACGCACATAAAAGGGAGAGTTCTGGAAAAGACTAAATAAATAAACTTTTCATATTTTTAATTGCTCTAAAAACTGTCTAAAACAAAATCTGCAGCAATATGTTGTGTGTTTATAGCATATCTACAAGTAAAAAGAATGACAAGGGCACAAAGGATAGCAAAGGGATTGGGAGTATACTATTATAATGTCTTGCTACTGTGCATATAATGATATAATATTATTTGAAGGCAGACTCTGATTAACTAAAAATGTATTTTTCAAATCAAAGGGCAACACTAACATTAAAATCAGGAGTATAAATGACAAACATAATATGGTGAAAAATACACAATCTAAAGAAAAGCAGAAAAAAGGATAGAAAAATTTTAAAAAGCTAACAAGATGATGAATATTAACCCAACTATATCAGTAATCTATAATTACAGTCATGGGTTTCAAAAACCCTCTCTCAGTAACTGGGTAAGCAGATGAAAGCCAGTGAAAATAGAGAAAGTTGAACAATATTCTCAGTGAACTTAACCTAATTGACACTTAACACAACACTCAACAACAGAATACAAATACTTTCGAAATGCATGGAACATTCACAAAGATAGACCATAGCCTGGGACATAAAACAGACCTTAACAAATTTAAAAGAATTGAAGTAATACAGAATACTATGTTCACATATCATAAGGAAACAAACTAGATGCCATTAACAGAAAGGGATGAAAAATGAATCCAAGTATTTGTAAATTAAACAATATACTTCTAAATAACCCATGGGTTAAAAAGAAATCACAAGAGAAATTAGAAAATACCTTGAATGAAAATCAAAGCACAACATATCAAAATTTATAGGATGGAGATAAAGCAGGGCTTACTAATTAAATGTTCATATTAGAAAAGACAAAAGACTTCAAATCGATGATTGAATCTTTAACTTTGAAGAAACAGAGAAGAGCAAATAAAACCCAAGGCAAGCAAGAAGAATGAAATAATAGAGCAGAAATCAATGAAATAGAGAGCAGAGAAACAATAGAGAAATCTATGACAACAAAAGCTAATTCTTTTGAGAAAAAAATAAAATTGATAAACTCTATCCAGACTGATCAGGAAAAAAATTAGATAAGACATAAATCATAAATATCATGCATGAAAGGTGGAACAATACCTCAGTACCTACAGACATAAAATGATAAAGGAATACTGTAAACCACCATGGTGCCTACAAATGCAGCCATTTAAATTAAATAGACCAATTTCTTGAGAGATGTAAACTGCTAAAGTTCACTTAAGAATAAATTAAATTTGCAGATAAAAGCCTTGTAACAAAGAAAATTCCAGGTCCAGATGGCTTTACCAGCAAAGTCTGCCAAACATTTAAAGAGTAATATCAATCCCCACAAATTCTTCCAGAATATAAGCAAGGAGGGAACACTTGTCAATACCTTTTATGAGGTTAGCATTACCCTGACACCAAATCCAGACAAAGAGACATTACAAAAAAGAAAACTACAGTTGAACTTTGAATAATGCAGCGATTAGGGATTCTGACCCCCTCCACTTTCCACACTGTCGAAATTCTGCATATAACTTTTGGCTCTCCAAAAACTTCAGTCCTCCTTCAGTATCCACAGGAATTGGTTCCAGGACTCCGTCCTCTGCCCCATAGCAAAATCCGCATATGCTCAAGTGTCTTCTATAGAATGATGTAGAACAATGCATACAGTTGGTCCTCTGCATCCCACTGCAAATTGAAAGTACTGTTTTTGATCCACAGGTGGGTGAATCTGCAGATGTGATTCCCAGGGATACAGAGGAGGGATGACTGTATATTTATTGGAAAAAAAAAATCACATATAAGCGGACCCATGCAGTTCAAACCTGTGTTGTTCAAGGGTCAACTGTATACATCAACATCCCTCATGAATATAGATGCAAAAATCCTCAACAAACTACTTGCAAATTAAGTCCAACAATATATAAAATGATTAGTACAACATGACCAAGGGAAGGGTTATCTTGGGAATACAAGGCTGATACAGAATTATAAAAATCAATGCCATTCACCATGCTAATAGGCTATAGAAGAAAAATATCATTGCTATATCAACTGAAGAAGAAAGTCATTTGACAAAATTAAATACTCTTTCATGATTAAAACTTTCATAAAACTAGGAATAGCAGGAGACTTACTCAACTTGATAAAAAAATTGTACAATAACCCTACATCTCACATTATATTTAATGGCAAAAGACTCAATTCTTTTCCCTAAGACTGAGAAAAAAACAATAATGTTCACTGTCACTACTTCTATTCAACATTGCACTGGAGGACCTAGACAGTGCAATAGGACAAGAAACAAAAATGGCATAGATTTGCACGAAAGAAATGCAACTGTTTCTACTCACAGAAAATATGACTTTTTCCATTAACCAACCCTCCATGTTGGAAAAGAAGCTCTTAGGATAAATTACTTTAATAAGGTTACAAGATACAGGGTCAATATACAAAAAACAAACAAATAAAAAAACACACACTCATCGGGTTTCTCTATGACTGCCATTTAATAGTCTTTTCCCTTGTGACTCAGGTCTTCATATATAAAATAACCTTCAACTAGACCATTTTGGTTCCTTGCTTAGAAGAAAGTGTTACTTTGATGTTTGTTAGGTTGAATTTAGTTGGTTTAATATTTTATACTTAAGATTAAAAGAATAAGTAATTTGCATTTCTGTCATTAATTCTGTAAATTGAGATTAAGTTAAACCTCACATAATATAATAAGATGCTCTTTAAATGGATCCTTAAAAAGGACCTACAAGGGTTTGAAAAGATCAGTGTTCTTTTCCCAAAATTACCTCTCTGATATTATCTCCAACTACTCCCCAGTTTGCTCACTTATTCCTGGTTTCTCTGGCCTCCCTGATATTCCTCCAACACTGAAGGCACACTCCTGATGTAGTCTTTAGCACGTGGCATCCTGCCTCACATTTTCAACTTACCCCTCCAAGATCACCTGCTGGAGGAAGTCTACGTGACCACCCAATTAAAAATTGCAACCTCCATGTGTATTGCACTCTTGGTTCCTCTTACTGTGCTACTCTTCTTTCCATTGCATATATCACTTTCAAATATGCCACATAATTTACTTTTATGTTAGGTTTACTGTTTGTTGTATGTCTTTTCTTGCTAGAATGTCAGCACCAAAAGGCAGGGATTTCTGCTGTTTTATTCTCTGATGTATCCAAAGACCATGGAATATCTGCTGAAAGAACTGAATGAATAATTGTGAAATGACTCTAGATAAGCAGAATTTTTTTTTAAAGGAATAAAGGAGATTTTTGAATACGCAAGAGTAAATTATCTTGTATTATAAATATCCACCACTTTTCCATTTAAAAAAATCTTTTTTGAATAAGTCTTTGAATAAACATGTTATAAGTCTTATTTAATGATTCAACTGGTGCAAAAAAGTCCTGTAGATGACTGCAGAAATTAGGCCCTTCTTAAAAGAACACATAGAGAGAAGCATTCAAAAGAATGCCCTCAGGCTATTACCTTGGTATTTAGAGTTATTACTTCACTCGTATTTCATAGAGAATGAAAGAATGAGAGCCACAGCTACATTCTTTTATTTTTTTCCTTTCAAATCTAAAAAAAAAAAGGAAACTGGGAAAAACATCAAGCCCATTTCAGAGGAGACCAGAGCTACAATATCAATGCTGGTCTACATGATATGGGGATATGCTAAAAACAAAACACATTTGATTACCATAATGACTGTTCAAACTAGCAATTCTACTTTTAAAACACAATAAAGGCAACAGATACTTGGATTGTTCTTTACATTTTTAGAAGATGCTTTGTTATTCACAAACGGTGAGTATATTCGTTATACCACCAACTCTTCCCTAGTCAACATGACAATGCATGCCTTAGTATTTTCCTTGAAAGAGAGAAGAAAGAAGGGAGATTCAAAGATGTATAAAGATCTGCCCAAGATTAACCAACAAAGAATGGCAGAGTGGGGAAGAGTATATTGCACTAAGAATCAAGACACTACTGATCTGGGTGCCACTCCGTTATTAATTAGCTGAGCACCTGCAAAGGTTTACTCTCCACTTACAGAATTGAAAGCTTGGCCCAAAAAGCTACTAACAACTGTGGGCAGCCGATTCCTGCTGGACCTTGAGTTAGCAGAGTCCTCAAATGAATGCATCATCTATAGACTAAATAAAATAATGGATATAAACAAAGAAATAATCATCAAAATAACAATAAGTAAGCCCTAAGCATTAGCGATAGATATATCATACTTCTAGTTTCAAATATATGTTCAAGTTATTGTAAAGAATAAAACACATATTAGTATTAAGGTATAGAATTTGTAAAAGCTGTCAGCATTTTATATATGTCAATATATATTGACAGTATAGTTTGATACAGGTGTATGAAATAAAATAGGAACTTAACATTTCATCTCTCAGGGCTCTTTCAATTTGAAAATGCTAAATTGCAGAGACTGAGACAGATCACTTTATGACAAATCTAGGGCTCTTTCTCCCATAGCATTGTGGTTTTTTTTGGACATCTTTTTATCTCCAGGAGCCTTTATTTAGTCAAGCCCAAAGCCCAACATGAAATATGGGTTAAAAATGGGCTGCCATTTTTTTGAACGGTGTTTGTGTGTGGCTAGAGTAAAGAATGGGAGGTAGAGTCCTGGAGATCTCTGCCAACCAGGCCTCTTCTCCCCACTCAGAGCCTTCACCAAGGAACCCACAGGGTTCTATGGAGCAGTTTCAAAATAACCACTGACAAAAGGTAGAACATAAATTCCAATACAGTAATAAGAAAAACATGAATAACCCCATCAATGAAATGGACAAAGGTGCTCTTTAGTCTCGGCCATGAAACACAATGACTAAATGAACTCATTCGGAAAGCGTCACAATAAGATGCACATATTATGCCACCGCTGTGGCTCTAAGTCCTACCACCTTCATAAGTCTACCTGTGGCAAAGATGGTGACCCTGCCAAGCAAAAGAGAAAGTATAACTGATGGTAAAGGCTAAAACACGAAATACCACTGGGACTAGTCAAATGAGGCACTTAAAAATTGTACACCACAGATTCAGGCAGGGATTCCATGAAGGAAAAACACCTAAACCCAAGAGTGCAGCTGTTGCAGCATCCAGTTCATCTTAATGATTGCAACGATTAGTCGCACAATAAATTTTCTGATTTAAAAAGAAAAAAAAGAGAAATGAACTAAGGATATAAATAGGCAAGTGGCTACTAAGCATATGAAATGATGCTAAACCTACTAAAAATTATAAAAAAGCAAAAGAAAACGAGATCCTATTTTTAGACAACCTTTTTCCTATTTTCAGACAATCTTTTTGGCAGAAATTGAAAAGGTGAACATGTTCAAAGTTAGTAGGAGTGTGTGGCATTAGATAGTCTTACCTTTGAGAAGAATGAACTGTTACCCCCCTTTTTGAAGGGCTATTTCAGTAGGTATCAAAATAAAATGGTAATGACCATACATTTTTGACTCAGCAAGCTCATTCTAAAAATCTATCATACAGAAGTTCTCAAAATTGCATAAGGATAATTGCATAAAGATGCTTGCTTTTAATGGAAAAAAGAAAGAAAGAAAGAAAGAAAGAAAGAAAGAAAGAAAGAAAGAAAGAAAGAAAGAAAGAAAGAAAGAAAAAAAGAAAGAAAGAAAGACTGTAAATACCCACCGGCGGAGAAATGACTATTATGGTTCATGCATCCTATAGAATACTATAGCATCATTAAAAAGACAAAGGTAAACCCATATGTCCTGTTATTTACAGAAAGATGCCAAACATACCCTGTCTGGGCTGGGGGAGGGGGTGTGAGGAAGCAACATGCAGAACAATATGTATACTACTGTCTATGTGTATACATATGCAAATATATGTGTTTATATTGCATTAAATTTCTGGATAATGGAATTAGATACAAAGAACTCTTAATAATGGCTTCCTCTAGGGAGAGAAATTGAGAAGAATTCCACTTTTTATTTTAGATATTTTTGCATAGTTTGATTTTTTACTAGCAGGTAAATTACTTTAATTATTAAAAAAATAAGAACTCTGTATTGCATAGCATGCTACTTTTCTACACATAAGTTGCTTTAATGAGGAAACTTAAGACTAAATTACACCTAAGTGCAAGATAGTATTCTGAATCCCACCTGTGTACCCCTTTTCTGGTAAAGCCTTTAAAATGAAGGGGGCCGGCACACTATGTAGGAAGTTCAGCACTTACACATTTTGAAGACAGAACCCATCAAAATACTTCTGATGATGGAAAGAAAAAGGATTTCAATAACAATAGCACAGGATTTCGTGGCATTAATAAAGAACTTCCTTAAAACAGTAAGTCACTGTCAAAATAATTAACAGGGTGAAGAGGACATGCAAATGAAAAGTAGTGAATATTGAAGCCTGGAAGTTTGCAGTGACCCCCACATCACGCTCCCACAATTCTTGAGAAAAATATCTCCGAGAAAAAGTGGATCAGCATACAAGCCCATAAAAAAGAGAGGTTTACATTTTAAGTTGTTTTGTATCTGTTGCAAATATAAAGGTTAAACTGGTATTAAAAGAACCAGTAATTCTTTCTTACTAAATTTTCATCCAAAGATAGAGTAAAATAGTCAAAATGAAGTGAAGTTCTTATTAACAGAAGATGTTGTCAGAGTTAAAAATCTAACTGGCTGAGTAGAGCTTTTATTTATTTATTTTTGAGCTAAAGGTGATGTTGTAAAATTGGAACCTTCTCACTTTGCCAGACTGAATGAAAACCTGTTAAAAGGCAGTTGACTAATTCTGGATTATTTTTATTATTGAGACGACTTGGCTTACACTGAAGGGAAAAGGAGCAAAACAACTACACACATGTAGTTGCACGAGTAATTAAATAATTATTCATCACAAATAGTTAATCACCCTTTTAAGTGAAGAGGGCAGAACCCAAGCTGCAGCTGTATTTTCCAATGCTGAGCAAGAACATTCACCACCAAGTGACAGAGTTCATACATTCTAAACATGTAAAGGCTCCATAGAGGGTGAAATCCCTTCTCTTAGGCATCATTCCCTTGTTTCTATTCAGCATCATCCCAACTTGGGCTTCCCAAGTTATTGTAAGTGTTTGACCCAAGGAAGGGCTAGATTTATGAGATGCAGTGTCTACTAGGTAATAATTTAATATGGAGAAAGTATCAAGAAAGTCGTGTCAAGAGCACAGGTTCTGGAGTCTGACTGCCTGAGTTCAAGTTCCATTTCCTCTGATATCTGTGCCAACTTGGGCAAGTTACTAAGCTTCTCTAAGTCTTAGTTTTCTCTTCTATGAAAGAGAATGGATCAGAGTACCCATCTCATGGGATGAAGTATACCATGTAAGTACTCACTAAATATTAAAATTATCATTATTAGTAAGATTTTTTTGTTTTTTGTATTTCAAATAAATATTATATACCAACAACAGACACAGAAATGTATGCAGATATAAAGTACTTTTTATCCTGCTTATCTACCAAAAGTAAGGCCCCAGGCCAGGAGTTCTCCTATAAGTTTTCTCATTTATTCCTTACCCATGAGATATTCCCATTCTCCTGGTGAAGAATTTAGGTTTAGATAGGTTAAGAAATTTGTCCAAGGTCATAAGCAAATGTCGTAATCATACAGCTCAATTTGAACTTAATACTTGCTGACCTCAAAATACTTTTTCCCACTACAAGGAGCTCTGGGAAACAAATACAAAGATAAGCTACACAACCTTCTCTCAAAAGCTGTCCTGCAGAGAGCACAGAACATAAACAAATAGAGGCGTACGTGTATAAACTAAGATCATCTACTTTATAAAGTGGGCAGAAGAGGGAGTGATTACTTCCAAATGATGAGACACAGAGAAGGCTCAGGGATGAGGTGGTATTGGAGTTGGCCATGTGAGATGTAGACATGAAGATGTGGGGAAAGGCATTTCAATGCATGGCACAGAAAGAAGAAAAACAGGGGGTCAGAAAGGGTGGTCTTTTGGGGGACTCAGGATGACGGCAGTGTAGAATGTGTGAAATCAGATGAGACTGGATAAATGGGTCATAGGCAAGGCTTTGATCTCTCCAACTCTTCTATATCTGGAAGTCTAGAAGATTCCATGATTTTAATCTGTAGGAATGAATGTTATTAGACAGCCTGAACAGGATCAACTGGATTGACTGCAAAATGCCTTACCACAATTTTAACCATCGTGAACTTCAACCCTCTTGCATTGGATGCATTACTACATATGTGTTATAAGACATGTGTTAATCACTCAGGAAGACCACTCAGTAGTTTGACCATGGTTTTCTGACAAATCCATGACAAAGACAGACTTTATGCCCTGTCAGTTTCTGTCTTCCCATGCTTTGTTAAGTCATCAAAGCCCACAAGCACCAGTCCAGTGGCCAGTGGCCTGTTTCCAAGAAAACTATCTGAAGACAATCGGCAGCTTTTCTATTCAGTGAGAAGAAAGTAAAATCAACCTATTCAGACATGAAGATGTGGGGAAATGCATTTCAATGCATGGCATGGAAAGGGGAAAAGCAGAGGGTCAAAAAGGGTGGGTCTTTTGGGGGAATACAAAGCAGGTCAGGGTAGATTTTGTGGAGATGGGAGCTTTGATCTCCAGTTTTAAGTCAGTTCATTTTTAGAGGGAAGAGTTCATCTCAGTGGGGAGAAAAAGGGATGAAGAATAAGAGACCTAGTTTGGTCAGAAGGGATGTTTTTAAGATTATGGAGAAGGGAGAACTACAATTGGATCTGTGTGGATAAGTGGAAAGTATACTGCACCAGGAATCAGAAGGCTGTAATCTAGACCCATTTCTGAAAATAAACGCTGGAAAGTTGCTGATAAGATGGAACTGGCTAGCAGAGGGAAGGCCTCGAAATCTGATTCCAAATCCAAAGTGTCTTCCTACTAAATCATGTAGTAGAAAAATGCAGACACGGTTCACATTTGGAACAGGAAAAACCTTTCACTCTTCAGGTTGTGCTTTTAACTAAGCCATGTTTCCTTCAAGCATGTCTTACTTTTAGCTCTAGAAAACAATGAGGAGAGCTGGAGAAATGTAGAATACATGGTGTGTGGCTAAAAACCACAACACTTAGGAAAAAAGGTTCAGCCATTTGCTTACTCATGATGTTCCTTCCATATCTCCCCTCTTGCCAAAGACCTTTCAGGAAAAGTCTGTGATGGATGAGTGGTGTGAGAGGTAATGAAATGGCTGGGCTTTCATTTACTTTTGGGAAAAAGGCCAAAACTTAGCACCGCCTAAGTCCTTCATGGTCTATCTCTAAAAACTCATCTTGCCTCATGCTTCTCCCTCAACCTTTGAGCCCTAACCACAGGGGCTTTTTTCAGTTCCTCAAATCATCAGGCCCCGCTGTCTGAGACGTCTAAACTCCTACTCATTGCTCACAGCTCACTGAAACAGCACTTCCTCAGGAATACTTTCTTGACCCCTCCATCTAGGTCAGGTTCATTTGTTTTACTTCTTTTAAGACGATATTCTTTTCACTTAAAATACTCTCTCCACATCCCTTAATAGAGCACACACTTCCTGAGAGCAGGCCGCTTGTCTGATTTTGCTCACCTCTACCAACTATCCTGTCACTGACATGTGGTAGTCTTTCAACTAATAATATTTATTGAGTAACTGAACAAATATTTTCTTCTTCAAAAATAAGGTGTATCAGCCAATTGTGGACAGGGAGGAGTTAGGGTTTAAATTATCTAGATAGGGGCAAAGTGAATCTTATTTATTAGTCATTATTTTAAAACTGACCAAGACAGAAAACACACATAGGAATAAAAGTTAATTGTATTATATATACATACTTTACATACTGTTATATACTGTTTTACATACTTTAAGCTAAGTGACTTGGACAGTTTGATTTGGCAAACAGGAAATCATACTGATTGAAACTGAGCCATGATGATGATGATGATGATGATGATGATGATGATTAAAGCATGGCAGAGACTAGCCAGATAGCCACTAAATCACTTCCTCTTCTTTTGGGGCACAGAGTGTAACTACATTTCCAAGCATTGTTTGGAACTGTGGCCAAGTAACTGAGTCCCAGCCAATGGAAACTGAGTATACATGGTTCGACAATTAAGTTTGTGAACTCATCCAAGAGAAAGTGCTACACACCTCATTGCTGAATAGCACTACTACAGTCACCTTTGAAATCCTCCCCTTGGGATGCCAGTGACTAGTCCACCCTTCAAAGCAATTTTGAAACTCTTTTTCTGGAATGGCTATTGGAGCTGTTGTCGTATTATCTTTGATGTCCTGAGTGTCATCAAAATGTATTCCTTTCCATATTTCCTGTATCTTTGGGTAAAGAAAGAAGCCATTGAGGGCCAGATCAGGTGAGTAGCAAGGGTGTTCCAATACAGTTATTTGCTGACTGGCTAAAACTCCCTCATAGACAGCGCCGTGTGAGCTGGTGCACTGTCGTGATGCAAGAGCCACAAATTATTGGCGAAAATTCAGGTTGTCTAACTTTTTCATGCAGCCTTTTCAGTACTTGCAAATAGTAAACTTGATTAACTGTTTGTTCAGTTGGTAGAAATTCATAATGAATAATCCCTTTGATATCGAAAAAGGTTAGCAATATCATTGCAACAAGCTTGCAAACTTAATCGTCCAACTTCGTAGAAGGAACACTATGTCGCATTTCCCGGTCTGGTCCATAACCATTCCCTCTCCACCTCACGAGATCCTGAGGCTCTCTTTCCTCATCTACCAGATACAGAGAGTCTAGCACAGAACCCCTAGGTTCTAGGGAATGGTAGAGCCAGTGGATGAAATAAGCCAAGGCCCCTGATTTGCCAAGTGGAAGTTACCACTACATATCCAATTGGACTTTTTCAGAGAGAAATAAACTGTGTGTTAAATCACTGAGATCTGTGGGTTTGTTTGCTACCACCAACTAATACATACGATACATTAAAAAAATCATATTTATTTTTGTAAGTTACCTTCCTTGATACTACTTGAGATGAGAGCATAAGGTTAGATTTGATGAATCAACTCTGCTTCTAACATGGCTTTCTACGCAGTTTTACTGCTCCATTTTTTCAGCAGTTGTAGATTCCCAGGGCTGGAGAGGATCTTGGGCCCACTTTGTCTAGCTCCTAACCAAGTAGAGAGCAGTCTTTGTCGTCACACACGTCATTAACAGCCTCAGCCCAAGACTTTTGTAAGAGAGAACATACCAGGACCCCTTGACCTAGCTCTTCTCAGCCTGTATTAATTGTTATTAAATTATTTCTTGTGCTGAATTCCAAATCTTCTCTATGGCTCTTTCCATGAATTTTCTTCTAACACTTAAACAAATGAGTTTTAAAAGGTTACTTTTTTCTATATGCCCCTCCTTGCCTCCTAATATGAGTTCAGCTAAATATAAATTGGGAGGAAGATAAGCGTGGTGAGGGACAATCACAGAGTCACTTAAGCTAAGTTGCAGAATATGCCAGAAAATTTGAAAACAAAAATCATCTAAATTCATTTGTTATGCAGGTGATATGTGGGGACTTGGAAATCATCTTCCCTACAAATGAGTCATTAAAAGTTAGATTTCTACATGATATTTGATTATTACATGATTTGAAGTAATATATCGCCAATGCTAGGGCCTTACTTTTAAGGATTTTGAATTTATTGTTCTGGAATGGGAATCTGGGCACCAGAGTTTAAAAAATAAATTGTCCTGGTGATTCTAATGTATAGCCAGACTTGAGAAACAGTGAGATGCACTTCTATCTATCAGCTATTAATATAAATTATCCATATAGGACTATTGCAGGGAATAAAATGTAATATCGCTTATCAAGGTATCTGTCCAAAAGAGCCTCTAAAATCAAGCCAAATTTATTTCTTTAAGAAAAGAGCATTATCTTGTCATGATTTTCGCTCACTGTTGGAGTACCCTAAGTTGGAGACTGATGAAGTGTCTCGGTGGGAAATGCCTGGCTGGAGGTCAGTTAAAACAAGGACTTAGGTGATGCACAAAAACTCCAAAGGAAATTACACCAACAAGCCACTTTATTGAGCCCACAGGAGAAGCCTAAAGCCCCTTAGAGACATGGGAAATGTGAACTTCACGAGGGCAGGAACCAGTGCACGTTGCTACCAGCTCTATCCCCACACCTGCAGTTCTGGTCCCAGCACCTAAGGGCGCAAATGCTCCTTAAAGGTTCTTTGAAAGACCTTGAAACCAGTCGGGTGGGAGACTAGAAAAGCTGTCCACATACCTGTATGAGAAAGGAGACAGCTTTCAAGAGGCCCTGGCTATGCTTTGCTAATTAATAAGCTCATATGCCTCTGTCTGAGCAGGTTTCAGTTAAAGGACACACTGGTGGTTACTCTGGCTTCAAAGCATCAGTGAAATGATTGCTTATATCCCACATCTGGGCCTCAATTTCACTCTCAGAACAATGGGAAAGGGAGACTTGATTCCATTATCTTTACAATCTTCCTTCTAGATTTCTAAATTAAACAAAACAAAATGAAACGCTTCTCCGTGCCTCTGACTGCTGTCTGCCAGCCCCTCTGAAGCTAACAGCCACCACAGCGGGGCTCCCTGTGATGTGGACCACTGCCCACCAGAGGGACCAGAAGCATGCTCTCTTGCAGTCCACGGCCCTGACTTTCCCCCTCTGTTGAAGGCTCAAGGTGCTGTTGCTTCTACTTCTTATAAAAATCTTCCAAAATGTGAGGAAGTTTTAAACTACATGTGGCATCATTTTTACCTTACACTGTCCATGCAGCTGATAACTCAAATGCAGTGCCACCGGTATCCCAAAGATGGACGGATGGCCGGTTAGCTCAGGTGGTTGGCGGATGGTGCTACCGAAGGTCTTATTAGCAGGGTGGGGTGATGGAGCACAGGAGCACGCTTTGACTTTATTTCTGATTTCAGCACATGCTATGAGTGAGTGTGGAAAAGGAGGGACAAAGTAATCTGATCTATTTTTGCTTGCCCTTTGCTGTTCCTTCTCTGGTTCTGAGTCAGCCAGGTAGGTTGATTTACTCCTTGAAGAAATCTGTAGATTTTTGATGGTTTCCACCGTTCTGCACTGCATTAGAAAAGGTGGTCCTGCCAGAGGCACAGTAGCCCTTCAGAAGAAGAGAGAAGGAGCAATTCTACAATTCAGCTGGTATAAATCTGAATTCTTATCTCAAGACTTTTAACGAGAGGTTACTGAAACCTTCAACAGAAAGGCGGGAGTCACGGCCCTACTTCTCCCCAGCGACAGAACCAGCATGCCTGACACAACCTGAGGTGGAGGCAGTGAGCCTGTGTTAGGTAGGAGGAGGAAGAGTTATTACGGTGCTGCTCCCAAAAGCCATAAATGTTGACTGTCACATGCTGATGCCATCTGATTGGAGCTGAAACTAGGAAAGATGGAAAACAATATTGAAAGTGAGAATCATTCCAGGTATTCCATCCTTTCCCTGTTACACGAAATCTTGAAGGATGTTAAATTGATAATTTGTATTCTATCCTAAAAACTCCAAGAATAGGATACCCACAATTAGCCTGCAAGCAGCGCTTGGATTGAGGGGACAGAACAAGGGGAAGGCAGTGGGAAGAGAGCCTGGTATAGAAACAGAGGCAGGGTGCTTGGGCTCAGAAGACATGGGGTCTGTCTTGTCTAGAGCTCACTCACTCAGTACACACCTAATACAGAATCTACTATGTGTGAGTCTCCAGGTGACGGCAGGGGATATACTAGCACCCTCAATACAGCTGGAGGACACAAACTTTCTCCGTCCTCAAAAAGCAGGACAAGCGAAACCCAAATGCAAAAGGTAATGGGTGCTATGCAAGCAGACCCACAGAGCGCTGTGAGCAGCACACATCAGTGGGACAAACAGTCTGGAGACGGCAGGGAGGCTCCGCGGAGAACATGAAGAATCAGCTGAAACCTGAAGGATGGAGAGGTGTTGGCCAGCCAAAGGCCGGGGAGAGAGCATTCTGAGCAGAGAAAGATTATGCACAAAGGGCCGTGGGTGGACCCATCATGGTACAATTGGAACACTGAAAGTAGCACGATGTGATGAGAGCATAGAGTGAAGAGATGAGGCTGCAGAGATCCAGAAGGTCTGTCTTATCTCAGCCACTAAGTCTCAGGAGCGCATTCATTCAGTCCATACATCACCGGCTCAAGGCCAGTGACAAAGGGTCACATACATAAGAATGCATTAAACTATGTTAAGGAGCTTTGCTTTTATACAGAGAATAACTAGGGACAGGGAACACTGGGAAAAGGAAGCCATTGAAGGATTTTGAAAAGGAGAGCAACGTGATAAGCTTTGAATTTCAGGACGATCATTCGTTTTTCTTTTAGGAAGGTATTTTGGAGTAGGACACAAGCGCATGACTACGTGAAAAAGGGGCCTGATGGAGCAAAGGGTAAGGGGCACTCATTTTCCCCAGATGCAGGACTTTGATCTGCAGAATGAGGCTATTGTGGAGAGGTGATGGGTGCCTTTCCAGGCCCTTCCACTCTGAGAACCACATTCCATGACTGGGGACTGATCAAAAGGTGCAGAATAGGCCAAAAATTAGTTATCTACTTGTTATTAGGTTTTGGGGTGGAAGGTGGGAACTCTGACTTACTGAGTGGGATGATGATCACGATGATGATGATGATGATGATTTACTTTAAAAGTCATAAATCTAAAGCTTCTGAAGTATTTTTCTTTTCTTTAAGGTTTTCCTATTGGGTCAATCAAGTTGGCCAAACCAATGAAAACCACTGTAGCTCACTGAAATAAGAAAAAGTAAGCTAGATGATAACTTTTTCAATGTTTATATACGTATGCATATTCATCTTAAAAATGAATTGGCACAGAAGGATATAAAGTGAAAGGTAAAACTCCTTCTTAGAGGTAACCGCCAAAAAGTTGGCTATTCCTACAAATTTTCTGTGCCTGTATATACGGGGTCTGACAAGTTTGCCAACATTGTGACAACAATGTTGCTAACCTTTTTCAATATCAAAGGGATTATTCATTATGAATTTGTACCAACTGGACAAACAGTTGACCATGTTTACCATTTGGAAGTGCTGAAAAGGCTGCATGAAAAAGTTAAGAGGAAAACAACCTGAATTTTCGCCAACAATCATGGATCTTGTATCACGATAATGAACCAGCTCACACAGCACTGTCTGTGAGGGAGATTTTAGCCAGTGAACAAATAACTGTATTGGAACACACTCCCTACTCACCTGATCTGGCCCCCAGTAACTTCCTTCTTTACCAGAATATAAAGGAAATACTGAACGGAAGACATTTTGATGACACTCAGGACATCAAGGATAATACGATGACAGTTCTGATGGCCATTCCAGAGAAAGAGTTTCAAATTGCTTTGAAGGGTGGACTAGGCACTGCCATTGGTGCATAGCTTCCCAAGGGGAGTACTTGTGAGGTGACCGTAGTGATATTCAGCAATGAGGTATGTAGCACTTTTTCTAGGATGAGTTCGCGAACTTAATTGTCGGACCTCGTATATGTGCGTGGGAGGCGTGGGAGGTACGCGCACAGACATACACACATTCACAATAAACATTCATTTTCAAAGTTTTTCTTTAAACACAAACAAGATCCTTTATGTACTATCCTGCACCTTGTTTTTTCTTAAATTAGTTTTTCTTGGATATCTTTTATAGCACATATAGATTTACCTTATTTTTCTAGTAACCTCCATGTTAGTGGATGAATTTACCATATCTCATATATTTTGTAATTTTACTTAACTAGTCTCTTTACACTTTTATAAACAATGCCACAATGTGTATTCCTGAACAGGTACTGTTGTGCCCTTTTGGAAATCTATCAAATAGCATATTACAGTTTGAAGTTAAATCATGTAAAAATATGTGTATAATTAAATTATTGAAAGATAATACTAATTTTCCCCCCCAAAAGATTGCATTAATTTGTACTCCAATCAAAAGCACATAAAAATACTACATGTTTTCCCACATCTTTGTCAAAACCAAGTATCAAGTTTGTAAATCATTGCCATTCCAGTAAGGGGAAATGGTATTTTAAACTTCATTTCTTTAAATAAAATAAGGTAGAACATATTTTTGTAAGTTTAATAGCTATTTTCATTGCCTCTTTTATGAATTGCTTGCTGATATCCTAACTCTTTTATGTACAATGGATAGTGTTTTTAAACTTAATTTTCATGAGATCTTTATATATATTGAAAATTATTGGCTTCATCATTTATTATTTTTGTTCACATGAACAAGTCCTTGAGCCTCAGTTTCCAAATGTATAAGGATCAAATAAGATAATGGATGTGAAAGCACTGAGAACTATAAAGCGCTGTATAGATGCATGTTCTATTTGATAAAGATTTCTTCCCTGCAGTGTTTCAAATCATTTCACATATATAATTTGGCCACACAGTGGGACAGATTAAGATGTGTTTACTGCCATACAATGATAATAATAATAAATAACCCTTTAAAGGGACTCAGGATCCCGGGCATCCCTTTCTGAACGGACAGGCATGGTCAATTACTCCAGGGCTGCTCCCTCGTCAGTGGGGTCAGGGGAACCCCGCTTTCCTGATTTCCAGTTCAGTGTACTTTTCACTAAGCCAGACGTGTTATAATAATGGTTCAAAAACCAATAAGCGACTCACTATGGATGAGGTAACATATTAGGTGCAATAACAGTAAGGTCAGAGGGGCCACGGACGCAATAACAGTAAGGTCAGAGGGGCCACGGACGGCGAGGATCAGCATGGTCCGAGGGTGATAAGCCGGCCAGCAAAGTAGCAGCCACAGAAACTGAGAAGGGGCTCCAAAGACTGATGAGGCAGCACTGACAGTCAGCGTTGGCTAGACCCCGATTCATTCTGGTCTGTAGGACAGAGCTTGAGAAAACAACTGAAAAGAATACTGGCAAGATTCACAGGAAATGACTAAAAGGTTTGGAAATCAGGGGCTGTGCAACAGGGTTGTAGAAACTGGGATCATTTGTCCGGGATATAATCATTTACCCCACAGCCACCCCTTTAGTGCTTATGGATATGGCTTTGCAGCCAGTGACCTCATCTTTGTTCAACTCAGTTTAATCCATCAGCCAAGAAACATTTATTGAGTGCTAACTATGGCATGCCATGAGGAATAAGATATTTTCCCTGCCCTTAGGGAGAGTTTACAGCTAATGGGGTACATAAGATATAAATAGGTAATTTAAATACAATTTTCTAAGTGGTACGAGAAGCGAGAAGCAGAAGGTGCCATCATAGAATACCAGGGAGGAACAGGTAAAAGAATCACCACACTCACTCTTGAGGGGAAAGTAATGTTTACATTGAAGCCTGAGGGTAGATAATTCTTGGCTAGGTGATGAAGATGGAAGTGAGAAATTTGCGCATTCCAAGAAGGAAAGCTCTTTGCCCAGCCCCAGAGGTAAGCAACAACCTCCCCATTTTGGAAGTGTGTGTATATGTACGTGTGCGCATGGGCACACACATGCACAGGTATGGCTAGAGGCATTTTATATGCCAGTCTGAGGGGTGTGAACTTCATGGTGAAGGCAATAAAAAGTCACTGAAGGATTTCAAAGGACTTGACATGTAAATGAAGGTAGATATAAAGGAAGCAAAAATATTACACCGGAATTTGGTGAGTGAATGGATAACAGGACAGAGGAAAAGAAGGGCAGAAATCCAAGACAACTCCTGGGGCTTTGGTTAGGGCAACCAGGTGGTGGCACTCACTGAACAGAACGCAGGCGGGGATGGGTTTGAAAGAAAGACTCCTGGGCACTGTTTAGAAAGTGTGGAATTTGTGGGCCTATACGCAAGTTTATGAAGATTGCCTGGTAAGCTGATAGATACATAGTCTGGAGCTCGGAAAGGGATCTCCACTGCAGATCGTGGCCAGAGAGTTTTCAGCACATAAATGATATTTATAGTCATGGGAGTAGAAGGAATCACTTAGGAGAGTGCAGAGTGAGACCAGAAGAGGGATTAGGATAGAACTCAGAAAAATACTGAATTTAAGGAATGAAGAGAAGAAAGATAATCTGTTACAAAGGAGTGGGAAGTTGTGAGTAGAGAGGTAGGAAGGAAACCCAAGAGTGTACAGTGTCACAGAAGCCAAAAGAAGAAAACGTTTCATGGAGATAGTGACAACAGTTTTAAATGCTGCAGAGGGCTTGAGAAAGATAAGGGCTGAAAAGCCCTCAGTGTATTTAGCGTCACAGAGGCCCACGGTGATGTAAATGGGGCAGTGGAGGTGGAGAGGTGGGGACTAGCCAGACTACAGGGAGCTGAGTGGTACGTAGGTGAGAGAGCAGAGAGAACAAAGCTTACGTGTGTGTGCATGTGCATACAAACTTGCACATATGCACATATTTAAATCCAGGCAATTTAATTACACATATAGCTTCATGTGCCTATCACCACAGCCAGGATACAGAACAGTTCCCTCACCACGAGGACCCCTCCTGGTGCCCTGTTATAACCACATCCACTGCCACCTGGTCTTAGTCCCTGACTCCCCCCTCAACCCTGACAACCACTTAACAATTCTCCATTTCTATAATGTCATTTCAACCATATTATATAAATGCAATCACACAGCATGTTTTGGGACTGGCTTTTTCCACTCGGCATAATTCGTCCAAGTTATATTAATAGTTCATTCCTTTTTAATGCTGAGTAGTAGTCCAGGAGAAGACTGCACCACAGTTCAATTCTTCACCTGTTGAAAGACATCTGGATTTCCAGTTTGGGCCTAGATACGAATATGGCAGCAATGAACAGATTTTTTCAGTAAACAAGTCTTCATTTCTCTGGGATAAATGCCCAGGACTCAATTGCTAGGTCATATGGTAGTTACATGTTTAGTTTTGAAAGCAACTCCCAAACTGTTTTCCAGTGTAGCTGTACTATTTCACATTCCCCCCAGCAAAATGTGAGTGAGTGATCAGTTTCTTCATATCCATTCCAGCATTGAGGTTCAACATCATTAGTCATTAGGGAAATGGAAATTTAAAGTATGAAATATCATTGTATGCCTACCAGAATGGCCCCCCAAAAAAAGAAAGAAAAAGGAAAAAGAAAAGTAACAACACCATTAAGGTACCTATTTGACACATGTCAGCATACCAATGGTACTTAAAAGCTTGGGTGGACATGACAGTGATTAAAGAGAGAATTGAGGGACAAAAGTAGCTTAGAAAAAACAAATTTAGGGTCATGAAAGAGGGAGCAAGACAGCAAGTGAAACTGAGACGTAGATGAACAGAAAATCAGAAGGTTGGAGACGTCAAGGAAGCGGGAATGACAGCTTTTGAAGGATGACACAACCATCCTCTGCTGAGATGATATGTCAAATGAACACTAATATTGACCTAGGGTTTTGGCAATATGGAAGCCACAAGTCACAGATGTCCTCAGCCACAGTGGTTGAAGTAGGATTGGTGGTAAGAGGGGCCAGGAAGAAGGAAAGACAGAATGTGAGGTAAGGAAGTGCAGGCAACAATGTAATGAAAAAACCTTCTGGAGTTTAGCTTTGAGAAGGGGAGAAAGCAAGAACTACAGAGAGCTGTGTAGTCAATGAAGGGAAAAGATACGCCATGCTAGAACACAACTGGATGCTAATAGTAAGAATCCAATCAAGAAGGAAAGAAAAAAGACGCAAGACAGAGAATGAATGACCTATGAATTGAGGGTCCTGAGTCAGTGGGGAGATGGGATCAGCATGTATGTGCAGACAAACTGGCACTTGATAATCTAACGGACTCTTCTGTTATTGAAACGGAAGGAACAGAGAGGATGGGCACACATTTTATAGCAGAAGCTGAGGGAGTGTCTTCTAGTGGCTTCCATTTTCACTGTGAAGAATGAGTCAGCCATCCCTTGAGGAGAAAGTCAAAAGTCGGGGTTGAGTGGAGAAGGTAGGTAAGAGTTGAGAGCAAAGTGTAAAAACGTGAGCTGTGAAAGGGGGTCAAGGTTGCTTACAATTTCTAATGATATCAACGTGCCTGGCTATGTGCTTTTCTCTACCATCCAGGTGCTTTGATGAGCAAAAGACAAGTGGTTGGGTTCATCCAGATTGTAGTAGTGCCAGGAGAGTGTGACAGAATGGGAAAGCAAAGGATTGAGGGAAGAAATTATATTAACTTGGTGCAAAAGTAAGTGTGGTTTAAAAGGTTAAAAATAAATGCAAAAACTGCAATTACTTTTGCCCCAATCTAATAATATACATTCTCATGGTGTATTTATAATCTACTTGCTAGAAAGGGTACAGTATGATATGAGTCCTCAGGGTGAATCTCAGGAATAACAGCTGGCACCTATTAAATATCAATTATGGGGCAGCACTGTGTTTGGCACTTGACCCATGTCGTGCAGGGGACCCTGCTCGCTGCTCCATTTGTCGTTCGGGGCGGCCCTGCTGGGTCTCTGCTCCCGCTCCCCATACAAGAACGCAGGATATGGTGAGGCCAAAAAGGAACACCCACGGAGCCATAGGTAGGGGAGTTATACCACTATATTCTCTCTGGCGGCATTATACTCTCACTGGAGGCTGGATCCACACTGTCTGCAAACCGCCATCCACACTTGCCAGCCCAGCCGCCATCTTCTTGCTAGCCCCATTCTTTTCTCTCCCTCTTCTCTCCTCGGCTCTCCTTCGTAGCCGCAGCAGTTATATTAGTGGCTAATGGCTCAATGGCTACAGCTGACGGCCAATCAGTCACAGCTGATGGCCATCTACTACCCGAGCCAGCACCCCTCCACGTGAGGCCGAGAGCCTGTAAACTACTTTCTGGGGCTCTGCCCCCACAACCCATATGAACTCATTTCATCTTCCTGGTAATTCCACAAGGTAAGTACTATCAACCTCCTTTTATAGATGAGAAACCCTTGCTTTAGAGAACTGAAGAAGCTTGACCCCTGTAACAAAGTGGAAAGCAGCAGGGTCTAGGTTCAAATCAATGTGTCTTTGATTCAAAGGTTGAGTTCTATGCACTGCCTTGCAGGCTTCAGGTACGTGGAAACTGAGCCAAGTGGCAACAAGGATGGTCCTGAATGTCACAAGACACTAAGTTTGGAGTTGGACCTCTTGATACTTCCTGATGTGAATCTGCAATTGCAGGTGAAGCCAAGTACCCTTTAATTGCAAAAGGCATAGTAGTTTTGCAATTAGCTATTATTACTGTATTATTTCTACTGCGGGCACATGGATAACTATGTTACTCTAAAAAATATAGGACATATGAGTACTACCGTGTTTCCCCGAGAATACAACCTAGCGGGGCAATCAGCTCTAATGTGTCTTTTGGAGCAAACATTAATGTAAGACTGGGTCTTACATTAAATTATGTTAGATGAGACCTGGTCTTATATTATACTAAAATAAGACCGGGTCTTATATTAATGTTTGCTCTAAACGACGTATTAGAGCTGATTGTCTGGCTAGGTCTTATTTTCGGGGAAACAGGTATATGGGCTGGTGGTGCAAGCAAATCTGGGGATTCATGTATAAACTTGTTCTGTGTTCCACTTTCATGTTGGAAAGACCAGGTCATTTTCTCCACAACCCTATCCTTGACAAGTGTCCTGTTCACCACATCTCTGTTGAGTGGTTATCTAGTCTATTCATTTTCTTCAAGTGGCAGGATGTTCCTGTTTCACATGGTGTGTCCAATCTCTTTGGATATCTCTTAAGTATCCACTTCCTTTCAATGCTGAGGGCTGAATGTGTCCCACAAATGGCACTAGCCACTATCCCAAAAAGTTTTGTTTGATATTCACAAAACCCTTATACCCTTGTTTTAGCCCTTTTACACAATGAAGAGATTGAAAGCCCTGTTTACCTCTCCGAGAGGGTTCTGCCAAATAAATGAATACACACAGGACCAGTTTAACTGCCCTTTCACCCAAAGCTCTGCAGTGCTGTCATTCTGGGTCCAGAAGGGTCTTTCACCATCCAGATTCATGCTTTAAATACAACTTGAAAAGGGGATTGCTCAACTCCTGTGAAAGGGTAACCCATTGCCCAACAGCTGAAAGTGTCTCCTCCATTACTGGAACTGGCCGCCCGGTACAGGGATTACTGGAAAGGGATGTTATGATTGAGACACTTACTCAAAATGCAAATTTTCAGGAACATTCTGAAAGTGATAGTGGGCTTCGTTTATTAAGGACGTGGGTACAGAAAAAGAAAGAAGTGATGAGAAAGCAGGGGAGCAACGCTGAGGTGGAACGGGTGTGGAGCAATGGTGGGGAGGTCAGGGAGGCAGTGAGGAAGAGGTTTTATTTTACTAGAAGGGAAAAACACATAGAAGCATTGGACTTTTACAAAAAGCCCAGACTAAGCATCGCTTGGTCTGCTGTAGGACTGTGTCCAACTCACTGGAGTCTAGGAAGCCGGAGCCTGAGCTCTTTCCCTGACGCCATAGCAGATTCATTTGGGAACATCATCCTCTTCACTGAAGACTGATTTCTACCATCCGTGCTTATGGATTTGGATACAAAATGAGTCTCTTGCTGGGAACCCTTAAAGAGGTTCCACTTTCTGCCTTAGTTCTGGCCCTCATAGATTATCCATTCTCATAGGCTATTCATTCAAATGAATCTTGCGGATTCATTTTGGATAGAGAGACTGCAATGCTCCAAAGAAATGCTGCTCTAACAGCTCCTGGACACTCAAAGAATTGCTTTCAAATTTACTAAAACCCTTGAATTTGAATTAGACCTCTGAGGAGGGTATTAAAAAAAAAAAATCAAAGCACACTCTCTCTCCCCCCCAAAGCATTTACAAATACGTCTTATTCAGACAGGAAACTGATTTACGGATGCTCCAGTCTAAATGACAGGTTAGAGACACAACGCCTTGCATTCAAATCCTCTGACCCACTCTGTGTTCTCGAGCATGTATGTACCTTAAGCCGTCTGAACCATGATTTACTCATATTAAAAACAAAAACAAAACCCCTGTACAACAAGCTCAAATTTGGGTTGAAAATGTTTTATTAACTAGAAAGAGACTTATTATTTATTAACTAGAAAGTGGTTATTGTTATTGTTCCTTAATTCAACAATTAATGGACATCACCTCTACAAAGACAGTGCTGAGGGCTAAACGTGCAAAGAAATGAATAACTTACCTCTGGATGGCAATGAAACACATACTTTAATGTAAGTTAGAAAATGATAAATGTCATACACCTCATTTCACTTCTGCTTAAAATAGATTGAGGAGAGAACGAGATCTAATATACAACCTTCAAAACTTTACTCCATTAGAACTGGAAAATGGGTTATAAAATTTTCCTTCAACTTTAAAACATGCAACATAACATGTTATACCTTTTAAATGAAGCTCTACATGTCCCATTAGGCCAATTTCTTTATTTAAGGCAATTGAAATTTTAAGCACTACACTAGAAGAATGATACTGATATACTGGTTGGATCCAAAAGAAAGTGGTCAAAATTGTAAGAGGCCTTGATATCAGGACAGACAGCAAATAGATGAAGGAACTAGAATTTAGTCAGCACGGAGAAGATTCAGATGGACATGAGAACTTCAAATAACTAAAAAGCTTTCAAGTGGAAGATGTATTAGCTGTCTCCTCAGCTGTTCTCTCAGTGGACCAATGAGTAGATGTTGCAAGGAAACAGACTTCTGTCCAAAATAAGAAATAACTTTATAACTGTTAGAGAATTCAATCTCTAGAGCTAGTAAATTTCCCATCACTGGAACTACACTTACTTAAAAGAATATAATGGTAAACCTACTGCAAAACAGCTCTGCAAGCTCCATTGCAAAAAGACTCTTTTTGAAAAGTGAGTAAGCACCCCTCTGTTTGTTTCTTTTATAAATTGTTCATTTGGCTAACTGGCACAAAATGAAAGTAGACCTCCATATGCCAAGACCCACCCATAGAAAGCGAACCAAAGGGCATACTTGATGAGTTTGAAGGGGCCTTTTATGTACTACTCAGTGAGCCTCTGCCATCCCCAAATCTCACAGTGATCCACATCCCTTCCTGATTTTCTGCTGTCAATTGTACTAAATGAAATAATTCATTGTCCCTGAAGTCTGCTTTATAATGCAGTTTTACTCATCAAGGGAATGTGTGTTTGATATACACTTTATCCAACAGCCCTATCTCTTGGGCACAGTATGATCAGGTTCTATTTCAGAAGGGGAGGTGGCAAATTATTTCAAACTGCATGAATTTCTATAAGTGCAATAACATTCCTCGGTTTTTAAAGGGCATTTTTTTTTCTTTTAAAGTTGTCATTTGAATTCAAACTCTTTGGAAAACATGCATAATAATCTTAATGATCCCATTGAACAGTTTAAATTCAAATTGTGGAGCATTTGAAATACCACGCTGGCAGCACTTTCCATAAATTACTCTCAAATTCAATACATCCTTAGACACACACACACACACCCTCGCGCCGCGCGCGCTCGCACACACACACACACACACACACACACACCAGTACCACACTCAAACATCTTTAAATTACAGATTCTCTTTTCTCGTTCCATTTATACTGTTATGTAGTTGATAAATTAGTACCGTAATGTCTGCTTATACATTTCCATATTATTTTTCAAGAATATAATTTTGTGGTAGGCATAAATTTTTATTTCCCCTCAGGGTAAATGATGCTTTGTTCTGTGGTAAGTTTCCTGGCTTTGGTGTGATCTTGTGCTTGTGTTTGAATGCACACATGGGTGTCTGCCTTGGTGTTTGCAAATAAAGTTTGATTTACTTACTTACCTTGCAGTTAATTTTGTACATGAGCATTTTTAGGAAATTTACTCATTTACCTTCCAAAACATTCTGTATACCAGCATTGTTAGGAAAAGGCTGGGAGGCTGAATAAAAGGTCACTTTGGCTAGAGGAACTGACTGCTAACCTGGGATTTTTATAATGAGCTTTCATCTATAGCAAAATCAGACAAATTACATCTTGGGAATTTAATGACTAAAGAAAGCTCTTTTATGTATATGAGAGGAAAGATCTCATTTTCATTTTATTTCTAGTATTTTTGAAAATTGATATTTGTTCACAAAGCTTGTCAGTAAGATTTTAGAAATGAGGAAAAACATATCAATCTGCTGGGAAATATTCTGTTTGTAATATATGGCATAAATAAAGCAATTAAGAATGCAGGCATTGTGCATCAGAATCCCAGGCTTGTGCAATTCACAAATTTAATGAGGACTTCACTCAAAGGGAAAATTTCCCCCCTAATTTTGAAAATATAGGTGTTCTATGCCACAGAATTGCACTGAAATCTATCCCCTTCCAGTGGAAAACAGTTGGAATGTTTGCTACCACTTAAAACGTCAATGAAAGAGTAATGATTAGCTACTTGGGAATAATTAGAATTTTTTCTTAGGCTGATTAAAGACTGTTTTGATGTGTTAACAGCCCCTAATGAAATTTACAATTCACTGATTGAAGAAGAGAACAGTTGATACAAGTACTTTAGACTACAAGTGTTGGCATCCACTAGTTAAAATGATCATTACAGTACTGAGTATGTTAGTATTTAGAAGCTATCTCACCAAGTTGTTTATTTCCTTATAATGATTTTTAAAAGGCTAACTGAAATTTGTAATTTATAGTCTATTATATTCAAGGGACAGCAGCAAACCTCTCCAGTGTTCTAGGGGTCAGGACACATCATGCGTATCATTATCAACAAACATTGACTGAATTTCCCCAGGAATGTGAGGCCTGCGCAAGGAGCTGAGGGGAGGCAGAGAGACACAGGACGTGGTAAGACACTTAACATCTACTTGGGGACCTCGGACTGTGACATGCTTAGATAAATAGCTACAAAATCAGTCCCTTCACTTCATGTGTCCTCCCCTGCCCAACCGTCAAAAACAGTTCATATACCCACTATGCACTTAACATTTTACGTGTTGGTCTGTCTGGATGGCTATCTCTTTCCACTGGCAAGTTCTTCAAGGACTGGGGATTGTGTCTCTTTCAACTTTGTACCCACAATGCCCAGTACAATATTTGAAATTTGGAGGATGCTCAGTAACATCCACTGGATTGATAAATAACTGAAGACCATGTAGGTAGGCAACTGAAACGCAGCGGTAAGAAAACTAGACTCATAGTCAGAAAATGATGTCAGAGCTCATTTTCAGTTGCTCAGCTCTATGGCCTATGTTCTCTGAGCCTCAATTTTCTCATGTTTAATCTAGGAGCAACACCTGCCTTGTGGGATTATTGTGAGCATCAGATGAAAAACAACTATAAAAAAGTTCTTTGGGCACACGCATTTAAGTAGAAGGTACTATTATGCTAAACAATTGGTACAGGTGGTAAATGCTAAGAGATATATAATTAACATAGCTGGAAAACAGGTAGATGATTAAGTGAAATTGCCTAATACCGTCCAACGGTAACTCAAGGAATTGGGAGCGAAGTCACTCTTTTCTGAAAAAAGCCTAATTAATCATTTTCTCCCATGTGAAGGCAACACAAATATCATACAACAAACTGGTTGTTACATGTAGGGAATCCGCATGATTCTTTTACCTGGAACACTTGCACTTTTACTGGGCTTCAGTTTACTAATCTGCAAAACAGAGGCGCCTGGGTTAGCGAGTCTTCAAGGTCCTTTCCAGTTTCACTGGCATCCATATTGACTCCCACTCAGTTTTCCTGGCAAAATGGATTTAAAGTGTCTAGCAGCACAGCAGTACTTCTTCCGTAGCTTTTACATATCCACCTTTTCAGAAAAGAAGGACATCACCAACGTGGCTGTTTCCCTGCCTGCTATTTCTGTGGTCTCCATACAACGGAATTTGGTCTTTGCAGTGCATCCCGTTAAGGGGCTAGAGAAAGGTGATGAGTCCAAGACCGTCACATAGGCAGAAAACCTATGAACCTGAAGGCATTTTCACCTCCTCCATTCCCAAATTTTCCGCAGAACAATATACACATGGAAGAATGCTCAATAAATCCTTACTTACTGTTAGGAAGCATTTCTTTTCCTTTAAACCCAGAAGTTATAAAGGAGTTCAACATGAAAAATCAATGTTTAGAAATCGGAATTGTTCTTCTTCCTTTTTTACCTCCTGATCAAATCCTACTCCACTGTCAAGGCCTGGCTCAAATGCTGTATCATCTGGGAGGTCTTTCTGGGTGCTGGTCCCTTCCTCCCCGACCGTTTTCTCTGAGCTCTCACCACTGCCTGAATCTCTCTCACTGATAGATTTTGCCTTGTATTACAGTTGTGTTGCATGTCTGATGTTCGCTTCTCATTGATCTAAGGGTCCTGTGAGGGCATGGACTGAGTCTTCCGCTGCTCTGTCCCCCACAGCCGACCTCTGTACACAGTCGGTGTTCACGCAATGACTCTTACAATCAGCAAATAGTTTACTCGTCAATGAAAAAAGAGTATATGTTTAAATGCTCACTTTTCCCAAAGCAAGGGAGACAATAATCCCCTCCATTTCCTGTATTCTCCTCTGGAAGAACTCAGAAACACCCTTGAGCAAAATCTGACAGCACAGTTCACAAAAACAACCTTCTTCCTTTTATTTTACTTTGAACTTAATTAATAGTAATGCTTAACCTGCCACCTCTTAATTACACTGGCAAGTGGGTGAGGCTTATTGATCTGTGAATGAGGAGTCAATTCCCAAAGAGACTTTGACAACCAGCACTTTCTGAGAGAACACATCGTTATTCCAGCAGCTTTGTTGGAATGACCTGCAGGCACTGGCTGGCCAGACGCAGGCCAATCTAGCTTCCTGCCACTCGTGCCAATTTCCTAATGATCTAATAGGAATGTACAACAACCCTCTAAAGAACAAAGTCTTTGTCTTTTTTTCTGGTCTTAAAAATGACGTAAGATGTCGTGGGTAAAAGAGCATCCTTGAAGGAAAATGCAGCAGGGTTGTATAATGTTTTAAACACGCATAGGGACCTACTGAGTGTCTAGCAAAATTCTTTAAAGGCAATAGAATGCTCAATAAACAACTATTAATTGCCAAGTATGTAGCTTCTATATCTAGAAACATAGGATATTCTAATCACCACATTATCAACCAATGCAAATAATGTATTCACAGACTTAGAGCCAAAAGGTGTAATTCATTGCTATGGACTAAATTGTGTCACCGTCACCCCCCACGCCCCCATAGGTCAAAGTCCTAACTCCCGATGTGGTAGAATTTGCAGATGGGGTCTTTGGGAGGCAATTAGGTATACATGAGGTTATGAGAGTGGCACCCTCAGGATAGGATTGGTATACCTTACAAGAGAAATACCAAAGAGCGTGCTATCTCTGCCCCCGCCCCCTGCATGTGAAGATGCAGTGAGATGGCAACCTTCTGCAAGCCTGAAAGAAAGCTCTCATCAGAGCCACAATGCTGGCATCTCCCTTTTGGACTTTCAGCTTCCAGAACTAGGAGGAATACATTTCCATTGCTTTTGCTGCTCAGACTATGGTATTTTCTTATGGCAGCCTGAGCTGACTAATACATTCTTTTTCTTGTAAGTACTAAATACCCACCAGAATGAGATGTATTGCTCTGACACTATTATAGGAGATATGGAGCAAAGTCTGCGGATGAATAGGGAAGAGGAAACGTGCTTCTGAGGAGCACACAGTCTGTGTACATGAGGGTGAGGTTGTCTGCCACTATACGGTGGAAACAGGAACGGGTTAAAACAAAGGTGAGGATGAAACGAAGGCATAGATAAAAGCTTTGGGGATACAGAGTAGGGAGTGCTTGTCTTCAGTTGGAAAGGCGCAGGGAAGGATTCTCAAAACAGTGGTAATCAAATTGAAGCCTGAGGGTTATTAAAAAAAAAAAAAAAAGCCCTCCTGATTAAAAAAGAAAAAAAAAGTCCTATCTGATGACAGGCCATCTGTTAGCTTGAATTTATTTCAGAGAAAGGTAGAGGCGAAGATTTAGAGTGCAGGAGCTCAACGTTGTGCTCTAATCCTGCACTAATTCCTCATTCTCTACAGCCCTTGGTTTTCTAAGCCTTGATTTTGTTACTTTGTAAAAAGGAATAGTAACAGTTTCCCACTCCTCTGTCAGGAGTGGGAAAAGAATGAATATGTGGCATTAGGAGAAAACACGACTTACCATACCACCCAGTGTATAGGTCTGTCTCTTCCTCCACGAAGACTTTTGTATTGAATTCCTCTTTTATTCCTTTCCCAGTTATTTCCTCTGAGGCCCTGGCACATTTAGAACGATCTATTTTGTGGAAAAAAACTATTTGTATACTTCCTATGCTTTATAATACAATTTAGAATCTGTATAACTAGATTAAAATAAAAATTTTCACTTTTTTATGGATAAATTTTAGAAGGTTGTTTTACTTTGAACTAAAGTACCCTGATGGCTTTATTAATATAAATTGTCTCAAATATCTTTTAGCAGTATTAAAGAGCGCAAAAAATAAAAATAACTTCTATAGAAGGTGTTTGCCATCCTTTCAAAAAGATATTTGATATAATTTAAAAACCCATTACATATGTGTGCTTTTCTGATGCTTTAAAGAGTTCTCAGTTGTGACACCCCTAAGCCAGTCTTTGTCCCTCTCTTGGCATTCTATTTTCCCAGTTTGTAAATGTAGGAGACTGAATTATTAAAAAAAAAATCTTTACATTAAAAAAAGTAAACAGACATTTTTTGAAGACCTACAAGATACCATCCTTGTCAGCATCAAGTGTTCAGAAAGAGCACTTGTCTTACTGTAGTGATGACGCCAACCTCAGCTGGCATCTCCTGACACTGTAGCCAGGTAGCAAAAGAGAGATCCAGGAAGCAGACTTCTTCCTTTTTAAGTTAAGCCTGGCTGTGAGAGGGAATTACCATGGCACATTCAAAGTCATCAGAACATCAGAGAACTTCCATTCAAACTCCCTGGCAATTTTCATCTGCAAGTCAGGTCTGTGTGTTTGACCTTGAGTGCTGCAGCTCTTATGATAATTCTATGGCTGGAAGGTAGACAGCTGGCTTCGCTTTCACATCTTTCCCTTCAACCTTTTATATTTACATTTCAGCAATGCCTGCTCTTAGGCTCCCTGAGCCAAGTTCTCTTTACTTCTTATATACACTAGAGTCCCAAATACAGGTTATACCTAAGGATAGAGTCAAAGACCATCTTAGGAGACACGGGCATCTAGAGTGAAATACAGTTCCTCTCCAACTTCCCCACTGCTTCCCATAAATATCGAAGCAGTAGTAGGCTCATTTATTGTGACAAAACTATGGAAAAAATAAAGATGAATAAAATGTGACAAGCCCCTAAACCAACCCAACATACACACTTTCCAAGGGTTTCAAATCAGTAAGAGAATGTGTCAAAGATTCGAATAAATGTAACACCAGTTGTAGAGAGTTAAATCCTATAACAGAGGAAAAAACAAAAACCTTGCATGTTCAGGAAAGCCCACATCTATTTGGAGAAGTTCCAGGAAAGCATTTTAAGTTTGGTTGATACACATGTTCAAACGATGGAGATGGGAAAAGGCACAAGGCAGGAAGCAGCTTGGGGATGCCTAGCGCAGACAGAGATGCTTAAACGTATCCATGTCCAGGAGAAGAGGGTCCAGTCTGGCCAATTGTTGTAAAAAGAATCTGCAGCAGACAGATGGGAAATAAAAGTATTTGGGGACTACTTCTTAATGAGCTACTGGAACACAGATGCATGGGCCTCAAACCTGAGTGTGCATAAGAAACCTCCCCAAGAGGCTTGTGAGAGAGGCACATTTCCTGGCTCCTTGTGCAGAAGTTCTAGGGACTGGTGCAGAACTTTTTAAATGAGGACTTTGGGGTGATTCCAAAGCAGGTGACCTCTGAAAAGATTTGGGAACACCAAGTTTCCATAGTCCAGAATTGCAGCTGCCCCTCAGACTGTGAGCTCTCAAACCAGCAGCCTGCAGCTAACATTCCAGAGACAGAAATGCTGACTAATCACTGTCCTTTGGTGACTCAAGTTAGGCACAATTCTCCTTTGCAGATTCTGGCGCTTGACCTTCTGTAGCTACTTACTGCTCAAAGCCCCCACACTTTGATTTTTTTTGTTCAGCCCTTTCATCCAGTCTGAACCCTCATTTAGGCACTGAGGTAAGAAATACTATTCTCATTATATTTGTAGAGAAATTTAAGCTAAAAAAAAAAAAAAAAATGAGGTGAATGCAGAATAGTAGTTGGTCAAGCTGGGCATGAACCAGGTCTAACTTTAAGTTCCATATTCTTTCTTTAAAATCATTTGCTGCCTCACACCAGATCCCCTAAGGAAAAAATGGAATCTTAACTAGGAGTCTTGAACTTATTTTCAGCTTTATTTTTAAAATCAATTTTAAAGCATAATCTCTCTCTCTCTCTCTCTCTCTCTCTCTCTCTCTCTCTCTCTCTCTCTCCTGCCCCAATCCTTTTTCTTCTAATGAGAAATGTAAAGTTATAGACATTTTTCTCTTCTGAGGGTACAGAGCAGCTCAGAAGATCCTAACACAGATTCTGTGCTGTGGCTGGGAACTTATCATTCCTTTCTCCAGCAAGAGATGTAAGATAAGTATGAAAGAAAATGAGGAACAGACTCCTTCCCTATTTTCTTTCCGTCCTTTTATCTCTAAAGTAGGAAGTTTACTGAACCACTGCCAACAATTCACTCAGCCTAATGAAGTGTATAAGTAATAGGATTAAATAATCTTAAACCATTATTACAGTGGCCTGATGCTGACGTTCTTCCAAACTCTGGCAAACACTGAGTGGTGAGTTCATGCTTGATTTAAAAATAAACAAACTAGGGCAGTGGGAAGGTTCTAGCATAAAGTTTCAGAGGCGTTTAACCTGGAAATCTGAGACTCTACATCTTGGTTGGGGCTGAAGGAAACACTGTCCTATTTCTACACTCTCCAACCAAAATTTATGGAATCCAACATTTGCTAGAGATGTTTCTCTGGAGCCTGGAGCCGCATATGGTTAAACCTCTTCCTGTCAGTCCCAAAGCAAGCAGTGCTTTGAAGGCATCATCAAGGTTTATGGTTTCTATTCTTGCCTCTGCCATTAATGCACCATATAACCTCAGGCTAATCAGTCAGCTTTCTTGGGCTTTAGATTTTCTCAGCTATAAAATGACATTATTAGATTTCTAAGGTTCCTCTTGGACTTTAAAAAACATTCTAAATCTATGACAACAGACATTTATGCAGCT